>NC_074674.1:34025977-34625977 GCF_029448725.1 Salvelinus fontinalis | reverse complement strand
CTCAAACTATCCACCTCCGCTTGATTTTTCACTAACACAACTACATCATCAGCATAGGCTGAGAGACAAATAGGAGGAATATCCTCTGAAAGGTACACCCCTTCAATGCGACTTCTAATGCTATTTAGTAGTGGCTCTATAGCAATGGCATACAACATCCCTGACAAAGAACATCCCTGCCTAATACCTCTACACTTTAACCTGTCTAGGATCAGCGTGGCGCTAGCGGCACCCCCCCCCCCCCCCCACTGAAAAACCAGTGCCGCGAAATTCAAAAAAAATATATTTTTAAAATATTTAACTTTCACACATTAAAGTCCAATACAGCTAATGAAAGACACAGATCTTGTGAATCCAGTCAACATTTCCGATTTTTAAAATGTTTTACAGGGAAGACACAATATGTAAAGATGTACATCTATTACCTAAAAACACATTAGCATAATCCACCATCTTTTATTTGTCCACCAACACCAGTAGCCATCACCAATTCGGCTAAACTAAGATATTTATAGCCCCTAACCAACAAAAAAACTCATTAGATGACAGTCTGATAACATATTTATGGTATGGGATAGGTTTTGTTAGAAAAAAGTGCATATTTCAGGTAGATGGCATAGTTTACAATTGCACCCACCATCACAAATGGACTAGAATAATTACAATGAGCAACGTGTTTACCTAACTACTAATCATCAAACATTTCGTAAAAATACACAGCATACACGAATCGAAAGACACAGATCCTGTGAATACAGACAATATTTCAGATTTTCTAAGTGTCTTACAGCGAAAACACAATAAATCGTTATATTAGCTTAGCACATAGCAATTAGCAGCCCAGCATTGATTCTAGCCAAAGTGAGCGATAAAAGTCAACATCGCCAAAAGATATTAATTTTTTCACTAACCTTCTCAGAATTCTTCCGATGACACTCCTGTAACATCATATTACACATTCCATATAGAGTTTGATCGCAAATGTTTATATTTAGCCACCAAAATCATGGTTAGACAATGTGAAATGTAGACAAGCTGGTAAAGAAAATGTCCTTGCGCCACTTAGACAGTGATCTACTCTTATACATAAATACTCATAAACGTGACTAAAAAATATAGGGTGGACAGGGATTGATAGACAATTTAATTCTTAATACAATTGCGTTATTACATTTTTTAATTTATCCTTACTTTTCAATACAGTTTGCGCCTAGCGAAGCTACGTCATAAAACATGGCGTTCTAAGCCACTAAAATGTTTCGACAGAAACACGATTTATCATAATAAAAATGTCCTACCTTGAGCTGTTCTTCCATCAGTATCTTGGGCAAAGGATCCTTTCTTGGGAGAAATCGTCTTTTGGTGGAAAGCTGTCCTCTTGCCATGTGGAAATGTCAACTACGTTCGGGATGAACTGAAAAGCGTGCCCAACTTTTCACATCGTTGCAAAAATAAATGTCCCAAAATCGCACTAAACGGATATAAATTGCTATAAAACGCTTTAAATTAACTACTTTGTGATGTTTGTAACTCCTATAACGAGTGAAAAGATGACCGGAGAAATATAACAGGCTAAACTAACGCTTGGAACAGGAGAGGGTCGGTGTCTTCCACGCGCGTTACGCAGCTCCCAAAGAATGACTAGCTTCAGAGTTTTTTCATTTGTAGGGCCTGTGAACGCGCAATCGAGCCCGTTGGAATCGTCATCACGTAAAGGCATCCAGGGGAAGACGTAAGAAGTGTCCGTATAGTCATAGCAACGACAGTGCCCTTTTAACTGACTTCAGAAAAGTGGCCAACATTTCTCAAATCTGACTCCATGTCAGGGAAATTGCTGTAGAATGGGCTCTGTTCCACTTAGAGACAAAATTTCAACTCCTATAGAAACTATAGACTGTTTTCTATCCAATAATAATAATAATATGCATATTGTACGATCAAGGATTTTGTGGGAAGCCGTTTAAAAAATTAGCCACATTAGCATAAATAGTCTAAACAGCGCCCCCATCCCCAACAGGTTAAAAGGAGCACTCAAACCACCGTTAACTTTCAATACACTTTCAATGTCACCATATATCACCTTTATCATGGCAATAAAACCCGAGCTGAACCCAAACGCCTCAAGCGTGTGCCATAAATATTTATGTTCAACTCGGTCAAATGCCTTTTCCTGATCAATTGAAATTAGACCAGCATCCAACCCAATATCCTTAGAGACGTCCAAAAAATCACGAATCAGAGAAATGTTATCCCCTATCTGCCTGCCAGGAACACAGTAGGACTGGTCCGTATGTATGATTTGCCCCATCACCTCCCTCAGCCTGTTGGACAAAGCCTTTGACAATATCTTATAATCAGTGCACAATAAAGCCACCGGCCTCCAGTTCTTCACCTCCCTAGGGTCACCCTTTTTGGGCAATAGGGTGAGGACAGGACTTCTGCAGCTTATTGGTAGTAACCCTCCGGTTAAACTATCATTAACTACCTCAAGCCAATCCTCTCCCAACATAGCCCAAAAAGACTTAAAAAAGTCAACGGGAAGCCCATCAATGCCTGGTGCCCTTCCATTTTCCATGCCTTTTAATGCAGTGTATAACTCCTGCAAAGACAATGGTTGCTCCAGCTCAACCTGCGCTTCTGCAGCCACCTTTGGGAGCCCATCACAGAACTGCTGTGTCACTGTTTTATCCTCTTTGTACTCACACTTATAGAGCTCAGCATAGAACTCTACTGCCCTCTTTCTAATTTCACTCAGGCTAGTGAGCTCTTGTCCAACAGCTGATTTGAGACAATGAATAATTTTTCTTTGTCCATTCTTTTTCTCTAAACCAAAGAAAAACTTGGATGAGGCATCCATTTCAGATATTCCCTGAAACTTACTTCTCACCAATGCCCCCTGTGCTCTGATACCCAGCAGGTCTGCCAATGCAGCTTTTCTCCTCTTGAGGGCCTGCGTATGGCCTCGATTTCCTGTGGTCTCAACCAACGTCATGAGTTCCACTATTTCAACCTCTAAGGCTTTCATTGATCTGGTGATATCCTTGGTGACATTCCTCGTGTATTGATTACAGAATTGTTGAATCTGGATTTTCCCTATATCCCACCACTGTTGAAGAGATACAAAACTGTCCTTTTTAGACCTCCACCTCTCCCACAAAAAACTGAAACATTTCCTGAAATGAGCATCACTCAATAAAATGATATTAAAATGCCAGTATGCACTTTTGGGTTTTACATCATTAATGAACACCACCTCTGTTATTAAACAATGATCAGAAAATCCCACTGGGGTTATCACACTTGATTTACAGACCTGAGATTGATGCTCAAAACAATAAAACCTATCTAACCTTGCCATAGAGATGGTGTTCTCTCTCACATGCGCCCAGGTGTACTGCCTTGTGCCTCCATTTTGACTCCGCCAAATATCACACAGTTCATGTGTTACAATGAGGCGTTTAAAAAAAATCCTTGAAGCTATATGAGGTTCTTGGTGATTTCTATCTAAATCGCTGACTGTGCAGTTGAAATCCCCAGCAATAAATAAATAATCCTCTTTATTACATTTCTCAATGGTATTTGATAATGTCTCTAAAAAACATACCCTCTCAACTGTCACCACTGGGGCATATACATTTATCAGACACATAGTGATGTTTTCATACCTTGCTCTGACTTTTAAAAACCTCCCCTCAACTATCTCCTCAACCTCATAAGACAAAGGCAAAAACCCTTTTGAGAACAAAATAGCCACACCCCCACTTTTTGAGTTTTTATGACTACACACCACTGTCCCCCCCCACTCCTGTTGCCACATAACTTCATTTTCCAAATTACTATGCGTTTCTTGTAAAAAAATTATGTCACTTCCCTTTCCCCTAATTAACTCATACACCATGGCTCTTTTTTTACCATCTCTTCCCCCATTTACGTTTAAAGAAGAAATCTTAAAACTGCTCATGTATGAAAAAAATATACAGAGGATGATACAGCCACCACATCTCTTTACAGAGTTAAAACTGCAACTAAACTCTTTCATTTTCTTTCGAATTTACATCACTTATCACTCTCGTGACCACTTTCTTGAGTCTAGCAATTTCAGGGCTTTTCAACCCTCCTCCTGTAATTTTTGACATCAGAAACTTTGCTGATTCAATAAACAATTCACTTTCAGGGAAAAAATCATGTACATTGTAATCTTGCATATATTTCTTCCCTTTTGTCACCTTTAGAAATTGACGTATCTTCTCTATTCCATATCTCCCTTCCACCCCATTTGTCTCGCTATATTGTTGCGACGCGTCAGATGACTCACTCTCGCTATCCTCCCCAGAAGAAAACTCCACCATCTCTACCACTTGTTCATCTTCAACTGACTTATCACTCTCTACCTTTCTCTTAGAACTAGACCCTTCACCCCCCCTTACATTCTTCCTTTTACTCCTCGGTATTTTGAAAACATCTGCTTCTTTTTCCGTTCTTTCAACCTCCTCTTGCCCTCCAATTTCATTCTCCAGCACCACCTCAGCGACGGCAGTCGCAATCTCACCACCTGTTTCCCCTCCCTCTTTTTTCTGATCTACCACAATTTCCACCTTATCCACAATGCCTTCTTCTCCTACTTTTCCAACCACATCTGCCCACCTTCTCCCTTCCCCTGCACCCTTAGCATGTTCATCCCCTCTCGTTGGTGCGTTATTTGCACCAGCACTATAACTACTACCGGTCTCAGCGCGCTCATTCTCGGGACAACTGCGCACCAAATGCCCCTCTCTTCCACAATCAAAACATTTCATTGATTCAGTCGAAGCGTAAAATACGTAATCAAATCCATCAATCTTGAAACTGAACGCTAAATTCAGTTCATCTACGTCCTTTTTTAATATCATATTCACTTGCCTCCTATGAGACAAGACATGTTTCAGCAACGGAGATTTGCATCCAAAAAGAACCTTCTTTATTGTAGATACGATTTGACCATGACGCACTAACTCTCGCTGCAACACTTCATCTCTAACAAAAGGTGGCACGTTAGAAAGTATCACTTTTTTCGCCGGATTCATAAGCGGAAACACCTGCGTCTGTGTCTCCCGTAACACAACACCCGTCTCAACTATTTTATTCACCTTTTCAATAGAATCTAAGAAGATCACTACGGCGCTATTCATCCTTGAGGCTGATTTTATGCTATCATACCCAATGATAGCACCGACAGCAAGACTACATTCTTCTACTGAACACCCGGTCTCGGCTAGAATCTTCACTCCATGCCTCTGACTAAGTTTTTCAAACTCTACACATCCGCGAGTGGCCATTTCAACCAGCCCCACCCGCTGGTTGTGCCCTCGCGAAAAAACACACAAACAACCTCAACGATCCCACCACCCTTATACGTGCTTAATGATAGTTAAACAATATACCCTTAAAACAACTAAACTAATCAATATATATATATATACATACCAAAACCCAATAGAGTGAAAAGAATTTTCATTCGCTCTCACAAACACTCCTGCTTGACGACTCACTCCCAGCATGCACTCCGAAGAGAGAGAGAGAGAGAGAGAGAGAGAGAGAGAGAGAGAGAGAGAGAGAGAGAGAGAGAGAGAGAGAGAGAGAGAGAGAGAGAGAGAGAGAGAGAGAGAGAGTCCCCTAAGCAAGCTGGTCCTGGGGCTCTGTTCACAAACACAAACAGACCCCACAGAGCCCCAGGACAGCAACACAATTAGACCCAACCAAATCATGAGAAAACAAAAAGATAATTACTTGACACATTGGAAAGGATTAACAAAAAAGCAGAGCTAACTAGAATGCTATTTGGCCCTAAACAGAAAGTACACAGTGGCAGAATACCTGACCACTGTGACTGACCCAAACTTAAGGAAAGCATTGACTATGCACAGACTCAGTGATCATAGCCTTGCTATTGAGAGAGGCCGCCATAGGCAGACCTGGCTCTCAAGAGAAGAGAAATTACAGTATGTGCACACTGCCCACAAAATGAGGTGGAAACTGAGCTGCACTTCCTAACCTCCTGCCAAATGTATGACCATATTAGAGACACATATTTCCCTCAGATTACACAGATCCACAAAGAATTCGAAAACAAACCTGATTTTGATTAACTCCCATATCTACTGGGTGAAATACCACAGTTTGCCATCACAGCAGCAATATTTGTGATCTGTTGCCACAAGAAAATTTGTAATTTGTAATGTCTTTATTATTTTGGAACTTCTGTGAGTAATGTTTACTGTTCATTTATATTGTTTATTTCACTTTTGTAAATGATTTACTTCACTTGCTTTGGCAATGTTAACATATGTTTCTTAGGCCAATAAAGCCCCTTGAATTGAATAGAGAGAGGGGGGGGGGGTTCTGCTGACCACCCACTGACTGACTGACCTCTCCATCCTGTTTGTCCTTCAACAGCAGCCCATCATGGACCCCTTCTACTTAAACATCCACATGGGTGAGTCAGTGAGTCTGTCTGAGAAGGTCTATGGTGCTCTCTGTGGTCAGCGTGGTTTTTTAGGATCTGTGACATGCATGAAAGAATATCAACAAAAAATGTGTTTGAGGGGATTTGTGTTTGTATCTGGTGGGTAAGGATAGTTTCATGGGTGGTTTGGCTAGAATATAGCCGTCTGGCCACTCTACCATAAAGGCCTGATTGGTGGAGTGCTGCAAAGATGGTTGTGCTTCTGGAATGTTATCTCATCTCCACAGAGGAACTCTAGAGCTCTGTCAAAGTGACCATCGGGTTCGTGGTCACTTCCCTGACCAAGGCCCTTCTCCCCCGATTGTTCAGTTTGGCCGGATGGCCATCTCTAGGAAGAGTCTTGGTGGTTCGAAACTTCTTGCATTTAAGAATAATGGAGGAAAGTGTGTTCTTGGGGACCTTCAATGCTGCAGAAATGTTTTGGTACCGTTCCCCAGATTTGTGCCTTGACACAATCCTGTCTCGGAGCTCTACGGACCATTCCTTTGACCTCATGGCTTGGTCTTTGCTATGACATGCACTGTCAACTGTGGGACCTTGTATAGACAGATGTGTGCCTTTCCAAATCATGTCCATTCAATTGAATGTACCACAGGTGGACTCCAATCAAGTTGTAGAAACATCTCAAGGATGATCAATGAAAATAGGATGCACCTGAGCTCAATTTCGTGTCTCATAGCAAAGGGTCTGAATACTTATTTTTTTTGTCACTATGGGGTATTGTGTGTAATTTGACGAGGAATTATTTTTATTCAAACCATTTTAGAATAAAGCTGTAACGAAACAAAATGTGTAAAAAGTCAAGGGTTCTGAACACTTTCCGAACGCACTGCATATATGCACTGTACTCTAGGTAAATTGTGAGCCCAGATGTGCCAAATGCCTGTCAATCACTGTAGACCATTTACTTTGGGGCAAGATTTATAAATCCACTGTGGTATTATATTGCTTTATGATTTCAATAAACCCGAGCTATAAGAGGGCTGTTTTTCACGTAAGCACTTAACAGACAGGTGTAAAACCTGCACTATGATCCATGCTTTTACTTGTATTGGCCGAGACATTTGGCCTATCAACCAAGCTCAAAAATAATTATAAAGCTGAATTTATTCTAGCACATAAATACAGTGTCTGTCTGACAGGGGTTTGGCAGGATGTTTGTCATGAGGGACTTTGGAGTATTGATTTTTCAAGTGGGGCTGGCACGGGCCTCTCGGATGCAGGGTGCCTGTCGCTGTTGCAACAGCCTTGGTGTTTTTTAAAGGCCAGTGTAGACTCTGCTCAGACCAGACCACTACTGTGGGGAATGTGTCTCATGGTATTACCTGGTAAGGGATTTTATACAATAGAATTGCTTTTTTATGGAAAAGTGAGAGGGCTATGCTATGGAACATTTTCTACCAATGTTCAACTAAAACTACCTCAAGTGAAGGCCAAGAAAAGTTCATGTGATTTAGTTGCCTTTTGTCAAACTGTAGTCAAGGTGTACACATTCTTTTTCTTTTAAAACAGATGTTGGTTTCAGTGAAATTTGCTAACTTTCATTCTATTTCCTCAGCTCAGCAAAATTTGAACACATCCTTTGGAAACACCACATATTATCCAAGTTAGACATCTTAAGGGGACTCAAGAATTATCAATTGAAGTCTACATTTACACCATCACAATTTAATTTCATCAAGAAAATCTTTCTCTAATGTGAAGTGACTGCTAAACTAATGTGGTGTGAAGTGACTGCTAAACTAATGTGGTGTGAAGTGACTGCTAAACTAATGTGGTGTGACGTGACTGCTAAACTAATGTGGTGTGAAGTGACTGCTAAACTAATGTGGTGTGAAGTGACTGCTAAACTAATGTGGTGTGAAGTGACTGCTAAACTAATGTGGTGTGAAGTGACTGCTAAACTAATGTGGTGTGAAGTGACTGCTAAACTAATGTGGTGTGAAGTGACTGCTAAACTAATGTGGTGTGAAGTGACTGCTAAACTAATGTGGTGTGAAGTGACTGCTAAACTAATGTGGTGTGAAGTGACTGCTAAACTAATGTGGTGTGAAGTGACTACTAAACTAATGTGGTGTGAAGTGACTACTACACCAAGATAGAACATGTAGAAGTGCTGAAGTTCATGTCATAGGCCTCAAATAAATAACATCTAATCCATTACCAGTCAGACTCTGTGCTCTCTCTTGCACAACTGTGAGAGATTTCACTCTACAGAGTTTATGATATTAAATTAGTGAATCATGTTCCACCCTGTTATGGTTGTCATTCCCCAAATCTTTCATACATACTCTTATTGCTTTTCATTTAATTTTGGAATTGTAAAGTGTTATATTGTGAGGAAAATATTGCTCTGCTCTTGACTACACTATAGTGTGTACATCATGTAAAAGCCTTGGTCAGCATTATGCTGAAATGACCTGTTTGAATTTCAGCAGATTTTATCTCAGGTAAGTAAGTGGCCAGGAAAATATCAACTCATGCTGAATGTAGTCATGCCATATTACTGCATACAGTAGCCCTGCAATTAAACTGAGTGGTAATTGCTGGTGTATACATGTGTTTTTGTCATAGAAGCCACAATACTATAATTGGAGGAAAAAATACCTGTAAAAGCATAATACCAAGGACCTGTAAAAGCATCATGCCAAGGACCTGTAAAAGCATCATGCCAAGGACCTGTAAAAGCATAATACCAAGGACCTGTAAAAGCATCATACCAAGGACCTGTAAAAGCATAATACCAAGGACCTGTAAAAGCATCATACCAAGGACCTGTAAAAGCATAATACCAAGGACCTGTAAAAGCATAATACCAAGGACCTGTAAAAGCATAATACCAAGGACCTGTAAAAGCATCATACCAAGGACCTGTAAAAGCATAATACCAAGGACCTGTAAAAGCATAATGCCAAGGACCTGTAAAAGCATAATACCAAGGACCTGTAAAAGCATAATACCATGGACCTGTAAAAGCATAATGCCAAGGACCTGTAAAAGCATAATACCATGGACCTGTAAAAGCATAATACCATGGACCTGTAAAAGCATAATACCAAGGACCTGTAAAAGCATAATACCAAGGACCTGTAAAAGCATCATGCCAAGGACCTGTAAAAGCATAATACCAAGAACTGTAACGTTCGTTCTCCTCCTCGTCTGAGGAGGAGCAAGGATCGGACCAATATGCAGCGAGGTATGAAGACATAATGATTTATTTAAAGAAAGACGAAGACGGAAAAACTCTTAACAAACTACAAAACAATAAACAACGTAAACAGATCTGAACATGAGAACTTACAGACAACGAAGAACAGGAACAA
Organism: Salvelinus fontinalis; assembly: GCF_029448725.1. Classification (NCBI taxonomy): domain Eukaryota; kingdom Metazoa; phylum Chordata; class Actinopteri; order Salmoniformes; family Salmonidae; genus Salvelinus; species Salvelinus fontinalis. Next base: position 34,616,152 of record NC_074674.1, on the reverse strand, counting down.
ACTAACAAACAAAACAGTCCCGTGTGGCACAAACACTGACACAGGAACAATCACCCACAAACAAACAGTGTGAACAGCCTACCTTAATATGGTTCTCAATCAGAGGAAACGTAAAACACCTGCCCCTGATTGAGAACCATATCAGGCTAATTGAAAAGAACCCAACATAGAAACACATAACATAGAATGCCCACCTAGCTCACGTCCTGACCATACTAAACAAAGACAAAATAAAGGAAATAAGGTCAGGAATGTGACAAGGACCTGTAAAAGCATAATGCCAAGGACCTGTAAAAGCATAATACCAAGGACCTGTAAAAGCATAAAACCAAGGACCTGTAAAAGCATAATACCAAGGACCTGTAAAAGCATAATACCAAGGACCTGTAAAAGCATAATGCCAAGGACCTGTAAAAGCATAATACCAAGGACCTGTAAAAGCATAATACCAAGGACCTGTAAAAGCATAATACCAAGGACTTACTCTTTTCTTTTTTCTTCCCTCATCATCTGCTCTCTGTTTTTCCTCCCCTATTCTATACCTCCACCTGATACCTCCATTCTCTCTCCTTCTCTCTTTCTCCTCTCTCTCTCTTTCTCCCTGTCTCAATACCTCTCTCTCTCTCGTGTGGAAAGTGTGCCCACAGGCAGGCAGCAGTGTCAGGGGGCTGGGTAGTATTGATCAGAGGAGTGTGTGATGATGATGGGCTGTGACAGCCCACTGTGTGGACCTGCTCTGAGTCGGGGAGGAGCCCGCCCCGTTGCCGTGTCTCTCATACTTGAGGCCCAGGATCACACTAGCGCAGGCTGCATCGTTCCACACGCATCACTGCCCTAGGACACGGCCTGTGCTGCGGCAGGAGAAAGCAGCACCAGGAGACATGGGAAAAAGCTCTGTCTGTCTACAATGTGTTAGGGAGAGATACTGTACTGGACAGGATGTGGCCAAGCTTCAATCGTTTAGAAACACTTGAGTGTAAAGTGTTTAGTCTCCACTGCATTTAGATTTTAAAAAGTTTCAGATAATACATTGTGATAACATTGTGATTTATTGTGAAAACTGTGTTTTGGAGCTCTGACTAAAGAAGGCTGGATTTTCATACCAGTACTTTAGTACTCTGACAACCAGGCCAGTTGCCGCACTGGAAATAGTGGCAGTTTTAGTGCCAGAATTTTAAAATTAGTGGTTAAACTTTGACAGACACTTGATTGCTCAATTATTCCACTAACGTGCAAACAGAGGACGTCAGCATTCACTTGAGATCAGAAACACACGTCTCTCAGCTTAAGCGGTGTTACACAAAGTTGGTGTATTTACCTCAAGTAGACCCAGCTTTTTATCTTAGTTTACCTTCCAAACAGAAGGAACAACTTTAGACAGGCACTCCAACTTTGTTGGTGTTCTGCTTTGGATTTGGACTTGTACTGAGTGATTTATGCTGAGTTGAATGAGAAACAAACTTTGTAGCTCTGTCATCCTGAGGTACTGTAAGTAATATCACTTTGTGCACTGTTCAAGGCCCAAACTAATGAGAGGGATTGACTGAAAGCTTTCATCAAACCCATTTTAAACACCAAAGCCAGCCGTTCTGCCTGTGGAGGCATTCAACATGACTGCTAGTATAATTATCTCCAAATGTGTTTGGTTTGATTGTCCAATTGCACTCTTTCACAGTTGAAAAGGCTATGTGAACCACACAGGCAGAGAGAAAACACCTTAATGTTCTTTGATCTATCTGAAGTCAACAGCTTGGGAATTTCCTTCGACTCTCTTTGGTCAGCTGAAGAGAGAGGGTGTGGGGGAGGACTGGATGGAAACTAATGAACTTATCCTCCACAGCAGAGGTAACTCTGGGTCTTCCTTTCCTGTGGCCATCATCATGAGAGCCAGTTTCATCATAACGCTTGATGGGTTTTGTGACTGCACTTGAAGAAACTTACAGAGTTATTGACATTTTCCGCATTGACCGACATTCATGTCTCAAAGTAACTATGGACTGTCGTTTCTCTTTGCTTATTTGAGCTGTTCTTGCCTTAATATGGACTTTATATTTTACCAAATAGGGCTATCTTCAGTATCCACCACTACTTTGTCACAACACAACTGATTGGCTCAAACGCATTAAGAAGGAAAAAAAATCCACAAAATAACTTTTAACAAGGCTTATCTGTTAATTGAAATGCATTCCAGGTTACTACCTCATGAAGCTGATGTCCTTCTGCCCCCCCCCCCCCTTAAAAGATTTAGATGCACTATTGTAAAGTGGCTGTTCCACTGGATGTCATAAGGTGAATGCACCAATTTGTAAGTCGCTCTGGATAAGAGCGTCTGCTAAATGACTTAAATGTAATGTAAATGTAAGCTGGTTGAGGGAATGCCAAAAGTGTGTAAAGCTGTCATCAAGGCAAAGGAAGAATATAAAATACATAATATATTTTGATTTATTTAACACTTTTTTGGTTACTACATGATTCCATATTTGTTATTTCATAGTTTCGATGTCTTAACTATTATTCTACAATATAGAAAATAGTCAAAATAAAGAAGAACCCTGGAATGAGTAGGTGAGTCCTTTATTTAACTAGGCAAGTCAGTTAAGAAACAATTATTATTGACAATGACAGCCTACCAGAAGGCAAAAGGCCTCCTGCGGGGATGGAGGCTGTGATTAAAAATTTAAAATACATAAAACATATAGTACAAAACACACATCACGACAAGAGAGACACAACAACACTACATAAAGAGAGACCTAAGACAATAACATAGCATGGCAGCAACACATGAAAACACAACATGGTAGCAACACAACATGACAACAACATGGTAGGAAGACAACATGGCAGTAGCACAACATGGTACACACATTATTGGGCACAGACAACAGCACAAAGGGCAAGAAGGTAGAGACAACAATACATCACGGGAAGCAGCCACAAGTGTCAGTAAGTGTCCATGGTTGAGTCTTTGAATGAAGAGATGGAGGTAAAATGGTCCAGTTTGAGTGTCTTTTGCACCTCGTTCCAGTCGCTAGCGAACTGAAAAGACGAGCGACCCTGGGATGTGTGTGCTTTGGGGACCTTTAACAGAATATGACTGGCAAAACGGGTGTTGTATGTGGAGGATGAGGCCTAAAAGGGTTATATAAATATGTAAAGCATCAACCAGTGGATCTTACGACGGGTATACAGAGATGACCAGTTTACAGAGTAGTATAGAGTGCAGTGATGTGTCCTATAAGGACCATTGGTGGAAAATCTGATGGCCGAATGGTAAAGAACATCTAGCCGCTCGAGAGCACCCTTACGTGCCGATCTATAAATTACGTCTCCGTAATCTAGCCTTGGTAGGATGGTCATCTGAATCAGGGTTAGTTTGACAGCTGTGGTGAAAGAGGAGTGATTACGATAGAGGAAACCAATTCTAGATTTAACTTTAACTTCTTATGGCTGAAGGGGCAGTATTGAGTAGCTTGGATGAAAGGTGCACAGAGGTGCCCAGAGTAAACTGCCTGCTCCTCCGTCCCAGTTGCTAATATATGCATATTATTATTAGTATTGGATAGAAAACACTCTGAAGTTTCTAAAACTGTTTGAATGATGTCTGTGATTATAACCGAACGCATATGGCAGGCAAAAACCTGAGAAGAAATCCAAACAGGAAGTGGGAAATCTGAGTTCGGACGATTTTCAACTCATCGCCTATCGAATACACAGAGGGATATGGATCAGTTTGCACTTTCTACGGCTTCCACTAGACGTCAACAGTCTGTAGAACCTTGTCTGATGATTCTACTGTGAAGGGGGGCCGAAGGAGACAGGAATGAGTCAGGTCTACCATGAGCTGACCATGCTCTGACCATGCGCATTCACATGAGAGGGAGCTCTGTTCCATCGCACATCTGAAGTCAATGGAATTCTCCGGTTGGAACGTTATTGAAGATTTATGTTAAAAACATCCTAAAGATTGATTCAATACATCGTTTGACATGTTTCTACTGACTGTTACAGAACTTTTTAACATTTCGTCTGCTTTTAGTGAATGCGCTTCCTGACTTTGGATTTGTTTACCAAACACGCTCACAAAAAAAGCTATTACCGAACAAAACAAACATTTCTTGTGGAATTGGGATTCCTGGGAGTGCATTCTGACAAAGATCAGCAAAGGTAAGGTAAGATTTTTAATGCTATTTATGAGTTTTGTTGACTGCACAATTTGGCGGGTAACTGTATGGCTTCCTTTTGTGGCTAAACGCTGTTCTCAGATTATTGAATATTGTGCTTTTGCCGTAAAGCTTTTTGAAATCTGACACAGCGGTTGCAGTAAGAACAAGTGTATCTTTAATTCTATGTAAAACATGTATCTTTCATCAAAGTTTATGATGAGTATTTATGTTATTTAACGTGGCTCTCTGCAATTTCTTCTGATATTTTGGAGGCATTTCTGAACATGGTGCCAATGTAAACTGAGGTTTTTGGATATAAATATGAACTTTATCGAACAAAACATACATGTATCATATGTATATATGTATGTCATCTGATGAAGATCATCAAAGGTTAGTGATTCAATTTATCTCTATTTCTGCTTTTGGGACATCTGTCTTTGGCTGGAAAAATGGCTGTGTTTTTCTGTGATTTTGCGGTGACCTAACATTTACATAACACATAACGTTTGTGGTGCTTTCGCTGTAAAGCCTTTTTGAAATCGGACACTGTGGTGGGATTAACAAGAAGTGTATCTTTAAAATGGTGTGAAATACTTGTATGCATGAGGAATTTTAATTATGAGATTTCTGTTGTTTGAATTTGGAGCCCTGCACTTTCACTGGCTGTTGTCACATCGATCCCGGATTGCAGCCATATTAACCTGCAAATTTTATATATGCTGAGAGAAGGATAGTGTACCGTCTAGCCATACTCCCAAGTATTTGTATGAGGTGACTACATCAAGATCTAAACTCTCAGAGGTAGTAATCACACCAGTGGGGAAAGGGGCATTCTTCTTACCAAACCACATGACCTTTGTTTTGGAGATGTTCAGACAAGGTTAAGGGCAGAGAAAGCTTGTTCGACACTAAGAACTAAGAAAATCCGGGGAGGGGCCAGCTGAGTATGAGACTGTATCATCTGCATATAAAGAGCGTCCTACTGCTTGAGCTATGTTGTTGATATAAATTGAGAAGGTTGTGGGGCCTAGGATCGAGCCTTGGGGTACTCCCTTGGTGACAGGCAGTGGTTGAGACAGCAGATGTTCTGACTTTATACACTGCACTCTTTGAGAGAGGTAGCTAGCAAACCAGGCCAAAGACCCCTCAGAGACAACAATACTCCTTAGCCGGCCCACAAGAATGGTCTTACGTATCAAAAGCTTTGGCCACGTCAATAAAAATAGTAGCATAACATTGCTTAGAATCAAGGGCAATGGTGACATCATTTAGTACCTTTAAGGTTGCAGTGACATATCCATAACCTGAGCGGAAACCTAATTGCATACCCGAGAGAATACTATATACATCAAGAAAGCCAGTCAGTTGATTATTGACAAGTTTTTCCAAAACTTTTGTTAAACAGGGCAAAATAGAAATTAGCTTATAACAGTTAGGATCAGCTTGATCTCCCCCTTTAAATGAAGAATGCACCGTGGTTCCTTCCAAGAAATGGGAACCTCCCCAGAGTGGAGAGACAGGTTAAAAAGGTCAGAGATAGGCTTGGCGATGACAGGGGCAGCAACCTTAAAGAAGAAAGGGTCTAAATGATCTCAACCAGATGTTTAAAATTGAGTCAAGTTTAAGGAGCTCATTTAGCACCTTGGACTCAGTGACCGCCTTCAGGGAGAAACTTTGTAGCAGGGCAAGGGAAAAAGAGGGAAGAGCATCGGGGATAGTCACATTAGGAGGGGTGGGAGATGAGGAAATGTTGGGCAAGAAGGCATGGCTGAGTCACATTGGAATCCTGACTTAATGAAGTGGTGATTCAGAGCTCAGCCATGTGCTCCTTGTCAGTAACAACCACATCATCAAAATTAAGGGACGTGCAGCTTTGAGAAGGAGGGTTTATTCTTTAAACGTTTTACAGAACTTCTTGGGGTTAGACCCACAGAGAGAGAACTGCTCCTTAAAATAACAAACTTTGGCCTCCTGGATAGCCTGAGTGCACTTATTTCTAATTTGCCTGCTCAAGAGTCAGTCAGCCTGAGTATGCTTGTGCTGAGGGATTTGCCAATGGTATTTGACAAGTGAGGACAGGTCGTTTCACTGGGCGGCCATTACGAACACAGGCTGTAAAACAGTGATCACTAAGGTCATTACAGAAAACACCAGACTGATATCTATCAGGATTATTTGTAAGGATAACATCAATGGGAGTAGCCTTTTATGGGTGTTTGGAGTCATACCTTGTGGGTTTGGTAATAATCTGAGAAAGATTTAGGGAATCCCATTGCTTTAGGATTTGGTCAGGTGGTTTAATAAGCATATCCCAGTTTAGGTCATCTAGCAGGACAAATTCAGACTTAGTGTAAGGGGCCAGGAGAGAGCTTAGGGCATTTAGGGTACAGACCTGTGCTGATGGTGGCCGATAACACCCAGCAACAGTCAACAAAGAGTTACTTGAAAGATTAATGCATAAAACCAGCAAATCAAATTGTTTGGGGACAGACTTGGCGGAGACAACCGAGCACTGAAGGTGTTCCTTGGTAAAGATTGCCAAGGTGGATAGAATAGGATGGGAGGCCAAAAGTCTGTGTAACCAAAATCCCGAGTGTGGGAACAAACATAGACTCTCCCACGGTTGGGTAAACAAGCAAGTTCATAGTCAACAAAGCATGCAGGAGTCATGAGGCAAATAACATAAAGCACAATAGAAAAATATAACATCTTGGAGCTAGCCATTGTTAGTTCAGGGTAACTCGCCCCAACAGTGCATGCGTGACGGAGGCGAGCAAAAGCTCGGGAGAGAGGTGGGAGTGTGGCGGGGGTACCTATATCAGACAGGAGGAGACAGGCCATGGCAGATTGTCATGCCCTGAACTTAGAGAGCCGTTTTATTTCTCTATTTAGTTAGGTCAGGGTGTGATGTGGGGTGGGCATTCTATGTTTTGTATTTCTTTGTGGTTGGCCGAGTGTGGTTCCCAATCAGAGGCAGCTGTCTATCGTTGTCTCTGATTGGGAATCATACTTAGGTAGCCTGTTTTCCCACCTATGTTGTGGGATCTTGTTTTTTGTTAGCTCTGTGAAGCCTGCAGAATGTGACGTTCGTTATTCTTTTTGTTGTTTTTGTTTGGTGTTCTGAGTAATTAAAGAAACATGAACACTTACCACTTGGTCTACTTCTTCAGACGAGCGTTACACAGATGGTGAACAGATCGCCAGGTGGAATCAAAGCAGCCGTGCAGCAGGCAATGGGAGTAGGTGTCACACCCACTTGGGAGAAGCTTTTTTTGGGAGGTAGATTCCTTGTAGAAAATCACAGCTAGCTAGCTAACGTGGCTAACAAGTCTCTGTCCTTCTTTTTCACGTGAAAAAGGAGATCGTTAGCTAGCTGTATATTTTTATTGAATGGTCCTTTTACAACGTCCAAACAACGTTGTCCTGTGGCTGTTGTATTTTGGGGATTCTGAGGAGGATATATTCTCTGCACAGATGGAGGGGGCTTCAAAGGCCTCTGCATTTGGGTGGGGGGGGGACTGTGAAACTCTCCTGCCATTGTTAGACTCAATAGTTTTAACAGCTCTTACTTCACATTCAGTGCTAATTGTAGTCAGGTTATTTTCTAGCAGCTTGGTAGCCTAGTAGCTTTTTTAAATAAGCTTTACATAACAAATTTACCTAGCGATAATTGTCTGTTGATTTTTGGCTTCAGAAAGTAGGTTCATACTGAACATTACTCACTCAGTTTTGTTTTGGATGGTATTTCCAGGTTCATGTGTGTTTCTTCTGCAGGTTTTGTCTTGTTAGAATTTTTGTTGTTGTCGATAAGCCTTGGTAGTAATAGTCCATTCAGGTAATTTTGGCAGAACTCCCACAGATAGATTTTACCACATCTTGTATCACAGACCTTCTCTATCGTAACAGTTGTGAATGGATCCAGCCGGCTGCTGTGCGAACATCTCCAGAGCAGAGAGGGACTGTCCCCAGACTGGACTGAGAAGCACAGCCACGAGCTGTCCAGTAACACGAGCCTACCAGACGAGCTAAATTACTTCTATGCGTGCCGTGAGGCAAGTAACACTGAAGAATGCATGAGAGCACCAGCAGTTCTGCACAATAGTGTGATCATGCTCTCCATAGTCGATGTGAGTAAGACCTAAGGGCCATACTGATTACAAGGACGTGTACTCCGAGCATGCGCTGACCAACTGGCAAGTGTCTTCACTAACATTTTCAACCTCTCCCTCACCGAGTCTGTAACACCAACATGTTTCAAGCAGACCACCATAGTCCCTGTGCCCAAGAACACCAAGGTAACTTGCCTAAATGACTACCGACTAGTAGCACTTATGTCTGTAGCCATGAAGTGCTTTGAAAGGCTAGTCATGGCTCACATCAACACCAATATCCCAGAAACCCTAGATCCACTCCAATTTGCATACCGTTCCAACAGATCCACAGATGACGCAATCTCTATTGCACTCCACACTACCCTTGCCCACCTGGACAAAAGGAACACCCATGTGAGAATGCTATTCATTTACTACAGCTCAGCGTTCAACACCATAGTGCCCTCAAAGCTCATCACTAAGCTAAGGATCCTGGGACTAAACACCTCCCTCTGCAACTGGATCCTGGACTTCCTGACAGGCTGCCCCAGGTGGTAAAAGTAGGTAACAACATATCTGCCAAGCTGATCCTTAACACGGGGACACTTCAGAGGTGCGTGCTCAGTCTTCTCCTGTATCCCCTGTTCACCCATGACTGCATGGCCAAGCACGACTCCAACACCATCATTAAGTTTGCCAATGACATAACAGTGGTAGGCCTGATCACCGACAGCAATGAGACAGCCTATAGGGAGGAGGTCAGAGACCTGGCAGTGTGGTGCCAGGATAACAACCTCTCCCTCAACGTGATCAAGATCAATTGAGATGGTCGTGGACTACAGGAAAAGGAGGGCAGAGCACGCCCCCATTCTCATCGACGGGGCGGTAGTGGAGCAGGTTGAGAGTTTCAAGTTCCTTGGGTCCACATCACCAACCAACTTTCAGGGTCCAAACACACCAAGATAGTCATGAAGAGGGCACGACAACACCTATTCCCCCTCAGGAGACTGAAAAGATTTGGCATAGGTCCTCAAATCCTCAAAAAGTTCTACAGCTGCACCATTGAGAGCATCCTGACTGGTTGCATCACCGTCTGGTATGACAACTGCTCAGGCTCCGACAGCGACGCAAATCAAATCAAATCACATTTTCATTGGTCACATACACATGGTTAGCAGATGTTAATGCGAGTGTAGCGAAATGCTTGTGCTTTTAGTTCTGACCATGCAGTAAAATCGAACAAGTAATCCAACAATTTCACAACAACTACCTTAAATACACAAGTGTAACGGAATGAATAAGAATATGTACATATAAATATATGGATGAGCGATGGCCGAACGGCATAGCCAAGATGAGGTAGATGGTATAGAGTACAGTATATACATATGAGATGAGTAATGTAAGCTTTGTAAACATTATATAAAGTGGCATTGTTTATAGTAACTAGTGATATGTTTATTACATAAAAATTTAAATGATTAAAGTGGCTAGAGATTTGAGTTAGTATGATGGCAGCAGCCACTCAATGTTAGTGATGGCTGTTTATCAGTCTGATGGCCTTGAGATAGAAGCCGTTTTTCAGTCTCTCGGTCCCAGCTTTGATGCACCTGTACTGACCTCGCCTTCTGGATGATAGTGGGGTGAACAGGCAGTGGCTCGGGTGGTTGTTGTCGTTGATGATCTTTTTTGCCTTCCTGTGACATTGGCTGGTGTAGGTGTCCTGGAGGGCAGGTAGTTTGCCCCTGGTGATGTGTTGTGCAGACCTCACTACCCTCTGGAAAGCCTTACGGTTGTGGATGGAGCAGTTGCCATACCAGGCGGTGATACAGCCCGACAGGATGCTCTCGATTGTGCATCTGTAAAAGTTTGTGAGTGTTTTTGGTGACAAGCCAAATTTCTTCCGCCTCCTGAGGTGGAAGAGGCGCTGTTGCGCCTTCTTCCTCATGTTGTCTGTGTGGGTGGACCATTTCAGTTTGTCCGTGATGTGTACGCCGAGGAACTTAAAACTTTCCCCCTTTGCAACTACTGTCCCGTCGATGTGGATAGGGGGCTGCTTCCTCTGCTGTTTCCTGAAGTCCACAATCATCTCCTTTGTTTCGTTGACGTTGAGTGTGAGGTTATTTAACTGACAACACACTCTGAGGGCCCTCACCTCCTCCCTGTAGGCGGTCTCGCCGTTGTTGGTAATCAAGCCTACCACTGTAGTGTCATCTGCAAACTTGATGAATGAGTTGGAGGCGTACATGGCCACGCAGTCATAGGTGATCAGGGAGTACAGGAGAGGGCTCAGAAAGCACTCTTATGGGGCCCCAGTGTTGAGGATCAGCGGGGTAGAGATGTTGTTTCCTACCTTCGGCCCGTCAGAAAGTCCAGGACCCAGTTGCACAGGGCGGGGTCGAGACCCAGGGTCTCAAGCTTATTGATGAGTTTGGAGGGTACTATGGTGTTAAATGCTGAGCTGTAGTTGATGAACAGCTTTCTTACATAGGTATTCCTCTTGGCCAGATGGGTTAGGGCAGTGTGCAGTGTGATTGCGATTGCGTCGTCTGTGGAACTTTTTGGGCGGTAAGCAAATTGGAGTGGGTCTAGAGTGTCAGGTAGGGTGGAGGTGATATGATCCTTGACCAGTCTCTCAAAGCACTTCATGATGACGGAAGTGAGTGCTTCAGGGCGATAGTCGTTTAGCTCAGTTACCTTAGCTTTCTTGGGAACAGGAACAATTGTGGCCCTCTTGAAGCATGTGGGAACAGCAGACTGGGATAGGGATTGATTGAATATGTCCGTAAACACACCAGCCAGCTGGTCTGCGCATGCTCTGTGGACGCAGCTAGGGATGCCGTCTGGGCCGCAGCCTTGCGAGGGTTAACACGTTTAAATGTTTTACTCACGATGGCTGCATTGAAGGAGAGTCCGCAGGTTTTGGTAGTGGGCCGTGTCGGTGGCACTCTATTGTCCTCAAAGCGAGCAAAGAAGTTGTTTAGTTTGTCTGGGAGCAAGACATCGGGGTCCGCGACGGGGCTGATTTTCTTTTTGTAGTCCGTGATTGACTGTAGACCCTGCCACATACCTCTCGTGTCTGAGCCGCTGAATTGTGACTCTAATTGGTCTCTATACTGACACTTAGCTTGTTTGATTGCCTTGCGGAGGGAATAGCTACACTGTTTGTATTCGGTCATGTTTCCGGTCGCCTTGCCCTGATTAAAAGCAATGGTTCGCGATTTCAGTTTTGCGCAAATGCTGCCATCAATCCACGGTTTCTGTTTGGGGAGGGTTTTAATTGTCGCCATGAGTACAACATCACAGATGCACTTGCTAATAAACTCGCTCACCGAATCAGCATATACATCAATGTTGTTGTTCGACACTATCCGTAACATATCCCAGTCCACGTGATCGAAGCAATCTTCAAGCGTGGAATCAGATTGGTCGGAGAGCGATGAACAGACCTGAGCACGGCCGTTTCCTGTTTTAGTTTCTGTCTATAGGCTGGGTGTAACGGTTGTCGTCGGTGGAAGGAGAGGACCAAAGCGCAGTGTGGTTAGTGTTCATCTTATTTAATAATAATCCAAACTGAACACTTCAAATTACAAAACAACAAAGTGAAAACCGAAACAGTTCTGTCTGGTGCAGACACACAAAGACTGAAAATAACCACCCACAAAACCCAACAGAAAACAGGCTACCTAAATATGGTTCACAATCAGGGACAACGATTGACAGCTGCCTCTGATTGAGAACCATATCAGGACAAACACAGAAAACCAACACAGAAATAGAAAACATAGATTACCCACCCAACTCACGCCCTGAAAAACTAAAACAAAAGACAAAACAAATGAACTAAGGTCAGAACGTGACACTGGGAGCAACAAAATGGAGTCGTGGTCAGATTTGCCGAAAGGAGGGCGAGGGAGGGCTTTGTATGCTTCGTGGAAGTTAGAGTAACAATGATCCAGAGTTTTTCCAGCCCAGGTCGCGCATTCGATATGCTGATAAAATTTAGGGAGCCTTGTTTTCAGATTAGCCTTGTTAAAATCCCCAGCTACAATAAATGCAGCCTCAGGATATGTGGTTTCCAGTTTACATAGAGTCCAATGAAGTTCTTTCAGGGCCGCTTGTCTGCTTGGGGATTGATGTACACGACTGTGATTATAATCAAAGACAATTCTCTTGGTAGATAATGCGGTCGGCATTTGATTGTAAGGAATTCTAGGTCAGGTGAACAAAAGGACTTGAGTTCCTGTATGTTGTTATAATCACACCACGACTCGTTAAGCATAAGGCATACACCCCCGCCTTTCTTCTTACCAGAGAGGTGTTTGTTTCTGTCAGCGTGATGTGTGAAGAAACCAGCTGGCTGTACCGACTCTGATAACGTATCCTGAGTGAGCCATGTTTCCGTGAAACAAAGAATGTTACAATCTCTGATGTCTCTCTGGAAGGAAACCCTTGCTCGGATTTCGTCTACCTTTTTGTCAAGAGACTGGACATTGGTGAGTAGTATACTCGGGAGCGTTGGGCAATGTGCTCCGCTCCAGAAGACTGCTCCGTCTGCCCCGCCGTTGTTTTGGGTCGCCGGCTGGGATCCGATCCATTGTCCTGGGTGGTGGACCAAACAGAGGATCTGCTTCGGGAAAGTCGTATTCCTGGTCGTAATGTTGGTAAGTTGACGTTGCCCTTATATCCAATAGTTCCTCCCGGCTGTATGTAATAAGACTTAAGATTTCCTGGGGTAACAGTGTAAGAAATAATACATTAAAAAAACAAAATACTGCATAGTTTCCTAAAAACGCGAAGCGAGGTGGCCATCTCTGTTGGCGTCGGATTACACATCAGAAGATTATGCGTACGTCCCAGTACATCACTGGGGCCAAACTTCATGCCATCCAGGACCTCTATACCAGGCGGTGTCAGAGGAAGGCACTAAAAATAGCCAAAAACTCCAGCCACCTCTGCTACAGCATGACAAGTGGTACCAGAGCGCCAAGTCCAAGTCCAAAACAGATTCTACCCACAAGGCATAAGACTCCTGAACAGCTAATCAAATGGCCACCCGTACTATTTTCATTGTTTGTTTTTTACTTCAGTTTATTATAATAAATACTTTTCTTAACACTTTTTTAAAAACTAAATTGTTAGTTAAGGGCTTGTAAGTAAGCATTCAACTGTAAGTTCTACACCTGTTGTATTCGGTTTATGTGACAAATACTGTTTGATTTGATTTGATATGATTTGGGTGGAGGAGGAGTTGGGGTGGATGAACATATAGATATAGCAGATAAAGCAGGTTTCATCCAGATAGGCCAGACCACCACCCCAAGGCTGAAGCGCTTCCACCCAGCCAGCCAAGCCATGACTGACTCTTAGCAGCCTAGGGAGGGAGATTGAAGCTGTGAGAAAATCAATCCTAACTGCCTGGAATCAATAGCAATAATGGTGACGCTCTTGTTTGGCCCTGACCTTAAGCAGACAAACGGGACGGGAGACGAGGGGAATCCATCCTACAGGCTGAAGCCGTGGCAGGAGGAGCGAAAGACAGAAAAGTAAATCCAGTGTATCAAGTTGACAAGCGCCTTTTTATGAGCTGATTCATGACTCAAAATGCTTTTTAAAATTATTCATCTGGTGATAAATAATGCATTTCAAAATAAAATTTGACCCTTTCGTCTTGATTGACGCTAGAACCCCTCCAGTAACCACCGTTACAGAATTGCGTTAGACGTTGTGTGTTAAATTCATCCTCGAACTGAATATGGACGAGACCATTAACACAGTGGGCAGTGGGCCAATATTTGACTGACAGCAGTGTGGAAATGTACATTTTCAATGTGTTTGTCCACAGCTAACTCTGACATGCTCCTGAAGGCCAACCTTGGTCATCTGGTTTAATAAGCACCATTTTAGCTTTCATATGGAATCTCATCAACAGCATAGAACACATTTAATCATGCATAATACACATCTCCTAATGACAAGACCCTAGGGAAGGTGGGCTTTCCCAACATATCGCTTATGCTCATCAGAAAAAATGTGGCATTTCACTGGTACAGTGCTTGAAAGCATGATAATATAATAGAGAGGGAGCAAAAAGAAAAAAGCGAGAGAGGTCTGTTTGAAGAGAGAACCTGTGAACGGAGGGAGAATGGGCCCCAGCAGAGTGCAATTTCCCCTCAGAACGGAGAGTAATTAGTCAACGCTCGTTAATGACTCCGACAAGTCCCACGTGGCGCGACCCAGCTGCCTGCCTGCCTGCCTGCCGCATCGTAGCTGATCACATCTCTATTTAATTTAAATCACAATGCTGAGGGGAGTCAGTACAATATCACACAGAAAGAGCGAGAGAGAGAGATGAAGGAAGAGGAGGAGGGAGGAAAAGGAAGAGGTGATGGAGAAATTATGAAAACCAACAAACATGTAGCTTTACTAAAACGTGGCTTCTTCAGAACTGTGAATGTGTTACATGACAAATGAATTCGAGTAGTTGCCCCCAGGTTTAGATTTCCACTTAAGTGGAGCTATCCTATTATCTTTCTCCTGCAGTGTTTCTTTCTTTCTCTGGATCCCAGTGAACAGACTTAATGTCATATCCTTCCATTATTGACTCACTTATTTCTGTATTGCTGCTAGCGAGAATGTGGTTCTCTGACCACTATTACATTACACCGTTTCTCTGTTTCTCCTTCTGTTTTGCATCAGCAGCACGAGTGGCTGGAAACCATGACCTTTGACACAGGAAGCAATTAGGCAAGCCAGTTAAATTGAGCCATGTCTCAATTAAGTGGCTTTGCCACATTAATAGAGCGTGTAGATATTAGAGTCATGATATTGGATTCATGAAATGAGATCAATATCCTGAATATGTGACACACTTTCTCTTTGTGAAAGCTAATACTCTTTAGTGTTATATAGACATATGCCATGAACATTACAGTGGAGACAGGGGTGGGTGTTCGTCATTTCTGGCTGTACTTTACTACCCTGTCATTGCTCTAATCATTTCTCCTTGTGAAGCTCTGTTAGTCATTATTCTCCATGTGTCACCATTTTTTCATCAGCAAACCACCAACAGATAAACAATATTTGTGGTGTTACAGTAGTGGTACATTATTAGGTTTATTGAGTAAAAATCTGTTTTAGTTTGTTCTCCTTCAGTTCCCTATCCTTCAGTCCCCCAGGCCCTGGTGAGCACGAAGCATACAGCAGGCAGGACAGGACACATGAGTAGCTAGCTCTCTCTAGCTGTGCCTCTGTGCCACAGTGCTCTCAGGTGATCCTCTTGCTGCATCCCTTTACCGGCATCCAGGCAGCTGCCAGGGGAAGAAATCCTCGTCCTCTTTCAAGTTTAGCTCCACATGAGGCTACAGTTTCAAGCACTGAAAGTATGTTTGGAGCCGGGAGGGAGGGCGGTTAGGGGCAGGGGTGTGCTCTGGAACCCCCGCCAGGTGGTTCAAGGAGAGGTCCCAGCTGTGGGTCTCCAGGAGGTTCAAGGGGGGCTCTGGAAAGCTGGGGGGGTAAAGGGTCACATGGCGCCACCACCTGATCAGAGTAACTAAATCGCCGCTCATGTCTTGATTTCCCAGCGTTCTACCCTTTCATCAGACTGCTGTGCTGCTTTAACTTTTATCCATTGAGACATACAGCACAATCTACCACCTCTCTCAACCAAATAATTCACTAGAAGGAAAAATAAACTGTTTGATACTCATTGTTTTTTTTTAGGATGTTTAAAGTTGTAGTCTGCGCTAATGTGTGATCTAAGGGATTTATGGCAATCAAATCAAATGTTTTTGTCACTTGGTTGGTAAACAACAGGTATAGACTCAGAGCCCCCTTACTTACGGGCTCTTCCCAACAATGCAGAGAGAAAGAAAATAGAGAAATAATAGAAAAATAATAAGACAAGGAATAAATACACAATGAGTAACGGTAACGTGGCTACAGTATATACACGGGGTAGCAGTTCGATGTGCAGGGGTACGAGGTAATTGTGGTAGATATTTACAAGGCAGTGCAGCCTGATGTTTCAGATGCTGCTAGTGTCTAAAGGGGTGATGCAGTATAGAACATAAATTGGAGGTGACTGCGTGGAATGCTGCGCCGTAAATGCCTTGTTCCTTCTATTAGGTCCTGAGAGCTCTGTTTCACTGGGAAAACCTTGATGAGAAAACTCACACAGAAAACAGATTTCACAGAGGAATGGCTTAATGTGAAGAATCATAAACTTTGAAAATCCCTCTTGTGATTTTTTGGGGGTCCAAAGTTCTAGCTTTTACATTTTTGAGTGCATAGATTTGCTCTGGCATTTTACAAATAGTGAGGACTGGGTTGAAAAGTTAAAGTTGAAATTGATATATATATTTTTTAATCTAAGCACCGTGATGCAGTCTGGTTATATTCAAGGATCTTCTGTCCCCTTTAGGAGAAACAGACTCTCTCAATACAATAAGACAATAACTCAATATGAACAACTTTTTATTGGTGTGGGTGGTAAGAAAAATATATCATATTTATGTAACTTACTTATATTATACTGTTGCAAATTTAGTGAAAATATTTATACCGTTCTTTACATGACTGACTTTTACTTGCACAACGTCTTTACTAATACATTTCTTAGGGCCTTAGTCTAAGGATAAGCTCCAGTGCCTGCTTTGGAAGGATTTGATACAGTAGATGGCATCATCCCTGATAAGCTGTTCCAAAACATTGCTTAACATTTTTGAATACCCGCCAATAACCTTAATATTGTTACATAAACAATATATACCCTGTTAGCATCGAAATTAAATAAGATTAGTCCCATTTTTAAGCTCATATTTCTTATAGGTATTTCCGGCGCTTTGGTCCGTAAGTGATCCGTCCGTAGATCTGCAGATAAGATAGAAAGGTAGTACATGTGTATTTGACTTCTCAATCACCCTGCCTATTCTTGTCTCCCCTAGTTAGAGTGTTCCAGTAACGTGACACTGTATAAATATTTGTCCAACATAACTGCACTCCCATTCAGCTGATACTGTCTCTGTAACCCTACCACAATCCCCCCTGATCCCGGCTCGGTAACTCTATCCAAACCTGCATGGTCATTATTGATGGCCTAGTAAGTGTTACAGTTACAAACCAATTACTCAATCATTAAACTTTGATGAGCTGCTCTACAAATACACCTTGATGCCTATCAGCTTTCCTCCATTACTCTCCTTTTACTTTCCCCATACTACAGGTACTAGGCTTTTTGGTATCCCTTTTTAATAAGTGGGAGGTGAGAATGACAGCTGGCATTCGTTTGATGTATGGGAGACATGTCTGACAGTTCAAGAGGTAGAGAAGCCAAAAGGTGAGCGACGTGTCCCCTCCATGACTCTGGGAAATCTGGTGACCCAGTAAACTGATATCGCACCACTAAAGGGGAGAAAGAGAATAAACGGTGGAGGAAAAGAGGGGGAGAAAGGAAGTAGAGTTGCCACCTCCACATGTGGTTTTACCAGCAAAGAGAGATGTTGATTCTGTAGGTCAATGGAAGATAAAATGACCCCTTGTGTTTCACACAAATACACACAGTTTCCGCAGACAAGCCGCTGAGACGTGCCAGACAGGTGTGTGTGTGTGCATCTGTGTGTTGGGGATTATGGTAATATTCCTGGCCTCACACAGAGACAGTACACACATTGGAAAATAAAGAGTGAGGCCATAATCAGGTCATCCTCTCTCACACTTCAATCTAAGCCATGTGCTGAGAGACATGTCGAACTTGATCCAAACAATAACAGTTACATGATTGGGGCATGGGTATGAGTGACTCAGATTAGCAACTTGTGATTATAGGTCTGTTATTTACATAGAATGTTTGGAACTTTCTAATTGAATTAATCATGAATGCAATGAAAAAACAAAAATTATATTGTCGTTACAAATGGAGGAGTGTTAGGGCATATGCAGTCACTTTTAAAATGACAGAACTTGGCCACCTTCATGCCAATAGGCTATTTGTATTGGTTGGCAGAAAAAAACTTTATTGAGAGCAAAGAAAACATGTAAATACCTGGAGTTTGCTTAACAGTATTGACACTTAAATTGTAACCGGTGCTATGGTCAAATGAGATGAAAATAGTGCTCTTTGGCTACGCACACCAGAAAACCTTATACCTCCTGTACAATATGGTGGTGGATCTTTGATGTTAAGGGTCTGTTTTCCTTCCACTAGTCCTGGGGACCTTGCTATGGTCAACAGCATCATGAACTCTACCAAGTACCAGGACATTTTAGCCAAATGCCTGGTTGCCTCTGCCAGGAGGTTGAAACTTGTCCACAAGTGGATCTTCCAACAATACAATAATCACAAGCACACATCAAAATAAATGGTTAATTGACCACATCAAATCAACATTTTGCAATGGCCATCTCAGTCTCCAGATCTGAGCCTCATTGTAAACCTGTGGTTTGAATTGAAGAGGGCATTCCATAAGAACAGATGATCTGTCAGATGAACAAGGATCTGGAAAGATTCTGTATGGAGGAATGGTCTAATATCCCTCCCAGTGTTCTCCTATCACATCAAATATTTTTTGAAAAAGGCTCAGTGCCGTTATCCTCAAAGGAAAGGGTTCCAGAGTATTGAAAACATGGGTGCCAATCATTTTGACACATATCGTTTTGAGAATATTTTGTATTACTTATTAAACAAAATGTATTTCTCTGAGCAATTGTATTGGTATAAAATAATAATGTCATTATTCTTATTATTTATTTTATAGAGTATTTTTTGCTGATCTTTATCAAGGGTGCCAATAATTTTGGATGTGACTGTTGTCAAAGTGTGAAGGGAATTCTGTAGAAGACAGATCTTTAGTATAATCTGGGTGTGGACTGAAGCAGATTGACTTTCCGTTACAGCTCATCTGCCCCCTCAAACCCAACACACACAGACACACACACACACACCAACACACACACACACACACACACACACACACACACACACACACACACACACACACACACACACACACACACACACACACACACACACACACACACACACACACACACACACACACACACACACACACACACACACACACACACACACACACACACACACACACACACACACAGTACCAGCAGCAATATTGCAGCAGGTTGCACATCCTTTAGCATATGATAAAGAGGAAGCAGGCATTTCCTTCTCAGGAAGGATGCTTCCGCGGTACGTCCTCTCTGATTAGTGAGAAGAGAGCAGCTTCACATGAACTGAGATGCACTGGCAAGTATATACTTTCACTAGTAAGGCTAACTTTTTTCTAAAAAGGTGCTGGAAAGCATGTAGTCATTTCTACAGTATATGGTTCTGTAGAATGTAAACAATGACATTAGCTAGAATTGTCTCCGTTTCCATGCTGAAACTCATGTAAGTCATCAGCCTTGTCTATTTTTCCTCAACTTTGCCCTCTTCTCATAAACGCCTACCCTCTCCTCACACTCTACTGCCCTCTTGGTGTCTTTCTGACTCATCTGATTGACTGTTCCAATAGGGAGTACAACTGCTAAGCTGGGTGAGAAAGCGGGAGCTCTCCCAGCCTGCCTAGTCCTCTGGGGGCTAAAGAGGATGAGATGTATGATCTCCGTGGCCAGGGAGAGTGGGGGGAAAGAGGCTGGGAGAGCTTTATGGAGATTTATGGGTCTCCCCCAGGCCCTAATTGCCTCCGCAGCGGGTAGTCCTTGGAGGCCCGTGGTGAGTCGCGGTCAACCAGCACCCGGGCCTCATAATGGCTCCGGCAGGTGGGCTGACTGCCGGGCACGTTGTTTACTAAGGCTTGTTATGGAGACAAATGGTGTCAGTGACTGACCAACCAGCTGACTGACCACGCAAGAGCTTCTGTGCTGGCCACATAGATAGATAGTATTTGAACCTTTATACAAAAAGCAGAGATGAGTCTTTGGGACTTAGGTTTCAGAGAGGATCCCATTGTTACCCAACTTTGACCGCAAATAAAGAATCTTGGATGGCCTTATGCCTACCTAAATGTTTAAGTTGTGAGTGGAAAATACGTTGAGATTGGTGGTCTGACGTGAATGTGAAAAGGTATACAAAAGAAAAATAGTATATAATATAATACTGGCACCCTGTTAAACTTCCGGC
Organism: Salvelinus fontinalis; assembly: GCF_029448725.1. NCBI lineage: Eukaryota > Metazoa > Chordata > Actinopteri > Salmoniformes > Salmonidae > Salvelinus > Salvelinus fontinalis. The sequence goes on along the minus strand of NC_074674.1, from coordinate 34,595,753 downwards.
GCCGACAGAGATGGCCGCCCGTTCCTAGGAAACTATGCAGTATTTTGTATTTTTATGTGTTACATTGTTACCCCAGGAAATCTTAGGTTTTATTACATACAGTCAGGAGGAACTATTGGATATAAGAGCAATGTCAACTCACCAACATTATGACCAGGAATACGACTTTCCCGAAGTGGATCCTCTGTTTGGTCCACCACCCAGGACAATGGATCGGATCCCAGCCGGCGACCCAAAACAACGGCGCCGCAGAAGGGGCAGACGGAGCTGTCTTCTGGTCAGGCTCCGTAGACGGGCACATCGCGCACCGCTGCCGAGCATACTACTCGCCAATGTCCAGTCTCTTGACAACAAGGTAGACGAAATCCGAGCAAGGGTTGCCTTCCAGAGAGACATCAGAGACTGTAACATTCTCTGTTTCATGGAAACATGGCTCACTCTGGATACGTCATCAGGGTCAGTACAGCCACCAGGCTTCTTCACGCATTGCGCCGACAGAAACAAACATCTCTCTGGTAAGAAGAAGGGAGGGGGTGTATGCCTTATGATTAACGAGACGTGGTGTGATAATAACAACATACAGGAACTCAAGTCTTTTTGTTCACCTGACCTAGAATTCCTTACAATCAAATGCTCGACCGCATTATCTACCAAAATAATTCTCTTCGATCATAAGCAGTCTTGTATATTCCCCCCCAAGCAGACACATCAACAGCCCTGAAAGAACTTAATTTGACTCTATGTAAACTGGAAACCACATATCCTGAGGCTGCATTTATTGTAGCTGGTGATTTAACAAGTCTAATCTGAAAACAAGGCTCCCTAAATTTTATCTAGCATATCGAATGCGCGACCCGGGCTGGCAAAACCCTGGATCATTGTTATTCTAACTTCCATATAAAGCCCTCCCCGCCCTCCTTTCGGAAAATCTGACCACGACTCCATTTTGTTGCTCCCAGCCTATAGACAGAAACTAAAACAGGAAGCTCCTGTGCTCAGGTTAGTTCAACGCTGGTCCGACCAATCGGATTCCACCCTTGAAGATTGCTTCGATCATGTGGACTGGAATATATTCCGCATAGCGTCGGACAATAACATTGATGAATACGCTGATTCGGTGAGCGAGTTTATTAGCAAGTGCATCGGTGATGTTGTACCCACAGCATCTATTAAAACCTTCCCCAACCAGAAACCGTGGATTGATGGCAGCATTCGCGCAAAACTGAAAGCGCGAACCACTGCTTTTATGCTTTTAATCAGGACAAGGTAACCGGAGACATGACCGAATACGAACAGTGTAGCTATTCCCCCCGCAAGGCAATCAAACAAGCTAAGCGTCTACATGGAGACAAAGTAGAGTCGCAATTCAACAGCTCAGACACGAGAGGTATGTGGCAGAGTCTACAGTCAATCACGGACTACAAAAGGAAAATCAGCCCCGTCACGGACCACGATGTCTTGCTCCCAGACAAACTAAACAACTTCTTTGCTCGCTTTGAGGACAATACAGTGCCACTGACACGGCCCGCTACCAAAACCTGCGGGATCTCCTTCACTGCAGCCAACGTGAGTAAAACATTTAAACGTGTTAACCCTCGCAGGGCTGCCGGCCCAGACGGCATCCCCAGCTGCATCCTCAGAGCATGCGCAGACCAGCTGACTGGTGTGTTTACGGACATATTCAATCAATCCTTATCCCAGTCTGCTGTTCCCACATGCTTCAAGAGGGCCACCATTGTTCCTGTTCCCAAGAAAGCGAAGGTAACTGAGCTAAATGACTATCGCCCCGAAGCACTCACTTCCGTTATCATGAAGTACTTTGAGATACTAGTCAAGGACCATATCACCTCCACCCTACCTGACACCCTAGATCCACTCCAATTTTCTTACCGCCCCAATAGGTCCACAGACGACGCAATCGCAATCACACTGCACACTGCCCTAACCCATCTGGACAAGAGGAATACCTATGTAAGAACGCTGTTCATCGACTACAGCCCAGATTAAGCTCGAGACCCTGGGTCTCGACCCCGCCCTGTGCAATTGGGTCCTGGACTTCCTGACGGGCCGCCCACAGGTGGTGAGGGTATGTAACAACATCTCCACCCCGCTGATCCTCAACACTGGGGAGTAGTGGAGAAGGTGGAAATCTTTAAGTTCCTCTGCGTACACATCACGGACAAACTGAAATGGTCCACCCACACAGACAGCGTGGTGAAGAAGGCGCAGCAGCGCCTCTTCCACCTCAGGAGGCTGAAGAATTTCGGCTTGTCACCAAAAACACTCACAACCTTTTACAGATGCACAATCGAGAGCATCCTGTCGGGCTGTAGCACCGCCTGGTACGCCATGCCCACAACCGTAAGGCTCTCCAACGCATCACCGGTGGCAAACTACCTGCCCTCCAGGACACCTACACCACCCGATGTCACAGGAAGGCCAAAAAGATCATCAAGGACAACAACCACCCGGGCTACCGCCTGTTCACCCCGCTATCATCCAGAAGGCGAGGTCAGTACAGGTACATCAAAGTGGGAACCGAGAGACTGAAAAATAGCTTCTATCTCAAGGCCATCAGACTGTTAAACAGCCATCACTAACATTGAGTGGCTGCTGCCAACATACTGACTCAAATCTCTAGCCACTTTAATAATGAAAAAATGTATGTAATAAATGTATCACTAGTCACTTTAAACAATGCCACTTTATATAATGTTTACATACCCTACATTACTCATCTCATATGTATATACTGTACTCTATACCATCGTGAGATAGGTTAGTTTTACCCTACTGATGATGTGTTGTTGCAATAGTAATTGATTGACATTTCCTTGTGGACCTAGGACCAAATACACTAAATTGGTTAATTCCTCATAGGACAGCCAGGAACTATAGGAGCCTTCTCGATGTACATGCAACAGCAAGAAACTTTTCCCAACAGAATTTGCATCTTGCCTATGCCGTTCGGCCATCGCTCATATATTTTTATATACATATTCTTATTCATTCCTTTACACTTGTGTGTATAAGGTAGTTGTTGTGAAATTTTTAGGTTAGATTACTTGTTAGATATTACTGCATTGTCAGAACTAGAAGCACAAGCATTTCGCTACACTCGCATTAACATCTGCTAACCATGTGTATGTGACAAATAACATTTTATTTTATTTTATAAAGATGAGCAAAAAATACTGTATAAAATAAATAATACAAATACTGAGCTACATTGTATGCTCCAAAAAATTGGGAAAATCTTTGTGGGTTTGGCCTCGAAAGAAGGATGCCTATGAAGACAATAACCTCATACCTTCTGTAAAATATGGTGGTGGATCTTGGATGTTAATGGTCTGTTTTCCTTCCACTGGTCCTGGGGACCTTGTTAAGGTCAACGGCATCATGAACTCTACCAAGTACCAGGACATTTTAGCCAAAAACCTGGTTTCCTCTGCCAGGAGGCTGAAACTTGGCCACAAGTGGATCTTTCAGCAAGACAATGACCCCAAGCACACATCAACATCCACAAATAAATTGTTAATTGACCACAAAATCAACATTTTGCGATAGACACCTCAGTCTTCTGACTTGAACCCCATTGAAAACCTGTGGTTTGAATTGAAGCGTGCAGTCCATAAGAACAGACCCACGGATATCAAGGACCTGGAAAACTTCTGTATAATGTAATGGTTTAAGATATCTCCCAATGTGTTCTTATATCTCATAAAACATTATAGAAAACGGCTAAGTGCCATTATCCTTGCAAGGGGAGGGTGGAGAAATGATTGAAAACAGGGGTGCCAATAATTTTGACACCTATCTTTTAAAATAAAATTGTATTCATTGTTAAACAAAATATTTTTATCTGAGCAATTGTATTAGGATAAAAGGATATAATTGTACCTTTTTTTCATACAATATAGCTCAGTATTTGTTCATCTTTATCAAGGATGCCAATTATTTCTGTAGTGACTATATTTGTATATTTTATTCCATTGTTCCTGAGCGAAGACGGAGTGGAGAGGGAGAAAAGGAGAGCCTTAGGCAAGGAAAGTTCGGTAGGAGTAAAAACCAAAGCTGAAATACGCTTTATCCCAGGCTTTGTGCCTGAAAAATAGTTACTTGCCACTTAACCAAGTAATATACAGTATGCTATAGTCGACTGTGATATCCCAATAAGGCCAGAGGTGTGGCATATGGCCAATATACCACGGCTAAGGGCTGTTCGTAGGCACGACGCAACGCAGAATATATTGGCCATATATCACAGACCCCAGAGGTGCCTTATTGCTATTATCAACTGGTTACCAACATAATTAGAGCAGTAACAATACATGTTTTGTGATACCCGTGGTATACGGTCTGGTATACCACGGCTGTCAGCCAATCAGCATTCAGGTCTCGAACCACCCAGTTTATAATCTGCTATATGACTAAACCACCTGGATTCCATCTTGTTCAAATTCGAATTTGGTCATCCTTAACTTCAGATAATGTGAGTTTTCTTAAGAAAAAAAAGTTCAGGGAAGGACAGTTGAGCTGACAGGCTCATGTTTATTACAGGAGAACATGCCTTCAGTGAGCTGCAGTGATGAGCCTCAGACAAGGCTGTCAGAGAACTCAGTAAGTGCACTAATGACTGGGAACAGCCTAGCCACTTAAAGCATGAATATTGGATATGTATAGAAGCGCAATTCCATCTGCCCAGCCCACCCCCATTCTCCATCCTCCACTCCCTGCAGAACTGCCTGCTCCTTGAACTGAGCCGGCCCATGAAGTGGTGGAGTGGAGAGGAGGGTGTCAGGGACTATCAAGGGAGGTAGAAGGGATGGACGTACACGGAAGGTGTGCGGTGGGATATAGAGAGACAGAGAAGGAGACAAATGTCTGTTCCTTTGCTCTATAGTGTCACACTCCAATAGGTCATGTGAGAAGATGGGGGTGGGGGTTGAGGGATGATGACTTTACTCAGGGCTCTACAGGACAGGGGCCCTAACCTCATCACTTCTAGTAAGAGATGATGACATGATTAAAGACATGAGCACAGGAAACCAGGCCATTTGTTAAGGGTTGGGAGGGAGGCTATGCAAACCCAGTTCTCTCCATCAGGATCATTATTTCAACTCGTTTAACCTTTAGTAACTTGACTGATTGACAGTCTTCTCCACCCACCAGTTTTTACCTCCTGTATCCATCTCATACATTCAAATGTCTGGGCTTCATTGGGATGAAAACCTTTGTAATATTCTGTTTTATAGACCTTAGAAGATTGATCTAAATCCTTTTATAGTCTTCTCCTGAAATCCAAACCCTGCACTAATGGAAAGACATAATGAATAGTGGAACAGGTTCTGAGAGACATCTGTCTGACGTGTGGTATCGCCGGAGGTAGGAGATTGATACACAGAGAGAAGAACGCCTGTAATGTATTAAAATGACTCATTAAAATACATAGGACCTAGCTCTTACCCTTAGGAACACATTGTTCAATGGAAACATTCCACGTGATCAAGTGACTGGTTGGTTTAAAGCTGCTACAGTGACGCAAGCGGTGATGGTGTTCAGCGTCTGTTGTTATTGTTTGCCATGGTTATTTCCAAGGTCATTATGACTTCATTAATGAGTTTGGAAAGGTACCATGGAAACAGAGTCAGATGTTAGAGAATGAATAGCCTTTCAGATGACCATCATGTTGAGTGGATGTTCATAATCACCTCTCAGACGAGGTTCTTTAGGGAGCTGGTTTCCACGGTAATAAATGTACCTTGTTCTAATTGGACTGTGACAGCCAGGCAGACAGTACAGTATGGACTGTGATATCCAGGAACTCTGCCGTGGGCTTGCTGACTCCTAACACCTTCAATGCATTCCACAGCTCCTTCTAGAATAGCCTGACGCGCTTCTCTCTTTTTTCTATTTATAGTTTTTGAGGATAAAAAGTGCCTGCCAGCACTATCAGCTCTGTATCTGCAGTCTGACTAGTGAAACTACTGTATCTGTAGGAGTAAGAGAACTGGTAAAACATGCTGACTCTCGTCCTTTAAAGTAAGTGTTCAGGCTTGAGCCCCACTGAGTTATTTGATATTGTCAGGCAATTCCCCCATTGGAAGATTTTCATTTCTACTGTTAGGATTTGGCTAAGCTCACACACCTGTCTACTGTATGTGACAAACCAATTACCAAGTCAGATGTGGGGCCATACTGAGTTCAGTTTCCCCTCATCCCCTGATCAAGACGCAGTAGCGCCTCCTGTCTTGGATGTGAGCCAATGTACTTCCAGTTACCCCGCTGCTACCTTCCAATGCAAACCCCAATGGACAAAAACATTCTCCAAAGCTCATACCCCACAACACAACAAGAGTCCTAGATACTCTTTACAGGACTGTGTTATCACGTTTAAACCTGAACTTATGAGAGAGGGACAGAGAGAGAGAGAGAGAGAGAGAGAGAGAGAGAGAGAGAGAGAGAGAGAGAGAGAGAGAGAGAGAGAGAGAGAGAGAGAGAGAGAGAGAGAGAGAGAGAGAGAGAGAGAGAGAGAGAGAGAGAGAGAGAGAGAGAGAGAGAGAGAGAGAGAGAGAGAGACACAGACAGAGAGAGACAGACACAGACAGAGAGAGACAGACACAGACAGAGAGAGACAGAGAGAGACAGAGAGAGACAGAGAGAGACAGAGAGAGAGAGAGAGAGAGGAATTTTCCTGTGAGTGATAGTGATGATAGTCATGTAACTAGTAAGCTAGCTACAGTATACAGTATGTATGGCCCAGTTCTGACGGGATTGGGGCCCGGTGCCGTGGTGAACCCCCTTGCCTGCCCCCCATTCCTGTGACTAATGAAGACCAGAGGAGAGGATATAAGCCCCTCCATCAGTCCAGAATCAACATCACATATGTTTTGATGAGTCTATGCGCTGCCTCTGCTCTGCCGGTGCAAGATATTTTTCTGTACTAGGTCTTATCAGTGCTCCTCAGAAGGCACAGCAACACACAGAACCACATGGGCTATCACTGATTCACTGACAAGCCTCTTTCACCAGGATGTGATGTCTGCAGACACAATGAGTGTGTTCTTCATCACCGTTTCCACATTGACAGACAAGGCACTCATACTTCAACATACTGTAGCAAATGTACGTTTTGTTTATGCTGGTTGTCTGTATAGCCTATTTTATTGCTGATGTCTGGTTTAATATATTGTAGAGCTTGCTATGGAGTTTGCACTGGACAGTTTGACTGTAGTTACTCTACCTGATGGCGTGTGCTTGTAAGCTACTTGTTGTACGCATGCGTGATGTACTTCAGTCCTTTGGCATGCTGTGTGTGTAGCGTTATGGCATTCTACACATTGAGTTGTGTTTGCATGCATGTGTTACAGTATGGTGTCTTGCTGTGCGTTATGTACTCTCAGTGTGGGCTGAGAGAGCCAGAAACACAGGCCTTTTTCACCAGTATGTGATGCCTGCAGGTAAAATGTGTGTGTTGTTTCTCATCGTTTCCACAGCCACTGGCTAAATATATCCCCACCACTGTGTGAAGGCAGGGGATACGCTGAGAAACAGCGACTGATTGGAACACGCTAAGGTAAATAAGTGCAGTGATTAACAGTGTGCCATGTATACACACACAACAGTGGTGGCCAGTTGTGCGCTGCTGCTAAATGTATATAGGGAAACACTTAGTATCAAGGTAGAAAGTTAACGTAAAACAAAGACAAGTAAAGGTATGCATCAGGAAGAAACCAGACATCAAAGAGAGAGCTGGAGGAGGGGAGGAGCAAAGAGAGAAAGGAGACTCAGACAGACAGGCAGAGAGAGAGGATGAAAGATAGAAAAGAGAGGATGAAAGATAGAAAAGAGGTCGAAAGATAGAAAAGAGAGGATGAAACATAGAAAGTATGGGTATAAGTCAGAGAGAAAGTGTGACTACAGTATGACTGTAGGACAGACGGTTGACTTCTTGCCATAATATACAGAGTAGACCTACGCTATAGCCACAAACGTTCACATCTCCTCTCGATGTCTGGGAGTAGGAGTAGGGGAGCGAGATGTTTAGGACTGTACTTTATAAAGAGCCTCCGTGTGTGAGAGGGAGATGAGGAACTTGTGTGAGAGATAAGAAAGCATTATTCAGATATATTTACTACCACTTTTTGAAATCCTTCTCGGAAGGAGATGGTTGTTTGTGCACCATGTATGCTTTCAAACCCGTCAGTTGTTTTTCCTTCTTTAGTACCCAACTCAAAGCTCCACACACATGCTTTTACAGCTCTTTCTGATTGACAAATACCACCTCATCGTTCTGCCACCATATCTCCGCTCTACTCCTCTGAGGTAGGGAGCCTCATCTCTGACAACAGGAAGTACCTGTGGCTGTGGCCATCTGAGTGGTTTGTCTTTTGTCTGTGCTGCACTTTACCCCATAGACAGAAATAGAGGTATGAAAAGCTTGACTGTTGCCATAGAAACAAAAATGCACTATGCAAGCTTTGTAACCCCCTGCTAATTAAATGTCAGTGTGAGACTGTGAGGGAATTACTTCTGAGAAAGACTGCGAGTGAACCCCTATCAAGAAAGGTTGATAATAACCAACGTATAATAGCCAGTGTATTGGAGCTTGACGTTGTCCTTCCTGGTTTTAGTCCCACATCAATTATTGATCAGTAACTTGTACATCCGCTGGAGATGTTCCCTTCCCACTGTTGATTTGACAGAGGAGAATGTTCTAGGTCATTGCATGATGCATAGTTGCCTACCCATCCCTGAGATACACATATGCGTGATGACATTTCTTCTTTAGAGAAGAGCTGAAGCGAAACAGCTGGCTCCAGCAAATTGTGCAAAGGTGCCATAATATATTCTCTCATGTTTTCTCTGCCAGCCAGTTGTAACACTTCCAACATCCTCTACACCCTCCTACACCACGGGCTGACACAGCTATTTGACAAATGTGCTATTTAACTAGGTTCTGCTCTAAAGAGAAGATGATAGAGGAAGTAAAAGTATGTTTTAGAGGGAAACATGTGAGTTCCGCTGCCTCGTGAGATTTTTAAATGGTATGACCTAGGATGACAGGTCTGACATGGTGTATTTAGGATGACAGGTCTGACATGGTGTATTTAGGATGACAGGTCTGACATGGTGTATTTAGGATGACAGGTCTGACATGGTGTATTTAGGATGACAGGTCTGATATGGTGTATTTAGGATGACAGGTCTGACATGGTGTATTTAGGATGACAGGTCTGACATGGTGTATTTAGGATGACAGGTCTGACATGGTGTATTTAGAGTGAAAGCCTGATTCAGGCAAATGAAGAGATGCGAGACAGAACACACACACACACACACAAGGCCAGAGAGTCACTGACAGCTAGCTAGGGTCCAGGAAAAGGTCAGTCATCAGTAAACACAGTGCTATTTTACCATAAACACACCATTGTGCCCTATAGACAATACACACAAATTATGTCACCTCAGGTGAACTCTTAGCTTCCTTTGCATTCCTCAGTCAAGAGGGAAGACATTAGCTAAGAGTTGTCTTGTGAATTATTTAGGTAGTGGTAAGACTTGCTTTTAATGTATTCTACACAAAGCAACATTGCACGTGCCGAGAAGTTCATCCATGTCAGATTACTATAATCGGTTTTTTTGGGATGATCAAGAATGTCAGCTTTAGAGCCTTGTAGTGCAATATCATTGTTCCCCCGGTATGATCTCCATTAAAATGGTTGGCAGAAACTGTGATCAGAGAGCCTCAACATTCTTTCAAGTCTATCCCTCTCTCTATTCCCTGGGCTGGACTCAGACAGACAAGCCAACACCATAAACCTGCTTCCACTTCACATCGCATGCAACAGTTCGGTTTCATGCTCTCCAAGGGAGAAAACTATGGTCATAATGTCCACTGGTAGCAGGTTTCTCAACATTTATGGACTAGTCACAGTTCCACGTGACTTTCATCCTCTTTGGAGGGTTTTGCAATTGCCTTTTCATGATGTGAAACTCACTGTTCCATCGTGTTCCTCCCAGGACGTGTGTGTGTGTGTGTGTGTGTGTGTGTGTGTGTGTGTGTGTGTGTGTGTGTGTGTGTGTGTGTGTGTGTGTGTGTGTGTGTGTGTGTGTGTGTGTGTGTGTGTGTGTGTGTGTGTGTGTGTGTGTGTGTGTGTGTGTGTGTGTGTGTGTGTGTGTGTGTGTGTGTGTGAGAAAAGGGTAGAGTAGGTATCCCAGCTGGGTGGGACAACTCCAGGTTTTTTATGAATGAGGTAGTGAAAGGAGACCTCGCTAAGTGCTACTGTAGCAGTATGCTTGTTGTTAATTTTTTTCTGGTTCACTTGGTGGACTCCCAAGTGTGACTGGAGGGCAGAGGCGGGACAGGGTTGGGAGGTCAACCAGGAGCCAGGCAGAGAGTTACTACTAATGTGGTCTCTGTAACACACGTTCCTGAAAATGTGGTTCCAACTCCTTTCTAAGAAAGCTGCCATAAACAACTAAAATAGCATTCGTTTACAAACACCCTAGTGTACCGTTAATGTAAATTAAAATAAAAACATTGCAATATTTACGTAGCGGAATTACATTCCTTTTTCCTTGTATTCAAGTGATATGGCGAACTGAGGAAGTTCCTCTCACAGATGTCAAAATAATGTGTATGCAAAGCAGTAATTGTATGTAAACAGTGATAGTGCATAAACATTGTTATGGCACTCCATACCAATTATGTCTGCTTACTATGTGGTACAAAGCTCCAAGCTTTCTCTCTCCTAATGTATCCGTCTCTGGCTAGGTCTGAATGTGTCTACGACTCCCACCCTGAACTGGCTCCTGTCCTACTCTTAACGTGAACCATGTCTCCTTTAACAGCATGCCTCTCTTAGTATATCAATGAGATCTCTTCTGGTAATACAACCTTTTCTTAGGCTAAGAGACAGTGTAGCTCAAAGTTCACCTTTGTTAATGTAATCCTATACAGAGTTAGTCCAGCCAGCAGTTGTTGGGTGCACTTGGTTGACACATTGAATTCATTAAGTTGACCTGAGGTGGTGCATCTGGTACATTTGCTTCCATGTCTCCCATATTGGTACAACTGAGATGTGTGCCAGGGACTTTTGGTTTAAGAAAATTTCTATATGTTTTTCAGAAGCTCAATTATCTTACTTATCATAAATGTGCATTTGGTTGAATTTTATGCTCCCAGCCTGTGTTTTCTTCCTTTTGAAATATCATACAATATTCCCAAACATCTATATATTTATATATATTTTTTAAATAATCCCCTCCCCCTTAAAGGAACAAAATTAGATTCAAAACAATGAAAATATAATTACTATGTTGTCGTGGCGGCAGCATCATTTCTATTGGGCAATATTCCAGGAAGTTGTTGGCCCAGGTCCCACAATTGTCATTTGTGATCAGTCGGAGGTCCCTGGTGTTGATGTAACTTTCCCGGGGGGAGAAAGAACGACAAAATGTGCATAAACAACGTCGTGTGCCTTTCTCTGTTGGTTAGACAGTACTTGGACACTATGAAGCATTAATGTGATGTGTGAGGAGGTGCAGAAGGTGCAGAAGATCAGGCCGGTCTATCTGCAGTCTGGAGGAGGGCTGTTGTCACGGGACCATGTCTATGTTCCCTCAACCCTATGTTCCTTGGGCCCATGTTCCCTCAGTTCCCTCAGAACTGAGGGAACATAGGGCTGAGGGAACATAGGCTGAGGGAACATAGGGCTGAGGGAACATAGGTTGAGGGAACATAGGGCTGAGGGAACATAGGCTGAGGGAACATAGGGCTGAGGGAACATAGGTTGAGGGAACATAGGCTGAGGGAACATAGGCTGAGGGAACATAGGTTGAGGGAACATAGGGCTGAGGGAACATAGGCTGAGGGAACATAGGCTGAGGGAACATAGGCTGAGGGAACATAGGCTGAGGGAACATAGGGCTGAGGGAACATAGGCTGAGGGAACATAGGGCTGAGGGAACATAGGCTGAGGGAACATAGGCTGAGGGAACATAGGCTGAGGGAACATAGGCTGAGGGAACATAGGGCTGAGGGAACATAGGGCTGAGGGAACATAGGCTGAGGGAACATAGGCTGAGGGAACATAGGCTGAGGGAACATAGGCTGAGGGAACATAGGGTTGAGGGAACATAGGGCTGAGGGAACATAGGTTGAGGGAACATAGGCTGAGGGAACATAGGGTTGAGGGAACATAGGCTGAGGGACCATAGGGCTGAGGGAACATAGGGCTGAGGGAACATAGGTTGAGGGAACATAGGGCTGAGGGAACATAGGCTGAGGGACCATAGGGCTGAGGGAACATAGGGCTGAGGGAACATAGGTTGAGGGAACATAGGTTGAGGGAACATAGGGCTGAGGGAACATAGGTTGAGGGAACATAGGCTGAGGGAACATAGGCTGTGGGAACATAGGCTGAGGAAACATAGGGCTGAGGGAACATAGGCTGTGGGAACATAGGCTGAGGAAACATAGGTTGAGGGAACATAGGTACTGAGCAGCACTGAGCTGCACTGAGCAGCACTGAGCAGCACTGCGCAGTACTGAGCAGCACTGAGCAGCACTGAGCAGCACTGAGCAATGCCCTATGTTCCACATAGGTCAAACCACTGATTAATAAACTACAGGAGGTCAGCAGACTGCTGCAAATACTTTTTTTTTTTAGTTCTGATCCTCATAGAATAGTTTTTTATCGGCTAAGATCTAGCCACGATCTAGTTATGTTGATTCTAACTTAATTCCTACAAAATGAAACACTATAAAATGAGAGCAGAGTTTTATATAAGCAATAAATGACATACCCGTTGATAGGTTTTTCAGACAGTTCTAACACCCTGTTTACATGTACAGTACTGGAGGAGGTTTTGATTAAAAAGTTGTTTTCATAGCACGGTTCTCAACTCTGGAGGAAGTTACTGAACCCATGAAGGTAATAAAAGGGGTTTCCTTTTTTAAATGCACTCAGCATGGACTGCTAACATTACAACCCCAGATAAGGTTAAACAAACAGTGGAGCCCATCCGCTACAGGCCAGCCGCTGTGTAGTGTAGAGTAGTGTGGGCTGCCCAGCCTCCCAGTTCACCCCGAGCACTGAGCAGCACTGAGCAGCACTGAGCAGCACTGAGCAGCACTGAGCTGCACTGAGCAGCACTGAGCTGCACTGAGCAGCACTGAGCTGCACTGAGCAGCACTGAGCAGCACTGCGCAGCACTGAGCTGCACTGAGCAGCACTGAGCTGCACTGAGCAGCACTGAGCAGCACTGAGCAGCACTGAGCAGCACTGAGCTGCACTGAGCAGCACTGAGCTGCACTGAGCAGCACTGAGCTGCACTGAGCAGCACTGAGCAGCACTGCGCAGTACTGAGCAGCACTGAGCAGCACTGAGCAGCACTGAGCAGCACTGAGCAGCACTGAGCAGCACTGAGCTGCACTGAGCAGCACTGAGCTGCACTGAGCAGCACTGAGCAGCACTGAGCTGCACTGAGCAGCACTGAGCTGCACTGAGCAGCACTGAGCTGCACTGAGCTGCACTGAGCAGCACTGAGCTGCACTGAGTCCTGTGCCACTGCCCCCACAGCTGCTGCTGCATATCCCCAATAAACCACATGAGCTCTGATAGTCATCATTTTTACAGCAGCTCTCAATTAATCTCTGCGGGTATTTTACTAATTACATATCCATAATTAAACAAACAGACACAGGCTGGGCCAGGCCATTCAGCTACTGATCTCCGCCACACCCCTGCTCTCCTGTTACCACAATGCCCATGAAGGAGCTGGTTGGAGCTGGTAGAGAGAGGGGATAGAGGGAGATAGAGAGGGGGCAATTCTGTTTCCTCACACATCCTCCGGAACTTCCACTTCTCAGCACACCAGTCTCACACATCCCCCATCATAGGGTGGAGGGAAGGAGGAAGGGAGAGAAGGGTGGGAGGGAGGGCTAAGGCTTCCTCACAGTGCCTGGAGCTCTGAGAAAAGAGGAGTGTTACGCTGTCTTCACAGAGCGCTGAGACCAGGCAGGGATTTTATATCCCAATCCTCTGGGACTGGATAAGGCAATGGAAGGGTATTTCTCGAGATGTGGAGCAGAGAAAAGAGAGAGAAAGAAAATGAGAGAGAGACGGAGACCAGGGTAGGGTAGTAGGGTTTCTAAGTCTTCGAGATCCAAGGCGGAGCTACTAAAAAGGAAACAACCCAAAGCAACAACAACAACAACAACAACAACACACATCGGCTGCCACCATAAACAGCCGCCCTCGCCACACTCTCCTATTTCCACAACAGAAACACGCAGTTAACATCAGTGGTTCTCTTGGGTCACAGAGAGGGCGGCTGGGTGAGAGAGAGGAGCGCATGCAGCACACAGCGCCTTTTAAAGGCTTTCAAATGCTCCCCTTTGCTCCGCCACACTCACAGCCCTCTCAGAGGCAGTCTGAGCCCGGCAGATCAAACAGCTATCAAAGGGAGGGTGGGAGGCAAAGGCACAACTTGGAGGTTCAATGGTGAGAAGAGGAAACATTGAAGACTGTGAGGCGAGAGGCCCTGGCTCGCTGTAGTAACTTGGTCAGAGCAGGGGTCTCTTCCTCCCTGATATTTTTCCTTTCATGAAGGGTGCATGCCTGCCAGGAAAGAGGATGTATGGGGTACAGGAACACCTGTATTTTAAGAATTTTATTTGTTTGTTCTTCAAATGATCCTACAGTAGATCTCACTCTCTCTAATTTAGTCATGGCTTGAATCATATGATCACTGGGAAGATAAAGAGAGGCGACTGCTGTTGATCCTAGCTGAGCTGAGACTACCTATCCCAAAGCTGTTTCTGCCCCCTACTATATCCCAGCCCCCTGCCACTCAACACCTGATGATGTACAGCCCCCTGCAGGGTTTTACGCTGTTGATGAGGGTGCCATCCCTCGCTTGGGTGCCATCCCTCACTTAGGTGCCATACCTCACTTGTTCATCAGAGAGATAAATGGAGAGGAACGGTTGGGCGAGGCCAGGAGTAAACCATCCATCTCACCTGTAATTATGCACACTGCCAGTGACAAAGCTTGTTGCTGTATGTTGCTCTCTGCTCTCCCTGCTGTGAAGGACTAGGACAAGTTGAGTTATGTCATCAACAAACCCATCCCCAACAACAACATGAACTGACTCCTCGCTCTGCATAATGGATTGCTGTTGTGTGGAGTTATTGGTCAAGTAGTGCACTGGGTAGTAGGGCAGCAGGTAGCTTAGCGGTTAGAGTGTTTAGTCAGGAACCAAAAGATCACTAGTTCGAATCCCCAAGGTGAAAAATCGGTCAATGTGCCCTTGAGCAAGGCACTTTGCCCAAATTTCTCCAGGGTTGCTGTTGATAATGGAACAAGCAGACTGTGACCTAGGTCTCTGAGGGTGTATTAATACACACATGTGTGAAATATAACCACCCAACAAATTATTATATCTCAGTTCTAATCTAATAATTGAGTAGCCTCCTAATATAGTGTCCATGAGGCAGTTCTCCATAATGTTGTTGTTTTGCATCTCATTTGGATCCCATCAAAGATTTCACCATGTAGTACAGTCAAACGTTTCATTCCAGGGTTTTTCTTTATATGTACTATTTTCTCCATTGTATAATAATAGTGAAGACATCAAAACTATAAAATAACAAATATGGAATCACTTAGTAAAGAAAAAAAGTCTTAAAAAAATCAAAATATATTTTAGATTTTATGTTCATCAAAGTAGCCACTCTCAACCAGTTTCATGAGGTAGTAACCTGGAATGCTTTTCCAACAGTCTTGAAAGAGTTCCCACATATGCTGAGCACTTGTTGGCTGCTTTTCCTTCACTCCGCATTCCAACTCATCCCAAACCATCTCAATTGATTGAGGTCGGGTGATTGTGGACGCCAGGTCATCTGATGCAGCACTCCATCACTCTCCTTCTTGGTCAAATAGCCATTACATAGCCTGGAGGTATGTTTGGTCATTGTCTTGATGAAAAACAAATGATAGCACCACTAAGCACAAACCAGATTGGATGGCGTATCGCTGCAGAATGCTGTGGTAGCCATGCTGGTTAAGAGTGCCTTGAATTCTTAACAAATCACAGACAGTGTCACCAGAAAAGCACCCCCACACCATCACATCTCCTCTGCCATGCTTCACGGTGGGAACCACACATGTGGAGATCATCCGTTCGCCTACTCTGCATCTCACAAAGACAAGCTGGTTGGAACCAAAAATCAAAGATTTGCGCTCATCAGACCAAAGGACAGGTTTCCACAGGTCTAATGTCCATTGCTGGTGTTTCTTTGGCCAAAGCAAGTCTCTTCTTATTATTTGTGTCCCTTAGTAGTGGTTTCTTTGCAGCAATTTAACCATGAAGGCCTGATTCACGCAGTCTCCTCTGAACAGTTGATGTTGAGATGTGTCTGTTACTTGAACTCTGTGAAGTATTTATTTGGGCTGCAATCGAGGTGCAGTTAATTGCCCATTTCTGAGGCTGGTAACTCTGATGAACTTATCCTCTGCAGCAGAGGTAACTCTGGGTCTTCTTTTCCTGTGGCGGTCCTCATGAGAGCCAGTTTCATCATAGCGCTTGATGGTTTTTGCGACTGCACTTGAAGAAACTCTAGAAGTTCTTGACATTTTCCGTATTGACTGACCTTCATGTCTTAAAGTAATGGACTGTCGTTTCTCTTTGCTTATTTGAGCTGTTCTTGCCATAATATGGACATGGTCTTTTACCAAATAGGGCTATCTTCTGTATACCAACCCTACCTTGTCACAACACAACTGATTGGCTCAAACACATTAAGAAGGAAAGAAATTCCACAAATGTACTTTTAACAACACACCTGTTAATTGACATCCATTCCATGTGACTACATAATGAAGCTGGTTGAGAAAATGCCAAGAGTGTGCAAAGCTGTCATCAGGGCAAAGGGTGGCTACCTTGAAGAATCTCAAATATAAAATTTATTTTCATTTAACACTTTTTTGGTTATTACATGATTCCATATAGTTTTGATGTCTTCACAATTATTCTACTATGTAGAGAATAGTAAACAAATGAAGAAAAACCCTGGAATGAGTAGATGTGTCCAAACTTTTGACTGATACTGTAATTCTAAGGATTCTAAGAATATCATAATGTCTATTGATGTTCCTCCCATGGGGAAGAAAGAGTACATGCTCGTTCCAAACACTACTTCTCAATAACATTCACTATCCCCAATGGGAAGATATCTGTAGGACGTTGAAACCCTCCCCTGGACTCCTTTACCTATTTTTACATAGATGGAGAGACTTGGGCTCTCACAGGCTAGTCAGCCTGTTTTATAAGACTGAGACACACTAAGTTGGTTCACTCTGGCTCCACAGACACAGACAGACCAGTCTGAGGCACATTCATAGGTGCAATGCTTATGGCAATTTATACGGCTTCTGTCACACTAAAGCGGAATTTTCCATATGTTTGATGTGTGATTTGGGTGCGGACGGCCAGTGTGAACGCAGAGAAATTGACAGATTTCACCCGTGGCTGCTCTCTTTCACATCAACTCCCTCGTTGATTCTGAGTTCTGCACAATGAGCAGACTATGCTGTGACGGACCTCTCACTCATAAACAATGTATTGGAAAAAGCTCAAGTCAAACTGTATGGGAATCAAAATGGCGCAATCTTACAGGGTCGTTCCTCTGCAAACCCCTACATCTAGATCTGAAAGAAAGGGGAGGGGGGAGTGGGAAATGGGTTAACATTCCTCAATTATGCTCTCCACCCCACTGTGGAAAATGTGATTACTTTTTGTCCTAAAATCCTTGTGCGTGCATTACTGTTCCTCTGCATCATGGATAAGCCTCTCGTTCCATTGGCCACCAATCTTTTTTTCAAGATATAAGAACAAAAGGAGAGCATTGTAAGAACTGGAGCTATATATTTCAACACATTACATTTGAACCAGTAGGGATGGAGGATCCTTTTGAAATGAGAATAAAGAGGCATTCTGAAACTGAGAACAGACAGTGTAGGTGATGGAGGGGACAGGGAAGTGGAGGAACGGCTTCAGCTATTCAAGAGCAGTATTATTATTTAATATCATTATTCATTCTGTGTAATGATTTACATGTTGTGGTGTCATATATCTAAAGCACAGTCATGTCATGTTGTATGTAACGCAGGCATGAGAGTTCAGTAGGAGTACAGAGAGCCACAAAAAAAGAAATGTCAGAAACCACCATGTTCAAATAATGGAATATGTGTCTTACAGAGGTATACAAACTATACCTGAAGGGAACCTACAGTTGAAGTCAGAAGTTTACATACACTTAGGTTGGAGTCATTAAAACTCGTTTTTCAAACACTCCACACATTTCCTGTTAACAAACTACAGTTTTGGCAAGTCGGTTAGGACATCTAATTTGTGCATGACACAAGTCATTTTTCAAACAATTGTTTACATACAGATTATTTCACTTATACTTCACTGTATCACAATTTCAGTGTGTCAGAAGTTACATACACTAAGTTGACTGTGCCTTTAAACAGCTTGGAAAATTCCAGAAAATTATGTCATGGCTTTAGAAGCTTCTGATAGACTAATTGACATCATTTGAGTCAATTGGAGGTATACCTATGGATGTATTTAAAGGCCTACCTTCAAACTCAGTGCCTCTTTGCTTGACATCATGGGAAAAACAAAAGAAATCAGCCAAGACCTCAGAAAAAAAATGTAGACCTCCACGAGTCTGGTTCATCCTTGGGAGCAATTTCCAAACGCCTGAGGGTACCACGTTCATCTGTACAAACAATAGTACGCAAGTATAAACACCATGGGACCACGTAACCGTCATCCCGCTCAAGAAGGAGACGCGTTCTGGACCCTGGAGGCGTGGTGGTGCCAGAACTGGTGGTACCGGGCTGGGAACACACACCTCAGGGCGAGTGCGGGGAGGAGTAACAGGGCATACTGGACCCTGGAGGCGCACTGTAGGCCTGGTGCGTGGTGCTGGAACTGGAGGCCTGGTACATGGAGGAGGCACCGGATAGACCGGACCGTGGAGACACACTGCAGGTCTCGAACACCGAGCCTGCCCAACCCTACCTGGCTGAATGCTCCCCGTAGCCATGCCACTGGGCTGTGCTGGTGAACCGGGGACACCATGCGTAGGGCTGGTGCCATGTACCCCGGCCCGAGGAGACGCACTGGAGACCAGATGCGTAGAGCCGACTTCATGGCACAAAGACAAAACAGGCTACCTAAATATGGCTCCCAATCAGAGACAACGACTAACACCTGCCTCTGATTGAGAACCATATCAGGCCAAACACATAGAAATAGACAAACTAGACATACAACATAGAATGCCCATTCATATCACACCTTGACCAAACAAAACATAGAAACATACAACGCAAACTATAGTCAGGGTGTGACAGTTGGTTAGGTCGAGGTGTGATTAAGGGTGGGTTATCTAGGTGAATTATATTTCTATGTTGGCCTGGTATGATCCCCAATCAGAGGCAGCAGTTTATCGTTGTCTCTGATTGGGAATCATATATAGGTAGCCATTTCCCCATTGTGCTTTGTGGGATCTTGACTATGTATAGTTCCCTGTTAGCACTATTTTGAGCTTCACGTTTCGGTCACGTAATGGTTTCTGTTCTTAGAGTTTTCTCTTCCTAATAAAAGGGATGGAAACATACCACGCTGCAGTTTGGTCAAATCATTATTACGATTGTGACAGTGTAGTTACCCTTTAATTCAAGTGTGCGCCTAGCAGTAGGTTGTTGTTTAGCAGTGATTTTGTAGCTCGCATGTGTTGGTAGAGTTTCCATAACAAATACCCACTGGATTGTAGTGATGGGAAAAAAATAGTTTGGGAAATAATGTTTGACTCTATATCGTATCGTTTGACAATACCTCAATATTATTTTTGCCCTGGTTGGCTTTCGCTGCAGCAAAACTCCAGTATTTTCCTTCATAGTTTGTTCTCCATTTTCCTTTTAAACAGGGAGCCAATTTGTCTTCACACTTTAATTTCCATGACTGATGGAAACCCGTTTTCTCATGGCTCTCTCTTGTCCCTCCTCAGCAGACATATGGTGAGCAATATGTTTGGAACATCGAATTACAATAGAACCACAGTATCAAATTTCATTTGAAATATGGTACTGGAACTGACCATGTACTGTATATTGTATGCATACTTACTTTATTGTGTTTTTTTTTATTTCTTATTTCTATATCTTGTATGTTTTTGTTCTACCTTGTTATTTTTAGTACTACATTGATATTGATTACTGCATTGTTGGGGTTAGAGCTTGCAAGGAAGGCATTTTTCAGCGGAATAAATACACCCCTACACGGAATAAATATACTGTTCACTTTCATAGCAGCCATGTTGTATTCTTTCTCGCATCTATTGTATCTACTATGCGCTCTACATTTACATTACATTTAAGTCATTTAGCAGACGCTCTTATCCAGAGCGACTTACAAATTGGTGCATTCACCTTAAGATATCCAGTGGAACAGCCACTTTACAATAGTGCATCTAAATCTAAATCCCTTCGCTTGTGGACTTCAATGCACAACACATCAGCTGTATGTGACCAGGCGAAAAATACTTTTCCAAGCCAAACCTCCTGCACACAGCCTATATCGTTGCCACCATATTAGCTAAAGTAACTACGTCATAGTCAGCATAGCTAATAGAACTAACGTGTTAGTAAACCCACTACAATCATGCAGTAAAGTTAATGTACAGTCAAGAACCAGTTACACCGGCGAGCCCCGGCGGCAATAAATTAGTAAAACCAAAAGCTTACCTTGACTTGGAAGAGTTACAGTTTTGTGTTGGAAAGCCATAGCCAGCTAGCTAAGATAGCATCCCTCTCAGCAGGGTGTTTCAGTAGGCTAAACTAGCTATCTGCATTTGCTAGCTAAGCAAGTGAATCTGGAAAAGATGACAATCTCTCTCTCTCTCTATTTCTGTCTTTCTTCTCCTTCGTTTTGGAATAAATTAATTTGTTAAAAACTGTTCAACTATCGTCTTTCTCTCTCTTTGAGTCAACTACTCACCGCATTTTATACAATGCAGTGCTAGCTAGCTGTAGCTTATGCTTTCAGCACTAGATTCCTTATTTAATCTTTTGATTGGGTGAACAACATGTCAGTTCATGCTGCAAGAGCTATGATAGGCTGGAGGATGGCCTCCGGAAGTTGTCATAATTACTGTGTAAGTCTATGGAAGGGCTGAGACCAGTGAGCCTCCTAGGTTTTGTAATAAAGTCAATGTACCCAGAGGAGGACGGAAGCGAGCTGTCCTCTGGCTACACCATGGTGCTAACCTACAGAGTGTTGTTGAGGCTACTATAGACCTTCTTTGCAAAATAGTATGTTTTAATCAGTTATTTTTTGACATGTCATTATTTTTAGTATATGTTTATCTAAAAAGCATAACTTTTTAAATGTCTTACAATTTAAATGTTCATGAAATTCCCTGGGGAGGATGGTCCTCCCCTTCCTCCTCCAATGAGCCCTCACTGATCCATATAGAATCGTGGGAATCGCAATACATATCGTATCAGCACCTAAGTACTGTGATAGTCTTATGATGTCCCTGGCAATTGATGCAAATAATCATGAAATCAATATGCCAGGTAGGCATAACCTACTTTCTAGTTAATGAGAATGTTTTTTGGAAAGCCTTTTGCCATCTATCAGAAGATAGTTATCATTAGCATCGCTAACTGCTGCAGTGGTAGAAATACAGTACTTGCACTGCACACGCACAGACGTTCCTGTGTAGTTGCCTCTTTAAAAAGTTGCAGGAAATATGAATTACTGATGCATTCTGTTCATGTCTTATTTCAAACTTGGGCAAATTAATTAATTTTCAAATAAGTTCGATACATTTATTGAATTTCCTACCAAGTTCAATATTATCTTGCCTAAAGGCCGGTA
Organism: Salvelinus fontinalis; assembly: GCF_029448725.1. NCBI lineage: Eukaryota > Metazoa > Chordata > Actinopteri > Salmoniformes > Salmonidae > Salvelinus > Salvelinus fontinalis. The sequence continues at coordinate 34,573,787 of NC_074674.1, read as the reverse complement.
TATGGATTTTTTTTGTCTTTCATCGTATCGTCCAAAGGCATTGTATGCAGCCAGCTATGCACTCGTATCCCCCATGGACCGGTTCATGCATAAACCATTTTCCATTCAGGCTGTAAAGGTGTCGATTTCCTTCTTAAATTGAGAAATATGCATAAACCATGTTACAGTGGCTAATACCTAGGAATGATAGTCCCGGATATTGCATATTGAGTTCAGCCAATCAGGTTGCTGTCGTCTGCTGTTAACCCCTGGCTCACTCTTAGTGGAGTTGCCAACATCCGGATGTATCCGGTTTTCAGGGATACAGCTAATTCAATCTTGCTTCCTTTTCAGCTGAAACCAGATGTGGGAACACCGCTCAAGCGTTTTCTTTTAAGACTGCTACGTTAGGTTACCGCTGGCTGAACACGGGAAGCAACATCAGAAAGTGGCATTAGCCACTCGAACATGGTGGTGGAAAATGGTGTTTCATAAAGAAAGGGTTAAGGTTAAGGTAAAGGTAAGGTTTAGCTAACATGCTAAGTAGTTGCAAAGTAGCTAAAAAGTAATAAGCAGTTGAAAAGTTGCTAATTAGCTAAAATTGTCCATGATGAGATTCGAGCACGCAACCCAAAGGTTGCATATTTTTTACATTAAATCGAGCTAAGGAGGAAAAAGTCACCTTTGCAGCCTGAATGGAGAATGTTTAACGTACAAACCGGTCCACGGAGGATACAAGTGTATAGCCGGCTGCATACATTGTCTTTGGATGGTAAGACGAAATTACTCAATATCACCATCTGCCGGCCTTTGGGTAGTACCTTCGGGCTAAATACTACCCAACGAGTCCTAGTGCAGCAGCTCCATATTTCAAAGCCATATCAGATACTGTAGATCTTGAATGTAAAACAATGTGAAACACGCACATCGTCAAAAAATTCGCCCCAAAAACAGGACGTTTTGATTGAGGTGACCTGGTAAAATATACAGCCCAATTAAAAATGTTACTCGCACAGCCAAGTCAAAGGGTAATTTTTTTAAACTTTAAGGTCGTAGTCTGGAGCCCTGCAGTACACAACCATCATACTATACTGAACAAAAATATAAATGCAACATGTAAAGTGTTGGTCCCATGTTCCACGAGCTGAAATAAAAAATCTCAGAAATGTTCCATTCGCAAAAAAAAGATGAGGAGTATTTTGGTCTGTAATAAAGCCCTTTTGTGGGGAAAAACGAATTCTGATTGGCTGGGCCTGGCTCCCCAGTGGGTGGCCCTGGCTGCAAGGTGTGGGGCCTATGCCCTCCCAGGCCCACCCATGGCTGGTCCCTGCCCAGTCATGTCAAATCCATGGATTAGGGCCTAATGAATGTATTTCATTTCACAGATTTCCTTATATGAACTGTAATTCATAAAATCGTTGAAGTAGTTTCATGTTGTGTTTATATTTTTGTTCAGTATAATTCAACCCCTGCAAACTGCAGTCCTTTGGGCGACTATGACATTTGGGGTCCATTGAGGAAAACAAAACGGAGCAAAATCGCGGGAGCAAACAACATTGTTGGTATAACAAAAAGACTAACAAGTGCTCCAGCCCTGCAGAATATTTTTCTTCATTTTCTCTCTAATCTCATTGTCTTCAAAGAAAAATAACAAAAGACACGGAATACCCTTCAAGCCCTCCCGGGTGCACACAGCCAGCGAGCGCGAGAGAGAGCGGCACAAGAGAACAGCAGCGCACCGCCTCGGCCTCGCTGCATGCGCAAGGCAGGGGCTGACACAAAAACGCAGGGGCTGACACATTTTTGTGTTTCATCTCGTGAAATTGAATATTCTCTCTCATCCTTGGCATGGGACTATAAGCGCTTCAGGGTGGGAGGGGGAGGTAGTTTGAGAGGGAGACATCCATGATTTTCAGAATTTTTTCCCCCTCTAGGAAACTGGATATATTTAGAAAATATGCCAGGGACATTTAAGCATAATGCCCATGACAGAAAAAAAGCACAAAGAAATCACTAAACCACTGAAACCTGCCCCTGATAAATCACGTTATAAAAGAACACAGTGCAGAAACCTCTTGGAAAGCGTATAGGCCCAGTATACTGGTATAGACCGGTCTGTCCCAACACATTGAGATAAATACAGTGGAGTGTCTTCCCAGATGGTTCTCAGGAGCTCCTAGAAATGACAGACCATTTGTCACCCACATTACCTTGTATGGACCAGACCCACATTACCTTGTATGGACCGGACCCACATTACCTTGTATGGACCGGACCCACATTACCTTGTATGGACCAGACCCACATTACCTTGTATGGACCAGACCCACATTACCTTGTATGGACCGGACCCACATTACCTTGTATGGACCGGACCCACATTACCCTGTATGGACCGGACCCACATTACCTTGCATGTACCGGACCCACATTACCTTGTATGGACCAGATCCACATTACCTTGTATGAACCGGACCGGGCCCACATTACCTTGTATGGACCGGACCCACATTACCTTGTATGGACCAGACCCACATTACCTTGTATGGACCGGACCCACATTACCTTGTATGGACCGGACCCACATTACCTTGTATGGACCGGACCAACATTACCTTATATGGACCGGACCAACATTACCTTGTATGGACCAGACCCACATTACCCTGTATGGACCGGACCCACATTACCTTGTATGGACCGGACCCACATTACCTTGTATGTACCGGACCCACATTACCTTGTATGGTCCAGACCCACATTACCTTGTATGAACCGGACCGGGCCCACATTATCCTGTATGGACCGGACCCACATTACCTTGTATGGACCGGACCCACATTACCTTGTATGAACCGGACCGGGCCCACATTACCTTGTATGGACCGGACCCACATTACCTTGTATGGACCGGACCAACATTACCTTATATGGACCGGACCAACATTACCTTGTATGGACCAGACCCACATTACTTTGTATGAACCGGACCGGGCCCACATTACCTTGTATGGACCGGACCCACATTACCTTGTATGGACCGGACCCACATTACCTTATATGGACCGGACCAACATTACCTTGTATGGACCAGACCCACATTACCTTGTATGAACCGGACCGGGCCCACATTACCTTGTATGGACCGGATGTGAACATCACAAGGTAGTTGTTAAAATACATACAGTCACTTTTGTTTCAAAGTTGAAAACATTGAGGCTCATGAAACAGTTGTACATGCAGATGTCTTTTCCCCCAAACATGAACTCAATGTATCCTAGACGACATCCTTATCCTAGCTGCAGCACATTGACAGCACTGTGTAAAGCTTTCTAGCCAATGGCATCTTTATCCTCCTCCAACCGTTATTTTCCTTCCATTATAAAAAACTAAGAATTGTTGTCCAGCTGCAGCATTTAAGGTCTCGGGGATAGCCTATTACAATTCATAATTCATGCAGTCAGCAAGTGAATAAGTAATGTTTCTGCCTCAGTTGACAGGATGCCAGAGGTGGAACAGCAGTGTTAGTGTCCTGCTCCACTACTCTGTAACTCTGGGGCTACAGCCACAGGTTCTCTCTCTCTGCTGTGATCATACTAGACAAAATCACTGCATAAACACATGTCAACACATCAACTTGTGATTTCATATTCATGCTTTTTCCTCTATTCAAATCAGGATGGACTGTTTTGCTGTGGAATTAAGTGTTTTGATTGCGATTATGCTATTTTGGAGAAATCCCCAGAAGCATAGAGTTACTCACCCTTTGACTGTTCACTTTGGACCACTGTCAACTGTAATGTTTTCTCAGGAGACATTGAGCCCATTGAACAGGCTCCTTTGTATTGCTACCACTGACGCATCAGACTGTGGGAACCTGGTGTTTTAAAGAGCCATTTACCTGCTCCACCACGCTGCTACTGCCTTGATCAGCATGTATCATAAATCATTCAAATAAAGCTAATTGAATGTTCATGTACACTCCCTTGTCAGATCCACCAGACTAGCCATGCAGCCTGGTCCCATAGACTAGACACAACATAGTAAATTAGTATGATATGTTAAGTTTTAAGGCTTAAGGTTTAAGGCGAAAACAAAAGGTGTGTGGTTGGTCGGGGTGGATGGGTGGCTGTATAATGTGAACGTCTAGCAACCCAAAGGATGCGTGCTCGAATCTAATCATTGACAATTTTAGCTAATTAGCAACTTTTCTACTACTTATTACTTTTAGCTACTTTGCAACTACTTAGCATGTTAGCTAACCCTTACCCTTACCCAACTTTAACACTTTTAGCTCCCCCTAACCCTAACCTAACTCCTAACCTTAACCAAGAACCCTAACCCCTAGCTTAGCTAATGTTAGCCACCTAGCTAACATTAGCCACAACAAATTAGAAATCGTAACATAACATACGTTTTTCAAATTCGTAACATATTGTATGTTTTTCAAATTCGTAACATATCCTACGAAATGGATGGTGGACATCAACAAATGTATACACACCATACGAAATGTAGCATATCATACTAAATGGAGTGTCTCGGATTTACATACCAAATAATATGAAATGCTCTGAGACCAGGTTGGGCAGTACTAGGCTGGGATTGCAGAGTGAGTCTGTCTTATTAACTGAGGTGCCCTGGCTGGTCTGTGTGCCATGCAGTGGAGTGGACACCCTGCCTCGGGGCTGCTCATCAGTACTTGTCACTGGGCCTGGCCCATTAGTCAGCAGGCAGATGACAGAGCCTCTTGTAAAGGATAGATGACCCCCCTGGAGAGCCAAGTGTCTTCCCAAAAAGACAGATTATGGCCAGGGGAGGAGGGGGGTTCACTGGGTAGTCCAGGGAGGGCTTCTCCTCATGGATATCCTGGGAGCTGACCTGCCCCTGACCCCGGCTGTACAATGAAGTTAGCCCACTGATGATATGGGCATTTGACATAATGGCCGATTCTCCCCTGAAAAAAAGCAGGGGCCCTCTGAAGGAGGATGGGATACCCAACAGTGATGCTAATCCCACAGCTTGGTGAGTAGGAGTTGAGGGAGGCGGGGAGGGAGAAATTATGAAATTAAATTCTAGGCAGCATTTTGAAGTTTCTGCCATTTGATGAGTCTTTCTCTCTCTGCTGTGTTATGTAAATGACAGGCAGCGTAGCTCTCAGAGCCAAGTGGAGGTATCTACTGTATCTATCTGCCAGTTGGCCGTGTGATGGATGAACAGCCGTTGAGGTTTGAGGCTCATGGTGGATCCTCTTTGAGTCACCATACACTGAGACTTTTGGATATCCAGTTATACCTCTTTATTTAGATGATATGCTAATTTCATGATAACAAATCAGCTTCCCCCAGAAAAGGAGAAGGGTATGCTTATGAAGGATGTTTGTCAGCAAATACAATTACTCAATGTCATTTATGGCTAATTAACACAGATTACAATTTAATGAATGATATGATTAAATATGCGTGGTTATTTATATTCTTTAAAAAGCTAAATTATTTGAATGTACAAGGTGAATCTTATGTAAACTGTAGCTTAAAGGATTGAATTTCCACCGGGGAAATACATTCTAAATCTTTGAGGACTTTTATACTAGGTAGAACTGAAATAAGAACTGAAATGAACAAATACCAATGGTGAATTAACTGTGATTCTATTAGGTTGAAAATTATCAGCCATTTTTTTCTCTCAGAGATGCCATTTAGAGAACTACAGATGCCTGTCACAAAGGGTTTCCCCCATCTGACATCATAAGAAAGTCCCCCAGTCAGTCAGTTGGCTGGCAGCGGCAGGGGACCAGGCCAACACTAATGTAGAGCAGATGTGGCATTATGGGGGCGGGTGAGGGGTGGGCTGGAACCTAGGCATGGGAGGGGCATCAGATCTGTGTATCACTGAGCCTTCAAGGGCTCTCCTTTTGACACTTTCCATCAGTCCTACCGGAATGCTAAATGACTGGGCTCTAACTCTGAGGTGACAGTTACCATCTGGCTGCTCGCACAGATGCACATGAGTTCCCTCAACCCTTCCCCATGAGGTAATGCAAGGCCTTTGTCAGGGCATGGGGTGACTGCTGTGTACCACACGAGGCCTCTTGATTTTTTAATGTTTAACTCAAATGGCTGTCATCTTCCCTTGGCCCTTTGTGCTCTTCACAAACACTGTGCTCAATCGCATTATCATTACAGAGGAAATCAGTCATATTAAGCCACTGTGATGTCACTCGCCTCATCATCTCAGCTCTGTGCTGCCAAGCCAGCGGGGCAGGACATAAGACGCATGTTAAATGAGATTTACATAAACAGTGTTACTCTGTCATTTATTTATTTTCCTCCCTTTATAAAGAAACAGTCTCCGGATTGTTTACACAAGGAGTCCCTAAGGGCGCTCCATACAGGTGTTGGGCTTTTACAGTGAGATTATTGTAATAATGACATAATGACCGCAGTCAGCTCCTTATGCTGTCAGGCGCAGGTATTAGTGGAGCGAGAATATGGGGAGGAGAGAGGAACGGGAGGTCAGGCAACCGGCAGCTCCTTCAATAGGCTTTTTAGTGTAAATCTTTTCAGAGTAAAAAGGTCTGATGACGTCAGTGTTGCTCTATAAGCAAAGTGAAGGTGGCAACAACTTTGAGTTACTCAGACCCTCCAAAACATCACATGATCAAACAATATGTTCAGACGTGTGCATACCTTCTGTCAAGGACTTAACCAGCTCCTGGTGACCAAGAAAACAGTGCACATGAATGACCCATCATGGCATGGTTATTCCACATACAGTAGAGTTGCCAAGAAAACAGTGCACATGAATGACCCATCATGGCATGGTTATTCCACATACAGTAGAGCTGCCAAGAAAACAGTGCACATGAATGACCCATCATGGCATGGTTATTCCACATACAGTAGAGCTGCCAAGAAAAGCACCAACCAATTACTCTTCTTGTGTCTTGTAAAAGCCAAATTTTTCACAGCACTTTCTTCCAGCTACCATTTAACCAATTATCACTGTTAGGTAATGTGAAAGGATATTGTTAGATTCCTAGAAAATAAACTATCTACAGCATGTCCTTATTCCAAAAGCAGAAGTATAGTAATTACCTAACTTTTACATAACCAAAACTATGTCAGTGTCTTGAGCTGATGTAACCCAGCATAAAAATGTGACGGACACCAGGGAGATCAAGCAGCCCTATGTCCCCTTAGGAACAACTCTCAGACAGTGCATTGTGTGCCGTCTCAGTGAGACGTTTGCCTCTGGATGGTAGAGGTTCAGACTGTAGAATCTGCCAATAGTTCACCGGAAGACTCGCTCTCGACTTCTTTCATCCCACATTTCATAGATGCACTTGGGCAGCTCAATGACAAGACATCTTTATTCCCCCTCGCCGCCCCCAACAAAACTTTCCTCAGTAAGCTGCAAATTGGCATTCTGGGACAGTTGCATCACTCATCTTGAGCGATTCTTTTGTGGCCTGAAAACCTTTTGAAAACGTTTTGCTTCGTCATCAGGAGACGAGACTTTTATTTTAACTGCTTTTAAGATTGCTATAGGAGAGACCGCGGTTGGTTGTCACACGTCTTACTCTCGTGTGTATTTCTCAGCTCCAGTATATCTTACATTGCTTTTTTCAAAATTAAGAGAAAGACCAAGGTCTTGGGTTGAAATGGGGACGCTTTGTATCCTCATATCTTATTCCAACAGTAAAAAAATGAAGCACCCATTCGATAAACAAACTGATGCTGTGTTGAGTCCAATCTAACTAGGACTGAGAAAAACAGGTTTCCAGTGTCACCAAGCATATGGTAGTACTGAGGACTGGCCTACCTTTGGTTCGTGACCATCATCCATTTGTTCCCACGTTGCTTCGAAAACCCAGCATTTGCTTAAAATATTCTGTCCGTCGTGTTGAGTTGAATGACCTATAGACTTGACCTTTTCCGGTACTGCCAAAGCCCCTAAAACGGGTACAGTGCAGATGAAAATATTTTGTCCTAAGAACTCAGGAAGACACGCAAATGGCTAGAAAGAAATAACGCTAATGTATGGTCGCGTGTAGCCTAATTACAGTTGATTATTTATTTACATTCAGATGACAGCTGGCATTTGTCGGCCTATCTGTTAGGTGCTTCTTTACATTCCTGCTTAGATCATGTCATTACATTGCTTACTTTGCTATTAGACGTTGCTTACTTTGCTGTGTGTCTATCTGCAATTTTTGCCGTGTTTGGGTGTTTTGCCCTCGCAGTGTTAAGATCGTTTTTGTCAACTTCAAACCTTTTGAAGTTCTGGACTGTAAATTTGTGAATATATTCCTCACTTTTGAACTGTGGGCCTACAACATGACGGTAAATAAAACCATAATTTCTGATCACAGCACCTTTACTCCGCCTGCTGTCTAACTGCACCCAGAATTTCAACTAACTAGGCTGCCGGGTCCTTCCCCTTTTCCCTTTCATTGGTTGGACAGAGGTGGGAGTAGTCTCTCCAGACATCCAGGTTGCCTCCCATCATTTTCTAAATGTTTGGGTTTAATATGTGTACGTAATAGAGGAGCTACTCACTGCCTACGTCACTACCTTATCCGCTTGAATAAAATACTAAATAGTGTCTAGAAAGATAGAGATCACAGAGGTTATTTTTAATTAATGCATTTCGCAAGTGACAAGGTTTTGCCTGCAAACTTTGGTTTAGAATCGTGACGTTACTGGCAGGTCTGCCTTGTGATTTATTGGGAGAATTGTCTGTCTGAAGAGGATCCACCCCGGATTTGTATTTTATTTTTCTTATCGAAGTTGCCAATTACGCTGCTGCTACTCTCTGTTATCATCTATGCATAGTCACTTTAATAATTCTACCTACATATACATATTACCTCAATTAACTTGATTAACCGGTGCACCCGCACATTGACTCTGTACCAGTACCCCCTGTATATAGTCTCGCTTTTGTTATTTTACTGCTGCTCTTTAATTATTTGTTACTTTTATTTATTTATTTATTTATTTGTAGGTATATTTTTTTTTACTTAATTTTTGGTTAAGGGCTTGTAAGTAAGCATTTCACTGTAAGGTCTACACCTGTTGTATTTGGCGCATGTGACAAATCTGATTTGATTTGATTTGATACGAGTCCTTCAATGAAACCATACTTTAGTCACTGCTGTTGCCTAGGGTCGGGGTTACGAGACTAAGGTCTGAGAGGAAAGGAAAGAGTACAGGGCGTTTCTGTTGCCTTTCCCTGCTGAAGCTTGTCATGGAGGATGGGTGTGTGGGGCAGGGTTGGGTAGGGGGTTGTGGACAGAGAGGAAGAGGGTTAATGGTGTTTGCAACAGGCCAGGCTTCCCCTCGAAGTGGGAGACAGTAGAAGGAAGTGTCCAGATTTATGGTGGACTGGCCGTGGAAGCTGCCTTCACCCTGGCAGTTGACCAGCAGACAGAAGCAGAGAGGGAGGGAGGTAGAGAGAGGGGATGCAGAGGGGTGCTGTAAATCACAGGCAGAGTGTGGCTCAGACACAAACACACACACAGCCAGGCCCATGCTCGCAGTTCACAAGGAGATAATCGCTGTGTGAAGGAAGGGTGGCTCTCTGCAGGCTGCTGCCCAGATAGAGATATACTGGGGCTGGTGTACTGTGAGGAAGCCGGCTAACACAGACAGATAGCACCTCTGATGCTCTGTCACTCCCCCTGGGCCACTGCCAAGGCAACCAGGCTCAGTCCCTCTGATACAAACCATTTAGACCCTCTTCTAAACAGGAAAAACGTCTCCAATTTAAAATAATGACTATTCCCCTTTAAAATAATTAACTCATTGAGTTTTATGTGTAGTCCTGGGTGTGTGTTTGCATGTGTCACTAAATAAAATAAAATGTTCATAAACAACGGGTGTAGACTACAGGTGTAGACTAACCGTGAAATGTTACTTACAGGCCTTTCCCAACAATGAGGAGAGAAAAATGTGTAATGTGGAGTAATAAACATTTCAATTTCTGCTCAAAGCTATTGCTCATTATAGTGAAACTACTCTCAGTCAAGTCAGTGACTCTGTGTGTGTGTGTGTGTGTGTGTGTGTGTGTGTGTAGTGACAGATTCTGTACATGGATGGGGAGGTCTTCAGTCATATTTAAACTGCTGTGCTCACATGGACTTCTGGCCTGGTTAAGCCATCCATCGTGGTGACGGCAGCCTAGCGGCAGGCCCCATGGAGAACGTGTGCTGTGCCCAGTGTGTACACATGAGCCCTGGCCTCCACAGGGACTGTTTATCCAACTGAAGTCCAACAGTGTCACACTCTCTCCCAGCTGCACTGAGGGGAAATAAGTCACCCAGGACAAACGCAACGACTAATAACATCCAGACATGTCTAGCTAGTCCTCTCTGATGTTCAGTATGAATACTGTTTAACTTAGATAGAAATTAACTTATGTTGCCTAATTGGTTTGAGTCTAAAGGGGGTGAGAGAAGGAGGATTATGATGGTAGGTCTTATCTGACAGCAGACCGTACTGTACTTTAATGACAGAATCCGTCATCTTTCAGCTGGAGCCTAGAACTAAAACACTTGACTATACCTTCACCCTTACAGAGACCAATAACTCACTGAGTGAATCTGTCCCTCACAAGACTGCCATCACTCCATCAGCATGCAATAACGCTGGACTCAATTCCAGGTAAGTAGACGATGCTCAGGAGAGATGAGCATTTCCCACCATGTGATGAAAACAGCACGCGACAAGTGCCGGGGAGATTTATCGTGGTGTCTGTTTAAACGTAGCCAATTTCACTTTAATGCGATATAAAAGAATGATGCATGCTTGAATTTCGCAGGTTCCCGCAGTGTGGAGGGATTCTCATCAGCCTGTGGCAGTATTCAAACCATACAGCCTAGAGTATGATTCAAACCCTTGCGTGGAATGTTAGAAGTGCCGGTGATGTAATGTTCAATATTGATAACGACCGTGAGCAAGATGGGTTCTAATCGTTTATGAAAATATTGTGCAGCCAGCATGTGTTTTTCACCTACTGTTCCCTTTCCCTCCTGCTTCTTCCCTACATCTATCGGCTCTTTCTGATAGGAAGAAATCCACAAACACCTTCGCACCTCCTATCAAATGAGCTCCTGTAAAAACGCAACACTGTCAGTGAAGTGGCTCTGTGCGCACAAGGTGTAACATCCCTGGAGTGTTTTATAAGCATCATTGCCAACTGGATTCAAAGTTTATTTTAGGCCTCTACTATGGCGTCTGTGGATCTCATGAACTGTGGATTTCTTCTTTGTCATTGAAGATAATTGGCCACACAAACTAAACTCAAGGATTAAAGAGTAGGCCTATCATAGTGTGTGGCAACAGGGCCTATGAAATCCTGGTCTGGACAAATACTGTTACTGAGTGCTATTGATGGATTTGCTTTGAAATGATAGTAAGAATCTCTGGCACTATTTTGTTTAAACTGTCCTCAAAGAAGTGGATTGTAGTTTTAGACATTATAACAACTGGTGTCTTGGTCTGTATGGTACCTCGTCCTGCTCCAGCAACATAGTCTCAGTGCCATCCCCAGACAAAAGGTTGAGGAATGTGAACCTGAAGGTTCTGCCCATGGAGACCCACCCTGGAGGCAGACCATTCAGAAAGCCTCAGACCAGAAACCAGCCTGATGGTGATCTCGTACACTTTGCACTCCTCTCTTTTCTATACTACTCTCTCTTGATCCCTCTGTCCTATATGTCCTATATGTCCTATATGTAATTAACTCAACGTTTCAGGATAATAAACCTATACCAGCGAGAACTCTCTGTAACCTTTGTAAAATACAGAATAGAAATAGGATTTCCCCCCCCTCATTTCTAATCTGAGAAATAAATTAAAATAACTGGACTAATTTGCCTTTGAAGTTCTTAATGACAATTTGCCTCTTAGGTTTTCTGGATAAAAAATATGCCCTAAACGTAATGCCTGCCTTAAAGTAGACTTTCATGGTTTAAACTTGCTCTTGTACAGATTCCTCTGATCAGCACAACACTGTGATTGGCACAGAAAGGAGCTACAGTAGAATGACTTTTATGGATGAGTTTGATCTGAATGGTCAAGAACAAGGAGGAGAGAGACTGTCTACCATAGAAAAGAGTGTAGTGATAGTGGTGTGTGTGCCTCCCTACCTAAGTGGGAAGAGAGAGAGAAGGGGGGATAGAGAGGGGGAGAGGGAGAGAGGGGGGAAGAGGGAGAGATACTGTAGATAGAGAGAGAGAGAGGAGGTGAGAAGGAGAGAGAGGGGGAGAGGGAGTCAGGGGGAGGGAGGGAGAGAGAGAGAAAGAGGAGGAGAGGGAGAGAGAGAGGCGGGAGAGAGAGAGAGAGAGAGAGAGAGAGGGAGTCATAGGGAAGGAGGAAGAGAGAGAGAGAGAGAGTCATAGGGAAGGAGGGAGAGAGCGAGAGAGCAAGAGAGAGAGAGAGAGAGAGTGAGAGAGATATGTTTAGTTATTTTCCCTTTTGTACTTTACTTATTTGCACCGCATTACAACACTGTATATAGACATAATTTGACATTTTAAATGTCTTTATTCTTTTGGAAATGTGTGTAATGTTTACTGTTAATTTGTTGTTGTTTATTTAACTGTTGTTTATTATCTATTTCACTTGCTTTGGCAATGTAAACATATGTTTCCCATGCCAATAAAGCCCTTGAATTGAAAATTGAATTGAGAGAGAGGGAGGTAGTCAGGGGGGAGGAGGGAGAGAGAGAGAGAGGGAGTCAGGGGGAAGGAGGGAGAGAGAGAGAGAGAGAGGGAGTCAGGGGGAAGGAGGGAGAGAGAGAGAGAGGGAGTCAGGGGGAAGGAGTGAGAGAGAGAGAGAGGGAGTCAGGGGGAAGGAGGGAGAGAGAGAGAGAGGGAGTCAGGGGGAAGGAGGGAGAGAGAGAGAGAGGGAGTCAGGGGGAAGGAGGGAGAGAGAGAGAGAGAGAGAGAGAGAGAGAGGGGGAGTCAGGGGGAAGGAGGGGGAGAGAGAGAGGGAGTCAGGGGGAAGGAGGGAGAGAGAGAGAGAGGGAGTCAGGGGGAAGGAGGGAGAGAGAGAGAGAGAGAGAGAGAGAGAGAGAGGGAGTCAGGGGGAAGGAGGGAGAGAGAGAGAGAGGGAGTCAGGGGGAAGGAGGGAGAGAGAGAGAGAGGGAGTCAGGGGGAAGGAGGGAGAGAGAGAGAGAGAGAGAGAGAGAGAGAGAGGGGGAGTCAGGGGGAAGGAGGGGGAGAGAGAGAGGGAGTCAGGGGGAAGGAGGGAGAGAGAGAGAGAGGGAGTCAGGGGGAAGGAGGGAAAAAGAGAGAGAGGTAGTCAGGGGGGAGGAGGGAGAGAGAGAGAGAGGGAGTCAGGGGGAAGGAGGGAGAGAGAGAGAGAGGGAGTCAGGGGGAGGGAGGGAGAGAGAGAGAGAGGGAGTCAGGGGGAAGGAGGGTGAGAGAGGGGGAGTCAGGGGGAAGGAGGGAGAGAGAGAGAGAGGGAGTCAGGGGGAAGGAGGGAGAGGGAGAGAGAGAGAGTCAGGGGGAAGGAGGGAGAAAGAGAGAGAGGTAGTCAGGGGGGAGGAGGGAGAGAGAGAGAGAGAGAGGGAGTCAGGGGGAAGGAGGGAGAGAGAGAGAGAGGGAGTCAGGGGGAAGGAGGGAGAGAGAGAGAGAGGTAGAGAGAGGTAGTCAGGGGGGAGGAGGGAGAGAGAGAGAGAGAGAGGGAGTCAGGGGGAAGGAGGGAGAGAGAGAGAGAGGGAGTCAGGGGGAAGGAGGGAGAGAGAGAGGGGGAGTCAGGGGGAAGGAGGGAGAGAGAGAGAGAGGGAGTCAGGGGGAAGGAGGGAGAGAGAGAGAGAGGGAGTCAGGGGGAAGGAGGGAGAAAGAGAGAGAGGTAGAGAGAGGTAGTCAGGGGGGAGGAGGGAGAGAGAGAGAGAGAGAGGGAGTCAGGGGGAAGGAGGGAGAGAGAGAGAGAGGGAGTCAGGGGGAAGGAGGGAGAGAGAGAGGGAGTCAGGGGGAAGGAGGGAGAGAGAGAGAGAGAGAGAGGGAGTCAGGGGGAAGGAGGAAGAGAGAGAGAGAGAGGGAGTCAGGGGGAAGGAGGGAGAGAGAGAGAGAGGGGGTCAGGGGGAAGGAGAGAGAGAGAGAGAGGGAGTCAGGGGGAAGGAGGGAGAGAGAGAGAGAGAGGGAGTCAGGGGGAAGGAGGGAGAGAGAGAGAGAGAGGGAGTCAGGGGGAAGGAGGGAGAGAGAGAGGGGGAGTCAGGGGGAAGGAGGGAGAGAGAGGGAGAGGGAGTCAGGGGGAAGGAGAGAGAGAGAGAGAGAGGGAGTCAGGGGGAAGGAGGGAGAGAGAGAGAGAGGTAGTCAGGGGGAAGGAGGGAGAGAGAGAGAGAGGGAGTCAGGGGGAAGGAGGGAGAGAGAGAGAGAGGGAGTCAGGGGGAAGGAGGGAGAGAGAGAGAGAGGGAGTCAGGGGGAAGGAGGAAGAGAGAGAGAGAGAGGGAGTCAGGGGGAAGGAGGGAGAGAGAGAGAGAGGGAGTCAAGGGGAAGGAGGGAGAGAGAGAGAGAGAGAGAGAGAGAGAGGGAGTCAGGGGGAAGGAGGGAGAGAGAGAGAGAGGGAGTCAGGGGGAAGGAGGGAGAGAGAGAGAGAGAGAGAGGGAGTCAGGGGGAAGGAGGGAGAGAGAGAGGGGGAGTCAGGGGGAAGGAGGGAGAGAGAGGGAGAGGGAGTCAGGGGGAAGGAGGGAGAGAGGGAGAGAGAGAGGGAGTCAGGGGGAAGGAGGGAGAGAGAGAGAGAGAGAGAGAGGGAGTCAGGGGGAAGGAGGAAGAGAGAGAGAGAGAGGGAGTCAGGGGGAAGGAGGGAGAGAGAGAGAGAGGGGGTCAGGGGGAAGGAGAGAGAGAGAGAGAGGGAGTCAGGGGGAAGGAGGGAGAGAGAGAGAGAGAGGGAGTCAGGGGGAAGGAGGGAGAGAGAGAGAGAGAGGGAGTCAGGGGGAAGGAGGGAGAGAGAGAGAGAGGGAGTCAGGGGGAGGGAGGGAGAGAGAGAGAGAGGGAGTCAGGGGGAAGGAGGGTGAGAGAGGGGGAGTCAGGGGGAAGGAGGGAGAGAGAGAGAGAGGGAGTCAGGGGGAAGGAGGGAGAGGGAGAGAGAGAGAGTCAGGGGGAAGGAGGGAGAAAGAGAGAGAGGTAGTCAGGGGGGAGGAGGGAGAGAGAGAGAGAGAGAGGGAGTCAGGGGGAAGGAGGGAGAGAGAGAGAGAGGGAGTCAGGGGGAAGGAGGGAGAGAGAGAGAGAGGTAGAGAGAGGTAGTCAGGGGGGAGGAGGGAGAGAGAGAGAGAGAGAGGGAGTCAGGGGGAAGGAGGGAGAGAGAGAGAGAGGGAGTCAGGGGGAAGGAGGGAGAGAGAGAGGGGGAGTCAGGGGGAAGGAGGGAGAGAGAGAGAGAGGGAGTCAGGGGGAAGGAGGGAGAGAGAGAGAGAGGGAGTCAGGGGGAAGGAGGGAGAAAGAGAGAGAGGTAGAGAGAGGTAGTCAGGGGGGAGGAGGGAGAGAGAGAGAGAGAGAGGGAGTCAGGGGGAAGGAGGGAGAGAGAGAGAGAGGGAGTCAGGGGGAAGGAGGGAGAGAGAGAGGGAGTCAGGGGGAAGGAGGGAGAGAGAGAGAGAGAGAGAGAGGGAGTCAGGGGGAAGGAGGAAGAGAGAGAGAGAGAGGGAGTCAGGGGGAAGGAGGGAGAGAGAGAGAGAGGGGGTCAGGGGGAAGGAGAGAGAGAGAGAGAGGGAGTCAGGGGGAAGGAGGGAGAGAGAGAGAGAGAGGGAGTCAGGGGGAAGGAGGGAGAGAGAGAGAGA
Organism: Salvelinus fontinalis; assembly: GCF_029448725.1. Lineage (NCBI taxonomy): Eukaryota > Metazoa > Chordata > Actinopteri > Salmoniformes > Salmonidae > Salvelinus > Salvelinus fontinalis. The sequence goes on along the minus strand of NC_074674.1, from coordinate 34,558,025 downwards.
GAGGGAGTCAGGGGGAAGGAGGGAGAGAGAGAGAGGGAGTCAGGGGGAAGGAGGGAGAGAGAGGGAGAGGGAGTCAGGGGGAAGGAGAGAGAGAGAGAGAGAGGGAGTCAGGGGGAAGGAGGGAGAGAGAGAGAGAGGTAGTCAGGGGGAAGGAGGGAGAGAGAGAGAGAGGGAGTCAGGGGGAAGGAGGGAGAGAGAGAGAGAGGGAGTCAGGGGGAAGGAGGGAGAGAGAGAGAGAGGGAGTCAGGGGGAAGGAGGAAGAGAGAGAGAGAGAGGGAGTCAGGGGGAAGGAGGGAGAGAGAGAGAGAGGGAGTCAAGGGGAAGGAGGGAGAGAGAGAGAGAGAGAGAGAGAGAGAGGGAGTCAGGGGGAAGGAGGGAGAGAGAGAGAGAGGGAGTCAGGGGGAAGGAGGGAGAGAGAGAGAGAGAGAGAGAGAGAGGGAGTCAGGGGGAAGGAGGGAGAGAGAGAGGGGGAGTCAGGGGGAAGGAGGGAGAGAGAGGGAGAGGGAGTCAGGGGGAAGGAGGGAGAGAGGGAGAGAGAGAGGGAGTCAGGGGGAAGGAGGGAGAGAGAGAGAGAGGGAGTCAGGGGGAAGGAGGGAGAGAGAGAGGTAGTCAGGGGGGAGGAGGGAGAGAGAGAGAGAGGGAGTCAGGGGGAAGGAGGGAGAGAGAGAGAGAGAGAGGGGGAGTCAGGGGGAAGGAGAGAGAGAGAGAGAGTGAGTCAGGGGGAAGGAGGGAGAGAGAGAGAGAGAGAGAGAGTCAGGGGGAAGGAGGGAGAGAGAGAGGGGGAGTCAGGGGGAAGGAGGGAGAGAGAGAGAGGTAGTCAGGGGGAAGGAGGGAGAGAGAGAGAGGGAGTCAGGGGGAAGGAGGGAGAGAGAGAGAGAGAGGGAGTGAGGGGGAAGGAGGGAGAGAGAGAGAGAGAGGGAGTCAGGGGGAAGGAGGGAGAGAGAGAGGGGGAGTCAGGGGGAAGGAGGGAGAGAGAGAGAGAGGTAGTCAGGGGGAAGGAGGGAGAGAGAGAGAGAGGGAGTCAGGGGGAAGGAGGGAGAGAGAGAGAGAGAGGGAGTCAGGGGGAAGGAGGGAGAGAGAGAGAGAGGGAGTCAGGGGGAAGGAGGGAGAGAGAGAGGGGGAGTCAGGGGGATGGAGGTAGAGAGAGAAAGAGAGACCATTGGAAGAGCCATCGCTATTAACAGTCAAGGGTGCAGGTTGGGGAGAGAAACGGCATCTGAAGTGTTCAGTACAGGGGACATCCAAAACACCCTACTGAGAATTGACATGGAAGGAGGTGAAGTGTCAGACAGCTATTAATCACGGCCAAGGAGGAGGATTAAATAGCTGGGTCTAGTGGGCAGATGAGAGAGCAATGGCGAACGAGGCGTTTAAAAGAATGTGTTGTGTCTGTCTTCGATTACAGAGCACAGGCCTTAGGCTTAACAGCCATCTGAGCTGCTGAGGACCAACAGAATATCAATCAAATCTTTACTCTTTCTCCTCCCTGCTCTGTGGTCGTCACCAACCGGGGCAATGAATCTTATACAATGGTTAAACAATACTGTGCTTTACTTGGGACCTTGTGGTCTTCAGAACAGACTGTAATGTCATCCAGCAGTCATGAGTTGTGGTGGAATCATTATCTAAAGAAGGGGTGCCAAACATACGGTCCCATCCGTCATGCCGATGCTTTGAGTAAAACAAATTTAATAATCAAAAAACTCAACATACTTTAAAATCACTAAAACCATATCAAAACTGTGTAGAAATGACAGTGGACCTTTATACAATTTCTTGACTGTGTCCAACTCACTAATAATCACCAAAATGAAAGATTGACGACAAGGACGTCAATGAGTTTGACGCCTGTGGTCTAAAGAGATACACATTTTCCTCACATAGGGAAGGGAGAGGACACTGTAAAGTTCACTGGTGTTTTTCCTGGGGCTTGGGAGTAGCCTATGCCCTCCTCTAGTCAATTTGTTTCATATTTTTAAGATTTTAGTGAACTCATCATAACAAGTATCAAAGAATGTCTATCTTTCTCTCCCTCTCTTTCTACTCCCCCCCCTCTCTCTCTCTCTCTCTCTCTCCCACTCTCGCCTTCTCCCTCTCTCTCTCTCTCTCTCTTTCTCTCTCTCTCTCCCTCTCTCGCCTTCTCCCTCTCTCTCTCTCCCTCTCTCTCTCTCTCTCCCTCTCTCTCTCTCTCTCTCTCCCTCTCCCTCTCTCTCGCTCTCGCTCGCCCTCTCCCTCTCTCTCTCTCTCTCCCTCTCTCTCTCTCTCCCTCTCCCTCTCTCTCGCTCTCGCTCGCCTTCTCCCTCTCTGGTCCAGGTTCTCTACCCCTATGTTGTGTTGACCTGTGACTCCCTAACATTCTCTCTGATTGGTGGAGCTCCTATGTGTATGGGCTTGAACAGGAAGTGCGTTGAGCGAAGAATGATTTCAGAAATGTAACGAGGTCAGAGATCTTTTCCGGAGCCTGGAGAGAATCTACTCCCAACAAGTTCACAAGTATTTGACCTCCCACAATGCCATGTTAAAAAACTATGGGGGATGGGGGACACCAAAACCACTTTCTGTGGGTTTAAATAGGTGTGGCTCACCAATCTTAACTCTAAAGCTGCTAAAAGTGTTAATCAGAACTACATCTGAAGGGAATACACAGCTATAGCTACAAAGACATGTACAGTGCCTTCAGAAAGTATTCAGACCCCTTGACTTTTTCCACATTAAGTTACGTTACAGCCTTATTCTAAAATTGGTTTTGTTTTTAAATCCTCAGCAATTTACACACAATACCCCATAATGACAAAAACAGAAATTCATTATTTACAGTGGTATTCAAACCCTTTGAAATGATACTCGAAGTTCAGCTCAGGTGTATCCTGATTCCATCGATCATCCTTGAGATGTTTCTACAACTTTATTGGAGTCCACCTGTGGTGAATTAAAATGATTGGACATGATTTGGAAAGGCACACACCTGTCTTTATAGTTGACAGTGCATGTCAGAGCAAAAAGTTCCCCAAGAACACAGTGGCCTCCATCATTCTTAAATGGAAGAAGTTTGGAACTGTCACGCCCTGACCGTAGATTGCTTTGTACGTTTCTATATATTTCTATATGTGTTTGGCCTGGTATGGTTCTCAATCAGAGGCAGCTGTCTATCGTTGTCTCTGATTGAGAGCCATACTTAGGTAGCCTGTTTTCCCACTTTTGTTTGTGGGTGGTTATTTTCTGTTTAGTGTTTTTCGTCACCTTACAGGACTGTTCGTTTGTCGTTTTTGTTGTTTTGTTGAACACTTACCACGCTGCACCTTGGTCCTCCTCTCCTTCTCCCGACGACGTTCATTACAGGAACCACCAAGACTCTTCCTAGAGCTGACCGCCCGGCCAAACTGAGCAATCAGGGGAAAAGGGCCTTGGTCAGGGAGGTGTCCAAGAACCCGATGGTCACTCTGCCAGAGCTCTAGAGTTCCTCCGTGGAGATGGGAGAATCTTCCAGAAGGACAACCATCTCTGCAGCACTCCACCAATCAGGCCTTTATGGTAGAGTGACCAGATGGAAGCCACTCTTCAGTAAAAGGCACATGACAGCCTGCTTGGAGTTTGCCTAAAGGCACCTAAAGACTCACAGACCATGAGAAACAAGATTCTCTGGTCTGATGAAACCAAGATTGAACTCTTTGGCCTGAATGCCAAGCGTCACGTATAGAGGAAACCTGGCACCATCCCTACTGTGAAGCATGGTGGTGGCAGCATCCTGCTGTGGGAATGTTTTTCAGCGGCAGGGACTGGGAGACTAGTAAGGATCGAGGGAAAGATGAACGACGCAAAGTACAGACAGATCCTTGATGAAAACCTGCTCCAGAGCGCTCAGGACCTCAGACTGGGGTGAAGGTTCACCTTCCAACAGGACAACGACCCTAAGCACACAGCCAAGACAACGCAGGAGTGGCATTGTGACAAGTCTCTGAATGTCCTTGAGTGGCCCAGCCAGAGCCCGGACATGAACCCGATCGAAAATCTCTGGAGGGACCTGAAAATAGTTGAGAAGCAATGCTCCCCATCCAACCAGACAGAGCTTGAAATGCTGCCAAAGGTGCTTCAACAAAGTACTGAGTAAGGGGACTGAATACTTATGTTAATGTGATATTTCAGTTTATTTTTATTTTTATTGTATTACATTTGCAAACATTTCTAAAAACCTGTTTTTGCTTTGTCATTATGGGGTATTGTGTGTTGATTGACGAGGGAAAAAACGATTTAATCAATTTTAGAATAAGGCTGTAACGTAACAAAATGTGGACAAAGTCAAGGGGTCTGAATACTTTCAGAATGCACTGTATATACTGTACATTACACATTGGCCATGCAAAAGAAACAAAAAACACTTCAGTCTATAGAAGAAAGTGTAACATGGTATGCATGAACTCTCCCATTACTCCCTTCTTGCCTCACACATTCAGGCACCAGACACACACACACACACACAAACACACACACACCTTGAATTGTTGCTCAGTCACACTTGCTTTTGGTTTATTGCACAACTGGCTTTGATCTTTAAAGTGCCATGCATTGCATTAATTATGTATCTCGCCTCCGTACAAATGTGGTGAACACCTTCAATACTCAATGAGATGAGGAGCCCTCTCCACACAGGCCTAGAGGATGGCTTCAGGACTTCATACAGATACAATGTTCCTTTCCTATATTGGGCAGGAGGAACTTGAAGGGGGGGAAACAGAGTGCTGCTCTGCTATAGTATTCTGCTGCCAAAACTGCCTCCAACAATTCTCTGGGTGAAATGTAATCTCAAGTGAAAATGTATTTTTCACTCTTGTGAAATGTATATAAATACATGGTTATTCCACGTGTGCAGCATATGTGGTGAGGGATAGGACGTGGTCATTCCCAAAACAGCAGAGCTGGGGAACAATGACGAACAAATTACCTACTTCTCTGTGCTCTAATGCAATGGGAGTTATGTAAATCATGCTGCTGTATAGGTAGCTCCGGGCCTGTGCAAGTGTGCCTCAACTTTTATGCATCTGCAATAAATACATAGATTTTTATATGCCATGCGGATGGCTCATGAACACTGTTGATGCCAGTGGATGTGGAAAGACAGTCAGAGTAGGTTGTGGGAAAATAACACTTACTGTAACCCCATTTCACCATTTCTTCAAGCCCTGTCATTCTATGTATTACTTCATCTTTAGTTATAGTTGCTCCCTTTGAGAGTCATTATACTTAAAATATGACAAATGTACTCATTTTCAATAGGCCTATTATGGATGTTTATGGCCGTGCCACTGCCTTGATTTGACTGGATTATAGCCTACAATAGGTGTATGCAAGGCAAATGTGTGAATCCACTTGAGGAATGCTAGCTTCACCCCATCTATTAACAAGGCAAATGTGTGAATCCACTTGATGAATGCTAGCTTCAACCCATCTATTAACAAGGCAAATGTGTGAATCCACTTGAGGAATGCTAGCTTCAACCCATCTATTAACAAGGCAAATGTGTGAATCCACTTGATGAATGCTAGCTTCAACCCATCTATTAACAAGGCAAATGTGCGAATCCACTTGAGGAATGCTAGCTTCAACCCATCTATTAACAAGGCAAATGTGTGAATCCACTTGAGGAATGCTAGCTTCAACCCATCTATTAACAAGGCAAATGTGCGAATCCACTTGAGGAATGCTAGCTTCAACCCATCTATTAACAAGGCAAATGTGTGAATCCACTTGAGGAATGCTAGCTTCAACCCATCTATTAACAAGGCAAATGTGCGAATCCACTTGAGGAATGCTAGTTTCAACCCATCTATTAAGACACTACAGAAGGAGTAAGAAAATTGCCACTTCAATTACTCTCCCCTTGACTCAATTCAAAGTTATTTGAGATGCCAAGTTGTGAGTAAATACTATCTTGGAGAGCTTGGTTTCATACCGGCTAGCAATTCTGTTTTTTATGGACCGATGCTAAACTGACAGCTATATGAGTTTAGGCCTGCTTATTTAACACGTTTCACACGTTGGCTTCCAAAACTAAAAGTCCTACAAGGGACTCCTTTTACACTCCACCTTTCTCGTGTGTCGTTGCGGTTTGCTTGCGTTGGTGCGAGTCCCCCTCACGTGGGTCCCTATTGCAGTGCGGATCCAGTAGTTGGAGTTCTAAACCTAGCCCAAGAGAGGGAGCGCAAGGAGTGAGCTAACAGAACTAGAAACTATAGGTGCATTTTTACTCTATCGAACATCGCTTTTGAAAGACTGTCACTTTTACTGCCCTGGAGCCATCTTTCCAGCCTTTTAGTATAACGCCATCGATCCCCGCCTGAAAACTCACACACGGTCGTGTCAGCTGGCATGAGCTAACCCACCAGACATGGAAACCAAACCTTTCATGTCATTGGGTAAGTTTTTCATCAATTTAAAAAATATATATATTATTGCAATATGGGTGTTTGAGATTACAATGTTACAACGTTTAGACTCACGCAATGCTGACGAGCAATGGTGTCATTTATGCACTGCATTTTGAAGCGTCAGAAATGAGTAGGCAAGCCTAATTGCGTTCATGTAAAATTATAATAATGTTTAGGTTACGTTACGCGCAATATATGGAAAGACACATAAACTTCTTGTTTGTAAATATCAAAAAATTGTCTCAGCGTAGCCTATGTTTCACTGAAAAGAGAGAGAAACTTGAGTCGCGCCAGGCTTGTTAAATATAAGCGGCTGCTACTCTGCCGTGTACCACACTCCTATCAGAGCTGATGACATTCGATTGATTAGGGTGACATCTCATTCAGGAAAATTATAGCCTACTCTCTCTTTCAGTAGATTTAACATCTGAGTATTCTGCAAACTATTGTCGATTAGCATTTTTATGGCACTTCCAGCTAATTTAATTTAATCTAAGGAGGCTATAATGCAAAATTGTATGGTAGGCTATTTGAAAATCTACATTTACCCGACAGGGAAACAAACCTGACTAAATTGCATTGCATATGCACTTGGGAAATAGTTTATTATATACGTAAAAACCTCCATAGCTTACCTTTGGTAGCGAACTGTTGTTCATGGTAGACTACCAGTATACAGTTTTTACAGTAAGTACATTAGTCTACGCGCAATGGAGTCGATACAATAGGCTACAATAGCCTGCCACTGAAAGTGTTCAAAATGGACTGCACACTCCTTGAGTAAATACCAGCCAGAGAATACAAATGTAGGCAATAGGCCGACGTTTACTAGAGGTATTTGTTTGAAGAGGCAAGCGTGCTAGACAATGTAGCCTTGCGCAATTGAATGTATGCCATGTATTCGTCGCAAACCCAATTTATTGGCCCGGTTTGTATTTTTGTTTCCACCCAATGTTTTGAAGTCGTGTATGAGTAGGGGTTCGAACGATAAGAGGGTGAGGGTCCAACTCGAGCACGAGAGACAACTCAGAAAGTTGGTGTTTAGACTCATGTTGTTGCGGAAATTAAAAGCCATTTTGCACTTATTGCTTATCAATAACAAGCCCAATTTGATTTATTTTATTCGATAAAAAGTTGACTCTTTTAAAGCAATGAAGTAATGATTATAAACATAGATGTGTGGAAATGTACACTATATTGAAATGTATACAATATGGTTTTTATTCTATTGATAATGCTGAGTGTTATCCGTCTTATGGCTACAACATGTTAAGAGCATGGGTATGAAAGGCCATTTTTGGTCATTCGTTGTTAAGTTGTTTTTCACATAACCCGTTTTCTTTTGCAGTTCAGAATTATGCTAATTGATTGTATTGCTTCAGCACTGTACCCGTTTTCATTACAGCAGTCAATTTTGATGATGAAAATGATGATGAAAATGATTTTAATTAGCATTATTTTCATGTAGTAGTACTTAGCAATATATAGTCCAGGCCTAGTATCTTTTTGTCCTAAACTATATGAGAAAACAACTTATAACTTATATTATTTCAACTTAGAATGTGGATTTATAGGTATTTTAAGTCTCTTAAACGTATTTTAAGTCCCTTAAACACACACACACACACACACACACACACACACACACACACACACACACACACACACACACACACACACACACACACACACACACACACACACACTTACGGTGTAAATCATTAATACTCAGCTACTGTATGTCTGGTGAACTGTATAGAGCACAACTTGTCCCATGTAGCAGAGACATAGCTGAGAGCTGTAGGCAGCCATGTTATTGTGTCTGCAGGTCTTTCAGGGGCGCCTCATGTTACACCTTGACACATCATCAGCTCGCCTGCCCGCCACCGCCAATATGCACAGATGAGAGGCACAGAGACTTCTGGGATATCTCTATCTAATTGCACACCTGATCACTGGCACTGTGACCACACAGGCCTTTATATGACTTATCAGACATACATCTCACATATCACCATGCCAACTTTCACATAGACATGACAGGTTGCATTTACAGGCCTACTGTAGTTTCCGTGTCTCTATATTAAAATCAATTACGGTTAGATTTTTCCCAAAATATTAACAGACCCAGCATAGCATGGAGCCTGTGTGTGTTGTAATAAAAGTGTAATATCAGTGTAATAGTTGAAGTGTTTTATTAATCAGCATCTCTCTATGCTTATTTAGTAGAGCCGAGGTTTTTATCACTCTACACTGTTTCAACATGCTGTATCAGCAGGCCATTTTTCGTCAGTTCTTGATTTGTCGGCCCTTAACTCGGGATTTAAATACAAACTTTCCCCAAACTCACTCTAACGCTCTGATTGTTAATTGTGCACTTCAAGGACACCACCAACTCTGATAAGCCCTTGAATGTATTGATTAGCTGCTCTATGTAATTATCTAGAGTTGTGCTGCATTAGGAATTCAAACATGCCACTGTTTGAAATGACAACTAGAGTATTTTACAGTCATGGATTGATTGTTGGCTGTGATGATTACATCCTGCTTTTGGCACAGTATGTTCTCTAGGCTGCTAGCTAGCCGCTGGAGCATGTTTTTTCTGTTTTTCTCCCTCCTCACTTAAAGCTGTGACGAATGGAGCGGTGACATTGAAAACAGACAATGTCTTCATTTTGTCAAAGGAATTTGAGCGTGGCTATCACAATGAGCCAAGAAACTATGTTCTGAAATGTAGAGTGTCTTTTGCCAGCTAAGGATGGATTTTGGGAGAATGGGTTGTATTTAGCTTTGTGTATTATAAAACAGAGAAAGGGATACGGCCTTAAATAGCCTGTCTGTTCTATAGAGCAGATCCTGTAATAACTGAGATGTACTATGTTATCTATGACGAGAGATAACTGAGGATAACTGACCTCATATATCCTAATGTATACTATGTAACATGAGGGTTGTGACACTGTTTCAACGGCGTGGACACAGTTGAGGTCAGGAGATTGTCTGTAGCTTCACATTATGTTGAATTGTTGATTTAATGGAACTAACTGAATGTAAATAACAAGTATTGCTTGTAGCATGACAATGATGGTGATTGTGTGATGGTGAGAAAAATATAGATGAACTCTTAGGCAGGGTTTCCAAACTGGCTGCCGTGGGGGATTTTATTTGCCCCCCCAAGTTTTTAGAGCAAAAAAATGTTTTAGTCAAATATCATATCTGCTTGGGCCTCTTGCGGTCAATTTGCAGACTACAAATTATTTGTAATTATGTTCCGGCCCCCCGACCATCCGCTCAAGAAATAATTGGTCCGAGGCTGATTCTAGCTGATGGTCCCTGCTCTTAAGGGATTGGTTAACTATTCATTTTTCTATTTGATGGAACCAGATTGGACAGAGACCTTCTGGTGGATGCCAGCGTGGCATTGGCCTTGGTGTTACACTCAACCCTGACTTTATTCACTCTAAATCTAAAGAATACTAGTAGTATGCAACAATGTCTGGTATGGGCCTTATTGATGAGCTGCTCTTCTAAGTGTGTCCCGCCACCTGTTACTGAAGTTGTTCATGTTATTCCTAGTACCTCTACAAGTCAAGGATATTCACTTTATTGTTGTTGTGTTTGTTTGAGGGGGTAGCCTATTTCAGGAACAGAAGGTAACCCCCCCACCCCTCGTCTTCCCACCCATGAAGTTCATGGTCGTTGATGAGAAAGTGAGATTCATGGTTGGGGGGGGTAGAGGCAGAAGGTGGGAGACAGGGTGGAGGGGGCAGGCTGCATTCCTCTCCTGGCAGTAATTCAGGAACAAAGGTAATACCAGGAGTGGGTGTGTGTCTGCTGGGAGGAGGGAAGCGGCTTGGCCCAAAGCGCCTTGGCCCAGTTTGGCTTTTACAACCGTCCAGTTTTGCTATCCTTTTGAGAGGGGGCTGCAGCTGTCATTTTTATTGGAGGAGGTTTATAGCGAAAGTTAATGGCTTAAAGTGACAGCTCTCGCTCTTTCTCCCTGACACTCTCTCCCCCACACCCCCCCAAGCCTCACTACTCCTTCAAATCAAAGGAAATGTGCCTCCCCTCCAGCTACCTCCCTCCCTGCTGGCATCAGAACCAAATGTACAAGAGAGAGAAAAAAATTGAAATATAATTATGAGCGCAGCTGCAAATTAATTTGTATATTTTTTTTAAACTGAAAGTTAAGTGCCTTGAAGTCTAGACTGCCACTTTTCATAGAATATCTGTGCTGCTGTACATTAAGCATTAATGTTCTGCTGGCAATTTTAAAATACCTCTCTGACTCTGGGAGAGAAAAGCTGTGCACATCAATGCTGATGATCATATGCTGTATCACACCAGTCCCAGCCTGTTTCTGCTCTCATAACAATACTGATCACAAACTGCTGCTGGTGGGGCTTTAAACAGAGATGGCAATCGCTCAAACACTCATTCATTATTTGTGTTTTGAGCCGTGTAGGTAGCAGGAGAGCTTTATTGATAAGGGCTGCACTGAACTTTGAACCTCAAACCTTGACCTCTACCTCCTGCTTGCTTTATCATTGGAGGAGTTTTGCTTCGGGCATTCAATATTTTTTACCAGCTTTTTTCATCTTTCACCATTCTAAGACCGCTTCGTTCCTGCTGCACTGCTGAACATTTGTTTTGCATTGACCGGTTTCAAAATGTGCTTTCCTCTACATTAGCTGACAATTGATTCCTACAGATTATTCCTATAGAATATTCTTATTCCTGCACTTCAGGACCTGTTCTGTTTGTTTTGCAGGCTGAGTGAGTGTGAGAAGGTGTCGGTTCAGTTCTGTGGGACTGAGAGTATTCAGGATGCGTACAGCCGCTCTTTTGAAGCAGAAACAGTCTCTGTGGGGATTTGAACAGATCACACTCATAATTTACACAGAGAGGAAGGTCGCTCTGCCCTCCTAGCCAGAGATCCTACTGCTTTACACAGACAGACAGACAGACAGACAGACAGACAGACAGACAGACAGACAGACAGAGAGAGAGAGAAAACTGTCCACTAAAGCAGGGTTTCACAAATCCGGGCCTGGGGCCCCCCTTGGGTTGTCACGTTCGTTATAATGAATGTCGGACCAAGGCGCAGCGAATGTAGAGTTTCACATAATTTATGAAAGACGTGAAACTATAGCAAAGCAAAGACAACAAACAAACCGTGACTACAAACAAACCGTGACTACAAACAAACCGTGACTACAAACAAACCGTGACTACAGAGGTGCAAACTGCACTAACGCCAAACAATATCCCAAAAAACACAGGTGGAAAAAATGCTACTTAAGTATGATCCCCAATTAGAGACAACGATAGCCAGCTGCCTCTAATTGGGAATCATACTAAAACACCAACATAGAAAAAACTAACTAGAACCCCACATAGAAAATATAAACTAGACTAACCCCCCTAGTCACGCCCTGACCTACTCTACCATAGAAAATAAAGGCTTTCTATGGTCAGGACGTGACATGGGTGTACGTTTTGTTCTTTAAAAAAAATACATGTATTTTGTTGGACATAAAAAAACGGTAAGAACACCAGGAAATAAGCTCCAATTGAGTTTAATTTTGGAAATCTGTTCCCACGCATAATAGAGAGACACGTGATCGTATACAAACATAAGCAAGGTTTGGCATGATTATGTTTTAGTCAAATATTTTATCTGTTTGGGATTCTTGTGGTCAATTTGCAGTCTGCAAATGATTTGTAATTATGTTCCAGCCCCCTGACCATCCGCTCAAAGAAAAATCTAGTTGATGATCCATGCACTTGAGTATTATTGTTAAACAGCCATCAAGGACTCAAAAGAACAGAGTCGTCGTCCCTGGCCAACTTTATTTAACTAAAAATCTATTGAAATGTGTTTCCTGAGTTGAATTATACCCTGTAAAAAAGTTTATTGCTTGTAAGTTCAGTCAAAAAATATGTGAATTAGTCATGAGAGCTGATGTGGTTATTCACAATAACATCGCTGTTGATTTCAGATTTTTTAATGCTCCTTTATGATCTGTACATTTTTTAAATAAATCATTAACCTTAATGACCTTTAAGTCCATCTAGGAACACTGATCAAAAACAAAACTAGTGATTTCTCCATAAAAAACATTTAATTTTAAGCTGTTTTAAAACAAGTATTTGTCTATGTTATTTCAGCAATGGTAATGCAGCCCTATTATAGCTTGGTTAAAATAAGAATACGTGTTTTTAAGTGTTTATCTACAGTGTATATCTGACAAATACCGGTTGAGCTATTATGAGTCAATTTAAAAATGATCACAAGCTTTGATGAAGCGTTTGAAGTCTTTGCTCTCATCAGAGAGTGAAAGTGACTTGGCCTTTGCATGGGTGCTCACACACACACACACACACACACACACACACACACACACACACACACACACACACACACACACACACACACACACACACACACACACACACACACACACACACACACACACACACACACACACACACACACAAAACCCACAGAGAAACAGACAGAAGTAGAAAGGTGAATTTATCATCACAGTTTTATAGGGTTTCCTATCAGGTGTTTCTAAGCCATAGATGTGTTGGGATCTTCCCCACCTCCAGCCTGCAGCGTGCTACTACATCTGTCCCCTTAACAGGCGCCAACCACAGAGTTCGTTGATGATCAGTGTGCTGCAGGCCAGAAGGCCACAGTAGCAGCGCAGCACGTCTGTTAGCCACTCTGCACAGGTTAGGGGAAGGTGCCATGATGTTCAGCCTCAGACAGGAAGCAGAGAGGTGGAAGGAATTGGTCCAATGTTGTGGGCGGAGGGGTGGAGCGATGGAAGGGCACAGTGCATGGGCAGACCCAAAGGTTCCTTAACCGCTGTTTTTGTCAAGCAGACACCAAACACACACACACTAGAGTTTATGTTAAAGCCCTGCACTTACATAGCACATGATTTGCTATTGATCTGGTGTTGTGTTTCTGATGTTTACTCAGCTGATAGATGACATCACAAGGAAGCAGCGCAAGACAATATTTGTTCTTGTTCTGGGTTCTGCTTTTGATTGCATGGCTGCTTACTTCAGATGTTTACAGTGCTAGCTGTCATGGACTGCATGTACAGAGTGTGTACCTACCACCGTGTCTGCAGTAGGAATATATGCTCCCGTTAAAGTCATGTTGTGTGCTTTGGCATTGAGCAAGGATCTGTGGAGCTGTCTTGAGTATTTTATACATTAATCTATAGGGATATGTCTGGATTTAATGTGGAAGGAGGGAGGGAAAAACAGAGAGGAAGGGAGAATGAGTTGAGAGGTGAAAAGAGAGAGTGGAGTGAGTGAATGAATAGTGAAGAGAGAGAAAGGGAGGGAGAGGGGAAAAAGAAGGAAAACAGTGTTTAGAAGTTAGTGGAGAGTTCATAGCGGTATATCTACTCATACTCAGGCTTACAGTGGTGTGCTTAAAACAACCAGTCAAATTAAGGGCCATGATTGTAATTAGGATCCATTACATAAACTACCCAACAGTCCTAGCAATAGAGATACGATGGAGGATGTGGAAGGTCCAATGTAGCCATTTTTATCTCAGTATCAAATAAGTTCTGCGTAACAGTTAAATACCTGTGATTGTTTTCAATCCAAATAGTCAACAATAAACAAAAATGACTTCTTAGCAAAGAGCAATTTCTCAGGCAATATATTTTGCTAGGACTGTCTGGGAGCAGTCTTAATGCAGAGGGGGAAACTAGCTGTTATTGGCAGAGAGGTTTGGAACTCTCTTTCTTATTGGTCTATTATTAGCACATTTCATCAGGCAGGTCAAAACTCCATCCCACCAAAACAGGCTGAAATTTTAGGTGGTCTTGTCAAACAGCTCATACACTAAAAGGGCATTACCAACATTTTCAAAAGGTTACAGTATTATTCCAACATCATAGTGTGTAATATACACTGCTCAAAAAAATAAAGGGAACACTTAAACAACACAATGTAACTCCAAGTCAATCACACTTCTGTGAAATCAAACTGTCCACTTAGGAAGCAACACTGATTGACAATACATTTCACATGCTGTTGCGCAAATGGAATAGACAAAAGGTGGAAATTATAGGCAATTAGCAAGACACCCCCAATAAAGGAATGGTTATGCAGGTGGTGACCACAGACCACTCCTCAGTTCCTATGCTTCCTGGCTGATGTTTTGGTCACTTTTGAATGCTGGCGGTGCTTTCACTCTAGTGGTAGCATGAGACGGAGTCTACAACCCACACAAGTGGCTCAGGTAGTGCAGTTCATCCAGGATGGCACATCAATGCGAGTGGCCTGCTGGAGTGGCCTGCTGGAGGTCATTTTGCAGGGCTCTGGCAGTGCACCTCCTTGCACAAAGGCGGAGGTAGCGGTCCTGCTGTTGGGTTGTTGCCCTCCTACGGCCTCCTCCACGTCTCCTGATGTACTGGCCTGTCTCCTGGTAGCGCCTCCATGCTCTGGACACTACGCTGACAGACACAGCAAACCTTTTGCCACAGCTCGCATTGATGTGCCATCCTGGATGAACTGCACTACCTGAGCCACTTGTGTGGGTTGTAGACTCCGTCTCATGCTACCACTAGAGTGAAAGCACCGCCAGCATTCAAAAGTGACCAAAACATCAGCCAGGAAGCATAGGAACTGAGAAGTGGTCTGTGGTCACCACCTGCAGAACTATTCCTTTATTGGGGGTGTCTTGCTAATTGCATATAATTTCCACCTTTTGTCTATTCCATTTGCACAACAGCATGTGAAATGTATTGTCAATCGGTGTTGCTTCCTAAGTGGACAGTTTGATTTCACAGAAGTGTGATTGACTTGGAGTTACATTGTATTGTTTAAGTGTTCCCTTTATTTTTTTGAGCAGTGTATATAAAACACAGTAAAATAATGTTCTTGACTGCACTGGGCCTTTAAGATGGCAAATTTAAGATAATATTATGACGCTATGTATACCCTGAAAAACAACATGCCCAGTTGGGTTCCAAAAACATAAATAATAATAGTAATTTGTTGGTGCTTATATTTGTTATATTTCACACATGTACGTATGTATTAAAGGCATGATCTAGATTCATTTAAGTCTTTGTGTTGTTGTAGCATTTTTTTCACAGATTTTCCAACTGAGAAAATGAAAAGTGTGATTTACTGTTTGTTGACACCTCAGAGTTGTCATGTTTTTCCTGCTTCCGACCAGACTACCTCAGCCCCCTCAGTTCTGACGCGTGACACCATATACACTCTCTAGGCAGGCAGAATGAGAGTCTGGAGGGCTTTGTCACCTGTGGTTAAACACTTAGCCGGGACCGTCTGCTTTCAGGCGTACTTTCCACAGAGGTGGAATGGTGTTGAGGAGGAGGTGCTCTGTCTGTCTACCTGTAAAAACAATATTTGGGCCACAGTGCAGCTACTCTAGACTGGAGCAGACAGCCTATACATACAAGTCTCACCCCTACCCTTGAGTGGATGTGGTAGGGTGATAGGTGAGCTGATGGTGCTGCTAAATCATTCCACCCCTGCCACATAGGACAAAGAGCACAGGCATGTCTTATCTTCCATTCATTATCAACCACTATCCTGAGAGTAAGAGTGAGAGAGGGAAGGAGAGAGAAAGAGCAGAGACACAACATCAGGTGACTATTGAGTTCCCTCTTTACTCCAGGGAAAAGTTGTTCTCTCATATTATGTTGGAGGCAGAATGTGAATAGGTGGCTGGGGGACAACTCACCCCTCCGTATCTTTTTTGCTGTACACGTAGACATATTGACTTTCTTTTGTCATATTACATGTAAATATCATGTTTCACACACAAAATGGCACGCTGTCTTCATTAGATCAAATGAAGCCGTGCCAGGAACAATCCTCAGAACTAAAGAGCACTTGTGTTGGAGTTTGTTATTTCATCCTCTCAAGAAAGACTTTCAAATAAAAGAGTTGAGCAGGCAGGCGGGCGGGCGGGCGGGCAGGCAGGCAGGCAGGCAGGCAGGCGCTGGCCATGTCTTTGTTATCTGTGTGTCCAGCATACCACAGTGCTTACTTTCCAGTGCCTGCAGAAATGACAAGTTCAAGTGTCGCTTTTAGGATGCTTTCTTCTGTTTCAGCCTGGAATGAGTAACAAGAGACCAGTTCAGATTATATAGGCCAGATCAGAGCCAGACTAGAGCACGCTGGAGGAGGGTGTGTGTCCTACGTAGTGCGAGGCCTGGTTGGGAGTGAGCAGCAAAGGGCAGGGAGGCTCAGACTGCCAGTGTGTGAAAGTCAGGGGTTGTGACAAGGTCATGCTCTGTGGGAGGCTTGCGGCCTCTGGAGAAACACCAACGCTTCTGCTGCTTCTGTCTCGACGTGGAGGTGAAGAGAGAGAGAGGGAGGAAAACAATGAAAACAGGTAGAATAATATCAGCCACGGACACAAGGGAGAGGCAGGGAGGTTTCCATTTATGTTTTGCTGTACACCTGGTATCATCAACTAGATTCTGTCGCGGGCCAATTATTTATTGAACGGATGGTC
This sequence comes from Salvelinus fontinalis, assembly GCF_029448725.1. Taxonomy (NCBI): domain Eukaryota; kingdom Metazoa; phylum Chordata; class Actinopteri; order Salmoniformes; family Salmonidae; genus Salvelinus; species Salvelinus fontinalis. The sequence goes on along the minus strand of NC_074674.1, from coordinate 34,541,072 downwards.
GGGGGGCTGGAACATAATTACAAATCATTTGTAGACTGCAAATTGACCGCAAGATGCCCAAAAATATATAATGTTTGACTAAAACCAAATTTGTTGTTAATTGATTCGGTTAGAGATAAAGGGATGCTATTAATCGCTCTCTTTCTCTTTCTCTCTGTTTCTCTCTCTTTGTGAAATGAGAGAGAGTGCATTGGGTGTTTATTACAGGATTCAGGAGGATGCTACTCTGCCCTCATGGCTATTAAACCCCTCACTGAAAAGGTGGCATCAGGGGGAACTGTTCTAAAAAGGTGGGGTGGGGTTGGGGGCGCAGAGGAGAAAAGGCCTGGGGGTTGGAGAGAGAGGAAGTCCTGGAAACGGTGAGCGGAGCAGAGGAAGGGGAAAACATCTGGAGAAATTCCCTGGAATTTAACGGTCCACTCCTTTGATTTAGTTTTTTTTTATCAGTCCTGTTTTCATCTTCAAAGTTCTAGCCCGGTGTTGCAGGCACGTAAATGAAGGTTCTAGCCCGGTGTTGCAGGCACGTAAATGAAGGTTCTAGCCCGGTGTTGCAGGCACATAAATGAAGGTTCTAGGCCGGTGTTGCAGGCACATAAATGAAGGTTCTAGCCCGGTGTTGCAAGCACATAAATGAAGGTTCTAGCCCGGTGTTGCAGGCACATAAATGAAGGTTCTAGCCCGGTGTTGCAGGCACATAAATGAAGGTTCTAGCCCGGTGTTGCAGGCACATAAATGAAGGTTCTAGCCCGGTGTTGCAGGCACGTAAATGAAGGTTCTAGCCCGGTGTTGCAGGCACATAAATGAAGGTTCTAGCCCGGTGTTGCAGGCACGTAAATGAAGGTTCTAGCCCGGTGTTGCAGGCACGTAAATGAAGGTTGTAGCCTGGTGTTGCAGGCACGTAAATGAAGGTTGTAGCCTGGTGTTGCAGGCACATAAATGAAGGTTCTAGCCCGGTGTTGCAGGCACGTAAATGAAGGTTCTAGCCCGGTGTTGCAGGCACATAAATGAAGGTTCTAGCCCGGTGTTGCAGGCACGTAAATTAAGGTTCTAGCCCGGTGTTGCAGGCACATAAATGAAGGTTCTAGCCCGGTGTTGCAGGCACATAAATTAAGGTTCTAGCCCGGTGTTACAGGCACATAAATGAAGGTTCTAGCCCGGTGTTGCAGGCACGTAAATGAAGGTTCTAGCCCGGTGTTGCAGGCACATAAATGAAGGTTCTAGCCCGGTGTTGCAGGCACGTAAATTAAGGTTCTAGCCCGGTGTTGCAGGCACATAAATGAAGGTTCTAGCCCGGTGTTGCAGGCACGTAAATGAAGGTTCTAGCCCGGTGTTGCAGGCACGTAAATGAAGGTTCTAGCCCGGTGTTGCAGGCACATAAATGAAGGTTGTAGCCTGGTGTTGCAGGCACGTAAATGAAGGTTGTAGCCTGGTGTTGCAGGCACATAAATGAAGGTTCTAGCCTGGTGTTGCAGGCACGTAAATGAAGGTTGTAGCCTGGTGTTGCAGGCACGTAAATGAAGGTTCTAGCCCGGTGTTGCAGGCACGTAAATGAAGGTTCTAGCCCGGTGTTGCAGGCACGTAAATGAAGGGGAGTCTCCCGTGCAGGTTGAGTCATTCCAGACTTTATAGTGGGCCAAATTGGGCCCATGTGACTAGCTCCCCTTTGTGCAGGCCGGGCTAATTAAATGGCACAGAAGTGAGAGGGCGTCCGGATGGCTGTGGAGCCAGACCAGACCCGGCCCAGGACCAAACACAACTCCTCATAAAAGCCTACCTCCTTACCAGTTCCCGCCGTGAACACTTTTAATTAAAGCACACAGAAACATTTTCAGTTATGTTTTCTCACCAGAACCAAAGCAAGGAAGAGAGATGTGAATCAAGTTTTGTTGATTATCAAAGGCACGATCGCCACGATTGAAAAAAACACAATGCCCGACCGTTGTATTGACCGTGACTCAAAAGCAACACCATTAAATCCTGGTTTATTTTCATTGAAGAGGACGTACAGGGAGAAGTGTACTATCCCTCCTTTGAGGAATGAAGTCTCCAGAGAACACAACAAAGACCTTGTATCGAATTAACAACTTAAGTCAGCAGCGTGCTGCAGCAGCTTTCATGATTCTTCAGTACGCCACAGCACAGCGGCCCATTAGCATGGAATATTAGCAATGCACAGGAAGGCTATTGTCTGTCTCTCTGGTGATCATACGAGTCATTTTCTCCTCTCATCAGTGCCAAGCCTCTGTTCATTAGTCATTAAGATTCAGGAGAAGCTTAGAGGAGTGCCTCCTGTTTTACCTGCTGCCTGCCGGTGTAGGCTACACACAGATGTGTGTGCTGGGAGCTCTGCCTGACAGGCAGGTAGATAGAAAGCTAGCGCTGAGGTACAGAGGTACATGCTAATTCAACAGCGGGGCTGATCAAAAGAGATGCATCATGGTCTCCCTCTGAAGGGCTCAGCGAAGCCTTAGCCACCTGGGAAACACACAGGCAGGAGGAAGGAGCAAGTCTCTGATCAGAGGAGAGAGAGGGAGAGGGAGTGAGAGAGAAAGAGAGAGAGGACAGAGAGAGGGAAGAAAGGAGAGGAAGATGAAGAAGGAAGGGAGAAAGAGGGAGAGATGGATGGAGATGGAGAACATGAGAGAGAGATTCAAATGATGTTGCTTGTATATGAGGGGAGACTAAACCAAAGCTAGGATAGGCTGTGTTGTGAAGGTATAGTACCACTCATCTCATTTCATGTCTTACAAGGTCTGAGAGTGGTGTTATACAACTTATTAGCCTCTCAGTCGCTACTCGCTACTAAGAGCTAAGGGGTAGAATAAGAGATGTCCACAATAACCACGTGTCCTCTCTTTGTGATACAGGTATATTAGCTTGTCTTTTCCAGCATAAATGATGTCTGCTTTCTACATGTAAGTCGTCTCGATCATCAAATGTAATACACATTATTTCACAATCCTGCTCTGAAATGTTTGATATCTATCCCTATCTATCTCTGTCTCTTCCTCCATTGCCATCTCTCGTTCCCCTGAATGGAGGGAAAAAACCCAGCCAGTTGGTTAATCGTCTCCCCCTCCGTCTGTGCGCCAAGCTATTTTCTCTGTGTTGCTGTGCAGATGGCCTACATCTTTCTGCCTGGCTGACTCGCCAAGCGTGGACAGGCTGCTCTACTCCGCTTTGCAGGCGCAGCATCGCTGAGCCTCCTGTGTGTGTGTGTGTGTGTGTGTGTGTGTGTGTGTGTGTGTGTGTGTGTGTGTGTGTGTGTGTGTGTGTGTGTGTGTGTGTGTGTGTGTGTGTGTGTGTGTGTGTGTGTGTGTGTGTGTGTGTATTAGTTCCCTGTGAATTATTTATCCTCCTTTCCCCTTTTCCACGTACTGTAAACACATCTCATCTACATACCTACATGCCCATGCCCAACCACATCTTTCCTGGAAAGAGGGACAAGACCCTAACAGCAGATAGAGACAGCAGGGGGGGGGGCTCGCCTAGTCATTCCCCAACCTGTGGCTTATTCTGTACATATTCATCTATGTCCAGTTCTCTGGATAATGAATGACCTTGCAGTGGCCTGTCTGCTTGCCCCGGCGTCTCTTTTTGATCCAAATTGATTTTGTTGTACGGATCCTGCTTTCTGAGAGGACCCTCCACTTCCTCCTCCTAGGCAGATCTGATGTTCTGTCTCTCTAACTCAGTATGTGTTATTGGAGATAAGAGGTTTTTCCCTCCAAGTCAGATTTGATATATCTGTCTTCTCTAGCATGCTGCAGGTACTGACAGTGACAGACAGTGATGCCACTGATGATAATGGCAGCTCTGCTTTTCACACAAAATAGACAAATCTCTCTCATCAGTTATACTGTAAGTCTCATTGACTTATTAGCCTTCATCGTTAAAGGTGGTAAATGCCTGTCGTTTGAGGCCAGCTTTCTCTGTTTCTCTTCCCTCCCCCTGCAGTTGAGGGCCTACGGTAGATATTCCTTCATACCCTATAACAACAAGCAGTTTGATTATTATCTGTCGCCATTAGATGTGTCTGTCGCCCATCCCCACCCTCAGACAGACAGACATACAGACAAACTGAATGGCAAGGCTCTGATCTAAATTAGCTCTGCTGTTTCAGAGGATAATGACCTGACAAACTAGGTCAAACCAATGATACCCAGTCACCACATGTTGTGTGGGCGTTCGTTCATTATCCCTGGCACATATTGATTCAATAGAGCGGTGGTTCCCAAACAGTTAGGGGTTGGCGGGGGGTGGGGGGTTAGACCTAAAACTTACTTTTAAAAGCTGTAATAGTAGACTACACAAGGGGCAATTTAGAAATTGGGTATTGCATCATCACTCTTGTCATGTTAGTCATTGCATACCTTAGAGAGCTATTTATAACTTGTCAGAAATCACATCAACTAACCCATGTCAGTTAACGGTTTTTATTGAGGTTTTTTTGCCCATAGATTTCTATTTGTATAAAAAAAGGAAAAAAAAGAAAACGTGATATCCAATTGGTAGTTACAGTTTTGTCCAATCGCTGCAACTCCCGTATGGACTGGGGAGAGAGCCATTCGTCCTCTGAAACCTGACCCCACCAAGCTGCACTTCTTCTTGACACACTGCTCACATAACCCAGTAGCCAGCTGCACCAATGTGTCAGAGGAAACGCCGTACAACTGGCGAACGTGTCAGCGTGCATGTACACAGCACGCCACAGTAGTCGCTAGAGCGCAATGGGACAAGGCCGGCCAAACCCTCCCCTAACCAAGATGACGGTGGGTCAATTGTGCACCGCGTCATGGGTCTCCCGGGCGCAGCTGGCTGTGACACAGCCCGGGATCGAACCCGGGTCTGTAGTGACGCTTCAAGCATTGCCTTAGACCGCTGTGCCACTCTTGAGGCCCTAGCCTATAGATTTTGTTATAATTTTTTTGTCACTCAAATATCACATGAATACACATTAGACATGGCAAAATGTATATAATTGCAAGAAAATTTGATTTAAAACTGCAACATTTTCTTTGTACCCCATGACAAAATATGTAGAATAGCAGGAAATAAGCTTTAAACCTGCACATGTTGTGAAATGAACAGTGCTCGTGCCAATAGAAATAGACGGAGCGCGGGATGTTCCCCAACGCTGGAAGGGGGGCCGAGTGAAAAGGTTTAGGAACCCCTGCAATAGAGGACTGTTGGTTAAGTCTCTGTTGCCATTATTCACTACTAAAGTTGTCTGGAATGGCTAAATACCTTCTTTCCCGTGCTTGTTAGTGACCATACATCATACCATTCAGTGGAGGCTGCTGATGGGAGGACGGCTCATAATAATGGCTGGAACGGAATAAATGGAAGGGCATCAAACACATGGAACTGATGTGTTTGATGTATTTGAGCCTATTACACTTGTTCTGCCCCAGCCATTACCATGAGCCCCCCCCCCCCCCCCCCCCACACACACACCAGTTGAATTTGTTAGATTCCTAGAATTGTGCTCAGTCACATTTCAATTAGTTCCCTTCTTCTCTCTCTGAGCTCTTTGAAATGACCATGGATGTGAATGATTGGTATTCCACAGGCCTGGCTCCAGGGGATTCAGTGGGCTTATGACCAGCTTAGCCTCTAGTCCTCTGCTTGATTGGCAGCTAATGTTTCCTTTTTCAGTGGTGGTGGTGATGGATGGAGGATTGGGGGGTAGGTACCAGGCACCCTTGACATTTGCCTTTCATGAGATGTCACCCTGCATTACATGTGCGTCTTAGTCATGTGCTGCTCCACCCAGACAGGCACTGAGACATCACTAGCATCCTCTTCCATCACTAGCAGCATGGCCTGGCCTGGCATGGCCGAGCCCCATCTCGGTTCTTCGTCTTCTGTATTGTCTCACTATGGACCTGTAGCTACAAGACAGAATCCCCTCACTGTGTTCCACTTCCTGATATCCCAAGCACTTCTGTTTCCTGTCTCGGAGGCTTCTGAATGCTCAGTCATGTCCTTCGTTCACTCTTCATGTTAGCTGAAGACTCTGCACCACAGAAAAAACTGCCCCGTGCACCAGACTCCGCCACATCCACATCCCCCATGAAAGAAAAAATTAATCAAATGAAATCTATTATTTGTTTTGTAAATGACCACATGCTGTAGAAATGAAATCCTCCCTGCGGTCCATCCCAGTCATGTGACTTGACCTAGTTCTCTCCCTCCCTTTTCCTCTCTCTGCACTCTCCCTTTCCCTCTATTTCTCTCCCTTTCCCCATCCCTCTGTCTCTCTCTCTAGTTCTCAAACTGTTAAATATATAACACATAACTGTTTTTATCCATGTCTGTATAAATTGTATATGTAATTAGTACGTCCTTATTTAATTACAAATGTGTATTCTTGTTATTATCCCTTCTCATTGTGAAGCTCTATTCTATGTACACCCTCTAGTTTCTCTGTTCTGTTCAACCCAAGGACTTCATGTGAATGGACTGTTTTCATAGATTGTGTCAGAGCGTGTAAGGTGTAGTATTCACTGTGTGGATGCACTCTTTGGCTCAGTGGGATGTGGGTAATTCAACAGGAACAGAATGATGCTGAAACTCAGTGGGATGTGGGTAATTCAACAGGAACAGAATGATGCTGAGACTCAGTGGGATGTGGGTAATTCAACAGGAACAGAATGATGCTGAGACTCAGTGGGATGTGGGTAATTCAACAGGAACAGAATGATGCTGAGACTCAGTGGGATGTGGGTAATTCAACAGTAACAGAATGATGCTGAGACTCAGTGGGATGTGGGTAATTCAACAGTAACAGAATGATGCTGAGACTCAGTGGGATGTGGGTAATTGAACAGGAACAGAATGATGCTGAGACTCAGTGGGATGTGGGTAATTCAACAGTAACAGAATGATGCTGACACTCAGTGGGATGTGGGTAATTCAACAGGAACAGAATGATGCTGAGACTCAGTGGGATGTGGGTAATTCAACAGTAACAGAATGATGCTGACACTCAGTGGGATGTGGGTAATTCAACAGTAACAGAATGATGCTGAGACTCAGTGGGATGTGGGTAATTCAACAGGAACAGAATGATGCTGAGACTCAGTGGGATGTGGGTAATTCAACAGTAACAGAATGATGCTGAGACTCAGTGGGATGTGGGTAATTCAACAGTAACAGAATGATGCTGAGACTCAGTGGGATGTGGGTAATTCAACAGTAACAGAATGATGCTGACACTCAGTGGGATGTGGGTAATTCAACAGTAACAGAATGATGCTGAGACTCAGTGGGATGTGGGTAATTCAACAGTAACAGAATGATGCTGAGACTCAGTGGGATGTGGGTAATTCAACAGTAACAGAATGATGCTGACACTCAGTGGGATGTGGGTAATTCAACAGTAACAGAATGATGCTGAGACTCAGTGGGATGTGGGTAATTCAACAGGAACAGAATGATGCTGAGACTCAGTGGGATGTGGGTAATTCAACAGTAACAGAATGATGCTGAGACTCAGATTTTTCACTTTAAAATGTACAGTATGTCAAACAAAAAAAATGATTGCAAAGTTAAACAAACCATAAAATGTCATGCACAAGGACCACTTTTAACAATAATAATTCAAGAAAAACATTTTACTTGAAGAACAGTGCAGATGCAAAGTTTGGTAACAGAATGACAGTTGGTTCTGTTTGTGCCGTCATTCTGTTACCAAACTTTGCATCTGCACAATTCATTTCGCTACACTCGCATTAACATCTGCTAACCATGTGTATGTGACAAATAAAATTTGATATGATTTGATTTGATTGATATGTGCCAAATAAATTATCTACAGCTCAGCTATTGATTTATTTTGCTAACTTGATAGCTAAATGGCTAGCTTGCAAGATCAAGCTTCTTGGTTTCATCAGAGACAACCAATACCCTCCTGGATACCCTCTTGGGCTCCCGAGTGGCGCAGCAGTCTAAGGCACGGCATCTCAGTGCAATAGGCATCACTACAGTCCCTGGTTCGAATTCAGGCTGTATCACATCCAGCTGTGATTGGGAGTCCCATAGGGCGGGGCACAATTGGCCCAGTGTTGTCTGGGTTTGGCTGGGGTAGGCCGTCATTGTAAATAAGAATTTGGTCTTAACTGACTTGCCTAGTTAAATAAAATATATATATATATATATATGACATTTTTTTAATCAAGATCCCTGCTACTTAAATTTTTTATGTGCCTGGAATGTTTTAAATAATATGTATATATATATAGTTTATTTTAAAAGAAATAGCGCACCTGGTGTGCACTGCCAGTAATACTGTATACCCAGGTATGGTACAGGAACGGTATGAAGGTATGAACATATAGATACCGCCAACACTACCTTGTGTGCATATTTTTCTCCCTCTAGCTTTACAAGCATGGTACACACTGCTTGAAAGCTTGTTTTCTCTGTGTGAACGATGACCATTCCGTTCCGCATCACACTCCTCTGGGTGTGAACGTTTCTAAACCAAGCCTTAAATTGATTTCTTCTTTTTTTTTCTTGTCGTCTTCTCAACATTGTGTGCTTTATTGTGGGAATAACAAGCTGCTTTCTGTGGGCACTCTGGCACAGCCCGTGGTCACCGCATGTCAAGCCGCGTGTTTACACTCAAGACCGTGATGTGGCCCAGTTTACATAATCTCAGCACCAGGAAGTTGTGAAAGAGAGAAGTGGGTGAGGGGGTGGGGGGTTGAGATGGGTCCTGGCAGAGGAAAAGGGACACCAGAAAGGGCCGGAATACCAGGAGCAGGAATGGCGTGGATTTCTCAGAAATGACCACCGCTGCTAACTCAGGAGAGAATAATAGAAATAGGTTGCGGGCTGATTTTGTGTGTGTGTGTTGGAGTCTGTGGCTTGTGGACTCAAGCGTTGACACTAGGGTGTGTTTGCTCACCTTTTTGTCCAGCCTCCATTCCATGTAAACAGCAGTCACGCTTTGTGCCTCATGTTTGAAATATGCTTTCTCATTCTGATGTACCCTTGACCTTGTTTGTTTTTTTGAGTGTATTTGTGTGTCTCTAAGTGCAAACGTGTGTTATATGTGTGTCTGAAGGGCAGAAGAATTAAAGGGCAGTCAAAGAATTGTCTCTAAAAGTCGACCTGTATAGCATTGTCCTTGTAAAGAGAGATAGATGTTAGCCCTCAGTAAATCCACACACATTCCCTCTGCTGGGTGTTTCCCTGAGACAAGCAGGCCTCTTTGGCACAGTCTCAAGGGAGAGGTCCTGTCAGCCCCTTGGAATGCGTGGCATGTAGCCATTCTTGAAGAGCGCTCCGGGATCAGGCAGGGGTCCAGGGGGAGGGATGGAAGGGGAAAGACCTGGGAGACTCTGTAACACCTCCCAATCCTACTGCACACTAGGTGGTGGGATACAGTTCAAACATAAATATCCTCTCCTCTTCTCCACTCAATACTCACAGTATCAGGATAAATCAGGAAATATAATGTCCCTTTCATGTCAGTTGAGGCTATGCATGATCAAGCCATTTATGACCCACTGACCAGGAGATGAGGAGGGAACAGATGAAAACTGAGTAGGAAACTATAAAGTCTCCTAGAACTGGAAATCATCCATGAGCTCACTGAGTTTCCTTCCCCCGGACAGCTAAGCGCTTCACATTTGAAGCGTTCTCAGTGGGATATAGGAAGCTGCCGGGTCAAAGTCTCGACCAAACAAAGACTATAATAGTAAGGATTTAAGACAGACCAATGTTGACACAAAGAAACAAGGCCCTGAAGTCAACAGACTGGTCTTTACAGAGGTATGGGTACGTCAATTTCAGTCACAGACTCAATCTCAGTTCTCTGATTAACTCTCCATCTATATTCTGTTTTACGGAATCATGGTTCTCTCCGAATATATTGTCCCCATCCATTCAGCCAGAGGAGGTCTCGTCCATTGTGCGGACAGGAAGAAAGAACTCTCCGGGAAAAACAACTCATGGTGTGATAGTGGTAACATACAGAAACTCAAGTCCTTTTGTTCTTCGATCTGGAATACCTCACTATTAAATGCCGACCGCATTACCTCCCTAGATAATTTTCTTCGGTCATCATCACTGCCGTGGATATCACCCCCCCCCCCCCCAAGCCGACACCACGACAGCTCTCAAGGAACTAAACTGGACTATGTGCAAACTGGAAACCGCATATCCTGAGGCTGCATTTATTGTAGCTGGGTACAGCTACCGAAATTAGCTGTAGCTGGGAAACGCTACCAAAATTCTATTAAGACATCCCCTGTGATACACGCACAACACAGAGCCTGAATCATTACCACTCTCCCTTTATCAGGAAGAGGAATCATTACTACTCTCCCTTTATCAGGAAGAGGAATCATTACTACTCTCCCTTTATCAGGAAGAGGAATCATTACCACTCTCCCTTTATCAGGAAGAGGAATCATTACCACTCTCCCTTTATCAGGAAGAGGAATCATTACTACTCTCCCTTTATAAGGAAGAGGAATCATTACTACTCTCCCTTTATCAGGAAGAGGAATCATTACTACTCTCCCTTTATCAGGAAGAGGAATCATTACCACTCTCCCTTTATCAGGAAGAGGAATCATTACCACTCTCCCTTTATCAGGAAGAGGAATCATTACTACTCTCCCTTTATCAGGAAGAGGAATCATTACTACTCTCCCTTTATCAGGAAGAGGAATCATTACTACTCTCCCTTTATCAGGAAGAGGAATCATTACTACTCTCCCTTTATCAGGAAGAGGAATCATTACCACTCTCCCTTTATCAGGAAGAGGAATCATTACCACTCTCCCTTTATCAGGAAGAGGAATCATTGCTACTCTCCCTTTATCAGGAAGAGGAATCATTACTACTGTCCCTTTATCAGGAAGAGGAATCATTACTACTCTCCCTTTATCAGGAAGAGGAATCATTACTACTCTCCCTTTATCAGGAAGAGGAATCATTACTACTCTCCCTTTATCAGGAAGAGCATAGAGGATGTTGTTCCCACTGTGATGATTAGGACTTATCCAAACCAAACACCGTGGATGGATGGCAGCATTCAAAACTGAAAGTGCAAATCAACTGCATTTAACCATGGCAAGGTGACTGGGGACATGGCTCAGACACGAGACATACTGTATGTGGCAGGACTCCAGACAATCACGGATTATAAAGGCAAAGCCAGCCACGTCGTGGACACCGACGCCTCATTCCCGGATGAGCTAAACACCTTCTCCGCCGTCTCAGAGGAAAAAAACATCAAGCTGCCGACGCGGGCCAACCAACGATCACGTTCTCCGTGGCCGACATGAGTAAGTCATTTAAGCATGTTAACCCTCTCAAGGCTGCCGGCCCAGACGGTATCCCAAGCCGCGTCCTTAGAGTATGTGCAGACTTGTAGTTTTTACAGATATATTCAATCTCTCCATATCCCAGTCTTTTGTCCCCACTTGCTTCAAGATGTTCACAATTGTTCCTCTACCCAAGAAAGCAAAGGTAAGTAACCTAAGTGACTATCGGCCCGTAGCACTCACTTCTGTCATCAGTGCTTTGAGAGGCTAGCTAAGGACCATATCACCTCCACCTTACCCGACACCCTAGACCCACTACAATTCACATACCGCCCCAACAGATCCATGGACGTCACAATCGCCATCACACTGCACACTGCCCTATCCCACCTGGACAAGAGAAATACCTATGCAAGAATGCTGTTCATCGACTACAGCTCGGCCTACAACCCCTCCCTGTGCAACTGGGTCCTGGACTTCCTGACTGGCCGAGTTTGCTGACGACACAACAGTGGTTGGCCTGATTACCAACAACGACCAGACAGCCTACAGGGAGGCGGTAAGAGCCCTGGTGGTTTGGTGCCAGTAAATAAGCTCTCCCTCAATGTCAACAAAACAAAGGAGCTGATCATGGACTACAGGTGACAGAAGAGCACGCCCCCATCCACATCGACAGGTCAAACATGGAGAGGGTCAAAAGGTCCTCAGTGTGCACATCACTGACAACCTGAACTGGTCTCTTCACACAGACGGCCTGGTGAAGAAGGCGCAACAGCGCCTCGTTCAACCTCAGGAGCCTGAAGAAATTCATCTTGGCCCCTAAGACCCTCACAAACTTCTACAGATGCTACCGCCTAGTATGGCAATTGCACCGTCCGCAACCGCAGGGCTCTACAGGGGCTGGTGTAGTCTGCCCAATGCATCACTGGGGGCACACTGCCAGCCCTCCAGGACATCTACTGCACTCTGTGTCACAGGAAAACCAAGTAGATCATCAAAGATCTCAGCCACCCGAACCACAGCCTGTTCACCCCGCTACCATCTAGAAGGTAGAGACCACTACAGGTGCATCAAAGCTGGGACAGAGAGACTGAGAAACAGCTTCTATCTCCAGGCCATCAGACTGTTAAATAGTCACCATTAGCCGGCTTCTGCCCAGTACCCTGCCCTAAACCTAAGTCACTGTTACTAACCAGATACCACTAGGTACTCTACCCTGTACCTTAGAGACTGCTGCCTTATGTACATAGAGTCATTGAACACTGTTCACTTTAATAATGTGTACATCTGTTTTACCCACTTTATATGTATATACTGTATTCTGGTCATGGCTCATCCTATATAACTATCATTTTTTCTGGATTATGTGTGGGGTATTTTAATTGTTAGGTATTACTGCACTGTTGGAGCTAGAAACACAAGTATTTTGCTGCATCTGCGATAGCATCTGAAATCTGTGTACGTGTAACATATACGCCAGGAGTCAGAAAGCAGGTGCAGAAGGTGAGTTTTATACTGAACAGACACAAAAGAACAAACATGGGAAGCGTACTGAACGTGAGAGAAAACCAATAACACCTCAGAACTGATGATAACTGAGGGCTAAATTGAAGGGGGTTGATCAGTGTATTGATAAGGTCCAGGTGTGCGTAATGATGGGTTGCCAGAACTGGTGGTTAGTAAATTGGCAACGTCGAGTGCCGGAGCGGGGGTAGACGTAACAGTACACTACCAATAAACTTTGATTTGATTTATACTGTGCTGTCTGGCTATGAACATAGGAATTAAACCCACTGCAATATGACTGTTCTCCCACATCAGTCAGGCAACGTATTGTATCTGAGCGGCCACAACGCTCATCATAATCACTCATCCTTAGACATATCAATAGAGCCATTTAGATGAAACTGGAAACATAGAAATGTGAAGGGTTCCTCAAGCCGTGAGTTTGGAAAGAGAGAGAATAGAATGAATAGAACTCTCTGTTGTGTCTGTGACTTGGCTTTGCCAAGCAGCTCATACCGAATGTCCACTTTACGGTTCGGCTGTAACTGCTGTCTTCCTGTCCAAGACATCCCAGTCTGGCTCTGGTCTGGCTCTGCGGGCCACTGATTGACTTGAAGCATGGGGGTTGCAAAGCTTTAAGTTGGAACTCGAAGCCCTTGAGGGTTGTTGGATGTGAACGGAGCTCATTTTGTTGTGGGTTCTACCCCATAAAGGCTGCAATACGTGCGGTAAGGTCCAACCAATGGAAAAATATATTTAATACCCCAATCCATGCACTGCATTTAATGGTGTACTGGGTTATTACTGTGCAGTGGATTAATCAAGCTCAAGTGGATCATTAGTATCCGTGTCCTACAGAGAAAAATCACCATATAATATATTTTTTACTTTGTTGCTTCCTTTGGTGTCCAGAAACAGAGAACTAGCTGTAGATGTTCTCTGTGCCAGATGTTTTCGTTCAAGTAAGACTAAAATGAGGGAAAATATACAGGATTTGTGGTAGAGGGGGAATAGGGTGTAGGCCTATTTATGCATGTGTTGTACATTGCTGCACAAATGAGACGTGTAAATGTGCCGGGCGCCGAAGGCTCCAAGAGCACAACAGCAGAATGAAGAGATTGTAATGCCAATAACTTTTCACGTCATGCATAGTCCCTCTTTTCTGAAAAACATTGTTCAGAAGGGGGAGGGCAGGACTTGGGTGGCAGAACCAGTGGTGTAAAGTACTGAAGTAAAATACTTTAAAGTACTACTTAAGTATCGGTATCTGTACTTTACTTGACTATTTATATTTTGGAAAACTTTTACTTTTACTTGACTACATTCCTAAAGAAAATAATGTACTTTTTACTCAATACATTTTACATGACACCCGAAAGTACTAATTCCATTTTAAATGCTTAGCAAGACAGGAAAATGGTCCAATTCACACACTTATCAAGAGAACATACCTTGTCATCCCTACTGCCTCTGATCTGGCGGACTCACTAAACAAAAACGCTTGCTTTGTAAATTATGAGTGTTAGAGTGTGCCCCTGGCTATCCGTAAAAAAATAAGCAAATCGTGCCATCTGATTTGCTTAATAGAAGGAATTAGAAATGATTTATACTTTTACTTTTGATACTTAAGTATATATAAAACCAAATACTTTTAGACTTTTACTCAAGTAGTACTGGGTTTTACTTTTACGTCAGTCATTTTCTATGAAGGTATCTATACTTTTACCTCAGTCATTTTCTATGGAGGTATCTATGTGTGTGTGTGTGTGTGTGTGTGTGTGTGTGTGTGTGTGTGTGTGTGTGTGTGTGTGTGTGTGTGTGTGTGTGTGTGTGTGTGTGTGTGTGTGTTTGTGTGTGTGTGTGTTTGTATGCGCCTGCCTGCCTGCATGTGTTCGTACATGCATGCTTGAGTGCATGAGTGTGTGTTTATCTTTTTGTGTGTGTGTGCGTGCATGCATGTGTGTTTATCTGTGTGTGTGTGTGTGTGTGTTTACTCGCTTTATTATGTAAATGTTTTGCAGGGCGAGGTGGTGTGAGGGGGTTAATGGAAAACTTCTAGCTTAGCTCCTTTACAGAACACAGAGAGGAGAGGGGAGGTAGGCTAGTGAGTGAAGGCATGTGGATTCACTTTAAGAGGCTAACAGGAAGCGTGCTCTGGGTCCTTCCTCTAGGGCAGTGGTTCCCAAACTGGGGGGGTCCCGGTTTTAAACTTACTTTTGAAAGTTGTAATAGTAGATGCACAAGGTGCAATTTTGAAATTGGGTAGTGCATCATCAGTTCCTCTTGTCATGTTAGTCAGATGCATACCTTAGAGAGCTATTTATAACTTGTCAGAAATGTCCAAATCAACTAGCCCATGCCAGCTAACGTTTTTTTATTTAGATTTATTAGCCCATAGATATTGCATTTTTTTTGTGGGGTGTGAACAGTTTGTGTCATGAACAGTGCTTGTGCCCATAGAAATAAATGTGGTACGTGTGCGCGAGCAGGGGGGGGGGTGGGGGGGGTGTTCTCCAATGCTGGAAGGGGGGCCCAGAGTGAAAAAGTTTGGGATCCACTGTTCAAGGACACAGACAGGCCACAGGTCGCTCAGCTACACTGCTCTGTTCTTAATGCCTTAAAGTACCTCTTCATAACCTCTACTTCTGCCCAGTCTTCTCTGTTGTTAACCTGCGCCTCATCTTTTCTTTCAGAATCTACAATCCTGCCTATGGGATGTAAGCAATACTCTTACTTACCTGAAATGTTAACATATCCACTCACTAGCTAAAAATGTATGAAACCACATAAAAAGAAACAATGTACTCTGTGGGGAGCATCTTTCCTATATTGGCTGAATTTACAACATATATTTTTATTCAGAGCACATCAAACTGTATTTCTATGTGGCGGACTGGCAGGCGGTGTTGTTTGATTGGGTAGAATGGGCTAGTGTGTGCTTTGCCAAGAGCAGTTGGCATGGGTAGACATTAGTCATGTGAATAGTTACTGTAAAGATCCAGAGAGGGATACTGGATTTTAAATGCTTGCTTGTCTCCGCTCCTGTCAAAGGAGCCTTTTTTCCCTTCACAACTCTTCCATCCAAATTTGATTATGCCGTTTGCCCAAAGAGCTCGTCGTCTGAATGCCCTTGTTCCCCCATTTCCCCGGAGGAAGGTCTGACGCGCACCAGCAGGCTTTGAACCCCCCCAACCCCCTTCTCCTCGTCTCTTCTCTAACCTCGTTACCAAAGTCTCTCTCTTCTTTCCCCCTCCACCCCGCTGCCCTTCTGTTGCTCCTCGATCACTGTTCCTCCTTTGGGTTCATCGCTTCACAATGAGTGAGACATATAGCCTTGAATTATCATCAGAAACGATCACATTAGCATCATGTAGACTTAGCTCATACAGCACTGTGTAATGTACTGCTCAGTGCTGTGACAATCTGCCTGTCTATAGACAGAACATCCAGCTGTTAATCAACATTAGCTACACACTTAGATTTCCCTCAGTCATACCAGGCCCCAATGTCAACAATTGCAGTGGAACAGCATCAGTGTTTCATGAATGTTTACAGATGTTCAACTGAAGGGCACACAAACCAAGCCGCTGTGCTGCTTCACTTGTTTATGTTGTAGAGTGACAGTTCTGCTGAGACCAGGGTCATAGAATTGTTGTCTGCTTTTTTCTCTCTGACAATAATATGATAGTTATTGTATTAATGTATACTTTCTTATATACAACACATGTAGTATTTTAATAGTAACCGTGAAATTGATATTTTACTATTGAGCATTCTATAGTATAAGTTTGTATTTCAAGGTTGCCTAGACATTTCTTGAACAATAAACCAGGAAACAGAATGCCTGTTTTTCAGTTGTTTAGGCATTTTACCAAATTATTTTTCAAGATACATTTTTCTCTTGTGTAGATACTCATGCTGCATTCATAATTGAAGATCACCTATGCAGGAAAGGTCATCATTGTCAACTCCTCACTACAGTTGCCTTGTGGTTTCAAATGCCACACCAGTGCAACTGCCACTTTCATTACCCTGCGTCGGTGTGAAAGTACAGACTCAATTTGAGAGAGAAAAAGGAACGGCATTCACCTATAAGAAGCGTTACAGAAAGGTGCTCTTGTTCCTTTCAAAAGCCTCTGAGTTAAGGTCTTGCAAAACACAGTTGCTTAATAAGTCATTCAATAAAACTGTCCAGTTAACATTTTATGGCCAATTCCACAGGCCTCTGCAGCGCTTGGTGTATTGACTCTTCGGAGACGGAGTCTAAAAATGTGTTTCTTTCACAATTTCTGTATTTAAGTTTATGTTCTTTCTACCCACACTTAAAAAGCTAAGAATCCTTCAGTTGTTTTTTGTTGGGTTAGGTTGGGTTAGGTTGGGTTAGGTTGGGTCAGGTTGGGTTGGGTTAGGTTGGGTTAGGCTGGGTCAGGTTGGGTTAGGTTGAGTTAGGTTGGGTCAGCATTATGTCTTCCAGCCAAGGTCTTCATAGGCATCTGTTTCTTCATAAGTCCGGCTGGCTGGCCACCCTGGCCCTGCTTTCAGGCAAAAAAAAAGCCCTCAGGTGACTCTTGTTAACCATAGAAGTCAGTCTATTCCGGTTAATTTATCCAAGGCAGTGCAACTGGTGGAGCCAGATCATCCCCAAGCTACTCCAGGACAAGCCCAGTTAGGAACCCTTTCGATTGACCTAGTTAGGTAGATCTTAACTAAGTTGGTATAGTTTTGTGGGTGCATCCATGATGACTCCTTGGTTTGACATGGAATGCTGTATGAAACTGTTATGGTCCTACTGGGCCTTGTAATTCACTTGAAACTCTATACCCCAGGAGGCACCCCGTGGGGTGAGCTAGCCGACTGGGACCCAGCTCTCTTGACCTACTCCGTGTGACCTGTCCTCTGCTGTGATTGGCTGGTCAGGGAACCCGGTGGTATCAGTGGGGGGTCCAGCTTGGGGTGGAATTTCAGAGCAGGGTAGTGTTTCCACACCTGTGGGGGGTCCTGTTGTGTGAGGAGGGAGAGGTGGGAGACAGAGAGACACATAAAAGACAACTGCAAGGATGATGTTTTCTCACAGGGTCTGTGCCTAGAACACCAACAAATTGCCTTTCTAATGAGCTTCATGCGCACTTCCTCGTCTCCTTCCCACGTCTACTTCATTGTCATGATAGATCTGCACAGCCCTTGTTTTTATTGAGATAAAGAGGAGCTGAAAAGCATGTTTAGTGTGTTTTTCTTCAAAGGAAGAAAAGCTGCAGAGTGGAAAGACAGTTTGCTGATGGAGCAGATATGTCGTCGGGGAAAAGGTTGGATGCTTTCCATGCTGATGATCAGCCTCTGAAGACGAGAGAGACGCTCTCCCTTAGAAAGGACTAATACCCGGTTTCCCGATTGCGATGGAACTAAGGCTTATGAGTGTTTTAACAATGTATCTTTCCTGCAACAGCCGAAGATGTAACGTTTTTCCCAAAACACCATGCAGAGAGAAGTCGCTAAGTGCATCGTTTGAGCATTTGTCGATACTGATAGGATCGAAAGAAAGGCAGCAACTCTCTCAATTCAAATCTTAACTTAGCATTATAATTATTTCACAAAACTGACGACGGATCAGCTCCTAGAGAAATATTACCACCTACGGCTGCAAATATTGAGGCGGCTTATTCTAATGTTTATCGAATAAAAATGCACAAAATCCCTGATTTGGCACATCATTGGGCACATTGAAGGCACACATCATGAAATATGTTGAGACAAATTACAGACAGTAGCCTCAATTTATTGAACATGAAATAGGCCTTTATATTTTAATGCAGTCATCTCTGTTTTCATTTGAAGCATATTTTTACACTACAATTGTTTGTATCAATTGCAAAGACATTGTTAACTTTGTATTTGTAGTCAACTTTGTTCTGAAGTTATTGGCGGTCAAAAAGAGACGGATAAACTATGTGATTCTATGTTTAGCAGAGAGATCTTCTTTGTATAAAGTGACGTGAGAGGGCAAAAAAGCATCTAACGACGCACTTAGCTGTTCTACAGAGTAGAAGACAGGCATTAGATTACAAGTGTTTTCAAGTGCAACGTTAACAACGATGGTTTTGTCAAACAGCTTGGAGATTTAACGATGCTGCTACGGATCTTCTAAAGATGAACTTCGCCTTAAGATGCTTTTGGGAAATGGCTTCCAGGGTAGTGATGAGCATTTGATATCCAGAGACAGGAGAGTGAGAGCTGACGGGCTCTGTCTGTCTGTCAGTCTGTCTGTGTGTCTGTCTGTGTCTTTGGGCTCTTCTCCTCTTTACAGTGTGTGCTCTGCTTTGATAGCTGATATGCTTTGATGAAGGTCCAGTCAAGGGAGAGAGTGTCATGCAGTGCAGCAGAGTAACTGTCAGAGCAGTAATTTTGCATAATGAGAGACTGCTGCCTTGGATTTTTCTCGGAGTGAAAAGCAAACACCTGAGGTTCATGGAGTGTAACAGTGATGAACCTCCGCTCTGCTCTAATCACAGAACAGCACAGCGTGCCACACTGCACCGTGCTGGACTGAAGTCGGGCAAGGATAGGGTCTTTCAATTATAGTTCCTAACGTAGCAAACATAAGAGATTCCTTTCAAGACCTTTTTGGAAGTGTTTTACATTAGTTTTACATTAGTGTTTCACATGGGTAAAACTCTTGAAGTCCACACTTATATTTATGCGCAACCATATGTCATTAATGAATAAGAACTAGAGAATAAGACAACACAATAGCCTATCTCAAGGGCACATGGGTAAAACACTCAACACCCACGCACTCCAATGCAAAAGTCTCTCTGGTGCAGGAAGGGAAAGAATGGAGGGATGTGGCGGAGGAGTGGAGGAGGCTCTTTAATTCCAGAGAGGAGGCCGACCATCCGTCTGAACATGGCTGAAGGGGAATGGCGTTTACGATGGTTGCCCTGGCGATTGATATCCTTGCTGCTAGGTCTTTCCCTGTGTGCACCACCGAGGCGCTTTCCTTAAGGGCTTGGAGAGCTGCGCTCCTCTCTGTGTGGGAAAGATGCTTTTATTACGTCCCTGATCCATGAAGGGCCCGACGAACTTTGACCTTGGGCTTGATTGCCCTGGTAACGCCAAACAACGACAGTGGCCATTCTTTAAGAGGACTAAACAAGGACTGCAGACCATCACCCCCACCCCAGTGATTGTTTTACTTTGACTGTTGAAAAGCTATATCCCATAAATACAGTAAAAATACTAAATTGTGTAGACACAACTGCAAACTTAAAGGCGTAGGGCAGTTAATGAGTTAGTCTGATGGGAATCTGTGATGTCATCAGCCTCCTCCCTTGCTTGAGGAACAATAGAGGAGCAATAGAGAACGAAAAACTTACCTGGACCACCTATTGAGAATATGCCTTTTGTTAAGTAAATCAGATGTTAAATTAGGTGAAAAGGAGACTGGAGTGCCACTTTAAGTCTCATAAATAGCCTAAATGATTTTACTGTAATTCTCCAGTCGGCAACCAGTGCACATTACTCATAGAGATGGATATGCGTTGCTAACCCACAGTTTACAAGTGTTTCCTTAGTGTTTGGCGTTTCTATGAGACTGTTGCGAGAACAAAACATTTTATTTGCGTCCTACCCTTTATTACGAATGCAAATCTCCATACCTTTGTTTCATTAGCACATTGTCATTATGCCTTTGTCCCATTAAGTGCTTTATCATCATGGCTCTTTTTCATTAGCGTAGTCGTATCTAAAGGCTTGCTTTCATTAGCACCGTGTTGTAAAGGCTGTCTTTTCATTATAGCACTCAATGTTTAATGAGAAAACCCCCAGTGTGTTTACACTGTTCCTATCCCTGACCGCCATTAATGATAATGCTGATTGACTGTTTGTGGGGGATGTTTGAGCTTGTCCCCTAAAGATTGGATCCTCGCACAGTTATTAAACCCAACGAGATCCCTCTCCTTTTCTCTCCTCCTGTTATCATCCATCGCTCCAGTTGGAAATCAAAGAAAAAAGAGAAACATTCCTGTAATCAAGGGTGCACTGTATGAGCCAAGAAGACACGGAGGAGCAGCAGTATGATAGATGGCTTTAATGACAGATCACTAGATGACAGATCACTTGCGTTAGAGCTCTCAACAGGAGGACTTGTACGCACAGGCCTCTCTTCTACTGCTACACTTTCATCATTCACTTCTTCTGCTTCAAGAGGAGGAGAAATTAAGCTTTTTATTAAAACCAATCCAGAAGGGTGGATAGCAGGAAAAACAACCCCAAAATGTTTTTTTAGTCATCAAGAAAAATAAATACATCTTGTCGATGTAAACAATCTTAAACAATCTTGTCTCAAAAACAATGAAAGTAATGTGCAGGGTCACATATCAGGTCAATGTTTAACATGCAAGAGTTGATTAGGTAGGGTCTTGTCGCCTCTACTTTTGACCTAGCGGTGAAAATGACACTAAATTAATTTGTGTTCTGTTTCTATCAGAGGAACATCTCATTTGCTCAAGGAACAATTTTCCCCCTCACTTATTATCTGATTCTCTTCACACTCCAGTCCTCTGTCTCCCACAGTTCCAGCTGTAGGTAACATTCCCAGCATTTGAATCACATACTGTAGCTTTACTGTGTCCCGTGGGAAGATTACTCCAGTGAATGGCTAGCGGAGTTTTTTTTTGGCCCTTGTCTACTTGGTTTACACCTGATTTTGGAAAAGTCGAACTTGACTGGGAGCCTTAGCTCATATGCTAACTTGGTAATGTTCAGTGACATGGCTCGGAGCCCTATGACATGTGTCATTGTCCAACCAGGATTTTGCTGCTGCTGTGCTCTCAGAGGAGACAGGGAAAATGTGGTGGGGTAGATTTGATGGACCAGGTCTACATGAAATTACATGTTTTACTGGTGAATTGGGCTGGACCATCTAGGTGTGGTCTTAGTTTACTTGCAGAACCATTTTACTGAGCATTCCAATGTATACATTTATACAGATCATGTGTTCCAAACGGCCCGTTATGTGTCCCAAACTTCATTTTAATGTGGGCGAAAAAGGTAGTTATACTTCTCGCTGATACCTTTAGAATGTGACAACAGTGAAGTATCAGACAAACAGAGTGACATATCAACTTCTTCTCCTTTCAAACATGTTTATTCTTCAATAATGTTTGTGCTTCTAAGTCAGCAGTCTTCATGTCTGTTTTATTTAATTGAGACTAGAGGTCGACCGAGTATTATTTTTCAACGCCGATACCGATTAATGGAGGACCAAAAAAAGCCGATACCGATTAATCGGACGATTTTTATATATATATTTGTAATAAATTACAATTACAACAATACTGAACGAACAATGAACACTTATTTTAACTTATAATGCAAAAACATAGTGTTGGAAAGGAAAGTAAAAGTGCAATATGTGCCATGTAAAAAAGCTAACATTTAAGTTCCTTGCTCAGAACATGAGAACATATGAAAGCTGGTGGTTCCTTTTAACATGAGTCTTCAAAATTCCCTGTTAAGAAGTTTTAGGTTGTAGTTATTATAGGAATTATAGGCCTATTTCTCTCTACACCATTTGTATTTCATATACCTTTGACTATTGGATGTTCTTATAGTATTGCCAGCCTAATCTCAGGAGTTGATAGTCTTAAAGTCATAAACAGCGCTGTGCATCCCAGCATTGCTAAGAGCTGCTGTTTGAATGAATGCTTACGAGCCTGCTGCTGCCTATCACTGCTCAGTCAGACTGCTCTATCAAATATCAAATCATATACTTAATTCTAATATAATAAACATACAGAAATACGAGGCTTTGGTCAATAATAAGGTCAAATCTGGAAACTCTCATTTCAAAAACAAAACGTTTATTCTTTCAGTGAAATACGGAACCGTTCCGTTGTTTTATCGAACGGGTGGCATCCATCAGTCTAAATATTACTGTTACATTGCACAACCTTCAATTTTATGTCATAATTATGTAAAATTCTGGCAAATGAAATACGGCCTTTGTTAGGAGTAAATGGCCTTTCAACAGTTTGCAACGAGCCAAGCGGCCCAAACTGCTGTATCTACCCTGACTCTGCTTGCACAGAACGCAAGAGAGGTGACACAATTTCCCTAGTTAATATTGCCTGCTAACATGAATTTATTTTAACTACATATGCAGGTTTAAAAATATATACTTGTGTATTAATTTTAAGAAAGGAATTGATGTTTATGGTTATCTACATTATTGCAACAATTGTGCTTTTTTCGCGAATGCACTTTTGTTAAATCATCAAATTGAAGTAGGCTGTGATTCGATGATAAACACTTGTTATGCAACGCAGAACAAGCTAGTTAACCTAGTAATATCATCAACCATGTGTAGTTAACTAGTGATTATGTGAAGATTGATTGTTTTTTTACAAGATAAGTTTAATGCTAGCTAGCAACTTACCTTGGTTCATTGCAGCCACAAGGTCCTTTTGATGCTGTACTCAGCCTGCCACGCAGTCTCCTCGTGTATTGCAATGTAATCGGCCATAATCGGCGTCCAAAAAGGCCGATTACCGATTGTTATGAAAACTTGAAATCGGCCCTAATTAATCAGCCATGCCTCTAATTGAGCCTGTTAAAGATGATCTCAGCTTGTCTGCGTTTGTTCATACAGGTCTGGGCTTGGTGCTCCATGTGCATCGCTGGCATTTGGATTATTCTATTATTCTAATCAAAGGGCTGAGGAATGTGCTTGACAGGCACAGCCCACCCCTCTCATTAGAGCATACAGCCGCATGCATGCACGCAGTAATGCACAGACACACACACGCACGCGCGCACGCACGCACGCACGCACGCACGCACGCACGCACGCACGCACACACACACACACACACACACACACACACACACACACACGCACATGCACGCAGCAACCCACACACATGCAAGCGCACTCACACACACTACACACACACTCCTGACCAAAGCGTCAACATCCCAGATGGCTTATCATGGGGAACTAATTCAATATCACTGTGCCTGTTTTAAATGTCATTGGATGAGTTCATCTGGAGTGACATGTTTTTCATGGACCAAATAAAGGAGCTATATTGGGCTCGGAACAGAGCAGAACAGAACAGGGGGGGCTTCTCTGACCAACTCTCTTAATGTCTGCTGGAAATCTAATGGTCCTCATGAAGAAAATAATAAAGGAAGGATTTGAGGAGCTCTGATGATGCCAATGAGATTCTCATGAACTCCTTCCAGTCGATAAAGGCTTGGTAAATCCTCCACTGACTGACTATTTTCTCTAGAGGCTGCCATGTCAGTCACAGAAATACATGCCTTTTCTGATGCCATTCATTGGGTCAAAGTGGATTTTAAAGGTCAGAAACTGAGCTCTGGTTGATGTACTGACTGTGATGGGGCTTTCATTTGATATTGGTTGTTTTGACACTGTTGTCAATATACACTCTCTACGGGGTTTTCTGTCTCGCCTACCTCTTCTTTTTCTGTGCAACTCATCATGTCATGTGTAGATATATATATAGGATGGTGTGGAATGAAATGGGAATGGCCGGACTAGCGGGGGTACAGAACATTCAGTCACCCATTGTGCGAGATAATGACTTCCCTATTGAGTCTGACTCTGGTGACCTCGGAGACAGACAGCAAGATGCCCCCCCCCCCCAGACCCTCCAGGCATCCCTGCCATTTGGCATTTTGCCCACACAGAGTTCCTAGCCCCAGCTCCATGCCTCTCCACCCCTGCCTAGCCTCCTACCCAGCCTCCCGCAGGCGGTTGCCGCTCCTGGTCACCTGGGCATGGTCATGAAGCTGACATGGAGCACTGAGCTAGCCTCATGTTCTGGGTTAGAGGGTCACAGAGACACAGTGCTCTAAATGTGAGAGGTTGCTGGGTCTCCATGTGGCAGGGGAGATGGATGTGTAACCTGATGGTGGGAGGGAGGCCGGTCAGAGACGACAAGTACAGCAGAGATCCTTAAAATCTCCCCTCATCCACTCTCTGTTACCATAAAGGGCAACTTGTAATCTGTATCGACAGGCCTATCCAGGCAGCACCCTTCACCATGTTCAGTACCAGCAACCCTCATCTCAGCTTTCTCTCTGTTAATGTCAAAACAATGTATCGTCATCATCCTGTCTGGCTGTTTTAACAGACTCCCTCCTTCCCTCTCCCTCCCTCTGCAGGGTTCCTGAAGCCCCAGTGCTCGCTGGCTCCGCCCCCCCAGCGAGGACGCTCGGGGGAGGCCTGCTCCTGTTTCACCGGCATGTGTCACCTCCACCACCCCCGGATATCTACAGGTAACACTCAACGCCATCTCCACATCCCCTCGCCATCTTCCCCGTCATGGCAGACTCCGCACCTGGGAAGACACCTGTATCAAATAAGTATGAGCTAAGATTTGCCAATGGATAGAAATAGTATATAGTTACAGTATATTCTACAGTACAGTATTATACAGTATATTTGCCATACTGTATAAATTGTTTTATTTGGTGAGATAAACATAAAATTCCTGGTAGTAGGAGCATTTAGTGTAGCAAATTTGAATGTCTGAACATGCCATGCCAAAGCAGTATATCCACAATGCAAGATGTTGCTTGTTCCGTTCCATAGCTACACGCACACACACACCCTGGGGTGTAGAGCTGTCAGAGACAGAAATATTGTTTCCAGGCAGGGTTCAGCCCAGTCAGTCAGGCAGCCTGATGATTCATGTATTCTTTGCACGTGGAGGCCCGGTGATGGACATGTTAACAGTGGTGCTATGAGACAGGCCTCTGCTCTCATCACCTCCGTTTTCCCTGCTAGGGCAGCCGGGTCAGGTGAGGTCAGCGTAGCAGGGCATTCTGAACCTGACCCTCTGGTATGTGGGGATTGAGGGACTGTACTGTGCTTTTGCTGTGTTGTTGCTGTACGTGTGCCTACCCTGCTGGTGGCTTCATTGGCTGGGAGGGGAAGACTTGTGACTGAGTGGCTTGTTGTAACTTAACACCCATGTCATGTGAGGGGAACATGCCTTGGACAAAGGCGACGTGACGACAACACTAAAACAGTGGCACCTTGGATGAATTTACAGGAGAGGAGAGTGGTACATTAGTGTGAATTTGTTCTATGTGGAACTTCACAGACAAAGCCCTGTTTTAGCTTCGCAACTTTGAAAGGTTGTTTTGAAAATCTAGTTTGTCACATGCGCGAATACAACGGGTGTAGACTTTACCGTGAAATGCTTGCTTAATTAAGAGTAAGACAAGAAAAATAAAATACACAAGAATGGAGCTATATACATGGAGTACCAGTATCAGATCAATGTGGAGCTATATACAGGGAGTACCAGATCAATGTGGAGCTATATACAGGGTGTACCAGATCAATGTGGAGCTATATACATGGAGTACCAGTATCAGATCAATGTGGAGCTATATACAGGGAGTACCAGTACCAGATCAATGTGGAGCTATATACAGGGAGTACCAGATCAATGTGGAGCTATATACATGGAGTACCAGTACCAGATCAATGTGGAGCTATATACAGGGAGTACCAGTACCAGATAAACGTGGAGCTATATACAGGGAGTACCAGTATCAGATCAATGTGGAGCTATATACAGGGAGTACCAGTACCAGATCAATGTGGAGCTATATACAGGGAGTACCAATACCAGATCAATGTGGAGCTATATACAGGGAGTACCAGTACCAGATCAATGTGGAGCTATATACAGGGAGTACCAGTACCAGATCAATGTGGAGCTATATACAGGGTGTACCAGATCAATGTGGAGCTATATACAGGGTGTACCAGATCAATGTGGAGCTATATACATGGAGTACCAGTATCAGATCAATGTGGAGCTATATACAGGGAGTACCAGTACCAGATCAATGTGGAGCTATATACAGGGAGTACCAGATCAATGTGGAGCTATATACATGGAGTACCAGTATCAGATCAATGTGGAGCTATATACAGGGAGTACCAGTACCAGATCAATGTGGAGCTATATACAGGGAGTACCAGTACCAGATAAACGTGGAGCTATATACAGGGAGTACCAGTATCAGATCAATGTGGAGCTATATACAGGGAGTACCAGTACCAGATCAATGTGGAGCTATATACAGGGAGTACCAGTACCAGATCAATGTGGAGCTATATACAGGGAGTACCAGTACCAGATCAATGTGGAGCTATATACAGGGTGTACCAGATCAATGTGGAGCTATATACATGGAGTACCAGTATCAGATCAATGTGGAGCTATATACAGGGAGTACCAGTACCAGATCAATGTGGAGCTATATACAGGGAGTACCAGTACCAGATAAACGTGGAGCTATATACAGGGAGTACCAGTATCAGATCAATGTGGAGCTATATACAGGGAGTACCAGTACCAGATCAATGTGGAGCTATATACAGGGTGTACCAGATCAATGTGGAGCTATATACATGGAGTACCAGTATCAGATCAATGTGGAGCTATATACAGGGAGTACCAGTACCAGATCAATGTGGAGCTATATACAGGGAGTACCAGTACCAGATCAATGTGGAGCTATATACAGGGAGTACCAGTACCAGATCAATGTGGAGCTATATACAGGGAGTACCAGTACCAGATCAATGTGGAGCTATATACAGGGAGGACCAGTACCAGATCAATGAGGAGCTATATACAGGGAGTACCAGTACCAGATCAATGTGGAGCTATATACAGGGAGTACCAGTACCAGATAAACGTGGAGCTATATACAGGGAGTACCAGTACCAGATAAACGTGGAGCTATATACAGGGAGTACCAGTACCAGATCAATGTGGAGCTATATACAGGGAGGACCAGTACCAGATCAATGAGGAGCTATATACAGGGAGTACCAGTACCAGATCAATGTGGAGCTATATACAGGGAGTATCAGTACCAGATAAACGTGGAGCTATATACAGGGAGTACCAGATCAATATGCAGCTATATACAGGGAGTACCACTACCAGATCAATATGCAGCTATATACAGGGAGTACCAGATCAATGTGGAGCTATATACAGGGAGTACCAGTACCAGATAAACGTGGAGCTATATACAGGGAGTACCAGTACCAGATCAATGTGGAGCTATATACAGGGAGTACCAGTACCAGATCAATGTGGAGCTATATACAGGGAGTACCAGTACCAGATCAATGTGGAGCTATATACAGGGAGTACCAGTACCAGATCAATGTGGAGCTATATACAGGGAGTACCAGTACCAGATCAATGTGGAGCTATATACATGGAGTACCAGTACCAGATCAATGTGGAGCTATATACAGGGAGTACCAGTACCAGATCAATGTGGAGCTATATACAGGGAGTACCAGTACCAGATCAATGTGGAGCCATATACATGGAGTACCAGTACCAGATCAATGTGGAGCTATATACAGGGAGTACCAGTACCAGATCAATGTGGAGCTAAATACAGGGAGAACCAGTACCAGACCAATGTGGAGCTATATACAGGGAGTACCAGTACCAGACCAATGTGGAGCTATATACAGGGAGTACCAGTACCAGATCAATGTGGAGCTATATACAGGGAGTACCAGTACCAGATCAATGTGGAGCTATATACAGGGAGTACCAGTACCATAGTTTGTCATGAACAGTGCTTGAAAGTGCTGAAAGTGAGTGAAAAGGTTTGGGAACCCCTGACCTAGACCACCTTACACTTACAACTACAACTGTCAATGCAGAACATGTAAATGAAGGGGGCAGTGTGTATTCAAAGGGTCTGACAATAGAACAATATTGACAAAAGGGACTGTAGAAAAGCTTTAGACAGGCAGAACAAGAACCCACTACCCTCTCTGTCTCTCTCTCTCCCCCACACATACTTTTTCATGGACACGTCTCAGCAAGATCTGTGAGGTGGAGACAGTTAATTTTTACGCTCTCTCTTTTTTATCCCTCGTGGTTGTGTGTTGCAGGGCTGGTGTGATTGATGGGTACATTTTTGACTGTCAGAACCCAGTGATGGTGGGCACGTTTCCTGTGCAATTAGATATTTTTCCAGCACACTAACTGTATAAGTGGTTACTGTTACTGTATAGAACTGTGTCAAAGGTCAATGTTTCTACTTGAACTTTTTCCTTATTTCAAGCCACGACCAGGCACATTAAATAGTTATCTTTGCCTGGGTTGATTTAGTAATGTTCCCTCTGAACTATGCACTGCCGGGCAGCTCTCCCAGGACTTCAGCGCAGAAGAAATATCACAGGAAGAGACAAAGGAGATAGAACTTCACTCAACTCTCTAGAGTTTTCCCTGTTAGTTAATGCTATCAACATGTCCATTACTGTGGCAATTGTGATGGCATCAAGTCAATATTAGCCACTTTCAATGCCGCATACCGAAACAAAACAAACTATGCACGAGATGTTGTTGTAGGAGGAGGAACGCATCAGAGAAGGATTCTATTGCATTGACACACATGACACGGACCGGTGCGGCATAACCAATCAGAGCTGCAGTAGGCCTATATGCAAATAGAACATTGCCATATATGGATCTGTGCCGTTTACTTTTAACTGGACTGTTTGCAGCATGAGTGGTCGTAAGTAGATGCGCTTGTTTTGAGCTCAAAGCAAGAGTTGAATGTAGGCACGTGTGCACATTTTGTTAATATCCTTTGCTAGTTAAAGAGTTATTAGCCCAGTTATAGATCATTTGTAGTCAGCAATGGGGGAGTGTTTGCTTCCTACAAGAGCACAACATGTGTACATTTCTAGACATGATGAAAAGCCAGTCAGGTTAAGAGCTTTTTTTGTGTCTTAAAGGGACAGTGTTGTATTTTGAGTAGCCAATAGGCAGAGGGTAACATAATTTGTCTGCTTCTATGTAATAATGGTATGGAAATAATAATGCATTTTATTTTGAAAGTGGTTTCTTGCATCAAACAACACAACATTTTCAGTCACCTTGTCAGAAGGACAAGTGGATAAACAGGTTAATGTCAAGCCCTGCATGTTTTTTCCAGAAACCTCATGGTATGTAGGCCTACATTGAATACCACACATTGGCTGCTACTGTAGGCTGAATGATAGAACAGCTATTTCAATGTTAATAAGTTATGGGATGCATTTTCTCCATTGTTTTTGATGGCAGGTCACTCTGGTAGGTCTACATTATTATGAATTAGGCGCAGTAGCCTACTTGGCCACTGTTAAAACTGTAACTTAAAGCAGATACACCCTCAGCAGACCTAACATTTGCTCAGTTACAAAAAAAAATTGGACGGGAACATTACTGACAAGTGACGTGACGGGAATGTGTGAGACAGTCAGATTGTCTTTTCTTGTCTTTTAAGTGTTTTGCTATTTTGCAAGTTCAGTGGTGTTCCCTGGCCTAGCTGCTCAGAGCAGATTAGCAATGTGTTCTTAGAGAGAGAGAGAGAGAGAGAGAGGCTGAGGTATCTGTGAAAGCAGCATTGTGGTTCTTACTCACAGAGAGTATCAGTAGTATGTACAGCCTAGCTGGAGTCGGTCCTTCATACCCAGAGTCATAATCATGGATCTAATTATGGAATGTGTTGCTGTAAATCTCTCATCACCACATCCAGCACACACACCCATCCTAGCCCGTCCGCACATCGGTGTGATTGTCCTCTAATCCTGTCCCTCGGCCTCCCGGCCATAGCCACAATGACAAGCTGCTGTGGAGGACACGGGGTGCTGAGTGAAGACGCAGCAGAGGATTCTGGGAAGGTTGGTTGGCCTCGCCCGGGGAGTCGACTCCAGCGATGATGTCCTGAACTCCCAGCAGCACAGTGATGTGGCCACACTCTGGTTTCAGGGGTTTCACATTGTTTCGAGTTTTCAAAAACAAACCCTTACTGGAAAGAGACCGTGAGAAACAGTATTCAGGGCTTTTTACTTTTCCAGAGATCATTTTAAAAGCAATCATTTTGTTATTTATTTTTAAAGAGACCCCCCAAAAAAGCTGAGAGGAAAAAAGGGTTTGGGCAATGTGTTGTGTGAAGTGAGACTGCAAGAGAGCTTTAAAACAGGGCTTTTTGAAAGGCCCTCACAATGCAGGCCTTGTGCAGTGATTTGGTCTGTCCTTGCGGAGCTGAGCGGAGGAATGGAAAAGATTATCCACAGGAATGTCTGGGGTGCCCTCAAACGGAGCGGGCCGTGTGACTAGCCAATGGGAGAGAGCCCTGCCGAGCGGCTGGCTAATTTCTTCCTGATGAACTCAGCCTCCTGATTGCCAGCACTGAACTCACATATGGCCCGTGTTTGGAGAGACCAAATGACAGGACATAGAGAAGGACGAGGACGAGGAAGGAGAAGGAGAAGAGGGGTTGAGGTGTTGGATTATAGGATTGCGGGCACTCCTTTTTTATTTGATTAGAGTGGGTAGTATGGATGTGGTGTTGGGATTATGGTGCATTTCAACAAAAACAAAATGATCATTCCCTAAGCCCTAAACCTCAAATAAATCTTGTAATAAATGATGTGGAAATTGAGCAAGTTGAGGTGACTAAACTGCTTGGAGTAACCCTGGATTGTAAACTGTCATGGTCAAAACATATTGATTCAACAGTAGCTAAGATGGGGAGAAGTCTGTCTATAATGAAGCGCTGCTCAACCTTCTCAACAGCGCTATCAGCAAGGCAGGTCCTACAGGCTCTAGTTGTGTCGCTGGACTACTGTTCAGTCGTGTGGTCAGGTGCCACAAGGACTCACATCAGGGCAGCACGTCTCGCCCTTGGATGTACACAGAAAGCTAACATGAGAAAGCTAGTGGAGGAGAGGTTGACTTCATCACTACTTGTATTTGTGAGAGGTATTGACATGTTGAATCCACCGAGCTGTCTGTTTGAACTAGTGGCACACAGCTCAGACACCCACCCCACAAGAAATGCCACCAGAGGTCTCTTCACAGTCCCGAAGTCCAGAACAGACTATGGGAGATGCACAGTACTACATAGAGCCAAGACTACATGGAACTCTATTCCACATCAAGTAACTGATGCAAGCAGTAGAATCAGATTGAAAAAACATATAAAAATACACCTTATGGAACAGCATGGACTCTGAAGCAACACAGACACATGCATACAGACACACAATAACATGCGCGCTATACTCACACGTACACATGGATTTTGTATTGTAGATATGTGGTAGTGGTGGAGTAGGGGCCTGAGGGCACACACTTAGTGTGTTGTGAAATCTGTGAATGTATTGTAATGTTTCTAAAATTGTATAACTGCCTTAATTTTGCTGGACCCCAGGAAGATTAGCTGCTGCCTTGGCAACAGCTAATGGGGATCCTTAATGAATACAAATACATACAAAAACCATATCACTACCTCTGTCTGGGTCACTCCCTCTCCCTCTCTTTACTGACTCTCACAGTCCACTCTGAGTGGGAGTGGGAGTGGCCTCCAGGTGTGTGCTTAGTCTTTGATTGACCACTCTGATGTCGCTATGGTTAAACAAGCAATAATTACGCCGTAAGCCAAGCCCTATTAGCTCTCACCACAGTCCGTAGCTGACTTCATTACCCAGTCTCAGAATTATCTCACTGCCTCGTAAATCCTGCCAATTAATTTGGATCCCATTTACTATTCTGCAGGACTTGGAAAGAAGACATAGAGCTGAGCCAGAGTAAACTGCAAGAAACCACTGAGGAGAACTGAACACACACATCTAGCAACCTCCTGATTGTGTGTGCACTGTGTGTACGCTGTGTGTGCACTGTGCGTGCACTGTGTGTGCACTGTGCGTGTGTCAGAGAGTGTGCGTGTGTGTTTGTGCGTGCTCGTGTGTATCAGTGGAGGCTGCTGAAGGGAGGATGGCTCATAATACTGGCTGGAACGGAGCTAATGGCATGGCATCAAACACATGGAAACCAGGTGTTTGATGTATTTGATACCATTCCACGTATTCCGCTCCATCCATTACCACGAGCCCGTCCTCCCCAATTAAGGTGCCACCAGCCTCCTGTGGTGTGTGTTATGTGTATGTGTGTATTGTTTGTGAGAGAGAGAGAGGCTCGGCAGAGCTTGAGCAGCGCTGGGCTCAGGCAGTCGGGAGTAAAAACGGCAAGTGATGGGACTCCAGGCAGCATGTGTTTGTAGACCTTGTGGTCACACAGCGGGATCTGCGTGCTGGGGGACGTTCCAGTGGCTCCCAGCGCCTCGTATTTCCCGAGCGGGGTCCCACAGAGGTGAGGGAGGTCGAGGAGAGGGAGCTTGTTAGCCCCAGCATGCTCCATGCTTGCTGCTCTCTAATTGGCTGGCTGGAGTCCGTGCACTCCCTGGCTGCTTCCTGCTGGGTCAGGAGCCAGAGGCGCCAGAGCACCAAGCTGCCGATTACAGGCCCCTGCATACACAGCCACCACACAGACACAGTCTATAATAGTCCAATAATAAATGTGTGTCTATCACAGCATTTCTGGATGTTGATCCCACCAGAAAATAAAATAGCCTCACAGTTGTTTGTGCCCAGTAAGACCAGTTTAATGTCTCGGTATGTTCAGTGTGTGGTCTGGGGCCTGTCACCTCTGGGATAAGCTCTGCTAACAGTCTGAGCTAATTGGATGTTTGGACTCATATTGGACTCACTAGATACTGGCTTTAGGCCTAACATATACAGCCACCTCCCTCCACCCTGTTCTGCAATGATTTACAAATTCTATACGTCTGAATCAGTTGGACTTTTTGGGGATGAAAAAGGGATGAAGGGAAATGTCCAAACCGTATGACATCATCATGGCTAGATTTTAATCCCTGTTCTGTAGCTCTATACAGTACGTAAACATGGGACGATTGAGAACAATGGCAAAGGCCCAAATTCCTGCCTGATTAATTCCACTCTATTGTTCTGAATCGTCAGACTAATTGTGGAGCAATCCGCCAGCTAATTGAAAGCAGCTCAGTTTCAGGCCACAATCCATAAATCTCTGCCTTGGTCTCATGGGAAACACATAAATCAACTTCTGATGTAAAGATGGGTTTGATTTAAAGCTATGTTGTGAATGGTAAGTTATGTGTGTGGCTTTTCAATGTCTACAGGGTCATATCCACTGACTCTTGACCTGAATGAATACATGATTTGTGTTTGCATGTGTACATGTGTGTGATTATATTGAATATGTACGTGTGTGTGATTATCTTGCATGTATACATGTGTTGTTATTATCTTGGATGTGTACATGCGTGTGATTATCTTGGATGTGTACATGCGTGTGATTATCTTGGATGTGTACATGTGTGTGATTATCTTATCTCAGAACTGATGGGTGTTGGAGAGGGAGTAGAGGAATGGGGAGACATTGTACCTGCCTTTGATTCCTTCCCAAGGAAAGGGAGCCGTGTGCCAGCAAGTTGGGCAGGGCTGATGTAGCTAGAACACCAGGGACCTTCCGCTTGGCACAGAGTGACGGTAGCCATCCATAGTGGGCCAGGAGAAATCACAGCCACTAAGCCTTTAATAACTCTCTGAGCCCATAATCCCTGCAGAGCACCATCACACTGAAATGCTATCTCATTGTTACAGCTCAAACCGTAGGAGGGAGGGAGGGAGGGAGGGAGGGAGGGAGGGAGGGAGGGAGGGAGGGATAGCCATAGATTCACACCTCATCATACACCCCAGAGAGGCAGAATGATGTTTTTACTTGAATGATTATCACTGTAAGACTGTTGGGATCAGAATGCCTCGCTAAACTCACATTCAATGCAAGAATCTGAGATCGAATGCGAGTATTAAATCCCAGTGCTGTTCACAGAGATGTTTTGCCACATATTCCAAATCCGTATGGATTTGACCCCAACCCTGAAGTAAGATGTTCACTGTACCAAGGCTGCATCTGAAAAACAGCCTTTTCTTCTATCTTCCATTAAACATGAATAAGCAAGTTCTCATTCTTGCGGCCCCATGTTGCTTAATGCAGTACAGTATGTTAATCACAGCAGGGGCACTCTGAGTACTCCTCAGAAATATATGGGTAATCTAATAAATGCCATGAATATAAATGAATATGTGCATGTTAACCCAGATATCTGAGCCGTGCACAGTGCTAGCCGCTCTCTCCCCAGTGTAGTTCGACTAGCTCGCATCATCCCTGATAAAGACATTAAAAGGAAGAGAGGCTATTCTGACTGTCACACCAGCTCTCTCTGTTGACACAGCACAGTGGTGGACTGCCATCCGCCTCCCTTAACTTTAACTAGTGATAAACATGAGGAGGATGAGAGTGATGAGAGAAAAGCATCAGTGTGGGTCTCTCCCACATTTTAGAATAACCCTCCCCTCAACCTAACATGCTAGTTTAAGATGTACTATTCAGCCCTGAACAAACATACTGTTGCCGGGAAGAAAATGTGTACCATAGTGCCAGAAAATGATGATGTACTGGCCAAGAGAGTTGAGAAGTCAATAAAGGAATCATATTTAGCCTCTATGAAAACAACTGGTTTCTGAGGACAGTGGTTAAAGGGGAAACTAAATATAGTTTAGGTTGTGATTTATAGGAATGTCATCTGTTAGAGGGTCCTTTTTTGTTCATCCTCATTTGCTCATATGACTGGACTGGAATCCAAACCGGCCATGTAGAATAGCTAACAGTAGAGGGGTCACACATTTTGGACAGGGCTAAAGAAAGAAGCCAATTTAAATGATTTATTTATCGATTTGTATTTTCTTCCCGACCTATGCATGCTTCCCTCTCTGTGCTGGAAATACTCGTTCCTAGAGGAGCTTACTTAACTGTTAACAACAACAGCAAAATAATGTGAACACTTTTGGCTGGACTGCCCTGTAACTGGACCTCAGACTATAGTTCAGAGCATACTGTAGTTCAGAGCATACTGTAGTTCAGAGCATATTGTAGTTCAGAGCATACTGTAGGTCAGAGCATACTGTAGTTCAGAGCATACTGTAGGTCAGAGCATACTGTAGTTCAGAGCATACTGTAGTTCAGAGCATACTGTAGTTCGGAGCATACTGTAGTTCAGAGCATACTGTAGTTCAGAGCATACTGTAGTTCAGAGCATACTGTAGGTCAGAGCATACTGTAGTTCGGAGCATACTGTAGTTCGGAGCATACTGTAGTTCAGAGCATACTGTAGTTCGGAGCATACTGTAGTTCAGAGCATACTGTAGGTCAGAGCATACTGTAGTTCGGAGCATACTGTAGTTCGGAGCATACTGTAGTTCGGAGCATACTGTAGGTCGGAGCATACTGTAGTTCGGAGCATACTGTAGTTCAGAGCATACTGTAGTTCAGAGCATACTGTAGTTCGGAGCATACTGTAGTTCGGAGCATACTGTAGGTTGGAGCATACTGTAGTTCGGAGCATACTGTAGGTCAGAGCATACTGTTTTTCAGAGCATACTGTAGGTCAGAGCATACTGTAGTTCGGAGCATACTGTAGTTCAGAGCATACTGTAGTTCAGAGCATACTGTAGTTCGGAACATACTGTAGTTCGGAGCATACTGTAGTTCGGAGCATACTGTAGTTCGGAGCATACTGTAGGTCAGAGCATACTGTAGTTCGGAGCATACTGTAGTTCGGAGCATACTGTAGGTCAGAGCATACTGTAGTTCGGAGCATACTGTAGTTCGGAGTCATTTGGGTCCAATATGGATGGAGACTTGCCAGCGATAACAAAATGTTCTGTATCAGAAACCCTTTTCCTTCTCATTCTCTCAGTTTCATAAACACACTGTTGACCGCTATAACTCTTTTCTCTTTGAGAATCAGCCAAATAGGAAACAAGGAGATTGCTTTATTAAGTTGCTGAACTCAGTTCTACTAGTGTGGAAATTCTTATTATTGCCCGTTCTTCTGTCAAGCTTTCCACAAGGCTTCCATACTGCAAGCTGAGAATGCATATTCCAGAATGTTCCTGCGGAATGGTTGGTGTGTCCTCTAGATCTGTGTCTGTCTTGTCTGTGTACTGGGCTGTGTGTAAGTCAGCGGTGGCTTGGGGAGATCCTTTAGAGGAGGTCTGGGAGCTTCTTCCTGTTTGTGCCTCTCCCTGTTTTCTGTATGGACAGTCGCTTCTGTCCTCAGCGCTGCTGGGAATGTGAAGGATGACGGGAACCTCGATCATCCAACTCTCAGTCCCTGGAGGGGGAGCAGGGGTGAAGAGCAGGAGGGGAGAAAGGGGGAGGCAGGGCGATTGCTATTTTGATGCTAAAGTGATCAGACTCGCTTGGCATTATAGCTGGCTCTGCGGCAGGGGGAGGTCGGGAGGCAGCTGGAGCGAGCGCTTGATCCGAATGTCACCGAAGCCGATCTCATGAAGTGGGAGGTCAATGCTGGAACTACCTCCCTGGTTGCACCCACCTCAGCACAGCACGACCCCTCGCCTTGCCACCTCGCCTTCAAGGGTAAGCTGGGGAGCTGGGCTAGAGGGAACGAGGGAGAGGGAGATGGTTTGGGCCAAAGCGCTGACCTCATGTGGATGTCACGTCTCTCCCTGCCCAGCAACAGGCCCACTCGAGTGTGCTAATGCAGCCATGCATTGTGGGATGGTGAGAGGGACTGGGGGAGAAGTGTTGGTAGCTCCCACGTGCTCCTTCTCTTAGAGGGGGGGGTTCTGGGTGTTGTAATACAGAAGCTAATGGAAATGTCTTGTTGAGACACAGCGCTGGTCTGGAAACGGCTGCTGGTCTTCTAGGAAGAGAGCAGAGCAGTGTGGCTGGACCCAGGCTAGGGCTGTGGCGTTCATTACATTTTGTCAGCCGGTTGTTGTCATGCAAAAGATTAGCGGTCTCGCTAATTGACCATTAATTAACATAAACACATTTAGCATCTCCAGGCCTCCATGCGTATAAGCCGCTGATGCGTATCTTTGGAACATTTACATTTAAAAAGTATAATAAATCTATTTAATATACACCATCATAATAAATCCGTTATTTATTTTAGTCAGGTTTAAAGAAACATGATATGAAGAAATTGTATTTCAGAAGAACAGAATATGAGTTGGTCTACTGTATGTTATCTGGCTATGTTCCATGCCATAGGCTGGAGGCTTGTTCATTTAAGTCCCGTGCCATTATTTTATATTAAGAAGAATATAATTGAACTTAGCTGAATAAAATATAAATTAAAAAAATTCCCATTCCAGTGTGAGTGTGCATATGAAGTGGCTACGTTGAGCGTAAAAGTGATCCTTTGAAACAGGACCTATACACTAGATTTATAGTTATTTGGCTATTTTAGTTGAGAATGAGACAAACCTTAGAATGTCTTAGAAATGAAAACATCTATTGGCTGCATGATGTGACTACAGGCTATTGACGATTTGAGGATGTTGCAAAAAAAATCTTGCCTCCGGCTGCACACGCTGCTCTCTCATCAAGTGATCATATTTTCACTATTCTCAGTTTAATCTTGTCTTTACTCATATGTCAAATGAGTTTTGATTTAGAATGGCCCATTATCAAATGGGCAGAGACAGGGACAGGGGCAGGGGCAGAGACAGGGGCAGGGGCAGGGTCAGAGACAGGGGCAGGGGCAGGGTCAGAGACAGGGGCAGGGGCAGGGTCAGAGACAGGGGCAGGGGCAGAGACAGGGACAGGGGCAGGGGCAGGGGCAGAGACAGGGACAGGGGCAGGGGCAGAGACAGGGGCAGGGGCAGGGTCAGAGACAGGGGCAGGGGCAGAGACAGGGACAGGGGCAGGGGCAGGGGCAGAGACAGGGACAGGGGCAGGGACAGGGGCAGGGGCAGGGGCAGAGACAGGGACAGGGGCAGGGGCAGAGACAGGGGCAGGGGCAGGGACAGGGGCAGAGACAGGGACAGGGGCAGAGACAGGGGCAGAGACAGGGACAGGGGCAGGGACAGGGGCAGAGACAGGGGCAGAGACAGGGGCAGGGACAGGGACAGGGGCAGAGACAGGGGCAGAGACAGGGGCAGGGGCAGAGACAGGGGCAGGGACAGGGGCAGAGACAGGGGCAGGGGCAGGGACAGGGGCAGGGGGAGGGGGAGAGACAGGGGCAGGGACAGGGGCAGAGACAGGGGCAGGGGAAACAAGACATGTGTATGTACTGGGATAGTGAATGGAGGCAGCTTTCCCACTGGTTTGTTATTTCACTCCACTCACCATCGACTGTTTGAGGAGCATGCAGCCTCTCGCTGTAAGACAGGGGATATTCCACCCAAGCTCAGTATGCCATGGGCTCTCCAACACTGTTCCTGCAGCTACCCAGTACTCAGTATGCCATGGGCTCTCCAACACTGTTCCTGCAGCTACCCAGTACTCAGTATGCCATGGGCTCTCCAACACTGTTCCTGCAGCTACCCAGTACTCAGTATGCCATGGGCTCTCCAACACTGTTCCTGCAGCTACCCAGTACTCAGTATGCCATGGGCTCTCCAACACTGTTCCTGCAGCTATCCACGGCTTCATTTGGGAAACCAGGTGAAATCTCTGATTTGAACAGAGCCTCTGGAACATAGTAACATGTTTTCACACTGAAACCTATTCCATTGAACTGCTGACAGCCCCACACTGGAGACAGGAAGAAAGGAGATGGAAACTCACCGTGGTGAGATATTCTGTAGCTAAAGGTAATTTGTAAGCCTGTTAATAATGAAAATGGGGCTCATATATAGACATATGCATAAGCTCTAATATGGGTGTTTTGAATGAATCATCACCTTAGAAAGTGCTGGCCATTTCGTTGTGTTAGGCTTTTAAACATCCACAATAACCATATTTTACATTCAGTTTCAACCTGCGTTCATCAAAGTGAGGTGAGTTTTAAAAGCATTATACTGTTTTGATGTTAAGTTTCTGATGTGATTTTCAATTGCACTTGCAATGCTGTCAGAGTGGTTAGAGGGACAATAGAGCCCTACTGTAGGTACCTGATGGTGACCTGAGTGACCTGATGGTCATTAGCGAGTTGGGTACGACCAACGCATGTCCAAAGGGAATAAAATGAGATGACTGTGACTCAACGGTCACGTGGAATTTTACTGTGCCCATGACTCATGAGCGTCGGTAATACGGTCACCGCAACAGCCCTAACCCAGACTTTAGTTCTGACATTTG
Source organism: Salvelinus fontinalis (assembly GCF_029448725.1). Taxonomy (NCBI): domain Eukaryota; kingdom Metazoa; phylum Chordata; class Actinopteri; order Salmoniformes; family Salmonidae; genus Salvelinus; species Salvelinus fontinalis. Next base: position 34,501,213 of record NC_074674.1, on the reverse strand, counting down.
GGACAGAAACAGGGACAGAGATTCTTAGAATCAGCTCACTGCTGTGACAGTGAGTGACACACTCAGCCACCAGGTCTCTGACAGCCCCTCGGGCTCCATCTGAAGTGTCCAGAGCAAGTTCTGTTAGTTCATCTGGGTGACCCAAACCCCACCTCACCCCACCCAGGCCCACTCAGAGCTGGGGAACAGAGGGGACAGTTGGTGCTGGCAGAAAGCTGACCTTTAGTGCAACACACGTCAGTCAATACGACTGTGGGTCTGGGCGGGGGGCGGGATGGGGGCAAGCAGAGCCCTGTGTGTGTGACAGAGCGAAAACAAACCCCACAGGGGAATCATGTCCACAAGTTCTTTACAGCCACTGACATTGAGCTAATTGACTGACCTGGTCATGTAATGAAGGGAGCATGAATCGTAAAGGGAGAGAGGGAGGGGACAACATGGGAGAGAGGGAGGGGACAACATGGGAGAGAGGGAGGGGACAACATGGGAGAGAGGGAGGGGACAACATGGGAGAGAGGGAGGGGACGGCGTGGGAGGGAGGGGACAACATGGGAGAGAGGGAGGGGACGGCGTGGGAGAGAGGGAGGGGACAGCGTGGGAGAGAGGGAGGGGACAGCGTGGGAGAGAGGGAGGGGACAACATGGGAGAGAGGGAGGGGACGGCGTGGGAGAGAGGGAGGGGACAGCGTGGGAGAGAGGGAGGGGACAGCGTGGGAGAGAGGGAGGGGACAGCGTGGGAGAGAGGGAGGGGACAACATGGGAGAGAGGGAGGGGACAACTTGGGAGAGAGGGAGGGGACGGCGTGGGAGGGAGGGAGGGGACAACGTGGGAGAGAGGGAGGGGACGGCGTGGGAGAGAGGGAGGGGACAGCGTGGGAGAGAGGGAGGGGACAGCGTGGGAGAGAGGGAGGGGACAACATGGGAGAGAGGGAGGGGACGGCGTGGGAGAGAGGGAGGGGACAGCGTGGGAGAGAGGGAGGGGACAGCGTGGGAGAGAGGGAGGGGACAGCGTGGGAGAGAGGGAGGGGACAGCGTGGGAGAGAGGGAGGGGACAACATGGGAGAGAGGGAGGGGACAGCGTGGGAGAGAGGGAGGGGACAACATGGGAGAGAGGGAGGGGACGGCGTGGGAGAGAGGGAGGGGACAGCGTGGGAGAGAGGGAGGGGACAGCGTGGGAGAGAGGGAGGGGACAACATGGGAGAGAGGGAGGGGACGGCGTGGGAGAGAGGGAGGGGACAGCGTGGGAGAGAGGGAGGGGACAACATGGGAGAGAGGGAGGGGACGGCGTGGGAGAGAGGGAGGGGACAGCGTGGGAGAGAGGGAGGGGACAGCGTGGGAGAGAGGGAGGGGATAACGTGGGAGAGAGGGAGGGGACAGCGTGGGAGAGAGGGAGGGGACAACATGGGAGAGAGGGAGGGGACGGCGTGGGAGAGTGGGAAGGGCGGGGTGGGAGAGAGGGAGGGGACAGCGTGGGAGAGAGGGAGGGGACAGCGTGGGAGAGAGGGAGGGGACGGCGTGGGAGAGTGGGAAGGGCGGGGTGAGAGAGAGGGAGGGGCCGGCGTGGGAGAGAGGGAGGGGCCGGCGTGGGAGAGAGGGAGGGGACGGCGTGGGAGGGAGGGAGGGGACAACATGGGAGAGAGGGAGGGGACAGCGTGGGAGAGAGGGAGGGGACAGCGTGGGAGAGAGGGAGGGGACAGCGTGGGAGAGAGGGAGGGGACAGCGTGGGAGAGAGGGAGGGGACAGCGTGGGAGAGAGGGAGGGGACGCGTGGGAGAGAGGGAGGGGACGGCGTGGGAGAGAGGGAGGGGACGCGTGGGAGAGAGGGAGTGGACGGCGTGGGAGAGAGGGAGGGGACAGCGTGGGAGAGTGGGAAGGGCGGGGTGGGAGAGAGGGAGGGGCCGGCGTGGGAGAGAGGGAGGGGACGCGTGGGAGAGAGGGAGGGGACGGCGTTGGAGAGAGGGAGGTATATGACCGGCAGGAAAAAGGAAACTCAAACTATTTGTGGCTTGTTTTGGGCAAACTTTGTGGTTGGTATTTGACCAGATGCAGTGTTGTTCCTTTTGATCAGATTTCTTGGTTGACAAATCTCAGTTATAAGGGTATGTATCAACTTGATGATAAGAGTGAGCCAGTGAGAGGTAGTGGGCACACACTGGTTCTACAGAGATACAGTGCTCTGTGTCTAGAGAGAGACTCAGCTCTAATAGAACTGGTTCTACAGAGATACAGTACTCTGTGTCTAGAGAGAGAGAGCTCTAATAGTACTGGTTCTACAGAGATATAGTGCTCTGTGTCTAGAGAGAGACTCAGCTCTAATATAACTGGTTCTATAGAGATACAGTGCTCTGTGTCTAGAGAGAGATTCAGCTCTAATAGTACTGGTTCTACAGAGATATAGTGCTCTGTGTCTAGAGAGAGACTCAGCTCTAATATAACTGGTTCTATAGAGATACAGTGCTCTGTGTCTAGAGAGAGATTCAGCTCTAATAGAACTGGTTCTACAGAGATACAGTACTCTGTGTCTAGAGAGAGATTCAGCTCTAATAGAACTGGTTCTACAGAGATACAGTACTCTGTGTCTAGAGAGAGATTCAGCTCTAATAGAACTGGTTCTACAGAGATACAGTGCTCTGTGTCTAGAGAGATACTCAGCTCTAATAGAACTGGTTCTACAGAGATATAGTGCTCTGTGTCTAGAGAGAGACTCAGCTCTAATGGAATTGGTTCTATAGAGATACAGTGCTCTGTGTCTAGAGAGAGACTCAGCTCTAATAGAACTGGTTCTATAGAGATACAGTACTCTGTGTCTAGAGAGAGAGCTCAAATAGATCTGGTTCTATAGAGATACAGTACTATGTGTCTAGAGAGAGAGCTCAAATAGAACTGGTTCTATAGAGATGCAGTACTATGTGTCTAGAGAGAGAGCTCAAATAGAACTGGTTCTATAGAGATGCAGTACTCTGTGTCTAGAGAGAGAGCTCAAATAGAACTGGTTCTATAGAGATACAGTACTCTGTGTCTAGAGAGAGAGCTCTAATAGAACTGGTTCTATAGAGATACCGTACTCTGTGTCTAGAGAGAGACTCAGCTCGAATAGAACTGGTTCTATAGAGATACAGTACTCTGTGTCTAGAGAGAGAGCTCTAATAGAACTGGTTCTATAGAGATATAGTGCTCTGTGTCTAGAGAGAGACTCAGCTCTAATAGAATTGGTTCTATAGAGATACAGTGCTCTGTGTCTAGAGAGAGACTCAGCTCTAATAGAACTGGTTCTATAGAGATACAGTACTCTGTGTCTAGAGAGAGAGCTCAAATAGATCTGGTTCTATAGAGATACAGTACTATGTGTCTAGAGAGAGAGCTCAAATAGAACTGGTTCTATAGAGATGCAGTACTCTGTGTCTAGAGAGAGAGCTCAAATAGACCTGGTTCTATAGAGATACAGTACTCTGTGTCTAGAGAGAGAGCTCTAATAGAACTGGTTCTATAGAGATACAGTACTCTGTGTCTAGAGAGAGACTCAGCTCAAATAGAACTGGTTCTATAGAGATACAGTACTCTGTGTCTAGAGAGAGAGCTCTAATAGAACTGGTTCTATAGAGATACAGTACTCTGTGTCTAGAGAGAGAGCTCTAATAGAACTGGTTATATAGAGATACAGTACTCTGTGTCTAGAGAGAGAGCTCTAATAGAACTGGTTCTATAGAGATACAGTACTCTGTGTCTAGAGAGAGACTCAGCTCAAATAGAACTGGTTCTATAGAGATACAGTACTCTGTGTCTAAAGAGAGAGCTCTAATAGAACTGGTTCTATAGAGATACAGTACTCTGTGTCTAAAGAGAGAGCTCTAGTAGAACTGGTTCTACAGAGATACAGTACTCTGTGTCTAGAGTGAGAGCTCTAATAGAACTGGTTCTACAGAGATACAGTGCTCTGTGTCTAGAGAGAGACTCAGCTCAAATAGAACTGGTTCTATAGAGATACAGTACTCTGTGTCTAAAGAGAGAGCTCTAATAGAACTGGTTCTATAGAGATACAGTACTCTGTGTCTAAAGAGAGAGCTATAGTAGAACTGGTTCTACAGATATACAGTACTCTGTGTCTAAAGAGAGAGCTCTAATAGAACTGGTTCTACAGAGATACAGTGCTCTGTGTCTAGAGAGAGACTCAGCTCTAATAGAACTGGTTCTATAGAGATACAGTACTCTGTGTCTAAAGAGAGAGCTCTAATAGAACTGGTTCTACAGAGATACAGTACTCTGTGTCTAGAGAGAGAGCTCTAATAGAACTGGTTCTACAGAGATACAGTGCTCTGTGTCTAGAGAGAGACTCAGCTCAAATAGAACTGGCCCCTTCAGTCTTTTCTCCGTCTCTCTTATCTTTCTTTCCTCCACTGAGTGTGACTCACTCTCACCAGAATACCTGTCTTCCCTTCTGGGTATTTGAGAAGGAGGCTCGCCCAGGAAAGTGTTTTAAGCGTCTACGTGACTTTGTGGCAGAGGGCTGTACTCAACTAAACAGTTATGAAAACAAGCCGTTTGCTTGCCTTGGAACATTTTGTCCCTATCTGTTAATGCTCGTCAAGAAATTATGTCCAATGGCAGACTAAACAATTGGATTTTAGGGGCTTAGTGGGGTAAAGAAGAACCTACTGGATGTCTCCTCAGTTGGTGTGTATTGCGTTACATTTCTGTGTGTGATCGTGTGTGTGGACTGCGTTGATTATCTCCAACTTCATCAGAGAGTGGACAACTGTCACTCCAGCTGTGCTCGAGAGCGTTTTGGAATTAGGGCTGTGTGTGAATCCACACAGCTGAGCCGCAGCTCCGTCCTGGAATCCTGTGATCTATTGCTCTATGCCTTTCACTATTCATTGTCCTCTATCAGGTGTAAAGTATTCCTGTGGCCTGTGATTTTGAAGAATCGCTGTGTCAGAAATAGCGGGCACGGCAGATGCCTGTAACACAAGCTGATAATGAGCTTATTTTGACACCTCCCAACCATCTGTTCCTGTGTATTGTGATATGCAGAGAAGACACGTGTATGAGCCTGATAATTACACAACCACAGTTAGTGGCCGGCGCATCTCACCTGACATCGCCACTCTCCCAGCTCCATGATTCAAACTCAGACGCACAGATGCACTGTACGCATCTGATACCGCGGGATGAGACACACACACCGGTGGGCTCCACACCTGGGACCAGGGCCTCATCAGCTATCAGCCGGTGCATCTGAGGACAGCGGCGGAGGCAGGCAGACATTAAGGTTGTGTGTTTTTCTCTAGACCTCCCTCTGGCCTGCTCAGATGTCTCTGGGTTTGAACAGAGCCTCTGATCCTTTTAGGGAAAGATAAGCCCATACCAACTCATATCAGAGATGGTACATGAGTGTGCTATCAACAGGCATCATTACTGTTCTCTGTCTCCCCAGCTGTCGACCTCTACCTTTACATGTCAACCACCGGCCCCTCCCCTCCTCTCTACACAGTTGTGTGCCTCCAGGAAGACATGCAGGGCCTTCAGTTCTCTGTCTCCCCAGCTGTCGACCTCTACCTTTACATGTCAACCACCGCCCCCTCCCCTCCTCTCTACACAGTTGTGTGCCTCCAGGAAGACAGGGCCTTCAGCCTTCCTGTTTGTGTGTTGCTGAGGCCTGGGAAATCAAGGAAGGCCAGGAAAGTGAGGGGAAATAGACACACACACACACACACTAGCTCACACACGCACACACACACACAAAAACACACACACGTGCACATACGAAAACACAGTACATGACCAGATCAGGCTCTTTTTTACATAACCGATAACACAAATCTGTGTCCTATTGCCCTCATGGTACCACCTTTTATCAAGCCAGAGAGTTGGAGTCGTTCCATCACTACTACTGGTCAGTGAAAGCCAGAACCCAGACAGTTTATATATCTCATTATTCCATCAGACAGATAGAGATGATCAGATCAGATCAGAGCACAACAGACTGCTCTCTCTCCCATTAGATCAAATGTGTCCGTCCTGATGCACCGTCGCTCCCCACCACTAAGCCAACATAGACAGTCTAGACTCCTGATCCACTCTCTTGTTTTGTTTATGGAATGTACACAGATCAGCTCGGCAAACATGAACCTTTGATCCCTCTGGGCAAATCACCTTTTATCTTGCCTCCTTGTGTAACTGATTGCCTGAGCATGCAGAGAGCAGTCAGCGCTAGGTGATGGAGGCAGATGAAAACACGGTGGAGAGTGCGTGTGTATTTGTGTATGTCTGTGACGTGTGTGTGTGTGTGTGTGTGTGTGTGTGTGTGTGTGTGTGTGTGTGTGTGTGTGTGTGTGTGTGTGTGTGTGTGTGTGTGTGTGTGTGTGTGTGTGTGTGTGTGTGTGTGTGTGTGTGTGTGTGTGTGTGTGTGTGTGTGTGTCTGTGTGTATTTGTGTATGTCTGTGACGTGTGTGTGTGTGTGTGTGTCTGTGTGTATTTGTGTATGTCTGTGATGTGTGTGTGTGTGTGTGTGTGTGTGTGTGTGTGTGTGTGTGTGTGTGTGTGTGTGTGTGTGTGTGACACTTGTGTCTGTGACCTGTGTGTCTGTGACGTGTGTGTGTGACATGTGAGTGTGTGTCCTATCCCCTCTGCGCTCCCCATGGATGGATGTTTTCCTCTGATGTTCAGGTCCATATAGTTTCACAGCCCCTGGCGGAGGTCCTATGGGGTGATGTGAAGAAGCAGTTGGAGGGAGACAGAGGGAGAGCTGTGCTGCTGCTGCCTCATGAATCAAGCTCTCTGGCTGATCCTGTGACCCCCTGCTGTCTACGTTGACCCCTTGGTCGTATCTCACCCTGTGTCATGCGTCTCCGAGCTGCACACCAACACCACACACATACAAGGTGTTAATTGGCCCACGTTGGCCGAGGGAGGGTCGAAGGGTCAGTTGGTCTTATAGTGTGTGTGTGTGTGTATACACTCTGTAGGCCTACATAGTTATTCTTATATCTTCAATCTAATTGTAGCCTTAGATAAAGTGTATCTGATGTGGATTTAATGCCGAACAGAGAATAAGTGGCTGATGACAGCTTGACATGGTGACTGTCGGGAACGTGTCTGTCCCTCTCTCGATCACTGGAGTTAGTTAAGACTGCAGCCTGCAGACGGACTGCTCTGATGTCAACTGTAGAGCTGTGTGAGGAGTTGACCCTGTGACCCCGTCCTGTCCACCAGCCTAATTGTTAAGGCTTGCCTGCCTACCTGGCTCTCCATGGCCCAGGAACGGACCCCTAATCCTGGCCTCCTCCTCTTCTCTCCCAGCTCTATCCCTGAGGTACAGGGAAAGGGGGAGGAGGGAGAAGAGAGAGAATAGTGGGGGAGGGGGAGCGGAGATATTCTGCAGGGGATTGTGGGAACCCACTGATAAAGGCTTGCATCTTAATCCCTCCTAAGGCCTGTCTCACAGCCTTTACGTGATCATTAAGGGTGTGTGTGCGTTTGTGTTTGTGTGTGTGTTAAATATGCTAATATTCTGATGGGATTGCCGCGGTTCCTTTTCTGCAGTCGACAAGCCACCTATTCTTCAGCTGTATAATATGTGAAGGATACACTTCCCTTCATCTCATTAACAGTAACACAAAGTCACATAGCAGAGAGTCTGTATTCTTGGTAAGTATATTAAATACACTAATTACCTAGCTATAATGCTCCCTCTCCCACAAAAAGAGTCTCCCTCCTCCCTGGTTTTCCAGTAGGTTATTACTTAGGCATAGCCCCTCTGCTCTGAATCTACCACCACAGGCTTTACTGGAATTTGGCAGAGGCAAGGCGTTCATCTTGTTTCCGTGTTTTATGAGTCTGATGTGTACGTCTGTAATTGCGGTTATGGGTGATTAAACTCCCGATGCCCCTCAGGATCCTCGGGCAGCTATCGCTCAGCGTCAGGCCCACTGCAGGCTCCGGGCTCCGGGCTGCAGCCTGTAATTGATTCCTCTATGTGCGTCCCTGAAATAAAGCTGATTTAAAGAGCATCGAATCAGCCCGTGAGTTTGTGTGTGTTTTGCTAGCTCAACCTCTGAGATGAGAGGCCCATAGATAAGAGAAAAGAGGACGGTGTAATTTTGGAAGAACGTTGTAATCTGTAAACATGTTGTTGTGTGTGTGAGAGAGAGATTGGGTGAGTGGAGAGAGGAATGTGTGTATGCATACAGTACAGTCTATCTTATTTAGGAATTTCATTTGTGTGTGTGTGTTAATGTGTTTATGCCCATTCAGGCCTGTGTGTGTGTGTATCTTTGTATGCGTACAGTTTGATTCTCGGTGTGTGTATATACAAGGAAAAAGGGAGGCCTTGGGGCTTGCTAGCTTTCTGGCCTAATTGGCATGGTAATCATGTCTCTGTGGGTGGGATAGAGGATATGGGATGATGTGTATGATGGGAAGGTTCCATGCCTTATCTCTAGAGAAAGTGAGCGACCGCAGCCCCACTGAACTCCTCTGATCTCCAGCTTGGCCTGGCCTGACTCAGCTCCTCTGATGAGGGGAGCCTGTTTTCTCAGGTCCCCCAGTCAGACCAGCACACTGTGACCCTCGCCCCCGAGGGAGGTGGAGGGGAATCCCACATGACATCCCCCCTGCCCAGCGGGGCTGTTTGTGATGGCAGCCTGGGCTCATACAGGAGAATGGATGGGAGAGGGTAGAGAGGATGGAGTGAGCGAAAGAGGAGAAGTAATGGAAGGTCAGAATAGTTCCTAGAATAGAATGAGGAGAAGATTATTCAGAAAAAGAAGAGAGAATTGGAGAGAGGGCCGCAGTGTTGCGTTGTTGAGCACTGACTGTGGACCGAGGCTGAGCCTCCATTTTGTGTATGAAAGAGTAAAGCGTTTTCCTGCTGTGATTGATGTTGCTGCTTCCTTCTTCTATTTGGTCCACATTAAGGTGGTACACTGAGAACACTGAGTTGATGATGAAGCATTTTACTCTCCAAAACACAGATTTCTCAAGACTAAGTAGTTTCCCTTTTTAAAGTTTGGCCGTTCATGTGATTTTCTGGAAAAACCCAAGTTGAAGCTCCTTTTGAAAGAAGTCTGGTTGGACTGTGTTTGTTGGCCTGCTGCCAGTAACAATGGAAGCATGAGGAAGTCGGCAGCCTCCCTCCATGTCTTCTGTGCAACGTTGTTCAGATTGACTCTGTCAGGCCAGCCTTTGAGGCCTGGGATCCAGGTGGTCTGTACCCTGTGCCCCCAGGCCCTATATGCCCACAAACATGCCAGGCATCAGCAGCTTCCTCCAGGGGTGGCGCTGTCCTCCTGGACAAATCACAACGCTCCAAACTGTGGGCATATCCATCAGGAGCCAATGAAAAACACCCGTTTCTCTGGAGCAAAACCCAGTTTACTTGGTCTCTGTCACCTAGCCAATCAAAACACTCAAATCATGGGCATTCGGGGCCTCGGAGGCACAGGCAAATAAATATGAATTTGATCACATGGGAATAAACGTTTCCAGAAAATGTATTTCCCAGTGAGAATATCACAACAAATGCTCATCAATGTTCCATAGCGTGCCATTAGAAAAGCAACCTTTAGATAGGACTGAGAGACCGTTGTTCTGTGGAAAGCCTTTCAAAGTGGGGTGGCAGGTAGCCTAGTGGTTAGAGCATTGGGCCAGTAACTGAAAGGTTGCTAGATCAAATCCCAGACCTGACAAGGTGAATACCTGTCGTTCTGAACAAGGCAGTTAACCCACTGTGCCTAGGCTGTCATTGTAATTAAGAATTTGTTCTTAACTGACTTGCCTAGTTAAATAAACTTTGACCACCTTTTAAGAAGTATTACAGGTTTGGAGTCATTAAAGGCAGGGAGAGGAGTTTGGGAATGGTGTGTGTGAGTGAGGAATACAAGCATGTATTATTAAGGATTAGCCTCTTACATCTTTGTCCTCTCCTAAAATAAAAGCTGTCCAGCTCTGCCAGGAGAAGAGATGAGCTCTTCAAAAGGCAAGCTGAGCTCAGACACACTGAAAAACCTCTGGGATGGCTGATCTTACCTGCTCACCAGAACTTTCTCATAGGGGCCCAGATAGAAGATCTCTCACTCCTCCTGCGACAAAATACAAAATGAGGGTGTTGAGATCAAGATGTTAAAAATCTCCTGTCCTGTCTCAGAGGGGCCCAGATAGATGACCATCTGCTTCAGACAGAATTTGTTCTTAACTGACTTGCCTAGTTAAATAAAGGTTAAATTGAAAAAGATATATATCTAAAAAAAAAACCTGAAGGAAGTATCTCTCCCTCCTCATGACTGACTGAGACATCTGTTTATTAATGACTGTCTGAGACCTACTGTGCTCAACAGAAACCTTTCCCTGGAGTAATACAGTCACATACTTTCATTTCACTTTCCAACACCTCTGTGTGTGCTCAGTGTTTGTGTTTTTGTTGTCTAAATGCCAGTGGCAGCAGCAGCGAACGCTGGTCACGTTCCTGCCAGCACCCTCCGCCTGCATAATGAAAGAGAAACATGATGAGAGGGTGAAAACGTGAGCAGCAGAGGAACAGAGGGAGACAGAGGGACAGAGAGGGAGAGTAAAGGAGGAAGAGAAGGAGGAGAGGAAGCTGACGCAGGCCTCTGGAGATGCAGGCAGGGATCCTTCAGCACTGAGCCCAGTGCGTCTTCCCAGGACTTAAAAGACAGACTCTCCCAAACCGGGATTATCATCCTCCTCTAGGGAGCCCCTCTGATGAACAAACACACAGAGAGATGGATAGAGAGAGAGAGAGAGAGAGAGAGAGAGAGAGAGAGAGAGAGAGAGAGAGAGAGAGAGAGAGAGAGAGAGAGAGAGAGAGAGAGAGAGATGGATGGATGGATAGAGAGAGAGAGATGGAAATAGAGAGGGAGAGAGAGAGAGAGATGGAAATAGAAAGAGGGAGAGAGAGAAAGAGATGGAAATAGAGAGAGAGAGAGAGAGAGAGAGAGATGGAAATTGAGAGAGAGAGATGGAAGTAGAAAGGGGTAGAGAGAGAGAGAGAGAGAGAGAGAGAGAGAGAGAGAGAGAGAGAGAGAGAGAGAAGGAAGGAAGGAAGGAAGGAAGGAAGGAAGGAAGGAAGGAAGGAAGGAAGAAGGTACTGAGAGAAGGGAACAGTAAGTTGGTTTGATCCTCTGCGCTACATGGATGCCATAACCGTTAATGCTTATTAGGATGGTTGACTTGGTCCATACGTCTTTCTCTCGAAAGGATTACCTGCCTATAATACATCAATTGGATGTGTCCCTGTTTGAACTGGTGCTGTCCTGAAAGTCATCTCTCCAGGCACACAATATCAGTGTAATCAGTTATGATGGCCCTCTCTCCTGCTAACTGGCAGAAACACCTGGAATCACTCGCAATAGTGATCCCATAGTGCAATACGATACAACTGGCTTACAATGTGGAGACTGAAGCAAGGATGTTTTAAGAAATATGCATTTGTTTGAGCTAGGATTTTAGCCAGCAGGGTTTTGTTGTCATCATGACTTCTCTGTCAGATGCTTTGTTGGCGCCTGTTTTCTATTGGTTGGATTCTCAACACAAGCCCATTATTGGCTGTGTATCTATTATGTTGTTGTCCGAGAAGGTGTTTGTCTGGTGTGAAGTGGTCATCTGCTTTGATGTCTGGTGAATGGCTGGACGTGGTCCCTTGGTTTGTGTGGCCTTACGCCTTGTCCCCTGACTTAGAATGTGTACGCTGAAACCTCAATACGCTTCTGCTAGCCAAACATTCATATCCATGGTGTTCTATATTGCGTGAGAGAGAGACAGGGGATCATCCTTCAATAGGAACCCTCACTATATTTGATGATTCTGTTTGTCTTGGAATCACAACTGCCCCCCTCCACAGTTCGTGGTCCCTTTACCGACCCCCTCCTGGGTTTTATGTTGTTATTTGCGTGCTGAGAGTTGACGGAAATGTGCAGAGCACACATTCGATATGACACACACACATGCCCCCCCCCCCCCCCCCCCCCAGTGAGGCGCGTGTGTTCCCCCTGACTCGCGAGGCCTCTTCCTGCAGCACGTAGACACATAGTTTCCCAGAGCAGCCCCCCCCCCCACCTCCCCTTCAACTCCCCCTCAGTCTCACCCTTGGGGCCTGGACTGGAGGACTGCCTTCTCTATGTTTCTGGGGAAGGCTGGGGCTGGCAAACCCACCCTGCGGCCCCCTTGCTGCTCTGTTCCAGCACAGAACAGGGCCAAGAGCCAGATCATTCTCCATTTGGGTTTCATTACGCAGAGCCCCAGCACTGCACAGCCCAGAAGAAAATAATAATATTCCCAAAAAAACGGGGGAGAAAAAAATATTTCAAAGGCTTGTTATATGGTCAATAAATTCAGGCTTCCCACTGAAACAGATCACATTCTTTTTTGTTTTTCCAAAATGAAACGGGAACCAGGTTCTTTTGTCTTTCTGACGCAAATTGAAAAGGATCTGTTATCCTAAATGATATGTAAACCCAGCTTTGTGTAAGAGAGAAATTATAGTTTTTATGAACCATTATAATATCGCTCTCAAACCTACAAGGGTATATGTGGAGTGATGTGTAGAAACATCTGCTCTGGACAGAGATCAAGGACGAATCCTACACACACACACATAATCAAAATCCACACGTACACGTACGCCGATACACGTTTTCAAAGTGTCCCCCATGTAATCTATTAACACAGAAACTGAGGCCAAGGCTCTTGCTATCATTAGCATTTATTACCTTCAGCAGATGTATTCACAACCCCTCTCTGAGTACTTATACGGTGCATTCGGAAAGTATTCAGACCCTTTGGCTTTTTCCACATTTTGTTACCTTACAGTCTTATTCTGAAATGGATTGCATTGTTTTCCCCCCTCATCAATCTACGCAAAATACCCCATAATGACAAATCAAAAACAGATTTTTACAAAGTTTTACAAATGTATTACAAATAAAAAACATAAGTATTCAGACCCTTTACTCAGTACTTTGTTGAAGCCCCTTTGGCAGCGATTACAGCCTCAAGTCTTCTTGGGTATGACGCTACAAGCTTGGCACACCTGTATTTGGGGAGTTTCTCCCATTCTTCTCTGCAGATCATCTCAAGCTCTGTCAGGTTGGATGGGGAGCGTTGCTGCACAGCTATTTTTAGGTCTCTCCAGAGATGTTCGATCGGATTCAAGTCCGGACTCTGGCTGGGCCACTCAAGGACACTCTGGAGCAGGTTTTCATCAAGGATCTCTCTGTACTTTGCTCCGTTCATCTTTCCCTCGATCCAAACTAGTCTTTTAGTCCCTTCCACTGAAAAACACCCCCACCACATAGTGCTGCCAACACCATGCTTCACCGTAGGGATGGTGCCATTATTCCTCCAGACGTGACGCTTGGCATTCAGGCTAAAGAGTTTCATCTTGGTTTCATCAGACCAGAAAATATTGTTTCTCATTGTCTGAGTCCTTTTGGAAAACTCCAAGCGGGCTGTCATGTGCCTTTTACTGAGGAGTGGCTTCCGTTTGGCCACTCTACCATAAAGGCCTGATTGGTGGAGTGCTGCAGAGATGGGTGTCCTTCAGGAAGGTTCTGCCATCTCCACAGAGGAACTCTGGATCTCTGCCAGAGTGACCATCGGGTTCTTGGTCATCTCCCTGACCAAGGCCCTTCTCCCCCGATTACTCAGTTTGCCCTGGTGACCAGCTCTAGGAAGTCTTGGTGGTTCCACACTTTTTCCATTTAACAATGATGGAGGCCACTGTGTTCTTGGGGACCTTCAATGCTGCAGAAATGTTTTGGTACCCTTCCCCAGATCTGTGCCTCATCACAATCCTGTCTCGGAGCTCTACGGACAATTCCTTCAACCTCATGGCTTGGTTTTTGCTCTGACATGCACTGTCAAATGTGAGACCTTATATAGACAGGTGTGTGCCTTTCCAAATCATGTCCAATCAATTGAATTTACCAAAGGTGGACTCCAATCAAGTTGTAGAAACATCTCACGGATGATCATTGGAAATAGGATGCAGTTGAGCTCATAGAAAATGGTCTGAATACTTATGTAAATAAGGTATTTCTGTTTTTTTAATTTGCAAAAATGTTGCTTTCACTTTGTCATTATGGGGTATTGTGTGCAGGTTGATGAGGAATTTATTATTTAATAACAGTTTTAAAATAAGGCTGTAACGTAACAAAATGTGGAAGGGGGGTCAGAATCCTTTGCGAATGCACTGTAGTAGAATAGTGGAAGAGGCTCACTACAGAAAGAGCCAGTCGTCTGTTAGACTGTTAGATGCCTCAGTGTGGTCTGACCAGTAGAACGAACGGCCATTCTGTTTTTATTCCCTAATAATTGTCATAATTCATAACTGTGGTTGGATGGTTTTATTAGACCTCAGTCCTACTCAGACATGGTTTCAGGCCCCATAGCCTACTGTATCCTCCTCCTCCCTCTTAAGCTTTCTGTCTAATTGCCTAGACTTGAGTGGCGACTAAATAGACTCTGTGGTTTTCCACTGAAGAGTTCTTCAGGCCTGGGGAAGGCACAGGTCCTGACCACCAGACTCCCCTCACGCCTCATAAAAGCAGAGGCTGCAGGGCCCCAGCTACCCTGCAGGGTGATGCATGGGAAAAACAACTCAGAGCTCCTCAGGCCCAGACTGCTGCAGCTCACCCTTCTGGGGCCTCAGTTTAGATAGCGAGCTTCTCATAAGGACACATTTTTGATGATGACCATTGGAAGTGAGAATGAATGGGATAGCTGTTCTGAACCAGTTGTAAATTATAGTTATAATCTAGCCTGTTTCTTTTTGATATCAAACTTTGTCCGAGTGTGTGTGTGTGTGTGTGTGTGTGTGTGTGTGTGTGTGTGTGTGTGTGTGTGTGTGTGTGTGTGTGTGTGTGTGTGTGTGTGTGTGTGTGTGTGTGTGTGTGTGTGTGTGTGTGTGTGTGTGTGTGTGTGTGTGTGTGTGTGTGTGTGTGTGTGTGTGTGTGTTTGGCAACAAGGCGGGTAGATAAGGCTCTCAGCTGTGATTTGATCTCTAGTGCTTGCATACAATTTCAGATAGCCAACAAAGAGGAAGCTCAACATTGAATCATAGCTTCCTGGCTGCCCCGAATCACCGTGTTTACTGCAAGCATATTACAGAGAACACACAAATAGTCCCTGCAATGAGCAGCTCTTGCAGCCATGTGCCCATGTTGAGAGCCCTACAGTACTGTAATCAGAGCTGTGTCGTGTCCACTCGGTTAAAGGAAACCTGTAAAACAATAAGCTAGCCTATCTTCCTAATAATAGTAGGTGATCCACAGAGGAGCTGAGAGCAGGCTCTTACAGCTCTCACGTAATCATCCATCTATCTACTTTTTTTCTCTCTAAGAGATTGAGCTCCATCCTGTTCTGTTCTGTGTAAATGCAGGGCTGCCTACCTAGCGCTAGCTGTTAGAGGCGTATTTACGTAGCGCTGCCTTGCCTCTGACAAGGTAATGAGTCTTCAGAGAGCCCAGGGGAGGCCGGGCTGACCCGGCAGCAGCAGATGTAATCATCTTCTCCGGAGAGGACTCCACAGGTTGTCCTGCTTCAGTAATTACCTTTACATGTAATGTCTCGCTCCCGCTCTAATCAACTCATCCATTGTCAGGCAGATAGAGCTCCGGAGGAGAGGAGAGTGGTAGGGCTTGGGGACGCTGCAGCCTGCATCTCTGATGTAGAAAAATGCATCCCTCTGGGCACAGACGTCAGTTCAACGTCTATTTTTTATTTACATTTGGTTGAGTTGACAACTAATGCAAATTCAATGTGAAATAGAAATCACCATGTCTTTGGATTTAGGTTAAACGTTGGGTGAAAAAAATACGAAATTCCCTTAAGTTGAGGACTTTTTGCAAATCCAATCAGTTTTCCATGTTGATTCAACGTCATCACATAGACTTTTGTTGTTGAAATGACATGGAAACAACTTTGATTCAACTAGTTTTTTCCCGGAGGAATGTGCCTCCCCGGCTTGATGAGTGTGATTCCCAGGCTGTCACACAAAGGAATGGCACGTCATAGCTTCAGCTGAAGGGCTCAAAGGGACATGGGGAGATATGAGGGGAGGCTGTGAAGGAGTTTTCAGGTACATGCGGAGATGGATTTGGACTGAAAGGATATAGTGGGTGTGTGTGTTTGTGTGTGATCTGACCTGTCAGGATTTGAACTTCTGGCCATGTATTGGTCTGGCCATGAAGATGACGGAGTGTGTGTACAGTAAGACAGATCCCATGGACTCACTGATGGAGACAGGAACACTGATATGATAGAGATCCCTGTCATGCTACATGAAACTGAACATTTGCATTGCCCCGAATCCCTTACAAATACCTGCTCTTTTTATCAATACTGTGCCGAGTTCATCCAGAGAATCGCTCTATCAGACGTCCCTGCATTTGGCCGCTCTCCAAACTCCTAAATCAATTTCACTCAGTAGGAAGCTCTCCAGAACAGATCAACCTCTGTGGCAGCCAGGCACTCTGGATGGAGAGTGTAGTGTAGTGCTGCCTGGCCTGGCCCAGCTCTATCTACTCTGAGCAGCATCTGCTCTTTTGTTCCCCAGCAAGCGCTGCTGCTGGTGGGGCTGACTAGCTGTCTGGCTCACAGAGAGATGCCGTATCACCTCGGAGCGAAAGAGAACAATTAGGCCATATCAGCAGATCACAGTGTTGGCAGCAAGGCCACAGTTGGCGATAGCGCTGGTAATCTGCAGCTTAGCTGGCACTTAGACGTGGCCAACCGTGTCTCTGTCGCCTCTCCAGCCACTTCAGTCAGCCAGGCCGCTCCGCTCATTCTCTCATAGCCAGAGAAAAACGCTCTTTCTTCCGACTGATGGCACAGCCATGAGGAGAGGAGTGAGAGGGACAGAGAGAGTTAAATCTTAATGAAGCCAGTTGTGTCAGCGGATAAAAGAAGAGAATGAGGTTATATCAACATTCCGTATCAAATGATGGTCGTTAGCGGCCCACCTACTGAGATGGTATGGGTGGCCTATTTGAGTTTCTTTCAGCCACTTTTCCAGCATTGACGTTTTTCCCCCGTTTTTTCTTTCTTTCACTGTACATGTGGTTTGCAGACGG
Organism: Salvelinus fontinalis; assembly: GCF_029448725.1. Classification (NCBI taxonomy): domain Eukaryota; kingdom Metazoa; phylum Chordata; class Actinopteri; order Salmoniformes; family Salmonidae; genus Salvelinus; species Salvelinus fontinalis. The sequence continues at coordinate 34,484,129 of NC_074674.1, read as the reverse complement.
GATAGGGGCCTTTTCAGAAAGTGAAAGCGGGTTGAGGAGAGGAGAGAGCAGAATAATACCTTTATTTAGGCTTCCCGGAGTCTCCCGCGACAGTTGCGGTTCTGCTGTCGGCTCGCATCTCCTCTCGTCATGACTGCCGGAGAAAGCAATAGCCGTCACTCTGAGCCCCCACCTCCCCCACACCCTGTCCTTTCTTGCCAGCTCCCCCTTGCCATAGAGTAAACACATCAGGCTGGAACATTTACTCTGACTGCTTAAACTGTGTGGACCAGATTAGCCTGTTTATACAAACCCAGAGAGAGAGTCTCCCTGATTAATGAGCAAACACTCGCGCGCATACTCACACGCAAACAAAATTGTCCTGCATTGAGAAAGTCATCATAATAAACAGTGCAGCAGTTAAATTATTGATAGCGAGTGTGAGGAGTATCATAATAAAAGTCTCATAAATATTGTTAACACGTACACAGAAGTCCCTTTTCTCGCCAAGCATCCTGGATAAAGTGCCACGGTAGTTGCTTGTCATTTCTCGGCGGATTCAGACGTTGTAGGTAAAAGACTCCAAATGAGCATGCCAATATCTTCATTTCCTTTCATTTTTGTTTTTGGGCCCTGGAATGATGCAACAGCGGTGTGGGCCTCTTTGGATTGGGTTCTGTTTTCTCTCCCTCATATCTGTGAATACGCCAGAACCTCCCTGAGAAATGCTAATGACGGCTGTTTCATCCTCACTGCTGCGGCTGCCCTGCGCCGTGCTCACTCTGGGTCTTCAAACCGCCATTCCTCCTACCTCCAAACATCTTTGTGAGTAATAGATTTTGCGCGGAGCCTCAAAAGAGGGAAGTGGCTGCACAAGGCAGCGTCGATAAGAAAGCCCAAACTCAAGTGCTGGTTTATGAGCCTATCCGCTATAATGAGGCGGACCACGTGTAAATGATTCACCAAGAGGATGAAGGCTCCCGTTGGTCTTGATGCTGAGTACAAGGCTGTTAAAATCTGTGAAATTATCTCTTTTTTCCTGGACTGGTTATCAGCAATGGCATCATTTCTGGAGTGGACCGCTGCCATAAGAGCAGTATGGAAAACCCATTGTGCATAGAGTCTGAGCCGGGACCCTGCCAAGGTGGCATACGGCTCTGAGGCTCCTCTCGTTGTCAGTGTTATGCCTCCTGGAAATCTATCTCTTTATGACATTGTTAAGGATCTGAAGAGGCCTATGGAGGGATGTGGGTATAATGGGGTTGGGAACTTAACCATGGGTTGGCATTTGCTGTGTGTATCCCAATGTTAGAGTGAAGGGACTGGAGAGAGTGGGTGTGGTGGGGATTGACATTGAGTCATCCTGACTCTGCAGGATGAATGAGTGCATCATGAAAACTGGACGTCGGTGATTTCCATGGATTTCGAAGAGTCTGTTTGGTTGTCACTTTATCCCCGTCCCTCCCCCACATCCTCCAACCAAATCTGCCCGGTGGCGTTGGGTAGTTGAATTATGGAGGATGGCAGTTGGAGAGGGAGATGAGAGAAGCGCCAGGAACAGACTCTGTGTTCCTGAGGTTTTAGGTCCTCTCCGTTTGGGTCCAGTTACGGGGTGTTCTTATTCATAATGCAGGACCCCCTGGTGGTAGCAGAAGCACATTAACACAGAGCTGATGGGCTGGTGGTGCTTTAGGAATCCATCAGAAATCCCACCACTGCCACTAACACGCCTCTGAAAGCACATGGCCTAGAGAGTTATGACTCATGAGTCACTGACTCACTGGTTATATGTGTTGAAACAAATAATCCCTCTTCTTTCAGAACTGAACTAGACCCTTATAGGCCCTATGTCTGAACACCAGTACACTAACAGGATCCAACCAATTGACTGTCTCTTCACAGAACTCTCAGAGCACAGACCAGGCTTTGTAAGAATGGGCTTGCTTTTATTAAACTCTCTGCCTCAGAGGAATGCAAAGTGGCTTTGTTCTCCGTGTATGATGATACTGTAACTGTTCCAGACAGATAAACTAAATGTGATCCTTCTGTGGCTCAGTTATACACTATCAACCCCCAGAACAGAGGTGAAGGCAGAGAGAGAGAGAGAAAAGCAAGGAAGAAAGACAGAAACAGAGAAAGAAGGAATTGGTCTGTAGCTCAGTTAGTAGCGCATGGTGCTTGCAATGCCAGGATAGTGGGTTTGATTCTGGGTCCACCCATACTTAAAATGTATGCATACATGACTGTAAGTAATTTGGATAAAAGGAGGGAGAGAGAAGCAGGACAATTAATAAATTAACCCAATTTATTTTCAAGTGCAGACATTAGTCATGCAGTCAGGTCTCTGGCAGGATCCCACTGCTGTGTGAGGTCCAGGACCTGGGCTCCTCCCCTCCCTCCTTTCACATCTCTGGGGGTGTGCTCCCCTGACCCTCCCACCCACTCCCATTTATCTCTGGGACACCCTTCACCTAACTCCCCTCCCCAGCCTCCTCCCAGTCCGACTCCTGTATACAGCAGTCAGGCCTCATGTCACAGAGTAGAATACTGAATGCCCCAAACACCTCCCCTCTCATCTCAGCTCTTATCACATCATATAAACAACATAACACAGCTCAGCTGAATGAGAGGACCTGGCTGGTTTCCACAAAGAAAGCGCACTGAGTGAGCGAGGGAGAAAAAGCACAAGGGAGAGTCCTGCCTGTGTGGAGTGTTTAGTGTTGCACTCTGCCGCCTCCTGCCTTTGAGATGGGCACTAATTTCCTCATTTGTATCTGTCAGTTGTGCTTCTGTGTACCCGGCAGCGCGGCCCAATCGACAGCCTGGAACAGGCAGGCAGCGCTGGAAGCCATTCGGAACGACAAAGCTCAGAAACACTTTCATTCCCCATCAAAACATGTGTCAACCTTTTGTGTTGTGTGTTGTGTTGGCACAGAGGAGACCTGGACACCTGCCACTGTTTTTTGGATGCTGCCACCAGTTCCCCCCCTCTACTCCCTCCCTCCTCCCCCCTCCAGCTCTCTTTTAAACGCTCTTATCTAATCTTGTGAGCATATTTGTTTTATGTGCGGTGCAGGTAGTACAAACGGTCGCTGGAACTTGCCCTGTTTCTTCAGACGACTTGTAAAACATGTTTCGCTTCCCAGCTCAACAGGTCGGGACAGAAATGAGTGTGTGGAAGGGAAAACGGGTTGGAATGAAAGCATAGTGAGCTGCTAGTAGAGGGCTTGTAGAGCTGGGAGGAGCTCAGGCATCTATAGCGGATACGATAGTAAGAGACCCAGTAGAGGCAGGATAGAAGCACCAAGGTATATATTGATTGGATTTTCCCTGCTGCCTTTGAAGAGTATTTAGAAAATGGTTAGCTCCGCAGTGTCACTCTGTGACCTTGATGACAGAGACTGCAGTGGTGGCAGTACCGTCCCACCACCCCCACCCTGTCTGTCCCCTCTTCTAACAGCTGTGCCCCTCTCTGGGGGGGATTAGAGCCAGAGCCCTTTTCATCCATCTGTAATCCTGCTCTGGCATCCCCACCCACTCACTCGCACAAGAACACACAAGCAAGCGCCACTTAGGCTTGGTGGGCAAACACACACACAAGAACACACACGGGAGCACACACACACACATACAGCACACTGTACCCATTTATGATAAATTAGGTTAACTTAACTAAATGGAGTCATACACTTATGACTAAACACAGAATCAGCCTCAGGCAAGGCAAGGTCAGCACTCAGCAGACATACAGTCATGTTCTTATGTCTTCCTGCTCTGGTCTCTTCACTGAGCCCTGGTCCCCTGCTAACAGCCAGAGAGAGAGAGAGGCTTGAGTTGCCCCACATCCTGGCTCTCACTCATCCCCCTGAGGGTTAGGGCCTGCCTGCCTGCCTCAGCCTGGGCCTCCTCTCCTCTCTCTCTGTCAGCTAACCTGCACCCCCCACTGAGGCCCCACATTGACAGATTGGCAGCTCTAATACCACAGCCTGCTTTATCACCCTGAATTAAAACCCAATTGGAGGATGGATTTGAGGAACTGCTGGCTCAGACAGAGCTTCTTTAGCAATGGGAAGAATAACATGTCATCATGAGGATGGAAGCACTTGAATATCATCAGTCCGAGGATTAATTATAGAACTGATATAGAGTTGGCCATTTATTGAAGAGTGTTTGTTTGGGAGTGGATAGGGCTGCCCCTCCCTCCCGTCCTGTGTATGTGACTGTGAGGTAGTGGCGTGTTTGCAGGAAGTGCTCGTGAAGAGAGCAGGATGCAGGGGAAGTGTTTGGCTGAGCTGAGCTGGCAACCTGGCTGCTGTTAGGAAGCCTGCTGACCAGGAGAGACTGAGGGGCGCAAAGCCCCATACCCCCCTCTCACTGAGGAAATACCTCCAACACACACACACACACACTGGGCTGTGATGTCAGTGGGACAGAGACAAAGCGTTGCTGGAGAACGCTCCAAACTGGACTTGTTATTCTCAACTGTCACCTAATTGAGTTTTATTTTGCTGTGCAGAAAAAGAGGAATTCAGCCCCCTATGAAACATGGCAGGATGGATGAGGCCTGCTCTACATTTGTTTGTCCATATCTGAGGATATTCTTTGCGAAGGTGCACTGAAAGCCAGCTTATGTTGTTAGCAACCTTGACAAAGTGGGTAGTGGACAGAGGCATAAAGGAGGAAGTGAAAGAAGGAGATTTGAGAGAGGGAGGAAGAGTGAGAGATATAGCCATAGTCATCATGTATAGCCCTGTCACCAAGCACAGAGTGATCTGCCTAATCTGTACATCCCACCTCTCCTCTCTTTCATATCCTCTGTGATGACAGCTGATAGCATAATGGACTGCCCGGACTGGCATAACACCTTTTCTCTTGACCCCCCCCCCACAAGGTCAGAGTTCGCCCCTGTGGTGCCAGGGCATGTATGTATAGCTTTGCTTTAGCTAATGAATACATGTTTATTTGTAGGCCTATTTGGTCATAATTTTCTCATGTTAAGCCTAACTAACGTTTCACAAAGCTATACACAGTGTCACAATGCTGCCATCTTTAGACTGCTGGTTGGTGGCAATAATGTCATTATTTGTTCAATGATTAATGTTGGAAATTCAAACATTGCAGATTGCAAAATGTATTTTCGATGCAACAGCATGCTAATCAGCTACCAATAGAATGTTTTGAATATACAACTGTCCTGTCCTGCTAGCTGAACCTGTATGACATGAGCCGACCTCGTGCTCTCTCCCAGCTTGGATAGAAAGTTGTGCTTAAAACCAGTCCGTTAATACCAAATAATACAGTCAGTCCACCCTCAAATCTCTACTTTACTAGGGATTGTTTCATTATGCAGTGTACTATCTATAGCTGTATATTTAACTGCTATTTATACACATTTATAAAAATGGTGCATCAAATAGCCTAACAATGACGAAAAAAGTAGTCGGCTTGAGGATAAATTCAAGCACTATTTATTGTTGAACTCCCCTGGTCTCCTAAAGTCCTCCTGTGTTGTGTTCAACTCAGCCTTTATTGAGAAATTGTGCATAATATGTTAATTGAACTGCACACAATTTAAACTTAGTCTGAAATGATGCCAAGATATACCAGAGGTAAGGGATTGTTGATGTTTGCAACCACACAACTCAAATGCTGGTTCACCAGTATGATCAAAATCGCAAAAGGCTTTTTTGTTCAAGCCCACAGCAACGGTTGTCCGCTAAAGATGATCATCTGTTTGCATCTGCCAGTACCCAGACGACCTATTCCAAGAGCTTCCAATACAGTCCATCTCTTTCCGCAACGTGTTGAGGCGGACAATTAAGGAGAATGAGAGGCTCAATTAAAGGTGTTGCAGAACTGCTGTATTTGAAGCACACCTCCCTTCTGTACAGTTTCCTTGCTGTTGCTACGGCAATAAAGCTGTTTTAACCATCCGTTTTCTCAACTAAAACTCATAAAGAACTACCTAAGAATCATTAGGCTCCCGGTCTGATATGTGCTTTTGAACACCTGACCACCTGTAAGTCATTGCACCGTCGTAGCTTTGACCACAGCATTGTACACTCATATCCCCTCATACTTTCAATCAGTTACATTTTTCAAGGCCCAAGTAACTTTTCAGTCACATTCCTGAAGCCAAAGAAACAAACACTTAGCTTCCTAGTACATATAGACATTTAAAAGGTTTCTGAATTACTTTTTGGAAGGTTACTGTCAAAATGATTTGTTAAATGTTTAAAAAAATTGATTTTGATGACATGTGCATGGGCCCCCAGAGCTCGTGGGTCCCCTGCCTTGTGGGGGCTTTGGGGGTGTGCGGTATGCCAGTGACTGCCCGGCAATGAGTCACATAAAAAAATATATACTGTATATATTTGTCTCATGCGCCGAATACAACAGGTGCCGTAACCTTACCGTGAAATGCTTATGTATGACCCCTTAACCATCCATGCAGAGTTCTAAAAAAGTAAGTGAGAAAAATTGCTAAATAAACAAAAGAAAAATAGTAACAAATAAAATAACAATAAATACAAGGGGTACCGGTACTGAGTCAATGTGCAGGGGAACGGGTTAGTTGAGGTACACTAATTTAGGTAGTATGTACATATACAGTACCAGTCAAAAGTGTTAAATGAAAATATATGTTACATTTGAGATTCTTCAAAGTAGCCATCCTTTGCCTTGATGACAGGGAGATGACAGGGAAAGAGAGAGAGACAGGGAGAAGGGAGAGAGACAGAGAGAGCCAGGGAGAAGGGAGAGAGAGAGAGAGACAGGGAGAAGGGAGAGAGAGAGACAGGGAGAAGGGAGAAGGGCGAGAGAGAGACAGGGAGAAGGGAGAGAGAGAGACAGGGGGAAGGGAGAGAGAGATAGAGAGAGAGACGGGGAGAAGGGAGAGCGAGAGATAGAGAGAGACGGGGAGAAGGGAGAGAGAGATAGAGAGAGAGACAGGGAGAAGGGAGAGAGAGCGATACAGGGAGAGAGAAAGGAAGAAGGGAGAGAGAGATAGAGAGAGAGACAGGGGAAAGGGAGAGAGCGAGATAGAGACAGGGAGAAGGGAGAGAGAGAGATAGAGAGAGAGAGAGAGACGGAGAATGGAGAGAGAGAGAGATAGAGAGAGAGACATGGAGAAGGGATAGAGAGAGAAAGAGAGAGATAGAGAGAGAGACAGGGAGAAGGGAGAGAGAGCGATACAGGGAGAGAGACAGGGAGAAGGGAGAGAGAGATAGAGAGAGAGACAGGGGAAAGGGAGAGAGAGATAGAGAGCGAGACAGGGAGAAGGGAGAGAGAGAGATAGAGAGAGAGACAGGGAGAAGGGAGAGGGAGAGAGAGACATAGAGACAGGGAGAAGGGAGAGAGAGAGAGACAGGGAGAAGGGAGAGAGAGAGATAGAGAGACAGGGAGAAGGGAGAGGGAGAGATAGAGAGAGAGACAGGGAGAAGGGAGAGAGAGAAGACAGGGAGAAGGGAGAGAGAGAGAGAGATAGAGAGAGAGACAGGGAGAAGGGAGAGAGAGATAGACAAGGGGAAGGGAGAGAGAGATAGAGAGAGAGACAGGGAGAAGGGAGAGAGAGATACAGAGAGAAGGGAGAGAGAGATAGAGAGAGAGACAGTGAGAAGGGAGAGAGAGAGACAGGGAGAAGGGAGAAGGGAGAGAGAGAGATAGAGAGAGAGACAGGGAGAAGGGAGAGAGAGAGAGACAGGGAGAAGGGAGGGAGAGGGACAGGGATAAGGGAGAGAGAGAGATAGAGAGAGAGAGACAGTGAGAAGGGAGAGAGAGAGATAGAGAGAGACAGGGAGAAGGGAGAGAGAGATAGAGAGAGAGACAGGGAGAAGGAGAAGTTTCAGAGCTTAATAGACTCTGAGAGCAGAGGAAGGCTGTCCCAAGTGAAGCACCACTGTCTCTTTCTCGTCCTCCAGCCCTGCAGAGCAGAGCTCAAGTTCAGATGTCCTGTTGAAAGGTCAGGATCAGGGTCGTGGCTAGGGCAGTTATGACTTGTGACCGCCACACCGGCTGTCACGAGTCATGCCAGCAGTCAAATTCTACATGACCGTTTAGTCACGGTAATTTGGCTTCTCCAAGCTCTGATGCTGCTGATGGTCATTAGTAGCCTACCAAACTTGCTAACTGCGTGGTACTCAGCACTATATTGTCCCTCTAATCACTCTGACATCAATGCAAATGTAATCTAAAATCTAATCAAACACTTCATGGGAGCTGATGAGCTCATGTTGCGCAACATTTTATAGGCTATGCTATTTCATGAGAAAACAGATTGATGGCCTCTATTAAATAGAGGAGGATCCCATCAGCTTACTATAGGCTAGGCCTACTATATTTATTGATCAACTTTCCTAATATTAAGCATATTGCTTATCTTTACAACAGGAGTGTAGCCTACCTGGCTGGCATGATAATAAACCATGGGGAAAAGAGTCCTCCATTCACTATTTAACTGCATAGATGACATGCATTTTTTCAAACAGCACATGTTTCGAGACAGGTGCATGATAATGGTCCATTCTAAATCAAATCACCTTTCACACATATATTATTTAGTATGTGTAAAGACAAGATTCAACCAAGAATAATGTGATGGGTGACAATATTAGCCAATCACTTGTGAATGATATATTATCACTTGTGAATGATATATTATCTCTTGTGAATGATATATTATTTCTTGTGAATGATATATTATCTCTTGTGAATGATATATTATCTCTTGTGAATGATATATTATCTCTTGTGAATGATATTGTAACGGCAGTCCTCCTCCTCTTCATCTGAGGAGGAGTATTGAGGGAACCAAGGCGCAGCGTAGTGAAATTACATATTTTATTAACGAAAACACGAACTTGACTAAACTAACAAAAACAACAAACGGTGTAGACAGACCTAAACGACGAACTTACATAAAACAAGAAGAACGCACGAATAGGAAACATAGACTACACAAACCGAACAAACCGTAAACAGTCCCGCGTAGTGTACAGACACAGACACGGAAGACAATCACCCACAACGAACACTGTGAAAACGCCTACCTAAATATGACTCTTAATTAGAGGAACGGCAAACACCTGCCTCTAATTAAGAGCCATACCAGGCAACCCAATAAACCAACACAGAAACAGAAAACATAGAATGCCCACCTAAACTCACGTCCTGACCAACTAACACATATAACAAACTAACAGAAATAGGTCAGGAACGTGACACAACCCCCCCCATAAGGTGCGAACTCTGGGCGCACCAGCACAAAGTCTAGGGGAGGGTCTGGGTGGGCATCTGACCACGGTGGTGGCTCAGGCTCCGGGCGAGGTCCCCACCCCACCATAATCAATCCTAGCCTCCATCTCCCCCTAAGAATGTCCACCCTCATTTTACCCCCACAAAATCCTCTTAGTAACATCAATGACAGGGACAGCACCGGGACAGAGAGATAGATCAAGACAGAGGGATAGCACAAGACAGAGGGATAGATCAGAATATAGAGGTAGCTCAAGATAGAGAGGGAGATCAGGATAGAGGGGCAACTCCGGACTGAAAGGCAGCTCCGGACAGAGAGACAGCTCTGGACTGAGGGGCAGTTCTGGGTATATAGCCGTTTCTGGCTGAAGGGCAGCTCATGGCTGACTGACGGATCTGGACGCTCATGGCAGGCTGACGGCTCTCGACGCTCATGGCTGGCTGACGGCTCTCGACGCTCATGGCTGGCTGAAGGCTCTGGACGCTCATGGCTCACTGACGGCTCTCAACGCTCATGGCTGGCTGACGGCTCTCGGCGCTCATGGCTGGCTGACGGCTCTCGACGCTCATGGCAGGCTGAAGGCTCTGGACGCTCATGGCTCACTGACGGCTCTCGACGCTCATGGCTCACTGACGGCTCTCGACGCTCATGGCTGGCTGACGGCTCTGGACGCTCATGGCTCTCTGACGGCTTTGGCTGCTCATGGCTCGCTGGCGGCTCTGGCAGATCCTGTCTGGCTGGCGGCTCTGGCAGATCCTGTCTGGTTGGCGGCTCTGGCAGATCCTGTCTGGTTGGCGGCTCTGGCAGATCCTGTCTGGTTGGCGGCTCTGGCAGATCCTGTCTGACGGACGGCTCTAGCGGCTCCTGTCTGGCGGGCGGCTCTAGCGGCTCCTGTCTGGCGGACGGCTCTGTAGGCTCATGGCAGACGGGCGGCTTTGCAGGCTCATGGCAGACGGGCGGCTTTGCAGGCTCATTGCAGACGGATGGCTCAGACGGCGCTGGGGAGACGGATGGCTCAGATGGCGCTGGGGAGACGGATGGCTCAGATGGCGCTGGGGAGACGGATGGCTCAGATGGCGCTGGGGAGACGGATGGCTCTGGCCGGATAAGGCGCACTGTAGACCTGGTGCGTGGTGCCGGAACTGGAGGCACCGGGCTAAGGACACGCACCTTCATACTAGTGCGGGGAGCAGGGACAGGGCACACTGGACTCTCAAAGCCCACTCTATACCTGGTGCGTGGTACCGGCACTGGTGACACCGGGCTGAGGCCAAGCACATCAAGATTAGTAGGGGGAGAAGAAACAGTGTGAACAGGGCTCTGGAGACTCACAGGAGGCTTAGTGCGTGGTGCCGGAACTGGAGGCACCGAACTGGATACACGCACTACAGGGAGAGTGCATGGAGAAGGAACAGGGCTCTGGAAACGCACTGGTAGCCTAGTGCGTAGTGTAGGCACTGTAGGTACTAGGCTGGGGCGGGGAGGTAGCGCCGGAAATACCGGACCGTGCAGGCGTACCGGCTCTCTTGAGCATTGAGCCTGCCCAACCTTACCTGGTTGAATGCTCCCGGTCGCCCGACCAGTGCGGGGAGGTGGAATAACCCGCACCGGGCTATGTAGGCGAACCGGGGAAACCATGCGTAAGGCAGGTGCCATGTATGCCGGCCCGAGGAGACGCACTGGAGACCAGACGCGTTGAGCCGGCCTCATGACACCTGGCTCAATGCCCAATCTAGCCCTACCAGTGCGGGGAGGTGGAATAACCCGCACTGGGCTATGCACTCGTACAGGAGACACCGTGCGCTCTACTGCGTAACACGGCGCCTGCCCGTACTCCCGCTCTCCACGGTAAGCCTGGGAAGTGGGCACAGGTCTCCTACCTGCCCTTGGCCCACCACCTCTTAGCCTCCCCCCAAGAAATTTTTGGGTGTTACTCACGGGCTTTTTGGGCTTCCGTGCAAGACGCGTCCCCTCTCTCAGCCCTAGACGGCGGACGTAAAGGTAAAGTAAAGGTAATGGCGGACTGAACGAAGTTATGTAGAGCACTTCAAGATAAAACATAATATTCGAAATATCTGCTAAATAGACTAAAATATTAGCACTACATAATCTGGTGAGTGATAAACCTTCAATCTGGATAATAACACAAAACAAATCCTAAGACTAGAGACATTTATCGACAAATATTACGAACACAGACAACAACCAAACATGACGGAGAATAAGACAGGGGAACCGTTTACAAAACGCAAGCGAGATTCTTCGACAGATACTGACGATTTAATATTCTCACCACCGGGAATGGTAAAGGTCGAAACCGATCTGTTAAAATCAATAAATGACAAACTGGGTTTACTTGAATTACTTAGTAAGGATATAAAAGAGTTAAAGGCAAGCCTAGAGATGAGTGATGAAAAAGCTGCGACATTGGAGAAGGAAACACACGCGCTAAAAGGGACAGTCAATAAGATTCAAACCGAAATGAATGGAATTAAAAAAGAGAACATCGTTCTGAAGGAAGCCTTACTGGAGATTCAAACTAGATCCATGAGAGAGAATTTGGTACTTACAGGTATCCAAGAAAAAGAAGGAGAAGTTCCTGAATCTATAGTTAGAGAGTTCCTCCGTACAGCGCTTCAGATTCCATGCGAAGTTGTCGACAAAATCCAACTTGAACGTGTTCACCGCTTCGGACAGAGAGGGCAGAGGTACGAACGCCCAATCGTTGCAAAATTTGCTTCATTTAAAGATAAAATAATGGTTAAAAGCCTAGGTAAAAGACTTGCTGGGACCAAAATTGGCATGAATGATCAGTTTCCGAAAGAAATTGCAGAACGGCGCAAAGTTCTGTATCCAATTTTCAAAGAAAACAGATTAAAAGCGAAACGAGTAGCTCTCGTCGTTGATAAACTATATATTGATAACCAGTTGTTCAGAGACACAAAGACTACTCCATGGTTATTTTAAAATTTACAAAATTCTCATAGACGAGGAAAATAAACACAATTCAAGCCCGGTTACTGATTGTAACAATACAACAAAAAATATAGCTTTTTTATAAATCTTCACATATAACTAATTGAACACACAAGCACTATTTTTACACAGTGAAGATAAAAACTAAGTAAACAGAAGGCACAGTATGTGTGGATGGTATGGTTTGTGTTTATTTTATTTTTTATCTTATTTGTTATGTTTGGAAAGTTGAGTGAGTGAGTAATGAAATGGTTGCATATCCCAGAGCCAATGTATTGCTGTGAGCCGGGTATGAGAGGGCTTTCAATGTTGTTCAGATGATGGATATACTTTTATAATGAATTATACGTCTTATTTATTTATTGTCCTATCATGGAAAACTACATTTTTTTTATCTTAATAAATTATATCTAATTATTATCCTATTTTAATGGTACTGTCTATGGCCCTATACCCTAGACACCCACCTGAATGACCCAGATATTAAGGAGAAGTCCCTAACTGTTTTATGTGCTCGCTGTAAGCGGTCTATATGCAGCTAAAATGAGGTCAGAGACCAAGAGCAGCACTGCCCCCTCAAGATTCTGAGCCTGCTTGGCAGGGTTGGTCCTGCAAAGCCAAAGCCCCCTAAAGGGAGAGGAAAATATACAAGGAATTTCTCAAAGCTGCTAATGAGAACCTTGACGACCTTGTACCTAGCCGGTGGGGATTCCGGTGGGGTACCCCCACCCAGGCAGTGGCAGTGCTGGCAACACTAGCTGCAGTAACCCATGGGGAGGGGGTCACACTCGGACATTCAGAGAGGGGGTATATTATTGTGGCCCTGGTGGCACAGAATCAAGGTCGGACTGCATGGAGATGCGTGGGGACATGGTCATGACTGGTGGCCGTATTGTGGGTGTTTTTTCAGGAATAGGGTGTACATTTGACTGCCATTATCTAGGATATGACAATGGTAAATAAATTTCAATTTTTGCTTATTTTTTTGCGCGGTCTTGCAGGCCTTCTCATGCAGCTGCAACTGCAATAGCATTTGGAAATCATGACCCATCTTGAGTTGGGCTCTGGGATGGTGCAACTGTTGAGAAAGTGAGCTTATGGTTGTGTGGGGGTAAGGGCTGAGTGTGTATGTGTGTATCCCACAACTGTTGCGAAAGAAGAAGTAAAAGATGTAAGGTACAATAGAGGATGATCCACAGCTATATATAATACAAATCGAGGTGACGGCAATGGAAATGCATATGGCAATTGATTTACTTCAATTCGGTAAATGGAACTGTATGCTCTTTTCAAAGAATGGATCCCAGTCGGTTCAGGGCTATGGGATACAGGGGGTCGAGGGTGGTCTGCCGGGCATTGGGATGACAAGCCATCTCGAGATGAGGCCTTTTAGCGGGTGGAATAGTAGGGACCAATTGGAGGTTTACTTAGTAGAAATGCAAATATCATGGTACAACTATATAGACACTCAATCATTATGTTACTTTTTAATAGTACGTTTACAAAAATATATTCTGATTAAAAGAATGAAAGGTGTGTCTCATGGTAAGTGGTGAAATAAGTATAGCCAGTTACAATTGTAATGGCTTAGCAGATAATAAGAAAAGACGATCAGTATTTACCTGGCTAAAAGAGAAGGATTATAATATTTATTGTTTACAGGAAACCCATTCAACAGTTTTAGATGAAGTTTTGTGGAAAAAGAACTGGGTGGGCAAAATATATTTCTCCCATGGGCAAAGAAATTCAAAAGGGGTGATGATCTTAATTAACAATAATTTTGATCCAAATGTGCAAATTGTCCAAACAGATCCTCAAGGTAGATGGATTATTTTAAATATGTTATTGGACAATAAACAAATATGGCTTGTTAACCTATACGGTCCGAATAATGATGATCCAAGCTTCTTTGAAAATATATATAAGAACTTATCAACTCTACAAGCAACACTAGACTCTATTATTATAATGGGAGATTTTAATACGGTCTTAAATAGCTCTATAGACCGGAAAGGAAATCACACTACAAATTATCACCCTCAGGCACTTAAGGAAATCATGAATGTCATGGATATATTGGAATTAGTGGATATATGGAGACTTAAATACCCTGATTTAGTGAGATATACATGGCGGAGGCTGAATCAAGCTAGTCGTCTTGACTACTTTCTTATTCCATTCTCTCTGGCACCAAAAGTTAAAAAAGTGTTGATAGGGGATAGAATGCGGTCGGATCATCACATAATTGGCATATATATTTCTCTTACAGAATTTCCACGTGGGCGAGGATATTGGAAATTTAATCAAAGTCTACTAGATGATAAATTGTTTAGAACTAGGACAGAAGATTTTATAACTGACTTTTTCAGACATAACATAGGTACAGCAGATCCCCTTATTGTATGGGACACTTTTAAGTGTGCCTTTAGAGGCCATGCAATTCAGTACTCATCTATAAAACAAAAGCAATTTAGATCAAAAGAGTCCATATTAACAAAGGAAATTGAAGGACTAACAGTACAGTTAGATAGCAATAAAAACGGTACCATAGAGGCACAGAATAATTTAGAGGAAAAACAAAAAGAAATGGAGGAACTTATTCAAGAAAGATCCAGTGTAATATATTATAAAAATAAAGCGAACTGGATGGAATATGGGGAAAAATGCACCAAATTCTTTTTCAATCTTCAATATAGAAATGCTACCAAAAAAAATGTATTAAAACTTGTGACAAATGATGGAGTCACGCATGATTCACCAAATGATATTTTGAAAGAGGAAGTAAAGTACTTTAAGAATATGTTTTCGTTTCAGGCTCCTCCATCTCCACTAACTGAAACTAATTGTATGGATTTTTTTCCTATTAATAATGTAAAATTAACATCTGAACAGAAAGACTCATGTGAAGGCCAAATTACAGAGGAGGAACTGCTTGTTGCAATTGGGGCCTTTAAAGATGGGAAAACTCCAGGGCTGGATGGCATACCAGTGGAAGTATACAAAACGTTTTTTGATATACTCAAAGGACCATTATTAACTTGTTTTAACCACTCCTATATAAATGGTAGATTATCAGACACACAACAAGAAGGTCTGATATCGTTATTACTGAAACAGGACCCAAGTGGTATATATAAAGATCCAGTCCAATTAAAAAATTGGAGACCTCTTACACTTCAGTGTTGTGATGCAAAAATCCTAGCAAAATGCTTGGCGCATAGAATAAAAAAAGTTTTGTCAGATATTATTCATCCTAATCAGACAGGTTTTTTACATGGACGATACATTGGAGATAATATAAGGCAAGTACTGGAAACAATAGAACACTATGAGATATCGGGGACACCAGGCCTGGTTTTCATAGCTGATTTTGAAAAGGCTTTTGATAAAGTACGACTGGAGTTTATATATAAATGCCTAGAATATTTCAATTTTGGGGAATCTCTTATAAAATGGGTTAAAATTATGTATAGTAACCCTAGGTGTAAAATAGTAAATAATGGCTACATCTCAGAAAGTTTTAAACTATCTAGAGGAGTAAAACAAGGTTGTCCACTATCGGCATATCTATTTATTATTGCCATCGAAATGTTAGCTGTTAAAATTAGATCAAACATTAATATTAAAGGATTAGAAATCCATGGCTTAAAAACTAAGGTGTCATTGTACGCTGATGATTCATGTTTTCTTTTAAAACCACAACTAGAGTCTCTCCAGGGCCTCATAGAGGATCTAGATACCTTTGCTATCCTCTCTGGATTAAAACCAAATTATGATAAATGTACCATATTACGTATTGGATCACTAAAAAATACACATTTTATATTGCCATGTAGTTTACCAATTAAATGGTCTGACGGAGATGTGGACATACTCGGTATAAAAATCCCAAAAGAAAGAAATGATCTCACTCCAATAAATTTTTATAGAAAGTTAGCAAAAATAGATAAGATCTTGCTACCATGGAAAGGAAAATACCTGTCTATTTGTGGAAAAATCACCCTAATTAACTCTTTAGTCATATCACAGTTTACCTATTTGCTTATGGTTTTGCCTACACCTAGTGACCTGTTTTTTAAATTATATGAACAAAAAATATTCAATTTTATTTGGAACGGCAAGCCAGATAAAATTAAAAGGGCCTATTTATATAACGAATATGAATTCGGAGGGCAGAAATTATTAAATATTAAAGCATTAGACCTCTCACTAAAGGCATCGGTCATACAAAAGTTATACTTAAATCCAAACTGGTTCTCTAGTAAACTGGTACGAATGTCTCATCCTATGTTCAAGAAGGGCCTTTTTCCCTTTATTCAGATTACACCTGCTCATTTTCGGTTGTTTGAAAAGGAAATGATCTCCAAAATATCCTTATTCTTTAAACAAGCCTTAGAAAGTTGGTTGCAATTTCAGTTTAATCCACCTGAAAGGACGGAACAAATAGTACAACAAATATTGTGGTTAAATTCAAATATAATAATTGATAAAAAAACTGTATTTATCGAAGAAATGTTTAAAAAAGGTATAATTTTTGTGAATGATATCATAAATAGGACTGGTGGAGTTATGTCACACATGCAGCTAACACAGACATATGGAAAAGTCTGCTCTACCCAAAATTACAACCAATTAATTGCAGCATTACCACAAAAATGGAAGAGGCAAGTAGAAGGGGAAAAAAGTAAGGAACTTGTATGTCGGCCCTGTATTAAAGAACAAAAATGGTTAAAGAAAAGTGTGATAAATAAAAACATATACCAATTTCATTTAAGGACCAAAAAACTAACAGCTGTGCCATACAAATTGCAAAATAGTTGGGAAGAGATTTTCGATGTACCCATTCCATGGCACATGGTTTATGAATTGATACGCAAAACAACGCCGGATTCAAAACTTCGAATTTTTCAATATAAATTACTGTACAAAATTCTTGCAACTAATAGAATGTTATATATATGGGGTATACAATCTTCCCAGCTCTGCAGATTCTGTTGTGAGGAGGCAGAGTCATTAGATCATTTATTTTGGTATTGTCCATATGTAGCTCGTTTTTGGTCACAGGTCCAGGAATGGCTGAAGAATTGCAACATTTGCCTAAAACTAACGCTACAGATAGCAATACTGGGGGATTTGAAAAGCCATAGTCAATCAATCAATAATATAATAATTATTTTGGCAAAGATGTTTATTTTTAATTTACAATCTGTAGAAGCTATGAGAATAGGAAGGTTCAGGTCTTTTGTGAAGCATCACAGCACAGTTGAGAAATGTATGGCAAATAGAAATCCGAAATGGATGATGTTGGAAGATAGATGGGAGGGGTTGGGTGGAGCTGAAGGGTGGGACTAATAACAAGATAAACAATATAGGGCATACGGGATCTGTGAAATGTGTATAGGTGCGGAGCTTTTGTGAAATAGCACAGTTACAAGTGGAAATAAAATTGGATGGACAACAGAAATAGAGGAAGGACTAAGAACAAATAAGAGAGAACTATTGTAAAGTGGACTGTGTCTGTAAGATAGGTATAAGATGTAGAAATTGAAGGTAAAAGCAGAAGTGTTTATAAGTTTACTCCAATTGGGGGATTGGTGGTAGGGTCGCGGGGAATAATAATAAAGGCATATTCTTTAAAAAAGTATGTATGTCTATATAGGTATGTGTATGTATATATGTGTATATGTATGCATACGTGTATGGATATATATATTTACCCAAAAAAATATGGGGGAATGGAAATGATGCAGACAATTACATTGGAAGCAACATTCTTTCCGCAATACTAAGCTGATCCACCCCTAAAGAGAAAAAAAAAAAAAAAAAAAAAGACGCGTCCCCTCATAACTCCGGTTCCCTTCTCCGGTAGCCTCTGCTCTCCTCAGTGCCTCCAGCTGTTCCCATGGGAGGCGATCCCTACCAGCCAGGATCTCCTCCCATGTGTAGCAACCTTTCCCGTCCAATACATCGTCCCAAGTCCATTCCTCCTTCTTTTTCTGTCCCTTACTCCGTTTACTCCGCTGCTTGGTTCTGGAGATTTGGTGGGTGATTCTGTAACGGCAGTCCTCCTCCTCTTCATCTGAAGAGGAGGAGTATTGAGGGAACCAAGGCGCAGCGTAGTGAAATGACATATTTTATTAACGAAAACACGAACTTGACTAAACTAACAAAAACAACAAACGGTGTAGACAGACCTAAACGACGATCTTACATAAAACAAGAAGAACGCACGAATAGGAAACATAGACTACACAAACCGAACAAACCGTAAACAGTCCCGCGTGGTGTACAGACACAGACACGGAAGACAATCACCCACAACGAACACTGTGAAAACGCCTACCTAAATATGACTCTTAATTAGAGGAACGCCAAACACCTGCCTCTAATTAAGAGCCATACCAGGCAACCCAATAAACCAACACAGAAACAGAAAACATAGAATGCCCACCCAAACTCACGTCCTGACCAACTAACACATATAACAAACTAACAGAAATAGGTCAGGAACGTGACAGATATATTATCTCTTGTGAATGATATATTATTTCTTGTGAATGATATATTATCTCTTGTGAATGATATATTATCTCTTGTGAATGATATATTATCTCTTGTGAATGATATATTATCTCTTGTGAATGATATATTATCTCTTGTGAATGATATATTATTTCTTGTGAATGATATATTATCTCTTGTGAATTATATATTATCTCTTGTGAATGATATATTATCTCTTGTGAATGATATATTATCTCTTGTGAATGATGCCCAGCTTAAGGTAAGAAGCAGCACATGCTTTTCTTTGCGACTTATTCAAATCATAGTCACACACCTCATGTAGCCTAGAACATAGGCCTATAAAGTGCCTTCGCAAAGTATTCAGACCCCTTGACTTTTCCCCACATTTTGTTACGTTACAGCCTTATTCTAAAATGGATGAAATAAAACAAGTTCCTCAGCAATCTACACACAATACCCCATAATGACAAAGCAGAAAATGTATTTTTTTTAATTTTTGCACATTTATTAAAAACATAATACAGAAATAGCTTATTAACAGAAGTAATCAGACCCTTTGCTATGAGACTCGAAATTGAGCTCAGGTACATCCTGTTTCCATTGATCATCCATGAGATGTTTCTACAACTTGATTGGAGTCTACCTGTGGTAACTTCAATTGATTAGACATGATTTGCAAAAGGCAGACACTTGTCTATAAAAGGTCCAAAAAACCAAGCCATGAGGTCAATAGAATTGTCCGTAGAGCTCAGAGACAGGATTGTGTCGAGGCACAAATCTGGGGAAGGGTATCAAAACATTTCTGCAGCATTGAAGGTCCCCAAGAACACAGTGGCCTCCAGCATTCTAAAATGGAAGAAGTTTGGAACCACCAAGACTCTTCATAGAGCTGGCTGCCCAGCCAAACAGCAATCGGGGGAGAAGGGACTTGGTCAGGGAGGTGACCAAGAACCCGATGGTCACTCTGACAGAGCTCTAGAGTTCCTCTGGGGAGATTGGAGAACCTTCCAGAAGGACAACCATCTCTGCACCACTCCACCAATCAGGCCTTTATGGTAGATGACAGCCCACTTGGAGTTTGCCAAAAGGCACTTAAAGACTATCAGACCATGAGAAACAAGACCCTCCAGTTGTTCTGCAGTCCACAATGTTTATCTTTCATCACATATGAATAGATCATGATAGATCATAAAGTAATGGCTTTTGCGGCAAGTTAATACCGCTAGACAGTTCTGGTATTGATTCAAATAACAGCTCTCTTTGAGAGTACGTTGGAGATGTTGATGCTGCTCCTGCTGCTGCTGATGACGATCATGATGATCATATTATCGGTGATAACGACGATAGTACTGCTAATGACGCTGCCATTTCTGACATATTTTCTTCTCCTTTCGTGTGCAGATTCATCAGGTCAGGTGACCTCATCTCCACTGAGCTCTCCCACGTCCCACCGGGGCATGCACCCATCCCTGCTCAACCCGTCCTCCATGGGGCCCTCAGGCTCCTTGCACTCTCCGATCAGCACCCTGAGTTCTCCCATGAATGGCCTGGGCTCGCCCTTTTCTGTCATCAACTCCCCCATGGGCCCACACTCCATGTCCTCACCCGGCATGGGCTACGGTCCCAGTGTCAGCCCCCAGGTAAGGCCTGTCACAGATTCACACACACACTGATACCTGTATATCACACACACATGGACACACACACACTGATACCTGTATATCACACACATGGACACACACAGCTGCCCAAGACACAGACAACCGTCATAGGAATTCAAATGTCCCTAGTTCTGGACCCTGTGATAACGCCGTAGGCCCTTCCATGACCCCCTATTTTTCAAAGTTTGATACTTAAGCAATGTCTTTCACTCTCTTTCCCCCCCAGACCTAATCTTTCCACTCTCTCTCAACCCATCCTGTTCTTTTCCCCTTTTTCTCAACATCTCTCTCTCTCTCTCTCTCTCTCTCTCTCTCTCTCTCTCTCTCTCTCTCTCTCTCTCTCTCTCTCTCTCTCTCTCCCTCCCTCTCTCTCCCTCCCTCTCTCTCCCTCTCTCTCTCTCTCTCTCTCTCTCTCTCTCTCTCTCTCTCTCTCTCTCTCTCTCTCTCTCTCTCTCTCTCTCTCTCTCTCTCTCAATTCACTTCAAAGGGCTTTATTGGCATTGAAAACATACACTACCATTCAAAAGTTTGTGGTCACTTAGAAATGACCTTGTTTTTTAAATAAAAGCACATTTCTTGTCCATTAAAATAACATCAAATTGATCAGAAATACAGTGTAGAGATTGTCAATGTTGTAAATGACTGTTGTAGCTGGAAACAGCAGATTTTTTAATGGAATATCTACATAGGCGTACAGAGGCCCATTGTCAGCAACCATCACTCCTGTGTTCCAAAGGAACGTTGTGTTAGCTAATCCAAGTTTATAATTTTAAAAGTCAAATTGATCATTAGAAAACCCTTTTGCAATTATTTTAGCACAGCTGAACAACAACATAGCAAGGCAGCAACACATGACAACAACATGGTAGCAAGACAACATGACAACAACATGGTAGCAAGACAACATGGCAGCAGCACAACATGACGACACAGCATGGTAGCAACAAAGCATGGTAGCAACACAACATGGCAGCAGCACAACATGACGACACAGCATGGTAGCAACACAACATGGTAGCAACACAACATGGTAGCAACACAACATGGTAGCAAGACAACATGGCAGCAGCACAACATGACGACACAGCATGGTAGCAACACAACATGACAACAACATGGTAGCAACACAACATGGTAGCAAGACAACATGGCAGGAGCACAACATGACAACACAGCAGGGTAGCAACACAACATGACAACAACATGGTAGCAATACAACATGGCAGCAGGACAACATGGCAGCAGCACAACATGAAGACACAGCAGGGTAGCAACACAACATGACAACAACATGGTAGCAACACAACATGGTAGCAACACAACATGGCAGCAGGACAACATGGCAGCAGCACAACATGACGACACAGCATGGTAGCAACACAACATGACAACAACATGGTAGCAACACAACATGGCAGCAGGACAACATGGCAGCAGCACAACATGACGACACAGCATGGTAGCAACACAACATGACAACAACATGATAGCAACACAACATGGCAGAAGCACAACATGACGACACAGCAGGGTAGCAACACAACATGACAACAACATGGTAGCAACACAACATGGCAGCAGCATAACATGACGACACAGCATGGTAGCAACACAACATGACAACAACATGGTAGCAACACAACATGGCAGCAGGACAACATGGCAGCAGCACAACATGAAGACACAGCATGGTAGCAACACAACATGACAACAACATGGTAGCAACACAACATGGCAGCAGGATAACATGGTAGCAGCACAGAACACGGTACAAACATTTTTGGGCAAGAAGGTAGAGACAATAATACATCACGCAAAGCAGCCACAACTGTCAGTAAGGGTGTCTAGGATTGAGTCTTTGAATGAAGAGATTGAGCTTAAACTGTCCAGTTTGAGTTTGTTGCAGCTCGTTCCAGTCGCTAGCTGCAGCGAACTGAAAAGACGAACGACCCAGGGATGTGTGTACTTTGGGGACCTTTAACAGAATGTGACTGGCAGAACGAGTGTTGTATGTGGGGGAAAATGGAATAGACAATAAACAAAAGGGAAATGAACAAGGGAAACATTAGTAAACATTACACTCACAAAAGTTTTAAAAGAATATAGACATTTCAAATGTTATATTATTGGCTATGTACAGTCTTTCTTTCTTTCGCTCTCTCTCGCTTTCTCCCTCTTCCTCGCTTTCTCCCCCCTCTCCAACCCTCTCTTTCCTCTCTCTCTCTCTCTCTCTCTCTCTCTCTCTCTCTCTCTCTCTCTCTCTCTCTCTGTCTCTCTCTCTCTCTCTCTCTCTCTCTCTCTCTCTCTCTCTCTCTCTCTCTCTCTCTCTCTCTCTCTCTCTCTCTCTCCCTCTCTCTCTCTCTCTCTCTCTCTCTCTCGTTGCACCAATAAGCACCCCAGTTTCTTTGGTGGTGAAAAAAATACAATTAAGGCATCAATGCTTTCTTTCCGTGGCCCAGTTTCCTTTCAAAGCCATATCAAAAAATGAAAACGTTTGCCTAAAATGCACTAACAGCCTTTTTGTATTTGCTAAAAATCATGTTAAATAGGGAGTCAGCAATGTGCTGTTATTGGGGATGGTGTTCCCTGGTTTTGCTGGGCTTATCACTGTGTTCCTAACCAAAGCGCCCCATATGTAATGGACTTAAGTGTGGATTAAGGGCACTTTCTGAGAGAGGGCCCAATTCTGGATTCTTCTTCAATTGCTAGAAAGAAAGCCTCACTCCCCCCAGCCCCCTTCCTCTCCTCCACTTTTCAGTTCCTGTGCTTTCATCTGCACTGTGGACTCGATCCTAGTGTGGCCTGTTCAATATGCAGGGTGACTATAATGTTTGTTAGCAATGGTTACTGTTGATTTTACTCAGATCCGTGTCAATTTTAAAGAATGTATGAGAGAAGGTTTGAGTGATATTTTCTTTGATAGGATTGAGCTTCAACATGCACTCACCTCCTTCACTCAGAGATGAACCAGAGATGAGCTTAATGAAACTCATAACTGGAAGGTCCTGGGTAGTTGGTGAGTGTGGAGGGTGGTATCTGACTGGTAAGGATGGTGACTGCAGTTGTTTGGTGAGGGTTCGTCATGTTGAAGGTTGGTTATGACTGGTGAGGGTGGTAGCTGGCTGACAAGGGTGGTGGCTACAGTTGGTGAGAGAGGGTGGTGGCTACAGGTGGTGAGAGGGTGGTTGGAGGGTTAAAGATGGTGGCATGGCCCTGCGGTCCCGAGGCACGGCTTTTCTGAAGGAAGGTGATTTGAGTCAGACGGCAGATGCCACTTAGTCTCAACACTCGGCTGACTGGTTGTTTTCAGGAGCAGTCAGGCGGAACGAGGTCGCCACTCTCTGGGCCCTCTGAATTTAACCTCCCAGGATCTGGAACAAGCCCCCCCACCTGCTACCTCCCACACATACAGTACACTGGACAGACACACAAATTCATATATTACATACAGTACACTGGACAGACACACATATTCATACATTACACTGGACAGACACACATATTCAGACATTACACTGGACAGACACACATATTCAGACAGTACACTGGACAGACACACATATTCATACAGTACACTGGACAGACACACATATTCATACATTACACTGGACAGACACACATATTCAGACATTACATACATTACACTGGACAGACACACATATTCAGACAGTACACTGGACAGACACACATATTCAGACACACATATTCATACATTACACTGGACAGACACACATATTCAGACAGTACACTGGACAGACACACATATTCAGACAGTACACTGGACAGACACACATATTCAGACAGTACACTGGACAGACACACATATTCATACATTACACTGGACAGACACACATATTCAGACAGTACACTGGACAGACACACATATTCAGACAGTACACTGGACAGACACACATATTCATACATTACACTGGACAGACACACATATTCATACATTGCACTGGACAGACACACATATTCAGACAGTACACTGGACAGACACACATATTCATACATTACATACAGTACACTGGACAGACACACATATTCATACATTACACTGGACAGACACACATATTCATACATTACACTGGACAGACACACATATTCATACATTACACTGGACAGACACACATATTCATACATTACACTGGAAAGACACACATATTCAGACAGTACACTGGACAGACACACATATTCATACATTACACTGGACAGACACACATATTCATACATTACACTGGACAGACACACATATTCATACATTACACTGGAAAGACACACATATTCAGACAGTACACTGGACAGACACACATATTCATACATTACACTGGACAGACACACATATTCATACATTACACTGGACAGACACACATATTCATACATTACATACAGTACACTGGACAGACACACATATTCATACATTACACTGGACAGACACACATATTCAGACATTACATACAGTACACTGAACAGACACACATATTCATACATTACACTGGACAGACACACATATTCATACATTACACTGGACAGACACACATATTCAGACAGTACACTAGACAGACACACATATTCAGACAGTACACTGGACAGACACACATATTCATACATTACACTGGACAGACACACATATTCAGACAGTACACTGGACAGACACACATATTCATACATTACACTGGACAGACACACATATTCAGACAGTACACTGGACAGACACACATATTCATACATTACACTGGACAGACACACATATTCATACATTACACTGGACAGACACACATATTCATACATTACACTGGACAGACACACATATTCAGACAGTACACTGGACAGACACACATATTCATACAGTACACTGGACAGACACACATATTCATACATTACACTGGACAGACACACATATTCATACATTACACAGGACAGACACACATATTCATACATTACACTGGACAGACACACATATTCATACATTACACTGGACAGACACACATATTCATACATTACACTGGACAGACACACATATTCAGACAGTACACTGGACAGACACACATATTCATACATTACACTGGACAGACACACATATTCAGACAGTACACTGGACAGACACACATATTCAGACAGTACACTGGACAGACACACATATTCAGACAGTACATACAGTCCCCCTTCTCTCTTTCTTTCATCCACTCTTTTAAGTATCACGTTAACAGTTCAATGACACATGATCGACTGGGTTACATGTAAGGGATTACAAAAAAACGGTAACTGTATTCTGTTACGTTACCAGAGAAAACAAATTGTAATCGGATTACAGGTACTTTTGAAAAACTAGATGATTACTTTGAGGATTACTTTTCAATTCAGAAAGGATGTTTGCGGAATTTTTTGTTGTTGAAGCTTTTCTGTTTTCTCAATGACATTCAAATCAGCATTGAAAAAAGGCGCAAGTTTAAGTTTGTTCCACCTGAGCAAGTCTGACCACAAGTTAGAGACCACTATGATGACACACCAAATGTGTTTGATGGTTCGCGGGAAAAGAGCAGGAACAGGCTTTCCAAAGATTATCCAACTTGAATAAACGCTTGGAGGTAAGGATGACAGCAGTGGTGTAGTCTACGGCGATACAGATATCACTTATTATTGATATCTACATAGCGTATTGATGTGAATCACACTGATGCTCTATCATTTAGCTATTTGCGCCTTACGGATTGTGGTTGTTGTGAATGGCTGTTCCCAAATCATTGTTTTTTAAACTAGTGGACAGACAGTGAAAAATGCGATCTAATGGACACATGCTCAAACTCGCACACTTTTGATAGACTTAAAAGGGCAATCTGTAGTTGCTACATCCATTTTTGGACTTATAAATTATATACTGTATATATTGATTCTTGAAGAATATAACTTATAAATGCATCATGAGTTTAGTTCAACTGTCCTACTCCATGAGAACCCAAACTATAAACCAGTTTTTATCTAATGTTTGTAAACATTGTCAATGTAAACAAACACTGTAGAGCCTTATAACATGGTTAAAACAATCATTTTGATATCATGGATGGCCAGTCCTTGCATCCATGGCTCTGTCTATTAATCTGAGAGTGGTTACATTTCTCCAGGCTCATCCCTCAGCTTTTACCAAACCAGATGCGGGGTGTCCATTTTGTTATTGTTTCATCTGTGGATTTGCCCGTTAAACAGCTGCAAATTGTGAAGATATCAAAGTGTCACCAACAAAAAGGTCAACAATAGGCCCATAGCAAATGCAGCATATGGCATTCATTTTTCACATGTAAATAGCACTTTTCAGTAGTGCTCAAAGCATGCCATTCCATGAGCGCAGCATTTATTTTTCAACTTGAATCAATGAGCCCAATCAGTCCTCCATGACAACAAAATCATAAACAACAGAGCAGGGCTGGCTAATAAGTCCTTAGTGTTGTAGTCATGCTCAGGTAAAAGAATTTGGCTAATCTATACTTCCATATTTCCAAGTCTTATTCTTGAAGATAAAGGGGTATAACATGTATTGGAGTGACTGGAATTCTGATAGACTGATAGAATTACATTTAGAAAGTAACCTAACCAACCGTGAGATCGATTATGTCAAAAATAACAGGGATTGCTGAGGGACGTGGCATGGGACAGGAGAGTATGTAATACTGTAATTCACTGGCTTTTTTTAGTCAACCATCTTGTCTTCCAGCCACTAAACCACATCTAGAAGATGAGCCTGTCCTTAAGACTATTCACATGTTACAGTTAACAGTCAGAGTCAAACCCGCATGGACCAGAACCAGAACCAAGGAACACCGAGTCACTGACTGTGGCTCTGGATCTCGAGCCCAAAGCTGCGGGTGGTATCACAGTCTTACTGCCCTTTTTAATCTTATTTTGTCTTTTTTAGCAACACCCAGTTTAGTATGTCTGTGTTTAGACTGACATTCATTCAGTGAGCCGGCTGTTTGCACTGTATATTGTCTCAGATTAGAATAGCATCTTCATTGTTCCAAGGGGCCACACATGACGCCGAGGCGAAATTCCTTTCCGTCTTTCTTTCTTTAAGTGGTTTTTCTCTTTTATTCCGGTCTTACTAGAATTATCCGCCCCCTTTCTGGAATGTTCTGGGCAATATCTCTTGGGGATGTTAGTCGGGGGAGCGGCTGACCACAGCCTTGCCCATTAGAATTAGTCCGACCCTGTTCTGAGTCTGATGCTCCAACCATCGCTCTATCACAGCCACCACAATCTCCCAGCAGCTGGAATAGATTACAGAGAACTGGAACTAATTTTACACTTACAATGACAATGGAGAATGCTGTCTGGCTGTTGTTTCTGCTGAAAGGCATCCCCTGTCATCCGAAACCAGTGGCGGATACCGAGCGCTTTCTATTTCATTTGGAAAATCAAAGACTCCTGGCTCTGTCTCTCTGACCTCTGCTCCCCTGTTCTGCACGACTCTCAGTGTAAAGCCTGTTGTGTGTGTTTTTGGAGCTGAGCTCCATGGCTATACTAATGCCAAAATGGTGGAAATGTTTCACAAGAAATGGAATACTCATAATAACGTATGAATGAGCCTGCAGTGATGTCATGCGTCCGTTTGGGTACGTCTTGTTTAGGTGAGGGTCGCTAGGAGACTGAAACACAACTGGCGGCTCTAATACATTATATATGGAGTGGGGGAGAGCAGAGTGGACCAGTCCCTTCCTGTGTGGGAGTAATAAAGCTCCACTCCACTGTGCTGCTTTTTGATGAGAGCTGGTGCAGGCACCAGCCACGCTTTATGACATCATGGTGCCATGGTCCTAATTGGGCACACAATGGAGCTGTGTGGAGAGCCCCAGGAGAGCAGTTACCATCGCCTCTGCTACGTCAATCACTCCAAATGGGCAGGCCAATATGTTTTTACCCAAGGTCGTCTCTGATAGCAATTACCTGAGCTTTCCTGCTTCTCTTCATGTGCGTACAGGGTAATGGCAGCTACGTACGTATCTCACCCCATTACTTGAGCTCACACCTGGTCCAGAGTTCAGAGCTCAGTGATTGAGTTGAACCCCTAAACCAGATTCAGTGTACATGCAGGATTATGGTTAATGCTAATGTGTCTACCTCCTGCCTCTATATGAGGGGTCTCAGTGAAGGCCAGCTGTGTTCCAGGTAGGCTACTCTGAGGGGAAGAAACCACACCACGGATTTGATTTCACACGCCGGCCCCCGAGGCTCCTGTTATTGAAATGCCTCAGGGGGCAATGCATTTATTTTAAACCTACCCATTCAGTTGCGTCTGGTGGTATGGTCTAACAACTTAAAACCGCCGAGACAGTCTACCCCCAAAGCACACATACATACTCACACACATAAACACACACACACACACACATACACATAAACACACATACACACACACATACACATAAACACACATACACACACACATACACATAAACACACATACACACACACGCCCACGTACTCGGACTCTTCCCTTCCTCCTAAATCCCTCGACACACAGACCCCTCAACCCACCTGTGAAGTTGGTCTCCAAACTCTGCAAATCCCCAATGGGCCACCACAACAACCACACCACACACACACATTACCTCACGTGCCTTAAATGGCTCTTAAAGTGGATACTTATAGGCACAGTTCCTCCAAAAACATAAATAAGCTCCTCTTAAAAAACTTTAAACCAGACCCAAAAAACGTAAAGAACTGCAGTATTCATCAACATTTTCCCAGACGTCTGTAACTAGGAGTGGGTGGTATAGACCAGGATGCTGGAGTCAAGCTGTCGCCTTGTCTCAGACTGATTCATGCAGGCTCTAATGAAGAAAATGTGTCGTTTTATGTTATTTCACATTCGTAAGTGAGCCTTGAGTCTGTGGGAAGAGGGAACAGCGAGATCAGATCGAGTTTCCAACAGATTGTTTTCAGCAGCGATTCATTCAGACTGTGGCTTTTAACCCTGAAAATGCTGTTTCATTCTTTGTGGATAGTCATCCTTACTATCCCTACAGTCGAGAGATGTAGAAAATATCTGACTCAAACTCTCTCCCTCATAGAATTTTCTCATCAGTCAGTGACAGGTCTTTGGTTTTGAGTTGCAGATAATTTTAAAATGACAATCCCCCATTCCTTATCATATCTTACAAACAGGTCCAATCCATTCCTTATCATATCTTACAAACAGGTCCAATCCATTCCTTATCATATCTTACAAACAGGTCCAATCCATTCCTTATCATATCTTACAAACAGGTCCAATCCATTCCTTATCATATCTTACAAACAGGTCCAATCCATTCATTATCATATCTTACAAACAGGTCCAATCTATTCCTTATCATATCTTACAAACAGGTCCAATCCATTCCTTATCATATCTTACAAACAGGTCCAATCCATTCCTTATCATATCTTACAAACAGGTCCAATCCAGTCCTGAGAAATGAATTGGGACATTTTGGTAAAACGTCGCTTCATAATGTGGCTATTATTATGTGGTTTATGATTTGATTGTTATTTGTTATGATGTTATTTATTGGTTCACGATTAAGATACAAATTGCTTTTATCTTAATTATAATTTGGTTTATTATTATAGCGTAAATCTGTTATGATGTAGGCCCTGAGTTGGTTGCCGATACGTTATGGGTTGGTTGCTAATACGTTATGGGTTGGTTGCCAATACGTTATGGATTGGTTGCCAATACGTTATGGGTTGGTTGCCAATACGTTATGGGTTGGTTGCCAATACGTGATGGGTTGGTTGCCAATACGTTATGGGTTGGTTGCCAATACATTATGGGTTGATTGCCAATACGTTATGGGTTGGTTGCCAATACGTTATGGGTTGGTTGCCAATACGTGATGGGTTGGTTGCCAATACGTGATGGGTTGGTTGCCAATACGTGATGGGTTGGTTGCCAATACGTTATGGGTTGGTTGCCAATACGTTATGGGTTGGTGGCCAATACGATATGGGTTGGTTGCCAATGTGATATTATTAAGTTGATAGTCTGTTATTATTATCTAATCATCGGCTGATGATTGATGACTGATGAACATCATGTGATCACATCGTGTGATAACGGTTAAAGTGCTGACTCGCTGTAGAAGAGAGAGAGAGGCTGAAAGAAAAAGGGAGGAAGAGAGAGAAGGGACAAATACGGAGAGAGAGGAGACAGAGATCGACTGAGAAAGAGAGAGAGAGAGAGAGAGAGAGAGAGAGACAGAGTGGCGGGACAAGAGTATGACTAGCAGCATTGGGAAAGCTGCTGATTCAGGAGTACACCATGCAGTGCCTGCTCACAGGAGGAGGCCATGTCTCCTATGATAACAAGCCTGACTAACACACATCTGATAATGCCACACTGAGGTGAGACACCAGCAGGAGGCCTGCATGGCTATTCCCTAGACCATGTTACAATGCTCTCTCCATTATGTTTCCAGAATAACATTATGCTGATAGACTGCAGCTCACTTTTTGACATCTACAAAGTTCTGTTGGAAAACCTCAGGCACTATCATATTCATTGTGGCAGTATACATGATAAGAAAAGTGTGTGTGTGTGTGTGTGTGTGCGTGCGTGCGTGCGTGCGCATGTGCGTGCGTGCGTGTATGTGTGTGTGCGTGTATGCACCTATGCACCTATGTGTATGTGTGTGTCAGATAGGTGTCCTTCAGAGTTGTAACACTGCAGTACTTGATCCCGAAGGGTGACTTGTGGTTAGCATTCCCTAAATGCCTCAGGAGAGGTTAAAGCAAAACACACCTCCTGTGTGAAACCCTGCCCTCATATCTGTTGATAGCTTGTCAAGATTAGATGTTTATGCTCCTACTGACCACAAAGGTACATTTTTCTTAAAAACGTAATATTGTGGGGGAGAAAGAGTCCAGGGCCCGGTTTCCCCAATAGCGATGGAACTAAGAGTGTTTCAACAATGCATTTTCCTACAACGGTCGAAGATGTAACATGCTTCTTCAAAAGCACAAAGAGCATGGTTACTAAGTGTGTCATTGGAGTGTGTCGATACTGATAGGATCGAAAGAAAGGGAGCGCTGCTGTCGGATCAGCCTTCTCCATTCAAATCTTACCTTAACATTAGAATTATATTCGCAATACTGACGACGGATCAGCACCTAGGACCTAGAGAGAGATTCCCACCTACAGCTTATTCTAATGCTTACTAAATCACTGCTTTGCCACATCATTGCGCACATGTTAGGCTACACATCATGAAATGTACAGGCAATTTACAGACACTAGTCTACAAGTAGCAAAATATAACTCAATTGATTGAACATGAACATATACTTCAATATGATTCAAATAGGCCTATAGTTAACTGTTTATATTTTAATGCTCATCTCGGTTTTCATTTGAAGCATCATTTTATACGTTGTTGTTTTTATCAATTGTAAAAACGTTGTATTTGCACTGCAGTCAATTTTGTTATCAGCGGTCACAGTGAGACAGATAAACCATGTGCTTCTATGTTTAGTGGAGATCTTCTGTCTATAAGTGATGTGGGAGAGCAAAAAAAGCCTCTACACTGAACAAAAATATAAAACACAACATGTAAAGTGTTGGTCCCATGTTTCATGAGCTGAAATAAAAGACCAGAAATGTTCGATACGCACAAAAAGTTTTTTTCTCTCAAATCTTGTGGACAAATTTGTTTACATCCCTGTTAGTGAGCATTTTTCATTTGCCTAGATAATCCATCCACCTGACAGGTTGACATGTCAAGAAGCTGATTAAACAGCATGATCATTGTTACACAGGTGCACCTGTGCTGGGGACAATAAAAGACCACTCTAAAATGTGCAGTTTGGTCACACAACACAATTTGGGATGCTCTGGATTGACGTGTAAGACAGCGTGTTCCAGTTTCCGCCAATATCCAATGACTTCGCACAGCCATTGAAGAGGAGTGGGACAACATTCCACGGGCCACAATCAACAGCCTGATCAACTCTATGCGAAGGAGATGTGTCACGCTGCATGAGGCAAATGGTGAGGCAAATTTCAGCAGAAGGTGAGGTCAGAGGTCACAAGTTGTATTGGGGTTATCAGAATGTTAAATCACTAACTCTACACACCTCTAACTGTTCCCGAACGGAGTTGTTGTCTGTCAGACTGACATTTGTGTCTATTTGTATCCAGTGTTCACTTCCTCCACTTTGCAGAAGCAGACGCGTAAGCTTTGGCCAGCTTTCATTTTGGGGTTTAGACTCGCAAATTAGCAATTTATTAAAACCAAGCTTCAGTTGATTGCTCACTAGCAAGTCCTACTTCAGCGAGGAATCTGGTTTACTAGTGGAAAGAAAATTGAGCAATCCTGGCATTAGCTTTCTGCACTTATTCATATTTGTGTCCAACACATATAATGGGGGTGTTATGAAAGAATAATGTGAGCCTCATAACTTCTACTAAAGTAAAATAAAGGTGCCCTTCAAATGTTAGACACTGGAGTTACACTTGGGGGTTGAGCATTGAGAAGTGGTGCAATGGGATTTGATGTATTCCTTTGATATATATTTATGAGCAAAGTCTGTGCTAAGACTCAGTGAAACGAGCTAAGCCAGTCTTAAGCAGGGGCCTCTAATGTCTCCCTTGTTCTTTTCTACTCTTTTTAATGCATGGTGGAGGGAGGTTTTATAGTTCCGTGTGTACTGTAAGTGACATCATAGCATATTTAAGCAACAATGTACGCACTCATACACTACACTATGTACGCACTCCGCTACAGTGAAAATAAACCATTTACACAAACAGCATGACTCCTAACTCCTAGAATGCTGAAGACCACCTTCAAAAAGACTGTATACCATGGGTATGACAAAACATGTATTTTTACTGTTCTAATTACGTTGGTAAGCAGTTTATAATAGCAATAAGGCCTGGGGGGGTGTGGTATATGGCCAACATACCACGGCTAAGGGCTGTTCTTAGGCACAACGCAACGCGGCGTATATTGGCCATATACCACACCCCCCCAGGCCTTATTGCTATTATAAACTGCTTACCAACGTAATTAGAACAGTAAAAATACATGTTTTGTCATACCCATGGTATACAGTCTTTTTGAAGGTGGTCTTCAGCATTCTAGGAGTTAGGAGTCATGCTGTTTGTGTAAATGGTTTATTTTCACTGTAGCAGAGTGCGTACATAGTGTATTTCATTGTGTCATTGAAACCACTGAAATAACTTTCCCAATCCCACTATAACTAGAGTTGTTGTTACAGAGAGAGCAAACTGTCAACTCCTGATTTAAAAAATGTCATTTATATTCTCCTTGTGCAGAGAGAGAGAGAAAGAGAGAGAGACAGTAAGAAGGGGAATGTTGAAAAGTTCAGACAATACCCTGTGTTTGAATCAGAACCTATAGAGCCTGGTTTACTGTGAGGAGACATAGATTCGGTCCAGTGCAGCTGTGCTGGCACATAGAGGAGAAGACAATGAGAGGAGAAGAGAATGAGAGGAGAAGAGAATGAGAGGAGAGGAGAGGAGAGGAGAAGAGAGGAGAAGAGAAAAAAAAATAGAAGGAGGAGAAAGAGAAAGCACACTCAGCCAGTCCAGTCAGAATCAGAAAGGAGACCGAATGAACAGAGAGAGAGAGAGAGAGAGCGAGAGAGAGATCAGTTCCATGTGTAGAATGTAACAGTCTGGAACACACTAATACCTCAGCTGTGCTCAAGGTACTAATCAAATGTTCCTTACCACCCATTGCATAACATGGGCCATAACATCAGAGCATTTACTGGGCCAGCAGTAAAGTCACTTTAAACAATGACACTTTTATATGTTTACATAACCTACATTACTCATCTCATATGTATATAGTGTACTCTATACCATCCACTGCATCTTGCCTATGCCGTTCTATACCATCACTCATTCATATATTTTTTTATGTACATATTCTTATTCATTCCTTTACACTTGTGTGTATAAGGTAGTTGTTGTGAAATTGTTAGGTTAGATTACTCGTTGGATATTACTGCATTGTCGGAACTAGAAGCACAAGCATTTCGCTACATTCACATTAACATCTGCTAACCATGTGTATGTGACGAATAAAATTTGATTTGATTTGACGTTCCACTAAATCAGAAAGCTGCTACCGTCCACTAAATCACACACCTGCTACCTTCCACTAAATCACACACCTGCTACCTTCCACTAAATCACACACCTGCTGCCTTCCACTAAATCACACACCTGCTGCCTTCCACTAAATCACACACCTGCTACCTTCCACTAAATCAGACACCTGCTGCCTTCCACTAAATCACACACCTGCTGCCTTCCACTAAATCACACACCTGCTGCCTTCCACTAAATCAGACACCTGCTGCCTTCCACTAAATCAGACACCTGCTACCTTCCACTAAATCACATACCTGCTACCTTCCACTAAATCAGACACCTGCTGCCTTCCACTAAATCACACACCTGCTGCCTTCCACTAAATCAGACACCTGCTGCCTTCCACTAAATCACACACCTGCTACCTTCCACTAAATCACACACCTGCTACCTTCCACTAAATCAGACACCTGCTACCTTCCACTAAATCACACACCTGCTGCCTTCCACTAAATCACACACCTGCTACCTTCCACTAAATCACACACCTGCTGCCTTCCACTAAATCACACACCTGCTACCTTCCACTAAATCACACACCTGCTGCCTTCCACTAAATCACACACCTGCTGCCTTCCACTAAATCAGACTCCTGCTACCTTCCACTAAATCACACACCTGCTGCCTTCCACTAAATCACACACCTGCTACCTTCCACTAAATCACACACCTGCTGCCTTCCACTAAATCACACACCTGCTACCTTCCACTAAATCAGACACCTGCTACCTTCCACTAAATCACACACCTGCTGCCTTCCACTAAATCACACACCTGCTACCTTCCACTAAATCACACACCTGCTACCTTCCACTAAATCACACACCTGCTACTTTCCAAAAAATCAGACACCTGCTACCTTCCACTAAATCACACACTTGCTACCTTCCACTAAATCACACACCTGCTACTTTCCAAAAAATCTGACACCTGCTACCTTCCACTAAATCACACACCTGCTCTGGTCACAATTAGAGTTCCCAATGCTACAGTAACACACCTCCCATTCTCTCTCTCGCTCTCTCTCTCTGTCTCTCTTTCTCTCTGTTCATTCTGTCTCCTTTCTGATGCTGACTGGACTGGCTGAGTGTGCTTTCTCTTTCTCCTCTCTCTTCCTCTTCCTCTTTCTCTTTCTCCTCCCTTTCTCTTCTCCTCTCCTTCTCCTCTCCTCTCTTTCTCCTCTCATCTCTTTCTCCTCTCCTCCTTTTTCTTCTCCTCTCCTTTACTCTCTTCCTCCTATCCTCTCTTTCTCTTCTCTGTGTGCCAGCACAGCTGCTCTGGACCATATCTGCAGTGCCTTCGGAAAGTATTCAGACCCCTTGACTTTTTCCACATTTTGTTAGGTTACAGCCTTATTCTAAAATTGATTAAATCGTTTTTTCCACTCATCAATCTGCACACAATACCCCATAATGACAAAGCAAAAACAGGATTGTAGAATATTTTGCAAATGTATTAAACATTTAAAAAACCTTAAATATCACATTTACATAAGTATTCAGACGCTTTACTCAGTACTTGGTTGAAGTACCGTTGGCAGCGATTACAGACTCGAGTCTTCTTTGGTATGACGCTACAAGCTTGGCACACCTGTATTTAGGGAGTTTCTCCCATTCTTCTCTGCAGATCCCCTCAAGCTCTGTCAGGTTGGATGGGGAGCGTCGCTGCACAGCTATTTTCAGGTCTCTCCAGAGATGTTTGATCGGGTACAAGTCCGGGCTCTGGCTGGGTCACTCAAGAACATTCAGAGACTTGTCCCGAAGCCACTCCTGCGTTGTCTTGGCTGTGTGGTTAGGGTCATTGTCCTATTGGAAGGTCAACCTTCGCCCCCAGTCTGAGGTCCTGAGCACTCTGGAGCAGGTTTTCATCAAGGAACTCTCTGTACTTTGCTCTGTTCATCTTTGCCTCGATCCTGACTAGTCTCCCAGTCCCTGCAGCTGAAAAACATCCCCACAGCATGATGCTGCCACCACCATGCTTCACCGTAGGATGGTGCCAGGTTGATATTCAGGCCAAAGAGTTCAATCTTGGTTTCATCAGACCAGAGAATCTTGTTTCTCATGGTCTGAGAGTCCTTTAGGTGACTTTTGGCAAACACCAAGCCGGTTGTCATGTGGCTTTTACACAGTCGCTTCCGTCTGGCCACTCTACCATAAAGGCCTGATTGGTGGAGTGGTGCAGAGATGGGTCCTTCTAGAAGGTTCTCCCATCTCCACAAAGGAACTCTAGAGCTCTGTCAGAGTGACAATTGGATTTTTGGTCACCCCCCTGACCAAGGCCCTTCTCCCCCGATTACTCAGTTTGGCCAGGCAGCCAGCTCTAGGAAGAGTCTTGGTGGTTCCAATCTTCTTCCATTTAAGAATGAAGGAAGCCACTGTGTTTTGGGGGACCTTCAATGCTGCAGACATTTTTTGGTGCCCTTCCCCAGATCTGTGCCTCGACACAATCCTGTCTAGGAGCTCTACGGATAATTGCTTTGACCTCATGGCTTGGTTTTTGATCTGACATGCACTGTCAACTGTGGGACCTTATATAGACAGGTGTGCGCCTTTCCAAATCATGTCCAATCAATTGAATTTACCACAGGTGGACTCCAATCAAGTTGTAGAAACATCTCAAGGATGATCAATGGAAACAGGATGCACCTGAGCTCAATTTCTAGTCTCATAGCAAAGGGTCTGAATACTTGTGTAAATAAGGTATTTATGTTTTAAATTTTTAATACATTTGTAAACATTTCTAAAAACCTGTTTTCACTTTGTCATTATGGGGTATTGTGTGTAGATTGCTGAGATTGCTGGTATTGTGTGTAGATTCCCAATTCACACGCTTATCAAGAGAACATCCCTGGTCACCCCTACTGCCTCTGATCTGGCGGACTCACTAAACACACATGCGCTTCATTTGTATATGATGTCTGAGCGTTGGAGTGTGTCCTTGGCTTTCCCTAAATAAAATAAAAAACAAGAAAATTGTGCCATCTGGTTTGCTTAATATAAGGAATTTGAAGTTTTAGTTTTGATACTTAAGTATATTTTAGCAATTACATTTACTTTTGATACCTAAGTATATTTAAAACCAAATACTTTTATACTTTTACTCAAGTTATATTTTACTGGGTGCCTTTCACTTTTACTTGAGTCATTTTCGATTCATGTATCTTTACTTTTACACAAGTATGGCAATTGGGTACTTTTTCCACCACTGCAAATTTCAAATTTTAAATCAAATGTTGCATATGTAAAACATGGACATTTTCACAAATAAAATCATGTGATTTTCCACATGTGAAATCATGTGGCTTTTCACATAAGGGAGAGCATTGAGCATTCTCACAAATGTTCCATAAAATTACAGACAAACGTTTCACTTGTGTTTGCTAAAGAACATTAGCCATCGACAAACTGACACCATCAGACACCCAGAAGGGGTAATGTGTCAACATTCTGCACCTCAACTTACCTGTACCCCCGCACATTGACTCGGTACCGGCACCCCCCATATATAGTCTCATTATTGGTATTTTATTGTCTTACTTTTTTTTTCTTTTTTTCTTTAGTAAATATGTTCTTAACTCTATTTCTTGAACTGTATTGATGGTTAAGGGCTTGTAAGTAAGCATTTCACGGTAAGGTCTTTGCCTGTTCTATTCAGCACCTGACAAATAAAATGTGATTTGATGATCATCCAGGGATTTTCCCCAGTGATGGTAGACTCCACATACACAGCTTGCCTGGTTGTGCCCCCCTCTTGGATGTGTGTGTGGCGGTGGTGGTGGTAGTGGGGAGGGGGTTGTATTCTATTTCCAGACCCAGGACTGAGCCCCTTTAATCCCCCCACCATCCATGCACTGCCCTGGGAAAGAGAGAAGCAGTGGAGAGAGAGACCCCCAGCCCACCCCGGCATGGAGAGCAGTGTAACTGTGGACAGATTGAGTTGCAGGTTCACTGAAAATAGATTAGGAGAGGAATAGTCTTTTCTGTCAGACAGCTTTTTGATAAAAACAATCTCAGATGAGGAGACAGGCTTTTTTGTGCTGCTGGAGAAAAGAGGAGACATCAACGTTAAGTTGAGGTAGGAACTCAATATTGTGCGTGGGGTATATTGTGCGTGTGCGTGTGTCTGGGGTTTAAGTTTAGTTTAATTTGAAGTTTAAGTGATAAACAACAATACAGATAAAAACAAATAATAAAAAACTGTGTGCAGGTGTGTGGTTGGGTGTGTGCAGGTGTGTTTGGGTGTGTGCGTGTGTGTGTTTGGGTGTGTGCGTGTGTGTGTTTGGGTGTGTGCGTGTGTGTGGTTGGGTGTGTGCGTGTGTGTGGTTGGGTGTGTGCGTGTGTGTGGTTGGGTGTGTGCGTGCGTGTATGTGGTTGGGTGTGTGTGGGTGTGTTTATAAACCAAAGATGTGCTCACGGTTGCATGTTCCTTGAGAAAATACAGCACTCAGTCTGTCATCAATTACTATTTTCTGACAGTCTGTATGAATGCACTGACAGTCTGTATGAATGCACTGACAGTCTATATGAATGCACTGACAGTCTATATGAATGCACTGACAGTCTATATGAATGCACTAACAGTCTATATGAATGCACTGACAGTCTATATGAATGCACTGACAGTCTATATGAATGCACTGACAGTCTGTATGAATGCACTGACAGTCTATATGAATGCACTGACAGTCTATATGAATGCACTGACAGTCTATATGAATGCACTGACCGTCTATATGAATGCACTGACCGTCCATATGAATGCACTGACAGTCTATATGAATCCACTGACAGTCTATATGAATGCACTGACAGTCTATATGAATGCACTGACAGTCTGTATGAATGCACTGACAGTCTATATGAATGAAATGACAGTCTATATGAATGCACTGACAGTCTGTATGAATGCACTGACAGTCTATATGAATGCACTGACAGTCTATGTGAATGCACTAACAGTCTATATGAATGCACTTACAGTCTATATGAATGCACTGACAGTCTATATGAAAGCACTGACAGTCTGTATACATTTTATTGAACCTTTATTTTATCAGGGAGTCATACTGAGACCAAGGTCTCTTTTACAGATGAGCCCTGAATGACAGAAATTACAGAAAAGACACACATCAATATAAATACCAAATGCAAGTAGAAAGAAAGAAAAACACTGTCATAAAAAAACACATTCACCAGTAATAAGGTTCTCAATCAACTTTCTGAATTACACTAGAGACACCAGAATATCACATTTTAAAGATTGTTCCACAAATAAGGTGCAAAAAACATAAATCATCTTTTAGTTATCTCAGTAGAGACCAAAGGAATTTATAGAGTTAACCATCCCTGAGACCAGGTGTGGTAACTCATATGTCTAGTAATGATGTTTGGTACAGTGGGGCTTTTTGTAAAAGGGCTTTATAAATTCAAACATAGCAATGTATCAACCTACGTGACATCAAAGAGGACCAACCAACTTTCTGGTAGAGAATCCAGTAATGATTACTAAAATTGTCTCCCGTAATAAAGCGCAGTGCTCTTTGATAAACTGCATCTGACATCTTTAATGAAGTGGCAGCTGCGTTCATATAGATGTCACCATAGTCTAGGACCGATAGGAACTTAAACTGAATCTGCTTTTTACTATTTAGCGAGAGGCAGGACATAGGCAGGTACATTTTTTGTACAGACAAGTCGAATCGACCCCTGCGGGACACCTTCCGTAATATCAAGGAAACCTGATTTAACATCATCAGTAGATATACATTGAGTTCTATCTATGTAAATGAAGTAGTGTATCTGAATTATGCCACGACACATGACATCTTCAATGTCATCTATTGTCTTTGTAGCATAAGCTCAATAATACACATTATATCAATTTCTATAGCCTTGAGTTTCAGTCGCAATATGACAATGATTCAATTAGATCCAATTTTCTGCCAAGAAGGAAGTCACTCCAATCAGATTGCATGTGTGTGTGTAGATGTGTGCACATGTATGTGAACATGTGTGAAAGCATTTACAGTATAAGTGTACAGTATGTATGACGAGGCTTTGGTAGTTTGCTGCTGCTCATTTGACCCTTGGTGTGTGGGTGTCCTGTGTGTACAGCACAGCTAAATCAAGTAGGTGTGTGCGGCCTGTCAACATACCACTGTACATCTGTGTGTGCCCTGTGGCCATGTCAGAAAGAAAGGGGATATGTTTCTCTTTGTGTATAGTTAATGTGGAAACATGGACAGTATACTAATTAGTCCTTGACAGCGCTTTGTAAAACCACCTGAAGAAGGGTTCGAAAGGCTAGCATGAACTGCAGCGAGTGTTATTTTCATCATTATATCTTGAATACAACCTGTTTCTTTCATCTTCTTCTCTCTCACTCGACAAACACTGTCTGTGTTTCTATGCCATAAGATATTTCGTGTGATTAGCATTTGCTCTGTTAGACATGTGTCTTTACAGTGTGCAGTAACTCAATTAAGACATATGCTAGCTAGCTACAACATGTGAACCCACAGTATCCCCTGCACCCCAGTCTAGCAAGTCTCCCCCTGTCTGGCATACACGTCAACACCAGGATAGGTGTTGATTGTGAAAAGATGGCATTGTTGTTGTTAAAGAAATACATCACTTGGTAATACTACAGTAATATGACCACTGTCATACTGTTTATATACTATTTTCTGTTGGCTGTAGAATCTATAGAGAGTTCTTAAATGTTTCCATGAAAAAAATCTGCACATTCAGTCCCTTTCATTTCCAGTTTTTCCAAAGTGAATTATTTGTACTTTTTACTTCTATTTTGGTCATTTTGACATCATGGTTTTTAGAGCGTGCTGACACAGACATGGCTCTGTTTTTTCCATAGCTGTACAAATGGTTGGCTAGCTAGCTAGTTCTGCCTATATCAATGAATTATTGTTGAGTGGTAATTGAGCTTCTTCGTAACTCCACTATAACAGCACAGCATAGTTGATTAGTGTCTCTTAGTTCTCCATGTGAAGCTACACAGTTGGAGAGGGGGTTTTCACATAAACATTATTGAAGCTCAGTTTCACAGCAGAGCTGAGTGCACTGTAGGGATGGATGTTTGAACTTTTAATTCCGTACTTTTATTTCCATTAGTGATCTCTCACTTCACTTGCTACACATGGAGATATTTGCCCATTTGATTGGCCAACAAAAACAACAAACTATAATCTTTGGTGAAGGCTATCTGTCTTTTTAATTGAATTTAGAAAAAATATTTTCTTTGTTTAAATAGACATATTTTTTGCAATAAAAAATGAATACTCACATATGATCAACAACTAAGGTATGTTTGGATATTGTAATATTGAAATAACCGTGCCCCTCCCTAATGCTCTGGAGGAGAACCTTTCAAGTTCTTACTTAGAAAACTCTCTCTTGCTAAAACAAACGCTGGCCCTTTATTCTGCTGTACTGCTAAATGTTGCATTGAAGTTATGCTAGCGCTGAGCATTTTGAGGCTAGGGGGATTGTTGAGAGCATGAATTAAAGAACTCCTCGGGTTAAGTGGTGCAGGATCTAGCAGCGACAGGTTTTAGATATGAAACACAGGCAAGGGAGTAGAGGGAGAAGGCTTGCTAGGCTGCTACTGGAACTACAGCCAAACTGTAGTTAGCTTAAACCTCCCAATCAGCTCAGCTGCATGGATACATACTCAGCCATTTCTGTTTTCTGTGTGCTGAGGTCTACTCTCCCTAGTCTATGCCTAATCTTGCTGTAGTCATTATCTTGCTGAAAACAGAGCTGCCACTGGTTGATGACGTAAAGTAACCACACTGCATCACATTGCCATTTCAGCTGTGTAATCTGATGAAGTGTGTGGATGACATTCTGAGTGTCAGTGTCAGAGTGGCGTTGTGACCTGTCTGTTCCTGTGTTTGTGTGTGTTGATGTTCCAGCTGAACTCCCAAATGAACTCGGTCAGCAGCTCGGAGGACATCAAGCCCCCGCTGGGTCTCAACGGGGTGATGAAGGTGTCCGCCCAGCCCTCGCCGGGGTGCATGCCTCTCTCCCTCACCAAACACATCTGTGCCATCTGCGGAGACCGCTCCTCAGGTACAGTAGGTGCCCTAAGGTTACAGTCATACATGCACCCAAACACACACACACCACTGACACGTCTGTGTCATCTGTGGCGACTGCAATACCACCATGGTCATCACCATTTCACGTGAGTCCACACACACGCACACACACACACACACACACACACTCACACTGAAAGCCTGACTCGTATACGCCGTAGATACTTAACACACCTCATACATTCTCTTAGCTGGGTTAACGAGGAATGAAAGCGGCTGTGGTGTCTGCAGCATCAGGGAGAGGAAGTGTTACTCTACTGCACTTTGGCTTGTATCAGACAGGATGTGGAGGAGATGGTTAATATCAGACAGGATGTGGAGGAGATGGTTAATATCAGACAGGATGTGGAGGAGATGGTTAATATCAGACAGGATGTGGAGGAGATGGTTAATATCAGACAGGATGTGGAGGAGATGGTTAATATCAGACAGGATGTGGAGGAGATGGTTAATATCAGACAGAATATCAGACAGGATGTGGAGGAGATGGTTAATATCAGACAGAATATCAGACAGGATGTGGAGGAGATGGTTAATATCAG
This sequence comes from Salvelinus fontinalis, assembly GCF_029448725.1. NCBI lineage: Eukaryota > Metazoa > Chordata > Actinopteri > Salmoniformes > Salmonidae > Salvelinus > Salvelinus fontinalis. The sequence goes on along the minus strand of NC_074674.1, from coordinate 34,440,919 downwards.
ACAGAATATCAGACAGGATGTGGAGGAGATGGTTTATATCAGACAAAATATCAGACAGGATGTGGAGGAGATGGTTAATATCAGACAGGATGTGGAGGAGATGGTAATATCAGACAGAATATCAGACAGGATGTGGAGGAGATGGTTAATATCAGACAGAATATCAGACAGGATGTGGAGGAGATGGTTTATATCAGACAAAATATCAGACAGGATGTGGAGGAGATGGTTAATATCAGACAGGATGTGGAGGAGATGGTTAATATCAGACAGGATGTGGAGGAGATGGTAATATCAGACAAAATATCAGACAGGGTGTGGAGGAGATGGTTAATATCAGACAGAATATCAGACAGGATGTGGAGGAGATGGTTAATATCAGACAGAATATCAGACTGGATGTGGAGGAGATGGTTTATATCAGACAGAATATCAGACAGGATGTGGAGGAGATGGTTAATATCAGACAAAATATCAGACAGGATGTGGAGTAGATGGTTAATATCAGACAGAATATCAGACAGGATGTGGAGGAGATGGTTAATATCAGACAGAATATCAGACAGGATGTGGAGGAGATGGTTAATATCAGACAGAATATCAGACAGGATGTGGAGGAGATGGTTAATATCAGACAAATATCAGACAGACGCTTAGAGGTTAGTGATCTTCACAAACGCTGTTCATCAGAACAGCACAATGTCATAACATAGTAACATACATTACGCTTATAGTCACCATTTTCACCCTTCTGTTATTGTCCAAACAGTATGTAATCAATTAAATGTTTCCTTTATTATCCCCAATAAGAAACTGAGGATATGTGCGTGGGAAATGTGTCTTAAATGTCTAATAGCCACTCTCTATGTACTTTTTAAATTTAAAATGACGTGTCTGTCCCCAGGTAAACATTATGGAGTGTACAGCTGTGAGGGCTGTAAAGGCTTCTTCAAGAGGACAGTGAGGAAGGACCTGACCTACACCTGCCGCGACAACAAGGACTGTCTGATCGACAAGCGCCAGCGCAACCGCTGCCAGTACTGTCGCTACCAGAAGTGTCTGGCCTGTGGAATGAAGAGAGAAGGTACAGCACATGCCGTTGAGGATAAAGGCCTATTTACCCTCTCTCTGCCTGTCTGTACTCTCTCTCTCTGCTGGTCTGTACTATCTCTCTCTCTCTCTCTCTCTCTCTCTCTCTCTCTCTCTCTCTCTCTCTCTCTCTCTGCCTGTCTGTACTATCTCTCTCTCTCTCTCTATCTATCTGTCTATCTTTCTATTTCTCTCTCTCTATCCCTCTCTCTCTCTCACACACACACACACACACACACACACACACACACACACACACACACACACACACACACACACACACACACACACACACACACACACACACACACACACACACACACACACACACATACACACACACACACACACACACACACAGAGAATCACTTCAACCTTCCCTCTGTGTCAGGAATCATTCAGCTCCTCGTGTAGAGAACTTGAAGTGTGTTGAGATCACTTGTGTGATAATGAGAGCTCAACTCATCTGCCTCTTCATTACTATTGAATGAGGAGCAGTAATTGCAGAGGACTCACATTGTGCATGTAGAATTACTGACTTCCTCAGATTGAAATAAGCAGCTAATGGAAAATGGAAGTCTTTATTACAGGTGATTCATATCAGGGCTCTTTCATTGACAAGACTAGCTTGAGAATGTTTTAGTGATTGGTTGCCTTCATAGGCAGACATGATGTAGAATTTCTGATTTCACTTGAAGAGCACTGATTTACCACAAGAGAGGGAGAGAAAATGGAAGAGGTTGTTTTAGCACTTCATAAGAGAGGAGGACATTAGCACTCTTAGCACACTTGTTCACACTTCCTGTAGGAAGCAGAGAGTGGATGACACACTAGCTCTCTCCATCAGAACTGTGTCATCACTCTCTAAGGTGAAATATTGATCTGGAATACTATTTGAACTGCTAAGTTCAGTCATTAAATAGTATGGCTTTAGACAACAATGACACAATGTGGCATTCCAGTTATTAAGGTGCATAATCACAAGCACACAGTCCCCTTCCATATCAGAAATCACTTTATGTTATTCTAGGATCAGCTTTCCCTGTTCTGAATATGAACCACTGCACCAGGCAAAACGACACAAAACTGATCGTAGACCAACATGCAGATGTTCATCCCACCCTTAACCAATGAGTATCAGACACAGAACAAAACCAAAGCAGAGGAAAAGAGAAAACAAGAGAGTCTATGATAAGTAGATAAGAGCTTTTCTTTCTCGGGCCAATTTGTCTTGACCTCAGCATGCACCCCTCATCCCTCCCTCCCTACCCCCATTCACTCTTATTTATATCATCATAGGGCTCAACCTCCGTTCAAGGATATTATCATTTACTGCCTTTCACCTCACTGTGCTGCCTAAGCCCCCCTGTAGCCTGAGGCAGGGGGAGAGCAAGGCAGCGGTAGTCCAAAAGGCTGAGCGAATCCGCAGAAAAACAGGATTAAATGAATTGATGCTCTCCCAGTCAGGGGAAGGGGGAAATAAAGCTAACATGATTTCAGCCCTCCTCACCTCTCTCTGACTCCAGCACAACTATTCTACCCTTGGGCTGACCTCCACCGCCAGACAGCAGTTCCTCTAAAGTGGGGCCCCTTGTCCCCCCTCCTCCTCCCCTACTCTTCTCTCCCTGTTCTCCCCTTCCCAGAACCCCCACCCCTGTGATTCAGCACTTGGAATAGGAAGGAAGAAGAAAGAAAATAAAGAGTATGAAGTGTCTTCATTTGTGTGCATGTGTGTGTGTGTGTGTGTGTGTGTGTGTGTGTGTGTGTGTGTGTGTGTGTGTGCGTGCGTGCGTGCGTGCGTGCGTGCGTGTGTGTGCGTGTGTAGATGCGTGTGTGTGTGTGTGTGTGTGTGTGTGTGTGTGTGTGTGTGTGTGTGTGTGTGTGTGTGTGTGTGTGTGTGTGTGTGTGTGTGTGTGTGTGTGTGTGTGCGTGTGTAGATGTGTGTGTGTGTGTAGGTGTGTGCAGATGTGTGTGTGTGTGTAGATGTGTGTGTGTGCAGATGTGTGTGTGTGTGTGTGTGTGTGTGTGTGTGTGTGTGTGTGTGTGTGTGTGTGTGTGTGTGTGTGTGTGTGTGTGTGTGTGTGTGTGTGTGTGTGTGTGTGTGTGTGTGTAGATGTGTGTGTGTGTGCAGATGTGTGTGTGTGCAGATGTGTGTGTGTGGTGGAGTGTTTACGTTTATTGGGAAGAGGAGAGGGAAGAAATGGGTTGAAACCCAGAGCGCATAGCAACCGCCTCCCCTTACGGTCTCATATGAGCACACATACGCCTCTCTGGGTGGAGGTGCGGTTAGGGTTGCCTCGGCCACAGTGAGCCTTGGTGTCTGCTCAGCACACAAACCACTTCCTGTGTCTCCCTGCCAAGCCAATCACACAGCAGATCCAACAAGGCCCCGCTTTACACAGAGACTTAGTGAGACTGTTATTTACTGGACAGACTAAAAACAACATTATTTTACACAAAGACCCCATTGACGTGTGTGTCTGTGCGCCAGTCAGTCTGTCAAAGCCATTCTGTCACAATGTCTGTGGTAAACATGCAGGGCGTAAATGAGGACTCATACCACATCCATTATTAATGTGTCAATATATGGTGGTCATGAAAGGAGCTTGTTGTTTGTTATTGTGCTCTACATTGAGACACAGCAGGAGAGAGGGTCCTTGTATGAAGCGTTTGCATATGTTGTGTCTACACTCTACTGTATTTCCTGTCATGTCTCTATTCATGTGTCCTGTAATTATGGGGACTCACATATTTCAGTGTAGATCTGTTACCTCGGTCTTTATATCACACTTAATGTAATACTAATGATACACACGCACTATTTACATATGTACACACACACACAAACACCGCACACACTAGACAACACCGCAGCAGCAGTAGTGACCGGAACCAGTTTTGTTACACACAGCCGTCCAGGAGGAGCGCCAGCGGGCCAAAGAGCGCAGTGAGAACGAGGTGGAGTCCACCAGCAGCGTCAACGAGGACATGCCCGTGGAGAAGATCCTGGAGGCAGAGCTCGCTGTGGAACCCAAGACAGAGACCTACATCGAGACCAACCTGGGCATGCCATCCAACTCGGTGAGTCACTACACCGTATGTACTGTTCACCCTGTACTCTGTCCTGAAGAGCAGGAGCCGTTTACACACACACATACAGTGCATTCGTAAAGTATTCAGACCGCTTGACTTTTTCCACATTTTGTTACGTTACAGCCTTATTCTAAAATGGAAAACATTTTTAAAAATCCCCCTCAATCTACACACAATACCCCATAATGACAAAGTGAAAACAGGTTTTTAGAAGTGTTTAGAAATACCTTATTTACACAAGTATTCAGACCCTTTGCTATGACCCGCGAAATTGAGCTCAGGTGCTTCCTGTTTCCATTGATCATCCTTCAGATGTTTCTACAACTTGATTGGAGTCCACCTGTGGTAAATTCAATTGATTTGACATTATTTGGAAAGGCACACATCTGTCAATGTAAGGTCCCACAGTTGACAGTGCATGTCAGAGCAAAAACCAACCCCGGGGTCGAAGGAATTGTCCGTAGAGCTCCGAGACAGGATTGTGTCGAGGCACAGATCTGGGGAATGGTAACAAAACATTTCTGCAGCATTGAAGGTCCCCAAGAACCCAGTGGCCTCCCTCATTCTTAAATGGAAGAAGTTTGGAACCACCAAGACTCTTCCTAGAGCTGGCCGCCCAGCCAAACTGGGCTATCGGGGGAGAGGAGCCTTGGTCAGGGAGGTGACCAAGAACCAGATGGTCACGCTGACAGAGCTGTGGAGTTCCTCTGTGGAGATGGAAGAACCTTCCAGAAGGACAATTATCTCTGCAGCACCCCACCAATCAGGCCTTTATGGTAGAGTGGCCAGACGAAAGCGAGTCCTCAGTAAAAGGCACATGAGAGCCCCCTTGGAGTTTGTCAAAAGGCAGCTAAAGACTCTCAGACAATGAGAAACAAGATTCTCTGGTCTGATGAAACCAAGATTGAACTCTTTGGCTTGAATGCCAAGCGTCACGTCTGGAGGAAACCTGGCACCATCTCTATGATGAAGCATGGTGGTGGTTGTTTGTTTTTCAGCGGCATGGACTGGGAGACTAGTCAGGATCGAGGGAAAGATGAACGGAGCAAAGTACTTAGAGAACCTTGATGAAAACCTGCTCCAGAGCGCTCAGGACCTCAGACTGGGGTGAAGGTCCACCTTCCAACAGGACAATGATCCTAAGCACACAGCCAAGACAACGCAGGAGTGGCTTCGGGACGTCTCTGAATGTCCTTGAGTGGCCCGGCCAGAGCCCGGACTTGAACCCGATCAAACATCTCTGGAGAGACCTGAAAATAGCTGTGCAGCAATGCTCCCCATCCAACCTGACAGAGCTTGAGAGGATCTGCAGAGAAGAATGGAGAGAAAATCCCCAAATACAGGTGTGCCAAGCTTGTAGCGTCATATCCAACAAGACTCGAGGCTGTAATATCTGCCAAAAGTACTTCAACAAAGTACTAAGTAAAGGTTCTGAATACTTATGTAAATGTGATATTTCCATTTTATTTCGAAAAAATGTCTAAAAACCTGTTTTTGCTTTGTCATTATGGGGTATTGTGTGTAGATTGAAGAGGGGGGGAAAACGATTGAATCCACAATAATGAAATGTGGAAAAAGGCAAGGGGTCTGAATACTTTCCGAATGCACTGTATATGTACAATGACACCAACACACTTATCCACATATGCACATGCACATACACACTCATTCTCCATTTTCTAAAATGTTCCCTCGGTATGAAACAGGTTCCTCAGCCTCTGACGTGTGTCTTTGCAGTAATGGCCATTATTAACATGTAATCAGTGTTATCACAACAATTTGCCACACCATTAGAGTTCAACTATGCTGCAATCTGACAGTCTTCATTATCCTCTCTGGAGCAGGACTCCCCAGGGTATCGCTTGATTGACAGGGAGCAGCCATTAGCCAACATGAGGATGAGGAACAAATCACATCAAATCAAATAGTATTTGTCACAGTCGCCGAATACAGCAGGTGTAGACCTTACCGTGAAATGCTTACTTCACAAGGCCGCAGGAAATAAGCTTTAAAACATAAAAACAATTCTCTGCCCCAAGCAAAATGTGTAGAATTGCGGGAAATTACCTATAAAACTGCAAAATGTTCTCTCCGCCAACAAGAGGGGTATAAACAGTTTGGGGTCACATGGGTTGCGAGTTAGGGGTTTGTTACTACGCTGATAAATGACTATATCCATCTGGACCTTTGCCACTTAGGAAATTTGTGTGACCAGACCTTCTCAAATAGTACTTGAGTACTAGACTCTGTCTGGCTCAACCGTGAATAATACAACAGACTAAGGAATTAACATGGTCCACACACACCCGCACAGTCGTGGAGAGGGCACTGCAGCGCCTCTTCCCCCTCAGGAGGCTGAAAAGATTTGGCATGGGCCCTCAGATCCTCAAAAAGTTCTACAGCTGCACCATCGAGAGCATCTTGACTAGCTGCATCACGCTTGGTATAGCGAATGCACGTCACTTGTTCTTGACCACAAAATGCTACAAAAGGTGGTGTGGACAGACCAGTGCATGACTGGTGCCGAGCTCCCTGCCATCTAGGACCTCTATATCAGGCGGTGTCAGAGGAAGGCACGAAAAATTGCCAAAGACTCCAGCCAACCTAGCCATAGACTGTTCACTCGGCTACCGTCCAGCAAATGGTACCGGAGCATCGGCTCTTGGCCCAACAGGCTCCCGAGACAGCTTCTACCCCCAAGCTATACGTAAGACTGCTAAATAGTAAATGAATGGTACCCAAACTATCTGCACTGACCCTATCTATGTACACTAGACTACATATACACACACACACCATATAAACACTCACTCATACACACTACATTGACACTCCCACAGAAAACCCACACACATTCATATACACTACATATGCACATACACCCATAATACACGCACGCATACAGACACAACACAAACACACGTACATACGCTTTATGCACACAGACACACACACACACACATTCTTATTATTATCTATCCTGATGTCTAGTCACTTTACCCTGCCTTCACGTATCTACCTCAAATACCTTGTGTACGTACGGTCTATTCGGAAAGTATTCAGACCCCTTGACTTTTTACACATTTTGTTACAATACAGCCTTATTCTAAAATGTATTTAAAAGTTTTTTTCCCCTCATCAATCTATGCACAATATCTCATAATGATAAAACGAAAACAGGTTTTTAGATAATTTTGCAAATATAACTGAAATATCATATTTACATAAGTATTCAGACCCTTTAAAGTACTTTGTTGAAGCACCTTTGGTAGCGAGTACAGCCTCTTCTTGGGTATGACGCGAGAAGCTTGGCACACCTGAATTTGGGGAGTTTCTCCCATTCTTCTCTGCAGATCCTCGCAAGCTCTGTCAGGTTGGATGGGGAGCGTCTCTGCACAGCTATTTCAGGTTTCTCCAGAAACGTTTGATTGGGTTCAATACAGGGCTCTGGCTGGACCACTCAAGGACATTCAGAGACGTGTCCCGAAGCCACTCCTGCGTTGTCTTGGCTGTGTGCTTAGGGTCATTGTTCTGTTGGAAGGTGAATTTTCGCCCCAGTCTGAGATCCTGTGCGCTCTGGGGCAAGTTTTTATTTCTCTGTAATTTGCTCCATTCATCTTTCCCTCGGTCCTGACTAGTCTCCCAGTCCCTGCCATTGAAAAACGTCCCCAAAGCATGATGCTGCCACCACCATGCTTCATCATAGGGATGGTGCCAGGTTTCCTCCAGACGTGATGCTTAGCATTCAGGCCAAAGAGTTCAATCTTGGTTTCATCAGACCAGAGAATCTTGTTTCTCATGGTCTGAGAGTCTTTAGGTGCCTTTTGGCCAACTCCAAGCGGGCTGTCATGTGCCTTACTGAGGAGTGGCTTCCATCTGGCCACTCTACCATAAAGGTCTGATTGGTGGGGTGCTGCAGAGATGGTTGTCCTTCTGGAAGGTTCTCCCATCTTCACAGAGGAACTCTGGAGCTCTTTCAGAGTGACCATCGGGTTCTTGGTCACCTCCCTGACCAAGGCCCTTCTCCCCCGATTGCTCAGTTTGGCCGGGCAGCCAGCTTTATTAAAAGTCTTGGTGGTTCCAAACTTCTTCCATTTAGGAATGAGGGAGGCCACTGTGTTTTTGGGGACCTTCAATGCTGCAGACATTTTTTGGTACCTCCCAGATCTATGCCTCGACTCAATCTTGGCTCGGAGCTCTACTGACAATTCCTTCAACCTCATGGGTTAGTCTTTGCTCTGTGGGGCTTTATATAGACAGGTGTGTGCCTTTCCAAATAATGTTCAATCAATTGAATTTACCACAGGTGGACTCCAATCAAGTTGTAGAAACATCTCAAGGATGATCAATGGAAACGGGCTGCACCTGAGCTCAATTTCAAGTCCCATAGCAAAGGGTCTGAATACCTTTGTAAATAAGGTATTTATGTTTTTTATCGTTAATAAATTAGCAAAAACTTCTAAAAACCTGTTTTCGCTTTGTCATTATGGGTTATAGATTGTTAAGGAAAATGTTTTATTTAATCAATTTTAGAATAAGGCTGTAACGTAACAAAATGTGGAAAAAGTCAAGGGGTCTGAATTCTTTCCAAATGCACTGTATCTACCTCAAATACCTCACACCTTTGCCCATTGCTCTGGTACTGGTACTCCCTTTATATTGCTCCACTCTTGTGTTACTGTTTATATATTTTAACTCTGCATTGTTGGGAAGGCTTCGTAAGCAAGCATTTCACGGTGAATTCTACACCAGTTGTATGTGATTTGATCATCTAATCTAAGGAAGGTTTTACCGACAGCATCTCACCAACCTCTGGTTTCTCAGGAATCCTACTGGAACAACAGACACAGAGCAGTTGTGTAGGAGAGGGAAGGAGGGAGAGCGGGACAGAGGAAGGAGGGAGGGAGTGAGGGCTTCTTCTTGGACTCGTCTGTTCTGGGGGGGAAGTGTCCTGTGAAGTGAAGGTAGAACTCTGAAGGCTGTTATGTGAGTAAATGGGAGCTGTTTATGGGTAGATGGAAATGTACGTGATGAGCGTTGACATTTGGGAGGAGAGGGAAAGGAGAGGGGAGGGGCTGGCAGCTCTCTGACACACTAAATCACTGTGTGTGTGTGTGTCTGTCTGGGCTTCGCCTTGCCGTAACTACTCCGCTCTACATCTCACCGCTGGGGCTCTGACACCAACAGGGGGTGCCCTGCAGGAGATAGAGGAGGATATCGATCTTTTCTAGAAATATAGCTTTGATAAAGGCAGAGAAATACCAGTTGTTTTGGTCATTTTCGAGTAATTCTTGGTCATTTCTAGTGGATCCATATTTGTAGGTTTTCGTTTATTTCTTGCTATGGTTTAAGGTAATGATTGTAATGGGGAGTTGTAGTTCAATAGGCCATGTAGATTGGGTAATGTGTGACATTTTTATTAATCTAATTTGCCCTAGCTAAAGACAACTGCTGAGACACCTCCTAGTTCCCCTTCTATTGATATTTCAATTGACACTGAAAACGATCCTCATAATCATATGAAAAGGTAGGAGTAGTGATGCATCCATATGATTTTTTTGGGCCGATAACAGTATCCGATATTTTCCTTGCCAAAAAAACCTGATACCGATAACCAATATTTTACATTTTAGCTGCCTTTTAAGCGTTCTAGTACAGTTAAATAGTACTCTTGCACTGCATCTCAGTGCAAGAGGCGTCACTACAGTCCCTGGTTTGAATCCAGGCTGTATCACATCCGGCCGTGATTGGGAGTCCCAAAGGGTGGCGCACAATTGGCGCAGCGTCGTCCGGGCCGTCATTGTAAATAAGAATTTGGTCTTAACTGACTTGCCTAGTTAAATAAAGGTTACACTCACACAAACACCACACTGACCAAAAATGGCATTTACGTATGTCCCCACTACCAGTAAAACATAATCAAAACCGATTTCTTTCACTTACTTGCTGTGCTGTTTCTTGGTTCATTTGTTCAGTCGTTTCATTATCAGCCAGGAATTCTATGTAACGCTGTTTGGGTCTTTGCGTGTCAAAAAAGATACATGTCAAATAACACTATTTGACGTGTCAAATAACACGACATCTGATTTAGTAGCTATAGTTAGCTAGCTAACTATATAGCTAGGTGTCATCATCTATAATAACCCTAATTTGTAAGACAGTTCTTATTTCAATAATGGTGGTCGGACCCATCTATGTGAAGCTAGCCACAATAAGGATTAGCCACAATAGTGGACTTTGCGCTTAGCCTTCAAGGTAAAATTATGGCATAATTATACTATTTGTATTCATTTGCATCACTGTCAAAGACATACTTTTATTTTGAAGGCAAACCGCAAGTTACACGATTGTGCCTAATCCTTATTGTGGCTAGCTTCACAACACATAACCCGGTCCGGTCGAGCCTCACTAGCCAGATGAGGCTAGCTGGCTGGTTATAACGTTAGCTTTGGGCAACAGGGTTAAGTAGCTGGCTAGCTATTTATTTTCATGAACTGAAGTTCAATTTCAATAAGCAAACAACAAGTGGCAACCTAGCAAATACTCACAAGGATTCCTAAATCATTGCTAAGATTGAATGAAAATGACTGCAGGTTCTACTGGTCATTGTTTTCAGGCTGGTTGTATTGGTGCTAGCTAGGTACCAAGCTAAAGCTAGCTGCCCCAGAAGTTGCGGTCGAACAAATTTTACTTTATTACCAACGCGGTATTGGGAACACATCGTTCGTGGCCGGTGTTTGCAGACTTTTTTGTACAGCTTTGACAGTGCTACTGTATCTTTTTTGACACGCAAAGACCCAAACGGCGTTCCATAGTATGTATGTTGTGAAACTAATAGCAGTAGGTAGGGCAACATCTGAAAAATAGCGCACTTGGTAGTGTGTACTGGTGCTCGACCAGTCAGCGAAAGCCAACATCACCCACGACAGAGAACAGTTGATTGTCAAGGGCAATGAATTCCATTATCCTGGCTTTGATGGATTTCGCCCTTTGAGTTGTCTCACTGAAATGTTCTTACTCTTTCAAATGACTGCTGGACTTGTTGACTGCTCGATCCACACAGCAGACATTGTGGGCTAGGTTGCATGTGTAGCTACGTTATATAGGTAAGCACGGTAGCTTTGACATCGGTTTTTAACTTCGGCGTTAAACTAGACATCGGCCGATACTTATGTTGGCATTTTTAGCTAATATCGTCCTATTCCGATATGTTCACCAATATATCGTGCATCCATAGTTAGGAGTCGATTAAACAAGGGTAGAGAGGCACAGTCAGTGTTGGAATGTGTCCCCGTGCGGTGTCCCCTTGGCAGGCAGTCCCAGTATATTAGGATCCCCTCTGCCCCCTGTGTTAGTGAATCCCTGGGCCAGGGCCCGTGAATGCACACCATGAATGGGGACTGCCACTGTCTAATGACCAGGGTTTGGCGAAGCTGAATAAAGTGTACTTATCTCATGGTGACCTAGAACCAGAGTTAAACAGGCATTAGTAACATGCCTTCAGTCAAACAAGCCAGGGCCTTCTCTTCAAGGAGGGAGGGATGGGGAGGAGTGGGGTAACACGCCTTTCTGGGGATTTTTTCATACCTCTGTCTGGCTCTTTCTCACTATCCCTCTCTCTTTCGCTATGAATTTTTCTCATTCTGTCCGTGTATAATCCAACCTTGTGTGCTGTTTGAATCTGCCAAATTGCATAATTATTTGTCTCTCTCTCTCTGCTGTGTCTGTCCAAACAGAGAGGTACGCTAATGTTGTTCAGAGGATACTTGGTTGAGGGTACTCTCAATACTCTTCTTCAACAAACAGCCCATCATGAGATCTTTACTCTCAACTCACAATTTTGTTGGAAATTTGGATTAGGGACAAATCATCTATTGACTACCACATTTCTCTTTGTTGTCACGCAACTATCGTGGGGTTTAAGCAGAATATGAAAAATGTAAAAGCCAGTCTCTGATCTCTCCCCTCCACAAGTGATCAAAATTTAATAGGACGATATGCAAGCCAGGCATTTCCGTGAGAGGAGAGGCTGAGATGGATATTGGCTGTGAATAATGCACACAAAAGCCTTCAATTCAGTCTGGAACAAAAAACACTCATGTTTGCGGCAAGCATTAAGAGGTGTCCTCAAAGCGTCTCTCATAAGCCCAAACGCTCACACTCCCTTTCCACATCTCTCTATCTCTTTCTCAAGGGAGGGTTACGTCTCTCCTCTGGGGAGGGTTACGTCTCTTTCAGAAAATGATCAGCTGGCCCCCTATCCTCCAGAGCGAAGGATGTTCACAGAGAAGGAATGTAAAAGAGTTTCTCTCACAGACAGCTATGGGTTCTGTAAGGTCACGGTGGTCCCTCTTGGCCTGGGCCCGAATTCACAAAATCTTCTTAAGAAGAAACGTATACTTGAGTGCCATTTTTTCCTTAACTTTATACTTAAAAATACATTCATGAAAAGTTGCTATTCCTCAATAAAGTTATTGAAAATGTTCTTAAGTTTCTTCCTATATTTCATTGTGAGAAAATATTTGGAAATATTCTTAATTCCAAGATAGCTGAACCTTTGTCTTAAACTCAAGGCAGAGAGAAAATAAGCTAATGAAAGCAATTGAACATGTTTAATATAGATAGCTAGCTAGCTCGGTTGCCTAGCGACAATCATCTTAAGAAGATAGTTAAGAAGTTCATCATTGTAAATAAGAATTTGTCCTTAACTGACTTGCCTAGTTAAATAAAGGTTAAATAAAAATACAATTATTCTTCCAGACCTCGGAAGGCATTGTGGTCTCTTCCACTGTGACTCCCCGTAACATCCTCTGACTGGTGTCTTCTCACTCACCTGCAGTGAGGTAATATGTGCTCATGGCGGGAGTGTGGTCTATGTTCTCTCCTGTCATCTTCATGGTGTATACAGTGAGAAACGAGGTCAGTGTAAACACGGCTAAGAGAGCCATGCAATATTCATGAGCCTTCCCCGTGTTTAACGAGAACTCTGGGAGTTGTATTCTTTTGAGAGGCCTCGACAGGGACACAAAATACAGCCCCTTTTGTTTTGTTTTGTTTGGGCTGCGGCTGCCTTTGGAATGAATTAGCAGATTTGTTTATGTGTTTGAAGGAGAAATACAGGCGAAAAAACTGTCGCGCTGAGCCGTGCGGTCCACAACGACTCCCACAGAGACCAGATGCTTCAATATTTATAAGATGCTTTTCTTCCTCCTCCCAAAGAAAAACTACTTTCAGTTTTCAAAACAGTGCTGGCTTTGTGTCTGGTTAACTGTTTCATACTGTTTCATATTTCAAGCGGTCGTATCTGATTCTCGTCAGTCAGTGATAGTTTCACACTATAGGGAGGGAGGAAGGAAGGGGGGATGGAGTGGGTAGTCTTAGGCCTGAGCATTTGAAGTAGAGGAAGAATGGAAGGAAGAGGAGGTGCAATTCATTTTCCTCATCTTACTCTAATCTTCTCCAGAGAGCTACAGTTGGAGATCTTCCGAGCTTTCAGCATTGATCTGTGGGATTTGGTGAGAGAGAGAAGTTGGGGAGTGAGAGAAGATACGTTTTGTTATTGATAACATTGATGGGGACATTTTTTCTCTCCACTGGATATGTTTATACGTTAGAAGTGCTTGCCTCCTTCACGAACCACGGTTTCCTCCTTGGTTGAGTGAGGCCTCGAGTGAGGCCTTCAGTTTGATAGCTTCTAAAACTTGAGGTTTCTTTGCTCTTGTCCGTTCACAACCGTATTTCCATCCATCCTACACTCTCTCTCTCTCAGTTCTTTTCCTCTATCTTTCAGATCTCTCATTTTCATGTTGTCCTCTGCTAACTTTTCGTCCATATACTTTACATTTTGACCTTTTTCATCCAGACTTTACTCTGTCTGAGTCAGGAATATAACCCAGGTGGTGAGTGAGAATACAGTCTCACTATTTCATATAATTACAGAGTCTATAACTTGTTTAGCTTTCTTGAAAGCTATTTTCATAAAGGGCAATTCTGCCTCTTTTCAACTTCATATTCAATATCTCCAGCACCAAACCAGTGTCTACATATGTGAAAACGGTGCGTTTCAATGATTTGTGGTTAAAACGATAAGAAGAAAGGTCATTAAAAGAGGTTAGGATTAAAAGCAAAAAAACTTTGATTTTCAAAAACTGCAATGAGTTTTTAAAATGTTTTAACTTTTGAAGATGTCATCAGGTAGTTCTTTTTTTTCTACAAAACAGAAATGCACTGTAGACATTGCTATTGTGCTGGAGATAGAGAGTAAGGTAGTAAGGTTGAAAAGTGGTGGAATTGCCTTTTTAAGACTCATTCTCGTACGCTCACGCATTAAATTAATTCACACTTGAACACCCAAACAGTTTTTCCTTAACTCTGTGTCAGTTCAACCTCTTTTTGCTTTCTGTCTGAACACTCCATATGGCCCTCTGTAGGTAGAAGTTTTCCAAAGGAATTGCTTGCTTGGAGAGAGTCATTTTTTACTGCTGCTTCTCTGCAGGTATTTCCTCCTCGGGCTGGGACAGAATCATTGTTTGTTTTGCCTTCCTGCTCGCTCCTCCTCAGAGGTGATCATTCACAAGGCAGGGGTGTGTGTGTGTGTGGGGGGGGGGGGGGTCTTGGCTCAGCAGATCAGGCCCTGTGCTGCTCTCTCATCCGGTGGTGCACTGCTGTGACTGGACACATACTGTATGCAGCAAGAATGCACATGCACACAGTGTTCATAATACACACTCAACCACACACGTCACAATTTATAAAACGGGGGGGGGGGGGGGGGGTCTAATCCTGAATGCTGATTGGTTAAAACCACATTCCAGCTGAGGTCTATTCCACAAGTTACCACTGGCTAAATCTATGATGTTAAAATGCCTATTTACTCTGTTCCATCTGACTGCGCAATCCACTGTCTCATCAGCCCAACCAGGCTATTTATAAACTTGATCTCCACTATAAAAAGCATCTAGACATTATCTCATATTTCTTTTAGACTAACATTTAGTTTTCAACAGCAGAGATTTGTATAAACATTGCTGTCTGTCTCTCCGACATTTGGAACATTGTTTCAATATTCAAATGAAATCTGGTAACCCGTTGTATAAAAGTGATAATGCCCTCAAAGCCGGTGTTTGGAGGATATATTGGCACGGTTTGCAATATGCGTGCCAATATATCCTCCAAACACTGTCTTTTTGGGCATTATCACTTAAGTATCTTTCAGTCTTTGCTAAATGTATTTGTTACAGCAATCCTTCCCGTATGTCTCTCTCCAGCCCAATGACCCGGTGACTAACATCTGCCAAGCAGCCGACAAGCAGCTCTTTACACTGGTGGAGTGGGCCAAGAGGATCCCCCACTTCTCTGAGCTGCCCCTGGACGACCAGGTCATCCTCCTACGAGCAGGTGAGTTCAACACGACCAGGTCATGAACATTAATCAGACCACATCAGCATCCCCATGGGCAGGTCACTGCAGCATTATGGGCTTTGTAGGCTATTTGTAGGTCAAGAGCAGTCAATCTCATAGACTGAATAATCTGTCATATTCTTTATGTATGCTATCATCATTTGTGAGGGTTTTTTAAGTATTTTCCCTATATGTTGCTGATTGCTTGTCGCTCCTTATACGACGGGTGGGTCTAATCCTGAAAGCTGATTGGTTAAAACCGCATTCCAGCCGGTGTCTATTCCACAAGTTACCACCGGCTAAATCTATGACGTTTGGTTTTCAACAGCGGAGATTTGTATAAATCTTGCTGTCTGTCTCTCCGACATTTGCAACATTGTTTCATTATTCAAATTCGATCTCCAGCTGTCCCATAGTAATGAAGGTTTCGGGAGTCGGGATGAGACAGGTAGGCAGCTTTTCTCAGCCAGTCGAAATTATGAATCAACACCATTTTTATGGATATATACAAAGAACTATCAATAGAAAACAAGCAAAATGAAACGAAGTGCAGCTAGTTTGAAGTCTTTCCAGCTTCAGTTTGAAGTGATTGTGTTAGCTGTGTTCTAGGTTAGCTCTCGAACAACAGTGTTCTGACAAGAGAACTTATGTTCTATGCCAGGTGAAATTGCGCATCATTAGCTCATTGTTATTGATGTATCCAAATACATGTCACTAGAAAACAGCTTAACACATGCAAATGCAGCTACTTCATTGTTATTCTGGCTGCACTGTTTGACATGACTGTAAGTTAGTAGTTGTTGTCTAGCTGGCAAGCAAGGGATAAGAACGTTGCCAGCCAATATGGGTCGCGTCCATAGATACAGAACAAAAAAGACTGGCAACCGAACCAAGAGTAATGGACAACCAGTCGGCTTGGGTAGCAACACTAGATTTGTGTCAGGACTATATCTTGTGGAAGTATGAAATAGTATGAATGAATTCATCAAAATATTTTTTTTATAAAAATGTCAATCATTATTTGAATATGTTGATAACTTGTTGTATAAAAGCGATAATGCCCTCAAAGCCGGTGTTTGGAGGATATATTGGCATGGTTTGCCGGCCCTCGACAAACCTGTGCCAATATATCCTCCAAACACCTGCTTCTCGTGCATTATCACTTAAGAATTACACCGTTCACTTCCAAACTCACCCTGAGGAAGCCAATCCATCCCCATCCATCTCTCTAACCCTCTCCTACCCCGTCTAACCATTCTCCTTCTGGGCACCTATAGTGATTGAGAGAGTGAGACCTTCTGAGAAAGAGCTGTTCTGGAGCTAGCTGAGAGCGTCCTCTCTCTTCTTCTCAGCGCTCAGCTCACGTCTTCTATAAATAACCACTTTGGTTCTGCTGTCTCACAGATTAAAGCATTCTAGCCCCTCTCATTCCCAGCTCAACTCTGGGGAAAAGCGGATAGTGTTGCTAGGCAGAACAGTTAAAGGAGCCCTGTCACTCAAACAGCACAACGCTCTCCGTGCTTTACCCTTACTTGGTATATGAAGTGTTTTCCCTTTATTGGGATGGCAGGCGCAGTACACCCTGTTAAACACTTGTCTCTCTGGGATGCACGTCTGAGATGGGCTGTTAATGGCCCACAACCTATGCATGAAAGAGCTTTCTGGTTTGCCTAATCAGCCTAGCATTGATTCATTGGAATTCCCTTCCCTTGTTGTCAGCTCAATTTAGTTTGAATGTGGAATGCAACTTGATGAACTTTGTAATAGGTTTTCACTCCTTATCTCTCTTCTTATTCTTCCTTCCCTCACTTTTTTCCCTCAGGGTGGAATGAGCTACTCATCGCATCCTTCTCACACCGTTCGATAGCGGTGAAAGATGGGATCCTCCTAGCAACAGGGCTACACGTCCATCGTAACAGCGCCCACAGTGCTGGAGTGGGAGCCATCTTTGACAGGTAGTCAAGATCACCCTGTTGACACTGCCTTGATACAATCAGCTTTGTGAAATACATTTTTGTTGGTTGCTATGCGAAGTTTCCACAGTTTCCACAATTTGGGCAAGAGAAAAGTAGACCCTGACCTGTAACAGTGAAAAGGCTCTGTCAGAAGAAGAGGTAGTGATGCGTAACAGAGAGTGCTCTTATTATTGATTAACACACATTCATTAAATATGTATGGCTACAGGCAACGGACATTACAGGGAGATGGAGATCTGCTCAGACAGACATTTTGAAAAAAATCTATTTAAATGCGTTCCTGATGAAATCCCACTCTTTTGACTGCAATCCCATGGCAGGCTGTGACTAGTCCAAAGCAGATATTGACCTTCTTTTCCATTAGTCACATTTGATGCCTATTGTTGCATTGTTTGTTTTTTAAAGTCACATTTGTATAGACGAATGTATACAAAAGAACAGTATATGCCTTCTCAGTGTACACAGAAGTTGATAAGGCCATCCACTGTGAGATCAATCCAAGAGATGGTATTGTTAAGCACTCCAACGCTCTAAACCCTGTGTCCCCTGGCATGCTGAGTCACACACTGAAGTGTTCTTTTGAGGGCAACAGCTCTCTCTCTCTCTCTCTCTCTCTCTCTCTCTCGCTCTCTCTCTCGCTCTCTCTCTCTCTCTCTCTCTCTCTCTCTCTCTCTCTTTCCCATCCTTCACTCCCTCTGCTCTCTTTCTCTCTTCTCTCTCTCCTTCTCTTTCTCCCCCCTCCCACTCTCTCTCTCCATCTCCCTCTATCCCCAGCTGGGAATCTGTGCTCAGTGATTAGCATACTGCCAGTTCACTACTTCTAATGGATGGATTACATCTTTGCATTAACTGGGGACGCATTAAGATGACTGATAATGAAGCTCTATCTGCTCCTTCTCCTCTCCTTTCCTCTTCTCTTCTCTTCTCTCTGCCATACAAATGAAGAGGGCGGTTAACTTAAACACTCAAGTCTTTTTTTACCCTCATTGTTCCAACAGGCAAATTAAATTAGGATGAGCTAAGAGCTGCAATTGACTTGAAAGAGTGACATAGGGAGAGGGAGAGAGAGAGCGGGCGTGATGGAGTCAGAGAGGGGTGAGGAGTTTGAGCAGTCGGGTCATACTCCCAAAACGAAACGCAGCCCCGCCTAGTGATGTCACATGCGGGTGCCGGGAATGTCAGTGTTCGGTTACAGTCTGTGATTATGTTTGCGCTATGTCGTTCATGTATTTCCTTTTATCAGACATGTTCTAAGCAGCTTGAATCACGTGGTGTAGGCAGGGCTGTACGGTTTCTAGCTGGTTGAACATCCCATGTGTGTCAGGCCAGTGGGGCCTTGTTGTCAATTGATTTGTATTGAGTTTCACCTGTAGATAAAGGAGGGTGTAATGAACGATGACCAAGGGAGGTGTTGCTGGCTGATGGTCAGATCTCTAAGAGCCTGTCTATGTGTCTCCCTCTCTCCATCCAGAGTGCTCACAGAACTGGTGTCCAAGATGAGAGACATGCAGATGGATAAGACAGAGCTGGGGTGCCTTCGAGCCATCGTCCTCTTCAACCCAGGTATCACATACATACACTCCTACCACCCCTTTAATCCAGAGCCTTTTAGATTAGATTATTAGATTATAATAACAGAAAAAAAGGGTTCTGCTTGAATACATCTGTTCCTGCTACTTTAACCTCCCAAACAATGACTGCACATGATACCAGTAAACTCTTATACTGTGTGGCCCTCAAGGACCATAATACACCCTCCTTGTCATGCTGCTGCTCCAGTTTCAACTGTTCTGCCTGCGGCCTTTGAACCCTGACCTGTTCAATGGACGTGCTACCTTGTCCTGGACCTGTTGTTTTTGACCCTCTCTCTCCCGCTCCCTTTTTCTCTTTCTTTCTTTCTTTCTTTCTTTCTTTCTTTCTTTCTTTCTTTCTTTCTTTCTTTCTCTCTCTCTCTCTCTCTCTCTCTCTCTCTCTCTCTCTCTCTCTCTCTCTCTCTCTCTCTCTCTCTCTCTCTCTCTCTCTCTCTCTCTCTCTCTCTCTCTCTCTCTCTCTCTCTCTCCCTCCATCTCTCTCTCCCTCTCTACCCCACCTGCTGTCTCGACCTCTGAATGCTCGGCTATGACAAGACAACTGACAGTTAATTCTGAGGTGCTGACTTGTTGCACCCTCTACAACCACTGTGATTATTATTTGACTCTGCTGGTCATCTATGAACATTTGAACATCTTGGAGAACGATCTGGTCTTAATGGCCATGTACTCTTATAATCTCCACCTGGCACAGCACAGCCAGAAGAGGATTGATCACCCCTCAGAGCCTGGTTCCTCTCTAGGTTTCTTCCTAGGTTCCTGCCTTTCTAGGGAGTTGTTCCTAGCCACCGTGCTTCTACATCTGCATTGTTTGCTGTTTGGGGTTTTAGGCTGGATTCTGTGTAAGAACTTTGCGACATCTGCGGATGTAAAAAGGGCTTTATAAATACATTTGATTGATTGATTGATTGATGCACACACACCACCATCACCCACCAGACACATGTTCCTGAAGTGGTTTTTCCCACCCACGTAAGTGGCATGGCACTTATGTGGCCCGCAGCACTCTGCCCACAGTGCCCACAGACAGCCTCTAGCCTCCAACCTTCTGCTTGCAAGCCCTCTGATAGCCCTCTGTTAGCCCTCTGCTCTGCTAGCCCTCTGCTAGCCCTCTGCTTTGCTAGCCCTCTGCTATCCCTCTACTCTACTAGCCCTCTGCTAGCCCTCTGCTAGGCCTCTGCTCTGAAAGGCCTCTGCTCTGCTAGCCCTCTGCTCTGCTAGCCCTCTGCTCTGATAGCCCTCTGCTAGCCCTCTGCTCTGCTAGCCCTCTGATAGCCCTCTGATAGCCCTCTGCTAGCCCTCTGCTCTGCTAGCCCTCTGCTATCCCTCTACTCTGCTAGCCCTCTGCTAGCCCTCTGATAGCCCTCTGCTAGCCCTCTGCTCTGCTAGCCCTCTGCTATCCCTCTACTCTACTAGCCCTCTGCTAGCCCTCTGCTAGGCCTCTGCTCTGCTAGCCCTCTGCTATCACTCTGCTCTGCTAGCCCTCTGTTCTGATAGCCCTCTGATAGCCCTCTGCTCTGCTAGCCCTCTGCTCTGCTAGCCCTCTGCTATCACTCTGCTCTGCTAGCCCTCTGCTCTGATAGCCCTCTGCAAGCCCTCTGCTCTGCTAGCCCTCTGCTATCCCTCTACTCTACTAGCCCTCTGCTAGCCCTCTGCTAGGCCTCTGCTCTGCTAGCCCTCTGCTCTGCTACCCTTCTGCTCTGCTACCCTTCTGCACTGCTACCCCTCTGCTCTGCTAACCCTCTGCTCTAGTAGCCCTCTGCTAGCCCTCTGCTCTGCTAGTTCTCTGCTCTGCGAGTTCTCTGCTCTGCTAACTATTTGCTAGCCCTCTGCTAGCCCTCTGCTAGCCCTCTGCTCTGCTAGTTCTCTGCTCTGCTAGACCTCTGTGGGGTCATGTCTATGTTCCCTCAGCCGTATGTTCCCTGGGCCCCATGTTCCCTCAGACCCATGTTCTCTCAATTCTATCTTTTAAACGTGGTAGTGTGCGTGGTCAATGGTGCGGTCTCCGACTGGACATTTTACTGGCTGCAGAGAAGGAATTGCCGTTTTAAAGGTAATTTCTTGCAATTCTATACAGTTAGCCATGGGGCTGAGAAAACATTTTCCATTTAAAATCTAATTAACTTCCATTCTACACATTTCGCAATGGCTTAAGCTGTGTTCTTATGCTATCTGAGTAGCTCAAACATTATATCAAACTCAATGGGGTCCCCATGCCATGCCATTGGTGATTGTTTGTTCTCAAAGATGATCTTAAAACATAGTTTATATCGTTTAAATAGTAACTTTCATTTTTTTTTTATGTAATCAAAAGCCAGATGTTTTAGGCTTATTTATAGTGAAACACATCAATTCTGGTCTTCATTTTGACAGTTTGTTCCTTTTGTTCCTAGCGGTTCAACTCTAACGTTACCATTGATATTGTGATGTAGATGCACCTTGAGAAGGGAGGGCTTTGATATGAAATATATTTGATATACAGTATATATACAGTACCAGTCAAAGGTTTGGACACACCTACTCATTCAAGGGTTTTTCTTTATATTTTTCAACTATTTTCTACATTGTAGAATAATAGTGCAGACATCAAAACTGTTAAATAACACATATGGAATCATGTAGTAACCAAAAAAGTGTTAAACAAATCAAAATGTATTTTATATTTGAGATTCTTCCAACTAGCCACCCTTTGCCTTAATGACAGCTTTGCACACTCTTGGCATTCTCTGAACCAGCTTCATGAGGTTTTCACCTGGAATGCATTTCAATTATCATGTGTGCCTTGTTAAAAGTTAATTTCTGCAATTTCTTTCCTTCTTAATGTGTTTGAGCCAGTCAGTTGTGTTGTGACAAGGTAGGGGGGTATACAGAAGATACCAAATAGGGCTAAAAAAACAAGTCTATATTATGGCAAGAACAGCTCAAATAAGCAAAGAGAAACGACAGTCCAACATTACTTTAAAACATGAAGGTCAGTCAAGCCGGATCATTTCAAGAACTTTGAACGCAGTCGCAAAAAACATCAAGCGCTATGATGAAACTAGCTCTCAAGAGGACCACCACAGGAAAGGAGGACTCAGAGTTACCTCTGCTGCATAGGATAAGTCAGAGGTGTGGACTCGTGTCACATGACTTGTACTCAAGTCAGACTCGAGTCACAAATATGATGACTTGCAACTCGACTTTGACTTTAACACCAATGACTTGTGACTTCACTTGGGACTTGAGCCTTTTGACTTGAACTGACTTGATACCCTCCCCAAGCCCAAATATAAAAAATGATGCTATTAAAAAAAGTGTGCAGCGCATCAACTCTTCATTTAACGGATTACAGTTTGAATCGGACAGCAGCCAATCAAATTGTGCCAGCTGAGAAAAAGTTGTGTGTGGCAGTGCAGAGGAACGTTGGTGAGTGAATTCAGGTGGAGCCCTTGGAAAGATGATATCCAAAATTATTATTTTCGGATATAAAGACTACGCTGTAGTCATCAAAAAACGGATTGTAACTTGCAAAACATGCTTGAAGGAAATTACAGACGGAGGCGCAACAACTTCCAACTTTGTTCAGCATTTGAAGCTGCACAAAGAATGGTAAGTCGTGGATAATATAGCCGACCGCTATATACAACTTTGCTAGTGTAGCATGTAGGCTAACGTAACATTAAATCAATGAGCCTCCACATGGTCAGTCAGTGCGGGAACGTGATCATTGCACCCAAGATTGAGCTACAACTGGCTAGGCAGTTGGTAGCCTAAATCCTGCCTGATGTTACTGCTGTTCCTAAAACCATTGACATACAGTGGGGCAAAAAAAGTATTTAGTCAGCAACCAATTGTGCAAGTTCTCCAACTTAAATAGATGAGAGAGGCCTGTAATTTTCATCATAGGTACACTTCAACTATGACAGGAAAAATGAGGGGGAAAAATCCAGAAAATCACATTGTAGGATTTTTTATGAATTTATTTGCAAATTATGGTGGAAAATAAGTATTTGGTCAATAACAAAAGTTTATCTCAATACTTTGTTATATACCGTTTGTTGGCAATGACAGAGGTCAAACGTTTTCTGTAAGTCTTCACAAGGTTTTCACACACTGTTGCTGGTATTTTGGCCCATTCCTCCATGCAGATCTCCTCTAGAGCAGTGATGTTTTGGGGCTGTTGCTGGGCAACACGGACTTTCAACTCCCTCCAAAGATTTTCTATGGGGTTGATATCTGGAGACTGGCTAGGCCACTCCAGGGCCTTGAAATGCTTCTTACGAAGCCACTCCTTCGTTGCCCGGGCGGTGTGTTTGGGATCATTGTCATGCTGAAAGACCCAGCCACGTTTCATCTTCAATGCCCTTGCTGATGGAAGGAGGTTTTCACTCAAAATCTCACGATACATGGCCCCATTCATTCTTTCCTTTACACGGATCAGTCGTCCTGGTCCCTTTGCAGAAAAACAGCCCCAAAGCATGATGTTTCCACCCCCATGCTTCACAGTAGGTATGGTGTTCTTTGGATGCAACTCAGGATTCTTTGTCCTCCAAACACGACAAGTTGAGTTTTTACCAAAATGTTATATTTTGGTTTCATCTGACCATATGACATTCTCCCAATCTTCTTCTGGATCATCCAAATGCTCTCTAGCAAACTTCAGACGGGCCTGGACATGTACTGGCTTAAGCAGGGGGACACGTCTGACACTGCAGGATTTGAGTCCCTGGCGGCGTAGTGTGTTACTGATGGTAGGCTTTGTTACTTTGGTCCCAGCTCTCTGCAGGTCATTCACTAGGTCCCCCCGTGTGGTTCTGGGATTTTTGCTCACCGTTCTTGTGATCATTTTGACCCCACGGGGTGAGATCTTGCGTGGAGCCCCAGATCGAGGGAGATTATCAGTGGTCTTGTATGTCTTCCATTTCCTAATAATTGCTCCCACAGTTGATTTCTTCAAACCAAGCTGCTTACCTATTGCAGATTCAGTCTTCCCAGCCTGGTGCAGGTCTACAATTTTGTTTCTGGTGTCCTTTGACAGCTCTTTGGTCTTGGCCATAGTGGAGTTTGGAGTGTGACTGTTTGAGGTTGTGGACAGGTGTCTTTTATACTGATAACAAGTTCAAACAGGTGCCATTAATACAGGTAACGAGTGGAGGACAGAGGAGCCTCTTAAATAATAAGTTACAGGTCTGTGAGAGCCAGAAATCTTGCTTGTTTGTAGGTGACCAAATACTTATTTTCCACCATAATTTGCAAATAAATTCATTAAAAATCCTACAATGTGAGTTTCTGGATTTTTTTTCTAATTTTGTCTGTCATAGTTGAAGTGTACCTATGATGAAAATTACAGGCCTCTCTCATCTTTTTAAGTGGGAGAACTTGCACAATTGGTGGCTGACTAAATACTTTTTTGCCCCACTGTATGTTAGCCTACTGTAACCACACACAGAGAGGGTGTGTGTGTGTGTGTGTGTGTGTGTGTGTGTGTGTGTGTGTGTGTGTGTGTTTGTGTGTGTGTGTGTGTGTGTGTGTGTGTGTGTGTGTGTGTGTGTGTGTGTGTTAAGGTTGGGCGATTGTGTACAAGCCTACATCGCCCGATTGCGCTCCATAGCGATCCTCGATAGTCGCTCACTATGGGGGGGGTGGTATCTTTCTCATGGCTACCCATGTATTTCCATGGAAATATTAAGTTTATTTGGAAAGTAATAAATATATAAGCATTCATGATTTGCGTAAATGTAATTTACTAACTACTACTCTTGTTAAAAATATGAAATAGTATTACATTTGGTGAAGAGCACATTATGACTTGTTTAGGACTCGAAACTCAAAGTTTAGGACTTGAGACTTGACTTGAGACTTGTCGGTCTTGACTTGACTCAGACTTGCATGTCTTGACTTAGGACTTGACTTGGGACTTGAGTGCTAAGACGTGAGACTTACTTGTGACTTGTAAAACAATGACTTGGTCCCACCTCTGGGATAAGTTCATTATAGTTGACTGCACCTCAGATTGTAGCCCAAATAAATGTAACAGACACATCTCAACATCAACTGTTCAGAGGAGACTGTGTGAATCAGGCCTTCATGGTCGAATTGCTGCAAAGAAACCACTACTGAAGGACACAAATTATAAGAAGAGACTTGCTTGGGCCAAGAAACACGAACAATGGACATTAGACCGGTGGAAATCTGTCCTTTGGTCTGATGAGTGCAAATGTAAGATTTTTGGATCCAACCACCGTGTCTTTGTGAGACGCAGAGTAGGTGAACGGATGATCTCTGCATGTGTGGTTCCACCCGTGATGCATGGAGGAGTAGGTATGATGGTGTGGGGGTGCTTTGCTGGTGACACTGTCAGTGATTTATTTAGAATTCAAGACACACAACCAGCATGGCTACCACAGCATTCTGCAGCGATATGCCATCCCATCTGGTTTGCGCTTAGTGGGACTATCATTTGGTTTCCAACAGGACAATGACCGAAAGCACACCTCCAGGCTGTGTAAGGGCTATTTGACCAAGAAGGAGAGTGATGGAGTGCTGCATCAGATGACCTGGCCGCCACAATCACCCGACCTCAACCCAATTGAAATGGTTTGGGAGGAGTTGGACCGCAGAGTGAAGGAAAAGCAGCTAACAAGTTCTCAGCATATGTGGGAACTCCTTCAAGACTGTTGGAAAAGCATTCCTCGTGAAGCTGGTTCAGAGAATGCCAAGATTGTGCAAAGTTGTCATCAAGGCAAAGGGTGGCTACTTGGAAGAATCTCAAATCTAAAATATATTTTGATTTGTTTAACACATTTTTGGTTACGACATAATTCAATATGTGTTATTTCATAGTTTTGATGTCTTCACTATTATTCTACAATGTAGAAAATAGTAATATTAAAGAAAACCCCTTGAATGAGTTGGTGTGTCCAAACGTTTGACTGGTACTGTGTATATATATATATATATATTAATTATATATACACTACCATTCATAAGTTTGGGGTCACTTATAAATGTCCTTGTTTTTGAAAGAAAAGCACATTTTTGGTCCATTAAAATAACATCAAATTGATCCGGAATACAGTGCAAACAATGTTAATGTTGTATATTACTATTGTAGCTGGAAACGGCAGATTTTTTATGGAATATCTACATAGGCGTACAGAGGCCCATTATCAGCAACCATCACTCCTGTGTTCCAATGGCACGTTGTGTTAGCTAATCCAAGTTTATCATTTTAAAAGGCTAATTGATCATTGGAAAACCATTTTGAAATTATGTTAGCCCAGCAGAAAACTGTTTAAAGAAGCAATAAAACTGGCCTTCTTTAGACTAGTTAAGTATCTGGAGCATCAGCATTTGTGGGTTCGATCACAGGCTCAAAATAGCCAGAAACAAAGCACTTTCTTCTGAAACTCGTCAATCTATTCTTGTTCTGAGAAATGAAGGCTATTCCATGCGAGAAATTGCCAAGAAACTGAAAATCAGATACAACGCTGTGTACTACTCCCTTCCCAGAACAGCGCAAACTGGCTCTAACCAGAATAGAAAGAGGAGTGGGAGGCCCCGGTGCACAACTGAGCAAAAGGACAAGTACATTAGAGTGTCTAGTTTGAGAAACAGACGCCTCACATGTCCTCAACTGGCAGCTTTATTAAATAGTACCCGCAAAACACCAGTCTCAACGTCAACAGTGAAGAGGCGACTCCGGGATGCTGGCCTTCTAGGCAGAGTTCCTCTGTCCAGTGTCTGTGTTATTTTGCGTAAATACAAAAATATGGGTTGGATTGAATCGAGCCAATAATCTTAATTTTCAAGGTGATGATTGCACTTTTCTTCACAACACCTCAATGTGTCCACATTTAAAATATATTTTTAGTGGGGATTTTGGGCGGATTCGAACTTACACATATATATTTTTAAATCATATTTTGGGGCGTGGCGGTAACGATTTAACACACCGCTGCTAAATGAATACAGGGGAAACACAGATAGGGCTGAGGGAACATAGGGTTGAGGAAACATAGTGTTGAGGGAACATAGGGCCCAGGGAACATAGGCCTGAGGGAATAAAGGGCGCAGGGAACAGACGGGTGAGGGGACATAGGCCTGAGGGAACATAGGGCCCAGGGATCATAGATCACAGGGATCATAGATCACAGGGCTGAGGGAACATAGGGCCCAGGGAACATAGGGGTGAAAGAGAACATAGGGTGGACCCCCCTCTGCTCTGCTAGCCCTCCGCTAGCCCTCAGCTAGCCCTCTGCCATCCCTCTGTTAGCCCTGCGCTAGCCCTTTGCTAGCCCTCTACTCTATGGTACAGGCCAGGGTTAACTTCATTACCATGCTGAGTACCCGCGCCAGCAATGCCCAGCTGGCACCAGACATGCTCCCTGTCTTTAATGAGTCTGTGCCGTGGCCCCGGAGACAAAGAGCAGTGTGGGAACGTGCCGCCGGGCCTCATTCTCCCAGGACAGACTGCTCCTCTGTGCTCCTGGGTCACTCTGTTATAGCCCTGGCTCTGGAACACATCACAGCCTACTTTCCCCTAATTAGGAGCATCTCACAGAGATGGCCTAACAGGGGGAATGCTGGGATTCAGAGGGACTGAGTCCTTTCCCACACTGAGATGAGAGTATTGCTGTATTCAGGCCTGTTCAGTTTCCTTTAAAACAAATACTTGCTCAGTGGTAACCAATCAGACCCAGAAATGTGTTGCCTAATATTTTGAATCAGGGCACTTTTTAATCAGGACACTTTATGCCCGTATACACAAAGTGTCTAGGAGTAGAACATTTGTTGTAAATGCTGAGAATAGAGACATTTTACTCCTACTCTTAGGATTGGGAAATTGAAGGCATCTAGGGATTATGTTAACTTTGATTGTGTTCAACATTATCGGCAAGTGACTTGATGCCAAAGCATTTTAGGGTTGTTAAAACAGTAATATTTGTTTTTCCTCTATTAACAACCATCAGAATTGGTTAAAAAAAAATGTTACGCAGGGCCTCCCGAGTGGCACAGCGGTCTAAGGCTCTGCATCACAGTGCTGGAGGTATCATTACAGCCCTGGGTTCAATCCCAATCCCATATGGCGGCACACAATTGGCCCAGCATCGTCCGGGTTAGGGGAGGGTTTGGTCGGGGGAGCTTTACTTGTCTCATTGCGCTCTAGCAACTCATTGTGGCGGGCCGGGTGCCTGCAGGCTGACCTCTGTCATCAGTTGGATGGTGTTTGCTCTGACACATTGGTGCAGCTGCTTTTGGTTTAAGTGGGCGAGGGTTAAGAAGCGCGATTTGGCGGGTCATGTTTCAGAGGACGCGTGACTCGACCTTTGCTGCCCGTTTGGGAGTTGCAGCGATGAGACAAGATCGAAATTGGAGGTAAAATACAAACCAAAAATGATATATATGTGGTTATGCATGCCAACATATTAGGCAATAATTAACAGTAGGCAAAGTGATCGTGTCAGAAGAAAATTCTATCATTCGTTTTATCAATGCAACATTTGATTTACAGTCACGTTAACCGTGGTTGTCTGAAGCGTACTATAGAAATCACACCTGGCCATGCCTCATCGCGATTGGTTATTCCCCACCATTTGCAACAATGTCAATGAGCTTCATCACTATCTTTCCTGTGCGGTACCTTAAACTGTCGTGATTACCAGCGGAGATCAACATTAATGATGCAACTTTTATTACCTCTGAAGAGTATCTTAAATAACTCTCACGCATCCCGGTAAAAAAAAAAAGGCCCCTTGTCTTTTGCTACTAGCACTGATTTTGCTGATAAATACTTTGTAGAGGGAAAATGTACTTGATACGATTGTGATGTGTTGTTGTCTCACCTAGCTTTCTTAAGACGTTTGCACTAACTGTAAGTTGCTCTGAATAAGAGCGTCTGCTAAATGACTAAAATGTAAATGCAAAATGTATGAGTTGATTTTACTTCTAGATCAGAGTTTGTCTGTGCAGTGTAACATCATCCTAAAAGCTGGCAGTTTTTTGTTGTTGTCTTAAAACAGGCTTTAACAGGATTCCTAGGACTTTTTCTGAGGTGCTTTGTGGATACGGGCATGTTATGTTGTTGTTGTTGGTGACTGTGATGTATTGAAAATGAAAATAAAATGTTTGAAGGAAAGAAACGTTTGTTGTAAAATAGCCAAAGCAAAGAACAAGTTTTACTGCAAATTGCCTCTGAATGTAGGGTTATCCAACCTCTTGCCAGAGTGGAAAACACAAGGTCCTAGACATAACCTACATGTGTTGCCTCATCCAGGCTGTGTAATGGGGAGAATTACCCTGCATATGTATATGAGACAAAACCCAGTAGGGTAGATCACATGTCATTTGATAGTGTTAAAGGCATCTGATGGCAGCATGCAGGGTTAGGGGCAGCCAGCCTGTCCACTGCTGTTTAGCCATATCACTCCCTGTCTGGCGTCTACATGTACAGCCACAGACACAAAGGCATATTATATATAACACACACACACACACATAAACACACATGCTTGAATGTACACACAAAGCTGTATATGTACAGGCATGCATAAATCCACATTTTGATATCCTGTGACTGTTGTCTGATGCAGTGCTGTGTGTCTCTCCTCAGATTCTAAAGGCTTGTCAAACCCAGGCGAGGTGGAGGCTTTGCGAGAGAAGGTCTACGCCTCTCTGGAGGCCTACTGCAAACAGAAATACCCAGATCAGCCTGGCAGGTACGGATACATGCACCTCCCTCCATAAATTAAGCTTCCCCTGATGTAAATTGTTGTAGTACTCGAGATGGTCTCTGTCTCGAGTCTGGTCTCGAGACTACATATTGAGTGTCTTGGTCTTGTCTTGGTGTTGATAAATTTGTACTGTTCTTGACTCGGTCTCGGACAGTGAGGACTTCCTGAGACCAGTGGAGTAAAACAATTCAGTTAGCGCATTAAAACCGCTTCGCCAGGCCAAATATACACACTCCTTTCTTAAAACATGAATATCTTAACAGCCGTATCTATTATAGACATGTTTGCGTAGTGGCGAGTGCACTTTTTGTAAAACACAAAGGGCCAGTGGTGTAGCGGAGGGTATACGCTGGTATAAACTGTAGCGGAGGGTATACGCTGGTATAAACTGTATACCCCCTTTTTTTCAGTGGGCATTGCGTACACTCACTTCTTAATCCCTACTGATGCGTATCAAAGTAGTGTAGTGGAGGTAAATGACTTATCAATGATGTAGAACAATAGAGAAATCATGCACAAAGTAGCCTACACGATCGCAACGCATGTGAAATATATTCTCATGCATGCTGCACACAGCCTAGTTTCAGTGGAATATCATCTACAGACAGCAGGAGTGTGCAGCTCTCAGCTGGTTGTGGCATGGAGCAGCTCACAGAAGAATGACATCGGTAGCTGGTAGGGTAGGTAAGATGTTTAAACTTATGATATCTGCCAGTAAATACTAACTAAGGCAACAATGGGTATGCAAACCAGGTATTGAAAATTGTTTATCCTATTTCTGATGCGCATTTGTCATCATGCGCTGTTTGCATCAGGACGTAGACGTGGATGGGCCTGGTTGGATACAGGCCCAACCACTGGGGAGCCAGGCCCTGACAGGCCTAACCAATCAGATTTATGTGGTTTAAGCATTGTTGTGGACTTAGACCATCAAATGTGATTTTGAGAGTGAAAATCTGATAAATCTATAGGAAAAATACAAAAAACATAGAAAAACATTGTATTTTTCACACTGGGTGCCTTTCCTTCACTGGGCGCGCCGTTTGGGAGAGTATACTTCTTCAGGCACCATTCCACCACTGCAGAGGGCTGATGGAAAGACAGCAGTCACACACAGCATGGTGTTAAAGGATAAGAGGTCCAAAAACTCTGACAATAAGCTAGTAGGTCACAATCATAAGAATACAAAAACACAACCATTAAGCATTTCCCAATCAAAATGTACAACTATTACATCCTATTGCAAAAAACACATTTCACGTTTAGCACACAAAGTAACCAGTGACCTAAAGTTTAAAGTGGAACTGACAGCGATTTAACTACTTTGCAGATATGAAACAGACGATCATATTATCAGTCAAAAGTATCCAATTCCCAGTTTTTGCTACAAAACAAACGTTATAAGAGGTTTTAAAAATAGGTTCTATTTGACTCAACGTTCCATGACGTACACGAAGGCATTGTTGGCAGAATAGATGGATGCAGTTCAATGCATGATTAATATAATTCACCAATACATTTCTTGGTAGTCCCAAAAATATTACTATCAGGTTATAAATCGCACCTGACCGGGTACATTGTTTGCTGCCTCCATTCGGGATGCACTTTTTCAGTTTCAATTACTCAATATTCTGGACAAATACGGACAAATGTAAATAAGGCTGGGAATGTCAATACAATCAAACTAGCAAGGGTAATGATCACAAGTCAGCCATAACGTGGCTAATAGGCTAGCGTATCTATTTATGTAGCTAGCTAAAAACACGGAGCCTACCGTTAGCTAGATGCTAGGATGATGTCATGTCATGCCATTGGAGGGTGAGTGACTGACTTTCCCCCTCATATCGTTTTTCGGTGGCTACAAACAGCTAGAGATGCAGGTATCATTTGGTTAACTAGCAATAACTTAAACGACTATTATACAGTTAGCATATCTCTTGTGTTCGCAAATGCTCTCTGGCTATCTACTCCGATTTCAGAGGACTCTCATCTGAGTGTGCCAGAGCGCAGAACAACTGATGAATTTACGAACGCGTAACACCTGCTGAATATGACTGGTGTCAGTAAACGTTGGCAAAAAAAGTTATAGTTAGTCAAGAACATCCTAACCAGCTCTGCAACGGCAAGTAAAATGGAGTGAGATGTTCTCTCATTTGTGTCTGGACGTAGCTAGCTGGCAAGCTAGCCTACTTTAGCCGGTTAGCTTGGGTGCTTGGTTGGGACAAGCATGCATTGGCAGGCACAATGCAGAAGGACGAGGAGGACACAATTCCCCATCTTTTTCAGTGCAATTTTGACAGCCAACTAGCTGAAAAAGTTTGAGAGGGTTCATCTAATGCCTGTAAACACTCAGTCTAGTTCAAAGTGAATGATGGCAGGCCCGTGTGGCAAATGGCTTATTTTTATAAAGGTCTACTGTAGCTCTGGTTGGCTATAGCGCACCGGTCTGTATAGACTCCAGTCCTGCACAAGACAAAAGGTTACAAAAAAAACGTTTTTTTCCCCAATTGGTATCCAATTGGTAGTTACAGTCTTGTCCCGTCGCTGCAACTCCCGTACGGACTCGGGAGAGGCGAAGGTCGAGAGCCGTGCGTCCTCCAAAACGCAACACAGCCAAGCTGCTTCTTGACAGTGCCTGCTTAACCCGGAAGCCAGGCGCACCAATGTGTCAGAGGAAACACCATACACCTGGCAACCGTGTCAGCATATATTGCACCCGGCCTGCCACAGGAGTCGCTAGAGCGCAATGGGACAAGAACATCCCTGCCGGCCAAACCACCCCATGGGTCTCCCGGTCGCGACCGGCTGCGAGTCTGGACTCGAACCAGGATCTCTAGTGCCTCAGACCACTACGCCACTCGGGTGGGCCCAAGACAGATGTTTTTATTCAGTTTTATTTACTGCAGTGTCTATTAATTTCCCAAACGCACAGCCACTTTCCCACTCTATATTGCTATAGAATTTTGACAATTGCCCTAGTGTAAATAATTCCCAAACATTCTAATGTCACGTTTACTCCCTTCTCCCCCTCTCTGGCACTCGTTGTCACCAGTTTTCTCATTATTACGCACATCTGTCACCATCGTTACGTGCACCTGCGCCTCATAAGACTCACCTGGACTCCATCACCTTCCTGATTACTTCCCCTACATCTGTCACTCCCTTTGGTTCTTTCCTGAGGCGTTATTGATTCTATTCATGTGTTTTATGTATGTACGCTATTCGTGTGTCTTGTTTTTTTCTGTAATTTATTAAATTCACTCCCTGTATTTTCTTCCCGACTCCTAGCGTACTTGTTACATCTAAGAATTTATGAAAATGTGAAAATGACCGTATCTAAGTGGTCGCTTGTCAGATAATTGTGTCATATTCTTTGTGGGAGTGTTTATGAACAGATTTTTTGTAAGATTTCATGTTTCTAAAATGCTGTCAGTTCGTCTCTAAATGCAACAAAGTTTCACACACATAAGGTATTTTCAAAGAGATGGCTAACAACAGCAAACGCGCTGCAATACAAAACACAGTTATACTCACCCGATGATGATCGTTTAAAACTAAATTCTTTAAATGGAAAAGCTAACAAATTAGCAACATCATCCTCTTTGATAACGCCTGCTGCAGCCGCTGCAAACTAGCCAACAACAAAAGATAGCTAGACCGTGGGAAAACTACTGCTCGCTATTGCGCATTGACCTGTTGGCCTTCAAGAAGGCAGAGTTTCTATATGTTTTTGTAAAAAAACTATCCCACTCACTAAGTCAAAATGTGATTGGTTGATTCCACTGTCACTCTAAAATGTTGCATAATACAGTTGAATGGCAGATGCCTTTATCTAGCTTCTGATGCCCTAGCCAATGGCTGACTTAGCTAGCTAGATTTATCTCCCCAGAGACAGCGAAGAAAAATCATGATTGGATCTTTATTTCCTCTTCAGTGTTTACCCTTTCCTTTCCAACAAAAACTGAAGATTAAATCAGAACATCATTGAAAATAATAATATAATTATCATTATTATATTATTATAATCATTATTTTATAAATCCTTAGCCCTTCTCTGAAGGCATAGAAGGCCCATTGCTCCCCCACTGTGTTGGGTTAGGAATAATTTGTAGAGTGGCTCTATTTTCCTTCAGCATGTATTTATGCTGAATGTCCAAAGAATCCATGTTGTTCTGAAATCTGAACACAGAAATACTGGGCATTTTGAACTCTTATTATGGTGGTGATTTGACAAAATTACAATCATGGTCTTGGATTGGACTCGCATTTTTCTGGTCTCGGTCTTATCTTGGTGTCACACCCCTTGTCCCCCTCCCGGCTGTCTTGTTCTTGACTCAGACTCGATTTGCTTCAGTCTTGGTCTTGAATCGGTCTCGCTTTAGGTGGTCTCGAACACAACATTGCCAAATAGGTTATTGTTGAATTGCGACTGTCTGTGAAAAGTATAAAGGCCCAACCAGGCATTTCGCAATATTTCAATTGAGTGAACAGTAGGCTATAGACTATCTTATTGGCACCAGCGGAGAGCATCGGCCATCCAGTGAATGTGAATATTCACTCTTTATCATTGTTGGGTCAGTGACACTTCAAAGTTTATTTTTGGACAATAATTTCCCCCTCCAGGTTAGATGGACGTCATATTGTAGGCTTTTGGTGTCTCCCCTTCTCGTAGGCCTATTATATTGATCAGACAACTTTGTTATTCATTGATCTGTTTGTCAATGTCAGCAGAACAGGCAACTGTAATTTTTGTCGTATTAAAACCGTATTCTCAGCCGACTGGTAGAGAATATTTAGAAAATGGATTTAGAAGTGGAAATGGAAAAATAATCTTGGCCATTGGGTCAATTAATCAATATTCAGACTTAAGTTTGCCTATAAAATAATGCCTATAATAGTAACATTGCACTATACACCCATTTAAAACACATTAATTTCAATGTCATTGAATATTCATGTTTGGACATACACAATTACCATAATTGTTCAAATTTGACATCAGTTCTCATTTAACAATGCTTACCTACCAATAAAAGCCATTACAGAAGACTTAAAGTAAGTTTTGTAATATAATATGGTATTGCTGGTATGACCCTCTTTTGTCTTCTCAACCGCTTGGTAGAGCTGTTATTTACAAAAGAAACATCAAGTTGAAACAAAAATAACAATTGGAAGTTCTTATTTGAATTGTTAGCAATATGAATTTTAGGTGAAATCATGTTTTTTAAGAAGAGGCAGTTAAAGGATTAAAAAGATTCTGCTAATATCTCCAGTCATATAACAGTGTAGTAGAATTGCATGAGATGTGTTTATAAAAGGCCCAATTTTTCCCATGCATAGTAAGGAGAAGAAGTGTATCTGATATAGCCTATTCTAGCCTAGGCCTACTCTACGCCACTACACACTCAGCCAGGCATTGAACGGTCTTTTTTGCAAACAGTGATTGACTTATATTATTAGCCTAAATTATGACTATTCAGTCTACTCATCACATTAGGAATAGCGTTAGTAGGCTCTTACATAAGTCTGCAAATGCGATGATGCATGGAATGCTTTATTATAAAGGTGCATTTTTATGGTGAAAATTCACTTCCCCAGACTTCATACTCACCTATGCCTCTTTCTTCTCTTTCTCTCCCCCTCTGTCAGTGTGTTTGGCTGAAAGTGCACTGTCTGCTTTCTCTATTGTAGATGTCGACTACAGTATATGACAGATGTCTCAATTCTGTCATGGGCACCCCTTTCATGAATCACTGTACATCAGCATATGAGACAACATCTTGTCTACATCCACCTCTTATTTTCTGTCACATTAATTACAGTTATTTTGTGTCTTTGATTGGGCTAGGTTTGCCAAGCTGTTGCTGCGGTTACCAGCCCTGCGTTCCATTGGTCTGAAGTGTCTGGAGCACCTGTTCTTTTTCAAGCTCATCGGGGACACGCCCATCGACACCTTCCTCATGGAGATGCTAGAGGCGCCCCATCAAATGACATAACTGCAGGCGGGGCGTCGCCCATGTTCCCCTCGCCCCCTCCGCCTCTAACCCCTCTGGATACGGAGGGTGGTCCTGCAAACCACTCCCCCTCGAGAGATTATGTGACATCATTGGATCTAGAGAAGTCCCCCCTCTTTGATGTGTTTCAAAAAAACAAGTTCAATGTCCATGGGTCTGTTTTATACACTGTACAAATATATATATATATATATATATATATATATATATATATATATATATATATATATATATATATATATATATATATATATATATATATATATATATATATATATATATATATATATATATATATATTATAACTCATGAGATTAATTGAAAGACAACAATGGACTGGTGATGAAACGGACCGAGGGGAAAGGAAGTGTTTTAAGCCATTGTTTTGTAACGTGAAACAACAACCAAGAAGATCAGGTGTTAAAGGTAGGTCTGTTTGCAGGTGTATTTTGAATTGTGGCGGTTTCATCAGCAGCGTAGGTGTTGGGAGAATCGTGTTTTGGACTTGTTGAAGAGAGCCGGGGCTGCATGGGCTGTCCCTGGCTCTGTTCGGGAAGCATCTCACTTTCATGACTAACTTAAGGGAGATTGGTCCGTTTGCAGGGGGGAGGAACGAGGCCCGGTCTTGTCCGGTCCAATTCGTTCAGGTGCTGTCCGGTTTAATCCGGTCAGGTCCGGTTGGGTCTGTTTTGAGGTGTACTGTATGTGTTTTGGGAGAGAAGGACCCAAGAGGTGGGACCATGCAGATGAACAGTGCTCCACTCAGGTCCCTCAACCCAAACTCAGCCGCTTCTCCACGTCTCCTTATTCTATTAGCACTGTGTGAACATGAGAGGAGAGATGCTACGCCGCTACATCGGTCCAGTTTTCAGAGGCTCAGATAGCTTTAGTGACTGATTGGAGTGAAAGCCTGCAGTGTGGCCTCTTAGGACCAGAGCTGGATGACCTTCATGTGGCCTGAAAAAGCTTATCTCTGGCACTACTCATTCTGTTGTACTGTACTGACATTAGGGGCAGTGTGTATCTGGATTCACCCTCACATAAGCCCTATACTACATGTGCATTGCTGTGTGCTCTGGAAGCTTGGCACAGGAAGACAAGGAAAGCAAACAGATGAAAGTTCTCATCGCTCTACTACAAGCATTGTTCCTTTTTCCTGTCTGCGTTAAGGCGACAACAAAATTAATTTTTCCTGTCTGCGTTAAGGCGACAACAAAATTAATTTTTCCTGTCTGCGTTAAGGTGACAACAAAATTAATTTTTCCTGTATGCGTTAAGGCGACAACAAAATGAATTTTTCCTGTCTGCGTTAAGGCGACAACAAAATAAATGTTTCCTGTCTGCGTTAAGGCGACAACAAAATTATTTTTTCCTGTCTGCGTTAAGGCGACAACAAAATTAATTTTTCCTGTCTGCGTTAAGGCGACAACAAAATTAATTTTTCCTGTCTGCGTTAAGGCGACAACAAAATTATTTTTTCCTGTCTGCGTTAAGGCGACAACAAAAGTAAGAAGAAAAGGACAAATGGTTTGTAGGGAAATGTCAACTGATCTGAACTTTTTAAAGTGATGGCACGACTTTGTCATGTCATGTGTCCCTCCACCTCTGAGACCATTCGTTTCTGCTCCTTCTGTGAATTACAACACACCACACAGCAACCAAGCATGCTGTTCCTCACGGTGTAACCTAGCTTTAGAATGGCCTTTGACCTGTACAGGATATTACAACAGTATTGATGGTATTTGTAAAAAAAGAAGAAGAAAAAAAGAAATTGGCAAAATTTGCAATTACCTCTGTTTTCATTCCTCAAACTCTCAGTTCTCTACATAACCCCCCCATGTCAAACAGCCCCATGTCAAACAGCCCCATGTCAAACAGCCCCATGTCAAACAGCCCCATGTCAAACAGCCCCATGTCAAACCCCCCCATGTCAAACAGCCCCATGTCAAACAGCCCCATGTCAAACAGTTCATGAGAGAAGTGCTTCAATGCAGTCGTGTTTATGGTGAGATGTTCTCTTATTTGGATTGTGGAGCCCATGCTCCTCCATTGCAAACTCTGGCCCAGACCATCCAATCTGACTGGAGGATGTAGGCCTGGTGAAGAAACAGAGACCCTTGACTGCTCCACTGCCCAGCCTCCCCTCACCCTCAGAGGAATCCACACCCTGCACTTCTCTGGACAACCCAGTTTCATTTAAGTCAAACTGAAATGTTAAATATGTAACATTATGTATAAATCTGCTATATGCCCATATTGCGCATTTTTTTCTTTCTATGCTGCAGCTGCTGCATAACTATGCATCAAGCATTTTTCCAAAGATTGTCCATAGATAGTGCGGTTTCGTTGTTATTATAAAGGGGTGGTTAAACCCTGTCCCGTAGGACAGCAGACTGCTTTGGATTAACCATCAACTCTAGCAGAGCTCCAGGACCAAGTTTATCTGCCCCACATGATAGCAGAATAGAGAGAGACAGAGAGACTTAAACAGAGGGGTTGACCAGTGAAAATAGGGAACTTGGTGGTTGTAGGAGAGCTGTGACTTCCCCCTAGTGGAAGAGATGCACAACTGCTACATTACTTGAATTTTGTACAAGTATTTAATCAGAAAAGGCACTTTTTCATGACATTATCAATATTCATTTTCCTCTTTGGTCAGACAAAACCTCAATTGAATACGTAGCAATAACCACAGCAGGATTGATTGACAAGTCCTTAGTCCAAATCATGTATTTTAGTGAGGTGGATGAATTTTCATTAGGTCTTATTTTAAACTATTCAGGAAACAGAGAAATTACTGCCGTGTTCAGGCCAATTCTGTCTAAACAGTATTTTTATCTGGTCTAAATGGTAATTGTCAGTCAGGAAAAAACTACTGAAAATGAATTGGCTCATTGTTCAAATGATTCCAACTTAAGCACTAGTATGGGTAGTTCTCTGGAATATGAGGTCAAATCAGACTGGCACCCCAACTAAAAGTTCAGAAAAATAACCACATTTTGATGATTCATTTATTTGCAAACGGTTATCCAACTTTTTTAAATGTACACCTAATCTGCTCTCTTGCGTATGATGTCTCCTTTTCTGAGCTTGATTGGGTTCATGTGATTTAAGACCCAGGTATATATATACTGTATGTAAAAGCCATACTCAGATGTGCAAGCTCACTCCCTCCTGCAGGAAATGGACTGATATGATTACTTAGGTAGAATAAATAGCTTAGAAAAATGCTTCATAAACCATAAAGCTCTATTTTGTCTATATGTATATGTGTATATATTTATAAATATAAATCCTTTCCGTACATTTGTCCAGTCAATTTTAGCAAGAGGGAGACAACTATTTCAGCTGAAACTATTCTGAGCCAGGACAGATTCCATCGTGTTATACGCAGTAGTTTTTTGGTGTAAAAAAAATGTAAT
This sequence comes from Salvelinus fontinalis, assembly GCF_029448725.1. NCBI lineage: Eukaryota > Metazoa > Chordata > Actinopteri > Salmoniformes > Salmonidae > Salvelinus > Salvelinus fontinalis. The sequence continues at coordinate 34,401,621 of NC_074674.1, read as the reverse complement.
CTAAGTTCAACCTTGATTCTCTAAAAGTCAACCAGCAGAATACCAGCAGCTCAAAGCCCTAAGAGAAGGTCCCTTGCCAGCTAACAGCAGTTATATATGGGACCTGAAAACATAGCAAAAAACCTGGTTAATACACTCAAAATACACAAAAAGTCCTCCAAAATGGACTGTTGCTAAGCTACACATACATTCAACAATGTTATCAGGAGATGCTGAGCTCATGACACAATCACTGCTTTCTTTGTTCCATAAACAGTAAGAAGTAATGGGGGGAAAAAAATAAAGATATATTTTTGTAGAAACGTAATTTCATCCCTTGCTTATGTACTCTGCCCCCCCTCCCTTTTCCTCATGTGGGCTGTTCTATACATTGAGTTAATGTTGATTTGAAATGGGGCAGAAAAAAAATCAGACCATGGATGGTCAGGGTGGGGAGTGGTTGGCAATGACACCCTGATAACTGTCATCTATACTTTGTGGCTTTTTTGGCCTATCGCTACAAGATGGGATTGTCCTCTTTTAGATTGTTTATTTTTAGGGAGATGGAAAATGGCATCTGTTCTTTGTGGGTTGTTATCGGATGTTCTTTCATGGAAAGAAAAAAATAAAACAAATCTGAAATGAAACTTTCTTGATGCTCCTTGTCTTTGTGCTGTTGTGTTGTACTCTCTCCTAATAGGACATTACATTTACTGTCCTCAGTTAAAAAGTTACAGGGACTTTGTTGAGAAAGTGCCACTGACAACCACATTTTGTACATCTTTTAAAAAATGCTCTTTATTAAATCACAAGTTATAGCTGTCAAATGCAAATACATATTCACAAAATCCAGATTGACTAAACGCATATACAGAATTTCATGCAGCCCTTGATACCACAATCCAGAAAACAGGGAGAGCAGGACAAATGACCATTTGGGGAATGAACTACTAGCTATTAAGACAAAGATAAAGAGAAGGATACAGAAAGACAGCTAAAATATGACTTGTCTAACAAACAATACATATGTTGTAGTAATACAGTATGTACAGAATGGAGAGCACAAAATAAACAGCTATTTGGTCACTGCTATGAAATCACCATCAGGTTGTTAAACGTAATGACAGCCAGACACGGAGTTAGTACCAACTGAACGACAATGGACTAGAAGCATCTCCAAATTAAATATTCTAAAATAATAATTCAAATGAAAAACATCCTCTTTAGCTTTCATTTCTTTCTTCACAAACATTACTTTGAATTATTACCTTCTTGAGTATAACAGGATTGACTTGAGACCAGTAAGTGCACCTTCAATGTCGATATTCTTCACAACCCACTATCTCACTGACTTGTCACGGTCCCATTTTACATCCAATGTGAATTGTAAAAAGCATCAGTTGAGCCCCAACACTAACGTACAGAATGAGAATCCCTCTTGTAAAATGGAGAAGTGAGTTCAAAACAAGGCAGTGCTTGCTGTTTCAGAGCGTAGTGTCGATATCAAACTAGAGAAACTGTTAGTTGAGTGACTTGTAGAGAAGTGGTTGAGAAAAATGCTGTCAACACTATAAACTCCTTGAAATAGACTATATGCCACTGGAGGAAAACTCCCAACACGGATATGGAAATCCCCCTGATGGGGTCAGAAAACTCACCCCAAAAACATTTTAACCCTCAACACCTTTCGAGCTTTGAACAGATTCCTTTATAATAAATACAACATAAAACCAAACTCAAAACCAAACTCAAGTGCTGCCATGTATGAGACTTCTTGTTTCAAAGCCTCTTTGTACTGACCGTTTAATTACCAATATTGGAAATATGACAATTACCACTTATCTTTCAGTCTGGTTTTATAGCAATCTGCACTATCATGTCAACTCCATGTTTGGCAAGACAGCACAAACCAATCTGGGTCCTGGCTACTAATCTACTGTATTCTAATGAGACTTACAGTTGATCAAGGTGAGATGTCAGACACCAGTGAAATAGTCCATTACTCTGAAGGAAAAAACACCTTACATGGGGGATAGGAGTACTTACTTGAGGCCAATGCAATCTGGCTTAATTGGTCAAATATAAGATCAAAACGTGTATCAATACTAAGACACCTACACATACAGATTAAATCATGAGATACCATATGACTACTTTCCTCATGAAGGACAAAAGTTGATTCTCGTATTTCAATTGAAACACAAACATCCAGCTCACAGTAAAAGTAAGGCAGAGGTGGTAGAACATGTAAGGGCACAAGCAAGACCAAGTAGAGGGTTGTGGTGATTTGGTTGGGGTTTGCTCTGGTTCTGGAGGAAGGGAAGGTGTGTGGTTGTGGTGATGTTCTGGACTTGTGTTCATTTTGTTCTTCCAGTAGAGGCTCAGTCCTCAAAGCATTCCCGGGCCCAGATCTCTCAGCAGAAAGTCCTCTTTTCTTCAAATGAAAAGTAAAAAATAAAATAAAATAAGCATGCCCAGGATGCAGAGGCTTAACAGTCGCTCCTCCACAGTTTGATAGTTTTGTCGTTTTCTAGCGCCGCAGACGCAATGATGTTCTCTGTGGGGTGGCAGGCAGTAGAAATCACCACATCTAGACACAGAGGATGGGAGGGAAAAGAGAAAGGTAGAATTAAACAAAGATATTGTGAGCAACAGTGTGTTCAAACAGTGAGATTACCACCATGTATTTGACCACAAAGTAAAAGTAATCAGTTCCATCAAGCTCTTGCCATGACTCTCCTCTACCTGTATGACCCTGTAGTTTCTGTACGATCTCCTTGGTCTGCAGGTTCCAGATGTACACCATGTTGTCCTCCGAGCCAGAGACAATCCACTGTCAGATGCAGAGCATAAGGAATAGAATGACACTTCAGAAGAAGCTATGGGTAAAAGCATACAAGTCATCTTCTTGAAAATCTATTTCTAAACATGCATGCAAGAGGGGATGGGTTTACCTTTCCACCTGTGACAGAGAAATTAGCAAATATGCAGTACTTCTCGTTTTTGTGGCCGGTGTATGTTTTCAAGCACTGGAATGAGAGGGGAACACTTATTGAAAAGAACATGTAGAGAAATGAAACATTTCAATCAAGAGTATTCCTATGTTTGGATCAAATTGCAACATGAGTGAGACATCTGACATACACTATATATACACAAAAGGATGTGGACAACTTTTCAAATGAGTGGATTTAGCCATTTCAGCCACACCTGTTGCTGACAGGTGTATAAAATCAAGCACACAGCCATGCAATCTCCAAAGACAAACATTGGCAGTAGAATGGCCTTACTGAAGAGCTCAGTGACTTTCAAAGTGGCACCATCATAGGATGGCACCTTTTCAACAAGTCAGTTCGGCAAATTTCTGCTCTGCTAGAGCTTCCCCGGTCAAATGTAAGTGCTGTTATTGTGAAGTGTAAACATCTAGGAGCAACAGCAGCTCAGCCGCGAACTGGTAGGCCAGACAAGCTCACAGAACAGGACCGCCGAGTGCTGAAGGGCGTAAATATTGTCTGTCCTCGGTTGCAACACTCACCACAGAGTTCCAAACTGCCTCTGGAAGCAATGTCAGCACAATAACTGTTCATCGGGAGCTCCTTGAAATGGGTTTCCATGACCGAGCAGCCTTGGACCAAGCCTAAGCCCACCATGTGCAATGCCAAGCGTCAGCTGGAGTGGTGTAAAGCTCGCTGCCATTGGACTCTGGAGCAGTGGAAACGCATTCTCTGGAGTGATGAATCACGCTTCACCATCTGTCAGTCCGACGGACAGATTTGGGTTTGACGGATGCCAGGAAAACGCTACCTGCCCCAATGCAGAACCAACTGTAAAGTTTGGTGGAGGAGACCTAATGGTCTGGGGCTGTTTTTCATGTTTCGGGCGAGGCCCCTTGGTTCCAGTGAAGGAAAATCTTAACGCTACAGCATAGGATGACATTCTAGACAATTCTGTGCTTCCAACTAGGTGGCAACAGTTTGGGGAAGGCCCTTTCCTGTTTCAGCATGACAATGCCTCCATGCACAAAGCAAGGTCCAGAGGAACTTGACTGGCCTGCACAGAGACCTCAACTCCATCGAACAACGTTGGGATGAATTTGAACCTTGACTGCAAGCCAGGCCTCGTCGCCCAACATCAGTGCCCGACCCCACTAATGCTCGTAGCTAAAGGGAAGCAAGTCCCCACAGCAATGTACCAACTTCTAGTGGAAAGACTTCCAGAAGAGTGAAGGCTGTTATATCAGCAAAGGGGGGGACCAACTCCATATTAATGCCAATGATTTTGGAATGAGATGTTCGACAAGCAGGTGTCCACATACACTACATGGACAAAAGTATCTTACCTTTCCTTTGCTGTAGTCCCAAAGCTTCAGGGTGCTGAAAAACAAAAACAAACCACTGTTAGAAGACAGCATCCCAAAATAAACAATAGTGAATAATTCATTTGCATCTATGGAGTGATGAAGAAGCCTTTCTTTATAGATTTGCTTGAGCGTTCCTTCCCATTGAAATGAAACTCTTTGGTCTAGTGGTACTGTACAGTGCAATAGGTCCCCCTACTGGTGCAATACTGCATGACAAGACTGTGGTACTGGACATGTCACCGCCTACTACATTTGAGGGAAAGTGACAGTGCTCTACAGTCTGATACTCACTTGTCCAATGTGGCAGCCAGAATGTATTTGCCGTTTGGTGAGAACTTCACAAATGACACGGGGGGGTTGTCATCATCTGCAAAACACAGATTTTTAAAATAATCTACTCCCAGAAAAAAATATATAAAATGTGACATTTCCTATATGACACAGATGAGACAATTCTGGCTGGTGAAGCTTACCAATTAGTGTTTTCAGACACTGTCCTGATGCGGTGTCCCAGATGCGGCTAAGGACAGACAAGAGATTCATACATTCATACAGCTTCATACATTTCTCAACCAATACCACAAATAATATAATGGATTTAATACATCCAAATAATATACTCCTCATAACATTCCTCATATGTATGTTACATTGGCCATCATATAAACTCAGATGTTCTTTAAGGTCATCAAGTTACTCTTACAAGCATTTTGTGAGTCAATATCTTTGCCAAGTACATTCAACAAAACAGGAAAAAACGTGTTAATTTCCCTCACCAGAGGCCATCGTAGCTGCTGGACACAATCAGTGAGCCATCTCTGTTGAAATGGACCTGTACGGCAATATAGATCAGAGATCTATTCACACTTACCAGAGGGTGTGATAATCAACTACTACATGCTCATAAGCAGAAAACCTATTATATGAAGTTGATTGTTTATAAGATTCATATAAGGTGTCTCCATGCACAGATGGGTGCAGTACTTACAGCAGAGACAGGGTCGGAGTGGGCCGGCAAGGTCTTCAAGCATTTGCCAGTTTTTACATCCCATATCCGCACGCTCTCGTCAAACTAGAAGAGAACAATTCATGTTAGCACACAACTATGCAACAAATATTCATAACTCCTTGATGGAAATCAGGGTTAGCAATAACATTTTCTATGTAAACATATACAATAGCAATTCTGCATTAGTGTATTAGTAGGTAGGACTCACCGATCCAGACACGATGAGATTAGACTGGGGGTTGAAATTGCAGCAGAAGACATAGTTGCTGTGGCCTTTCAACGTCTTCAAGCATTTCCCCTGCAATAAGGAAAGGATTGGGTTGAAATGAAACATGTTCACGGTATGAGCTCATTATGGTGGATCGAGCATCCACGGCATGGAGGGCCCCGAATCAGCGATTATGATGCATTTGCAGAGGAAGCTGTTAGAGCAATGACATGCTAGCTGTTCCGGGGGAGACTTCCAGTCATTCCGCTAACGCTAGATAGCATGGGCTAGCGAAACTACCTCTAACTCCCTTCATACTGGACGCAGAGACATACACATGGTATCCATGAGTTCATCTGACTCTGGAGAAGAAGAACATCTCACACTACCCCTTTATTGACGGCATGACGTGGGTGAAAAATGAATCCGTGTGCGATGTACATTTTTATCATGTGAAGAGAGCCTTCAAAATGTTAATCTCGTCTTAGTGTCAAAAATAATCCTTGGTTCCTGCCTGTGTTGATAAAGATAGTGGGGGGGGGGGGGGGCGACATGACCCCCTCCTTAGCACCATCTGGCAGAACACCCAGAATATATATTATAAATTAAGATAGGAGACGGTGCCAGACATGCAGGAACAAACCCTATGAACCATGCCCATGTAACGTTGTCTGTAACCAGTATATAAGAGAACGGAACTGCCCTGGTAGAGCTACTGATCGACATGTATACTTGGTGCATTGAGTTGAAAGCTCTCCAGCGCGCTGATAATAAACAATGATTCATTTAAGATTGACTTTGAGTGTCCCTGTGTAGAATTTACACAACACATATTAACTAGCTGCAGAGAACGAATGCTACCCTGTGGTGCTAAATAGCTCTGATTAGAGCTGCTCCCCTCAGGCAGACACTCCCTCACATCCCTTGGCAAGAGTCATAGAAGCAGGAAGTCCTTTACCCCTGCATTCGTTGAGGGTTTCGTTTTAGCTCTAGTTTGAAAACAAGTATACACAATGGAAAATACATGTTTCTGAACAATGCATCATGCTGCCTTGTTGACAATGACCCGGTTGCACATATGGTTTGATTTGAGCAGCTATCATTTTACATCAACAATCTAACATTCTAATAAATGGATTTCATATACAGTGCCTTCAATATCTGCCAATTCATTTCCATCAATATTGCTGTTTATCATTTACTTTTTGTAGCAGTAAGCGATAATGATAACTGTCTTCTGGGTAGACAAATACTTTCTCCAAAACCTTCTCTATTAAATGTTAACAGAAAAGTAAACTTACCTAGCATAATTATATAATTTTTATCAATCTGATGGGCTTTTGGTTTGGAAACTCTGTCATAACATATGCAGCAGCAAAAACATCACTCGACCAGCACAATCCTCGCACTTTTCTTTCTGACATCAAAAATGGTCTTCTGATGTGATTTAAGCATCGATATGGACTCAGAACATCCAATTTTATTGTTTCTATATAAATAATTGTAATTGAGAGTGAAAAACATTTAAAAAATGATACAGAAAACGTGTCTATTTGAGAGCCAGGAAAACAATTGAGCAGCTTTCAACGTGTAAAGGAGCTCCCATGCTAGAACAGGTTGGAGACCCCTGCCTTAGAATATGCTCTTTCCAGTAGGTAATATAAATTAAAAACGTCTGACCGGCATGAACCTCTAGGTTTATTTTAAAGTCGCTTTTTGGTAAGCTCCATTCCGGGGGGAGATTACTTTAAAAAGAGATATTACAAATGTAAATAAATACGACACCAAAATAACGTTCTCTGCGCTTCTAGTGTTAAACTGCCGTAAACCAATTTCCCATTGTGGGACAAAAAAGTGAAATACTTCTAGTACTATATTTCTGAGAAAAAAACTACCCATCCTGCCTCTCTTACCGAGCTGACGTCCCAGATCTTTAGAGTCTTGTCATCAGATGCTGAAACAAGCAGGTTGGAATCTGAGGACCAGGCGACATCCGAGATCCCCTGCAGATGAGAAGTGAAAGATCAACTTGGTTAGTCACACTAAAAGCACTCACAGCAGTGAAAAAAATTGAGAATACTTTCAAGGCACTGTATATAATCACTACAAATAATATAATGGAAACTTGAACTCACAAGTTTGTGTCCCGATATTGTTTTCTCAAACTTTCCATCGTAAGCTCCCCAAATTTTGATCAGTTTGTCAGCAGCTGTAAAACATATTTCAAGGCAGGGTACTTCAGCCTTTTCAACTGAAATATAGTGTTATCATGCAAGATTATCAGATCATTTACATTGAAAAGACATTGCACTTAAAGCAGAGATCTGCGACTGGAGAAATAGCACCACTGGCTGCCCCAGGCGCATTTGTTATTGTTTTGAGTAAATGTGAATACAGCCTGGTAGTAAAAAATTAATCGTAGTACATACTCTGCTGTTCTGTCGCGCTTGCAATAATGTGCAATGATGTTCGGTGTTTGAAGTAACGTCTTTGTTTTAATATTGCAAATGGACGAGGCAGTTTCACAGCTTCAATTACATTTTATTGTAACAACTTGTGCATGCACCTATCAGGCCTAATAGTAATATTCAGTAGACCTACTGTTGTAAGACCACCTAAAGCACTCATCATAAACTTACATGAACTGGCAAGCCACTCTCCACTGGGACTGAACTTGACAGACGAAACTGCTTTTGTGTGGCCGGCTAATGTGAATTTCAAGGTGTAGTTAGGTTTGACTGGTGCCGACTAAATAGGGGAAGAAAACAAACAAAACCACATTGGAACTGGAAAGCAATTCCGTTAATATCTGTAGATGCATTTAAGGCAATTTTCATTAAAAAAGGATTTGACACAATGGAAATAGCAGAGACACAGGAGAACATATATATCTGGCTATTATATATTTTCAAGTATCAAGTGACAGGCTGTTAATCAACACAGGCCACAACGAACCACTGGGGTAGTAGCCTATCTGTACATCTCCAAAGTAAAATATAGCTGCAAGCAGCAATGCCAGGGTTCAAGCTTTGGCCCCACAGCATAGAGTACCAAAGTAGGAGTCATAATACCCATAAAACATAGCGGCCAACAAGCAAAATTGTTCCAATTGTTTTAACACCATTCATTTTTCCCCCATTGAGGATTTTAGATACAATTAAAATATGGGCTGTGTTTCATGTAGGCTTACCCTGGCATGACATTTTAATAACTGTAAATCTATCTCAGACAAGGTGACTTATCAATATATTCACCTGTATTTACTCCCCAAAAATGAAATGCTAATTAGCTGCTAATGTGGATATCATAAAGAACTACAAATGCCATGATCTGGACGAGACTGCCAAATCGAGGCAAAGGTAAGAATCTTGGGATTAGCTATCAAATGTTAGCCAAATGTAGTAATGAATAGTTTTAAATTGACAATACCTGTTAGCAAAGGTATCAGCTAGAGATGACATGCAGGAGCTTGCAGGGATTTGTAGTTTTGCATGATGTCTACTTTGATTTTAATTAGCATTTTCGATTCAGAGTAAACAGGGCCAAATATATTGATAAGTCACCTTGTCTGAGAGAGATTTACATGGTTATCAAAACAACACGCCAGGGTAAGCCTACACAAAACACAGCCCTTATTTTAAGTGTTTTTAAAATCCCCTATGGGAAAAAGGAATGGTGGAAAAACGATTTCAACCATTTCCCTGTTTGATCGCTAGGTTTTATAGGTATTATGACACCCCCACTGTGGGGCTATATGGTGAGACCTTGGTCCATTGACGCAATGTATCAGCTTCCGTGCAGATCGATCATTCGGTGCTAGTAGCGCTTTAAGTTCAAAATTCTAAATGACAGCTTATTAGGGGATCCCTAATAAATACAAACACAAAATGGCGGAAAATCCATCATGACGGACCTTATGGGTCATTGAGGCAAATGTGTTCCTTGTGAGGAGAGGGACCAATGTACTGAATCTCAGGAGTCTATTTCAAACAAGGTGAGGGGTCTGAGCTTTCAAAGTTTGCATTCTCAATCGTTTGTTATAGCTCCACCATGTGGCCAATTGACTCTTCGCTAAGCCTCGCCCCATAATGTTGGGTAACCAATCACAGCGATCCAATAGATAGCAACTATTGTTGAGTCCAACACCTACGACAGGCTCACGTTTAAATTGCATGAGTCAGTGAAGGCTACATTGAGTTTTTAAAATAATTGTTTTAATGTTTAAATGGCAAAATAATTGAACAGTGTACCAGGAGTACTTGCTACTGTGATTCCTGAAATGCAGAGCCTGTTGGGAGTATTTATCTAATCCGAAATAAAACTTTTGTTACATTGTTTGTTAGACCAGCCGGTTAGCTAGTGCTCGGTCTCATTGACCACCAAAAGTTGCTTACGCTAGCCACTTAATCACTTGTTTTCTAAAAATGTATGTTAGCTAATATAGCAATGTTATGAATACAACTAGAAGACATCAGGATACAATTTGAGAGCACAAACATTAGTTATCTCCAAAAGTGGTTGACTGCATGCTGACAGTGAATTCAGAGACTAGCTACACTAGAAACATGATTTTACCAGGTTCCTGTGAAGCAATTGTAATGACAGTCCACCACAACATACCCAAGAGTTTTATGATTATCAAGGGGTCATCTGTGTTGAATTTCATGGTGTATTAGAAACACAGTTTGAGATCATTGTGAGGAGATCTCACCAATGGTTAAATGGGAAATTGGGCTTCCAGAGATAATGTCTGAGGTTACAAAAGTAATCAAGGGGGGTGGGCTTAGAGAAGGGTCAGCTGGCATGGCATTGAATGAGAGGGTGTGGCCCTTGGACCTTAACCATCATGCAAGGTTGTAACCTCCTAGGCCTTACCATCTCAAGGGAATTTGCTTTTTATCACGAAATTGACAGAAGGAAAAGAATAATAATCGACCCCAAATACAATAGTGTTTCACCAAGCTTCGCTGCTTGGACCCCTAGAAACATCAGTCGTATTAGGTCTAGCTTGAACCCATACCTTGCTCTGGCTGGCAGATGATGTTTTAGTGGCCTCAGTTTCTGGTTTCTTCTCCTCTGTTGCCATGGTGATGGTGATGGAGCTGAGGGGGCAGGGGGATCAGTTAGTGAAAGCACGCTGGACAACCAGTCTGCAAATGAGGAATGCAATTAGAAAGGAATGTTAATATATTATGGTAAGATGAAGATAATGTCAAGTAAAATGCAACGATAGGAAATTCCCGTGTAGCTCAGTTGGTAGAGCATGGCGCTTGCAACGCCAGGATTGTGGGTTCGATTCCCACGGGGGGCCAGTACAAAAAAAAAAAAGTATGAATGTATGTACTTGTAAGTCGCTCTGGATAAGAGCGTCTGCTAAATGACTTAAATGTAATGTAATGTAAATGAAATTGTATTGGTCCAACACAAGACCAATGTAAGTTTCTACCCTGACAGCTAGGTTAACGTTAGCCTGTAGATAAAGATTACAATATCGGATATGATATTGAAACCTAGGTACAGTTATGTTAGTAATGTAAATTACCACCACATAAACTAGCTAACTTCCTACCCAGTCATGGCTGGCACACTGTAGCTTAGCTAAGTAGTTAGCTAGCTTGCATGGTGAAATAGTGGAGATAGCTAGCTAGCTTGCTAGCATAGAACTAGCTAACTGCCATTGCAAGTAAACAATGACCATGAGTTAGCAAGCTAGCCTAACATTAACCGCAGTTGTGGAAGCTAACGTTCAATAGCCCTACTATGGACAGACGCAGGGCCTGTCTTTCTAGCTAGCTAGCTAATGTTGTTTGCGAACACTCGTGTATGTCTTGTTGGTGATAATGGTTTTAATCCAAGTTTTGTATGAATCCTACCTTTCGAAAGATAAACTAGTTAATTTGCCTAGCTAGTAAATGTGCGTTATTGCATAAGCAATGTAAACTCTGCTAGCTAACGTTAGCTACTCCATTCAAACAAAACAATCAGGGATACTCACGGTAAGGCCCGATGTTAAAATGTAATTGCTCGGCGGACTATTTTCATTTAGGTACAAATCTGATCAACTGCACGAATATGTTTAGCCTATAAATATGGTTGATTATATATTTTCTCCCTAACTGAGCAAGGGAAAATAAATCAAGGGCCAGTTCGTTTTAGTTAACCCAGAGCTCAAGCGAGGAATGTGGTAGTGAAGACGCCCATTGCGCATGTGTGCTTCTTCAAGAGCGCACAATCAGAGAGGAAGAGAAGAGCCCAACTCGGCGGAAAATCTGTCTCCCTCCAGCAGGTGACGTTTTTTCGTTGTTTCGCCCACCAAGCAAGGAGTTTTTGTTTGCAGGTCAGTGAGTGTCACATTTGGTCAACAATACATGTATGACTTATTTTCTACGTGAGGTTTATTTGATCGAATAGAAGTTTCGTAATGCTTAAGTTGTTATGAGTGTACTGATATGAGTAAGACGTGAAATCCCGTCAACTATAAGAAAAAACACTTCATATATCTTTTTTTATTTCACCTTTATTTAACCAGATAGGCTAGTTAAGAACAAGTTGTCATTTACAACTGCGACCTGGCCAAGATAAAGCAAAGCAGTGCAGCACAAACAACAACACAGAGTTACACATGGAATTAACAAACATACAGACAATAATACAGTAGAAAAAAAGTCTATATACAGTGTGTGCAAATGAGGTAGGATACCGGAGGTAAGGCAATAAATAAGCTATAGTTAGCAATATCAGAGTCTTGAGTATCGAATACGATATATTCAGGACATGAGGCTAGTAGCATAGCATATTTCTCCACTGAATAGAGCCGGTTGATGTCAACAACTCTCATCGAATATTCAAGAATTTTACAATAATGATAATAATGTCTCGACCAATCCAAAGAAAGGATAGGCGGGAGCTAGACAACCCGCCGTGACGCTTTGTGGACAACGAGTCCCATTGTTATGGCGGAGAGACATGTAGTCTTGTCAGTATATCCATCATCTTTGACACAATGCAAGCGGGGAGGGACGCTTTGAGGGTTCTGATTGGAGCGAGATTGGAGTTATGTTTGGCAACTTTTGGACTGAGATGAACCAAGATCAAGACACATCAAAATGAAGTTGAGTATGACTATTTATTAAAAACTTAACCACATAGTTCTTATCACTATGTGCAGATCCAGATTTTAGGGCTCCAGAGCAGTGCAGTGGTCTAAGACACTGCATCTCAGTGCTAGACACCCTGGTTCAAATCCAGGCTGTATCACAACCGGCTGTGATTGGGAGTCCCATAGGGCAGCGCACAATTGGCCCAGCATCATCTGGGTTTGGCCGGTGTCGGCCATCGATGTAAATAAGTACTAGTTCTTGACTGACTTGCCTAGTTAAATAATGGTAATATAAATAAATTATGAAATTCAGTGGAGGGCAGCTAGGAAAAGGGCACAGTTGAGACAGTCAGGTGGACACAGGCAGAGACCTATGGGTAGAGCAGAGACAGGAATGAGACAGACAGACATATCAGGGGGTTATTAGGCTTGGGTGTCCTTAAAGATTCCTATTCCAGGGGGAACCATGCTGTGGACCTACAAAGAGAACAACAGAGGACCTACTGATACGTAGTGGACATTGTGGACATTGACCTTCACCCAAGTCTCCTGGTAAGACTGAAACTGCCAGGTAGCAGTGTAGAGCCTGAGACGCCCAGCCCTGAGAGGAGGTTGTGGTTCTCTATAAAACACAGCAGACATAGGGCACTCAACCCAGGTACTCATCCCTCTGTTTTCCTTGAATGTTTACAGGTCAATATAAAGTTAAACAGATTTGTGAAGTATCCATAATTAATATTAAAATCATCCATTAATGTCATCCATTGCAAGCTAAAGATAAAGTTTTAATGTTTGTGTTGCATACAGCCCATGCCCTCTATTAATGCAGATTTCAAAGGGGGGTAATCAGAAAGGTATCAGTTGTCAGTATATTCCAAAATATTTTATAGTAGTATTATATGCATTATACATGGTGGTGGTTGAAGATATCCCTCTAGTGGTGCGGGGGCTGTGCTTTGGCAAAGTGGGTGGGGTTATATCCTTCCTATTTGGCCCTGTCCGGGGGTATCTTCGGATGGGGCCACAGTGTCTCCTGACTGCTCCTGTCTCAGCCTCCAGTATTTATGCTGCAGTAGTTTGTGTCGGGGGGCTAGGGTCAGTTGGTTATACCTGGAGTACTTCTCCTGTCTTATCCAGTGTCCTGTGTGCATTTAAGTATGCTCTCTCTAATTCTCTCGTTCTCTCTTTCTTTCTCTCTCTCTGAGAACCTGAGCCCTAGGACCATACGTCAGGACTACCGGGCATGATGACTCCTTGCTGTCCCCAGTCCGCCTGGCCTTGCTGCTATTCCAGTTTCAACTGTTCTGCCTGCGGTTACGGAACCCCTACCTGTCCCAGACCTGCTGTTTTCAACTCTTAATGATCGGCTATGAAAAGCCAACTGAGATTTATTCCTGATTATTATTTGACCATGCTTGTCATTTATGAACATTTTGAAAATCTTGGCTCTCTCTAATTTTCTCCTTCTCTCTTTCTTTCTCTCGGAGGACCTGAGCCCTGGGACCATACGTCGGGACTGCCGGGCGTGGTGGCTCCTTGCTGTCCCCAGTCCGCCTGGCCTTGCTGCTGTTCCGGTTTCAGCTGTTCTGCCTGCGGTTATGGAACCGCCACCTGTCCCAGACCTGTTGTTTTTCAACTCTTAATGATCGGCTATGAAAAGCCAACTGAAAATTATTCATGATTATTATTTGACCATGCTTGTCACTTATGAACATTTTTGAACATCTTGGCATAGTTCTGTTATAATCTCCACCCGGCACAGCCAGAAGAGGACTGGCCACCCCTCATAGCCTGGTTCCTCTCTAGGTTTCTTCCTAGGTTCTGGCCTTTCTAGGGAGTTTTTCCTAGCCACCGTGCTTCTACACCTGCATTACTAGCTGTTTGGGGTTTTAGGCTGGGTTTCTGTACAGCACTTCGAGATATTAGCTGATGTACGAAGGGCTATATAAAATAAACTTGATTGATTGAAACTTGATATACATGTTGTATAAGGTGTATAATGCATGCAATGGGGGCTTAGTCTTCAGATCCAGTAAATTGGTCACAAACCGCGCGCCATTGCGCATGCGCACGGGGCTTGGTATACCTCATCTTCATGCTGCTCCTGTACTTGCTCGGCCTCACTCAAATAATACAGGATCCACTCGGACTACCAGGTACAAGGCAAAACCCCTCGGAGTCATCAAGGAAGTAATGCATTCAAATATTTATATTTCCCCATACTGGAGTTTCTTTAGTGAAAAAAATGCACCTTTCATAATTGAGCTATTTCAATGTTATGAGAAATCTGGTGCTGAAACGCTTGCTAGCATATCAACTAAGCTAGCATGCCAATGTTTTTCAACAAAGCTCCATTCTGTGCATTGCAACAATACAGAACGTCAATTCTTGTCTTAAATGAATTATTGTGGCAATGTTATCGTGAAACGTTTAAAATAAGAGTAGGGAACCAGAGTTTATTGTGGGTACATACGCAGTTGTGGTAGTAATACAGGCTATCGCTGAAACTATTTGAAAAGTCGGGTGAAATTAAGTCGGCTGCTAGCTAGCTAACTAGGGAAAGCTAAAGGGTAATATCATCTGCCCGCCATCTTTTTGGAGAATGTGTTGCAACGGAGCCCATTATAAGAACTATTTGGTTTTGGTGTATACATGTTTTACTAGCCAGTCATGGTTTATACACTAGTCAATATACGTTCATTTTTATGAGTTAGCTGATAGCTACAGTACACTGGTTTGCACTTGCAACCACGGAATGGAAATGAGAGTCCGCGCGAATTGTTCCAAAAGTGTTCAAAGCACCCCTTGCATTTCCTCCGTGCATGATGACAAGCATAGTTTGCAAAGTTATTTGGGTTTTGTTAAGCAAGTTAGCTAGTTTAGTTACCTAATTGCAATATTTTGCCATAAGATGCCGTACCGTTAAGATATTGTAAAAAACAAACACATTTTTTTTGCTAGCCATCTACCGTTGGTGTAGTTTGATTGTTTACGCGGGAGGTAGTACAAAGCTAACTGGCCAGATACATTTTCCATGGACAAACAAATATATGTTGTTGGTGACATTAAAACTAGGTTGCTGAACGAGATGCACAATATATTTGTGGAGTTTTCTTTCTTGAAGTATCCTTAGTACAATGGTATTATCACAACGTTATACAGCAATCCAACTACTCAGCGTGAGACTTGTATCTAAATCAGCTGTGCTGTTGTCTCTCAGTTTTGCAGTTTGTTTGGGTATGTATGGAATGACATTTGTGGTTGCGATGGTTAATTAATTAGTACTCCATCTCTCTCGCTGGTTATTTAGATACGTTGTTTTGAGTTATTATTTTGTGTTACAGCTCATATTTACTTGTACCTTTGCTCCGTTCACTTTTGCACGATCTCTGTACCCAATGTACCAAAGACAATTCTATGGTCAAAGGAAAATGGTAATGCCAGACCAAGACCGAGGTGCAGGCTGTAGATTGGGGTCTAGACAATGTCCCTTAAGCCTGGAGAGGGCAACACATCTCTCCAGGGACACAGCCAGCTGTCTGTCAGGAGACATTTCCCCATTACAATATATGGAATAATTGTGTGATGATATAGAAAAGGCTATAGGTTCTTAACATAATTACTACCTTTCATGTCATCCCAGGTATCAATAATTTTTTTAGGTCTTGTACATGGGTCGTGGATTTTCTGCAGGGACACTTTACTTTTATGCTGAAGACTCATGATCATCACCCTGTTCTGTGTTTTTAATAGATTAAACAAGTCAGGCCCTGCAATGAGATGCAGTTTCCTTTGGGCCACTAAAGAGCAAACAGAACTACACAATCCACTGAGGACGCAGTGTCCGTCTCCCACCCTGTCCATTGCAGAGGTAGCAGCGACTCCTAGAATACCACCCCCTTCCCATCGCCAGCATGTCTGCTGTTACCTCAGCAACCCCGGTCCCTCAGGGAGTCAACCCCCCACCCCCGGAGGTGACCAATCCCACCAAACCAGGTCGGAAAACCAACCAACTACAGTACATGCAGAATGTAATGGTCAAGACGTTGTGGAAGCATAACTTTGCCTGGCCCTTCTACGTGCCAGTTGATGCCATCAAATTGGGACTACCGGTGAGTAGACTGTAGATATTGAGAATGGGTGTTATAAATGTCAGAAAGCCTATGCTTATAGGTATCTCACTGTGCAGAAGACTTGCAGCTGACAGATTCTTTTGGTTATTCTGTGTATCAGGATTACCATAAGATCATAAAGCAACCTATGGACATGGGAACCATCAAAAAGAGACTGGAGCATAACTACTATTGGAGTGCCAGTGAATGCATGCAGGACTTCAACACCATGTTCACCAACTGTTACATATATAACAAGGTGAGTGCTCCAAGAGAGTAAATACAGACTGTGTCTCCTATGGGTCCATTTATTCTGGATTTAATATTATGGTCTCTAATATGTTTGCAGATTCTCCCAGTGCTAATCCCAAAGCTCCATGTTTTTACATTGATCTCTAGTTTCCTCTTTGCATTTCCCACTCATGTTCCTCACTTGCTGTTTTTACTTTGCCCACCAGCCAACAGATGACATTGTCCTGATGGCACAGGCCTTGGAGAAGATATTCCTGCAGAAAGTTGCCATGATGCCCCAGGAGGAGGTGGAGCTTCTGCCTCCTGCACCCAAACCCAAGAAAAGCATAGGTAATAGGCCACGGTTCATCTGATCCTGATACTATAGAACCCTATCATTTTGGATCGATCCTTAGATATAGTATTGAAAAATGTAGAGAAAATGGGCACATATTGCCAATAAGATAGCCCATGTACTGTGAGTTAACCACTAATTGCACCTGCTACAGGTGGTCTGGATGGAAGTGAGTCACCATCGTCCTTCCCTGGCTCAACGACATCTGTGATTGGCTCTTCTACAATGTCTACCATCACCCCCAAAGTCCCAGCTGTGCAGCGCTCGCCCAATGCTCCCACAATTCCCGTCGTCTCACCCTCACAACCTCTTGTCAAAGTAAGTCACTGTACTTTTTCCTTCAGGTGTATATTTAGTCTTTTGAATACTGTGAGTATGTGTTTTTGTGCACCTAGAAGAAAGGGGTAAAGAGGAAAGCAGACACCACCACCCCCACGACATCTGCAATCACAGCCAGCCGAAGCGAATCTCCCAGCCCCGTCTCAGAGGGCAAGCAGGGTAAAGTGATGTCCAGAAGGGAGAGCACAGGCCGTCCGATCAAAGCTCCCAAGAAAGACCTTGTGGAAGGGGAGTTGGGCCAGCATGGCGGCAAGCGGAGCAGAATGAGTGAGCAGCTCAAGTACTGCGACAGTATCCTGAAGGAGATGTTGTCAAAGAAACATGCTGCGTATGCCTGGCCCTTCTACAAGCCTGTAGACGCTGAGGCTCTGGAGCTACATGACTACCACGAGATCATCAAGCACCCCATGGATCTCAGCACTGTCAAAGTACGCACCACAGAACAACGCATGCACAGTAGTAGAATTCACGTTTACAGTTAACCATTACCTTAGTATTGGCTTGTGCTGTTGCCCATCCATGCACTGTTTGGATAACACTTGCTGTTGATTTGCAGAAAAAGATAGATGGCCGGGAGTACCCAGATGCACAGATGTTTGCAGCGGATGTTCGAATAATGTTCTCAAATTGTTACAAGTATAACCCTCCAGATCACGAGGTTGTTGCCATGGCCAGAAAACTCCAGGTAGGTTTGGGGATTTTAAAGGTCCACTTTGGGGGGAAAATCGAAAATAGCGGCTTTAAACTATATAACTGATCAATGCACCATCATACCAGGTCATTTAATGCTTAAAAACAAGATAATGGATGAAAAAGATATTTGGCTACAGAAGTGCAATTTCTTACCGATCTCTACAGCTTCTGTCCAAAAACAAATCCTGTGAAATGACGTCAACACATAGAGGTGGAATTACTGGCTAGCTAAAGTGGCTATCTTAGCGAACAAACGAGCCACATCGATTGCGGTGCGTGTGACCAGAATGACAGATCAACGAACCACCAAAGGCACACTCCATTTCTGTTTGAAAATTGAGATAAGGGCAGAGTTGGACCGTTTTTGTGCCCAAAGTCGACCTTTAAACCTTTCTCTGGATCACATTTGAAAAATCGATGTAAAATTGAATCAGTTGGTTCATCTCTAATGTTTCTGTCCCTCTCCTTTTCCCCATCATTCCATGCGTGTCTTTGTCTGTCAGGATGTGTTTGAGATGCGTTTTGCTAAGATGCCTGATGAACCGGTGGAGCTGAGCCCCAGTGCAGGCGGTTTGGTCAGTAAAGGTGACAACTCGAGCAGCGGTGACTCCTCCAGCTCGGACTGCTCCGACTCGGAGGAGGAGCGGGCCTCCCGGCTCGCCGAGCTGCAGGAACAGGTGGGTGCGGAACAGGTGGGTTTCAGATCCGAGGTCCGTCCGACTACTCCTCTAACCTGAAGGGCTCAGGGAGGGCCTTCCTCCCACCTTCTCACTTCACAGCCACCTTGTCCAATCCAAACTGTTGTCTGAGACCGAGAGGGAGGGGCTGCCACCTTACATGCAGTCAAACCCCTCCCCCTCCCTTCAGCCACGCAAACCTCTGCTTTCTCCACTGATTCGTCATCTCCCCATTGATAGCACTGAAATGTAACCCTCTACCGCTTCAAATTGTGTATTTCCATGCACCTACTGGCACAGATGGCTTGCATGCACTACTTAAACAAAAGCCTTTTTGAAAACATATCACAATTAAGTTTTGCATAATGGTACCACACAGTAGCTCTTGTCATAACATGGTGTTTTAAAATGGTTTTGATCTGATCTCTTTTTTGGAGTTTTCTATCTTTGTCCCCTTATTTCCCTTTGGCTCTCTTACCAGTGTATCTCTCTGGAGCGCCCCAATGGTAGCGGGCAGGGGGGAAAAAACGGGTGCACCAAGCGTTTTCAGGTGATTTGCTCTTCACTTCCTGGCCCCCTCCCCACTAACCTCCTTATTGATATCAGTTTATTATCATGATGCCGATATTTCACTTTTTATTTTTGCATTAGTTGGGCAAGCGGTAGAGGGTTAATAGTGGGGGTGGCGAGTAACAGGTGGCGTAGTGCTGTTTGCTGGGTGGTGGCAGATGTGGTGTTTGAGCAGGTGTTTATGAGTTTGTATGGTTGTGTGAATGTGTGTTTGTCTTCTCCCTGGTATGCTTGCTGGCTGACCAACTAGACATACTCCTTTCTCCATTCTCTTGATTGCCTGTTGGTTGTGTCCAATTGAACTTAGAAAGCAATGAATGGAGGAGTATGCAACTTGTTTTCCACTTCCTTGTTAGAACGTTTCACTCTCATTCATACCTTTTTTTTGTTAAATAGAAAAATAAGAGTTGAATGTTCTAAATCCACAACAAAGCTTAAACCGCATCAGGTGAGCACTTTTGAGGAATTTTAGGTGTAGTTACTCTTTAATGCAAGAAGCTGTTTGGTTAGCAACATTTCTGTAGCGCTCATGTGATTGCAGAGTATGCTAAACAAATGGCCACTGGATTAATGCAAATAATCATGATATCATTCTGCCAGGTAGACAGAGGCTACTTTGTAGTTAACATTTAATTGAGAACTTACTTCTGGTAGAGATGGAAAGGCCATCATTAGCGTCATTGCTAACGGCTACACAAAGTGTAGATGTGACGCGTGCACTCCACACACACACACACACACACACACACACACACACAGGAGCTTTCATGTGCCGTTTCAAAAAGTTGCAGGGTAACACTAGTCACTGATGCATTTAGTTCATGTCTTATAATTAGCTTGGGCAAATTAATGAACTTTTTCAATACATTTAGTTGATTTTCTTTCTAAGTTCGATACATTTTTGAATATTGTTTTAATTCTGTTTTAATGTCTGGATTCAACATTTTTGGGCTGTAGTATTGATTTGTTGAAGTTATTTCTTTAAACCCCATATCTACCCTCTTCTAGTCCCTCAGTGCTTGAAGTGCTAGCATACCTCTACAGCAGGTCACTAACTCCTCCACCTCACCTCTCCCCAGCTAAAGGCTGTCCACGAACAGCTTTCCGCGCTCTCTCAGGCCCCTGTGAGCAAACCGAAGAAGAAAGAAAAGAAGGAGAAAGACAAGAAGAAGAAAGACAAGGACAACAAGCATAGCAAAACCAAGACGGACGAGGAGAAGAAGGCCAAGTCTGGGCAGCCTGCCAAGCAGGGCCAGCAGAAGAAACCCTCCAGGAAAGCCAACAGCACAGTGACTGGCTCCAGGTAAGATCTCCCTTTCTCTGATGTATTAGGGCTCTGCCCAGTCTCATAATAAGCAACACCATGAAAAGACACCATGAGACACTCATTGCTGCGCTGGCCTCTGATCTACCAGGCAACCAAAGAAGGGGGGCCGGGGCTACGAGTCTGACGAGGAGGAGTCTCTGCCTATGACGTACGACGAGAAGCGCCAGCTCAGCCTGGACATCAACCGGCTCCCAGGAGAGAAGCTGGGCCGGGTTGTGCATATCATCCAGTCCCGAGAGCCCTCGCTGCGAGACTCCAACCCAGACGAGATCGAGATTGACTTTGAGACGCTCAAACCCTCCACCCTACGCGAACTCGAGCGATACGTCAAGTCCTGTTTACAGAAGAAACAACGGAAACCCCAACGTAAGTACTGAGGTTGAAGACCTCATGCTTTGGACCTCACTGATAGCTTCCTTGTCCTTCATCCTGATATTACTACTACTCCCTCTAAATATCTTCTAACCCTACCTTCTCCCTTTACTGTTATTCTCTTTTCCTCCCCTTTGCTTGAATGACTAAATGCTAGTTTTCCCCTTTTTTATATATATTTTTTATAACTAGATTGTTTCTTCCCTCTACCTAGTTGCACTTCTCCCAGTTGACTGCTAGTTTTTGATATACAGGTGGTCCCCAACTTTTAACTCCTAAAAAGGAATTTTCAGCTGAGCTTTGGTTTTTGGTCTATGGGTGCTAGCTCAACAAAATAACAAAAATGATGCACAATTGACCATGTAGCCTAACTGAAGACAAGTACTGTTGCCAGTATCTTGGCATTCTGGACATAGATTCTCTTTGCTGCTTTCAGGGACCTCCTTTATAAAATGTTTCAGGGCCTGAACCGGGTTTGTTGCTGTATTGCTAATATCGGCTCCTACTCGGACCCAGCGTAGTGGAGTCAGGCAGTGTGTCATACCATGTGACAAATAACTCCTGGACAAACTCATGTATAGTCCTCGCTTAATCACATTTTGTGCGGCTGTATATTTAGAAAGTGAGATGAGTTTTGTTCAATTCTAAGAGTATAAATGCTCACCTGGGCTTTGAGCCTGCTGCCGTCTGTAGTCCTCCAGGTTGTAGGTGTTAGGCCATAGGCGTAAGGCGCTAGGCCTTAGCTGTGACGTAGCTAGCTATCACCACAGCGGCTGGGGTTCGGGCAGGAAGGCCATGGTGCTCACAGCGTGCGGCTCTGTGTCTCCTGCAGCGGGCCTCTGGGGGCAAGGGAGCCAGGTACAAGGAGGACCTGGCACAGGAAAAGGAGTTAGAAAACAGGCTACAGGATGTCAGGGGCCAGCTGAACAGTAAGAACAAAACCGACAAAAAGAAAACGTCCAAAAGGTAGCATAGAGTAAGGGACAGCCGGAGTAGCATAGCGTAAAGGACAGCCGGAGTAGCATAGAGTAAAGGGCAGCCGGAGTAGCGTAGAGTAAAGGGCAGCCGGAGTAGCGTAGAGTAAAGGACAGCCGGAGTAGCATAGCGTAAAGGACAGTCGGAGTAGCACAGAGTAAAGGACAGTCGGAGTAGCATAGAGTAAAGGACAGCCGGAGTAGCATAGAGTAAAGGACAGCCGGAGTAGCATAGAGTAAGGCACAGCCGGAGTAGCGTAGAGTAAAGGACAGCCGGAGTAGCATAGAGTAAAGGGCAGCCGGAGTAGCATAGAGTAAGGGCAGGGGCATGTACGACGAGAAGCGCCAGCTCAGCCAGGACATCAACCGGCTCCCAGGAGAGAAGCTGTCTTGCTGCAAATTTTTAACCCGCTCATTTTTGGCCAGAATTTTTAAAAATCCTGTGGCCCAGGAGAGTTAATCTGATCTGTCTTCATGGTTACAAATCTATAGAATCTGTCATATCTGTTGAGTTGGACAGACGTGACTGGGAAGGAGCAACTTGAAAGGTGTCATCGTAATCAAAGTGCAAGTCCATTTTAAACATGAGCAAGACATTTGTATGCACTATGATACCAAACGTAATTTTTCTTTAGCATTTGAACATCATTGACATAAATATGGTGGTATTATATAATACGTTTGGCCACATGTCTCATGCGTGATCCTCTCTCTCCTTCCAGAGAAGGGTGCTGGTACCGGTGCATCCCGTCTCAGCGGCAGCAGTAGTTCTTCAGATTCTGGCAGCAGCAGCTCCAGTGGGTCCAGTTCTGACAGCAGTGACTCTGACTGAAAAGCGCAGCCCATACACTTGCTGGGAACTATTCATTTAAATTTTTACCCTTTTTTAAAGTAAAATGTTTTATGCAGTCAGTTGTTTCCCCCTATAACACTTTGAGGAAAAAACAACAAAATGTAATGCTATGTCAGAACATGTCAAGTTTTTTTTGTAAATACCTTTGTGGAAAGAAAAAGGAAAAAACATGGGAAATTATAGATTACTTGACAGGGTTGTTTTTGTTTCCTCTACCTTTTCAAGGGGATGTGTTAAAAACCGACCAAACATAAAACGAGGATTTTGTAATACACTCTTGGATGAATGCCAGATGTCTTTTCATTTCTCCTAATACCATCAACAAAGTGAAGGAGTTGCATAGTTACCAAAATGCCGCAGAACCCCATGTCCTACTTGTCCCATCACTGCTACATAAGCAACCATTTGCCCAGCTGGTACTGTAACTGTCCTATTCAATTACTTTCAAGAAATTTTCAAAACTTCTCATCCAGCTTAGTTTTTTTCACCCTTGTAACAAAAAGAGCTCTCTTGGAATAGGCCCTTATGTGAATTTTGAGTTGTCACTCTTCCAATCATTTGACTTTCTACAAAAATGTTTTGTAATTATTCTTTTAAATTGAACGTTTTATTTAACTAGACAAGAACATTCTTATTTACAATGACGGCCTACCGGGGAACAGTGCCTTGTTCGGGGGGGCAGAACAACAGATTTTTACATTGTTAGCTCGAGGTTTCGATCCAGCAACCTTTCGGTTACTGGCCCAGCGCTCTAACCACTGGGCTACCTGCCTCCCCCAAGTACTGAACCTCATTTGCCTCCGAGTGACACATTTCAGATTATTCTGAGCAATCATGTTGGTCATCTTCAGCAGCATATACAGCCAAATTGAATGGTATTGCTGTTATTCTTTTACTGTATCATAACTGACATGGTCTCTTATTTTTGAACCTGGCAATATGTCAAGTTTTAGCTAAAAATGTATTTTAGTAGCTGGTCTGAGTTGTTATGAAAGAACATTTTAACTTATAGAATTTAGATATTTACAGATGCTTTTGGTCAGAAGAAATGACAATACAATAATTCACTCAAAAGTTTGATTCGTTATAACATGACAACCACTAGGTATGGTGGCCTCTCCTGTACATGTATTTCCTGGCCTGCCTCTTGCTTGATCTACGATTCTCACTGATGAATGTACTGTATGTATGATGCCCTGAACGATTGTGTTCCACCAGGTCAGTGACATTGTGTACACTGCTTTATATATGATGGGACGGCTAAAACTGTACATAACTAACCTGTGTACATTTTCAGTACACTGGCGTAGGAGCAAGTCTCACTTTTGACTCTATTGCAAAGCGCACCTGCTGTCTGTTGGGTCTATTCCAAACAGAGCAGTGCCCTGATCTTTTTCTCTGTCCAAAGTAATGACATAAACAACGAAAGCAGGACAATATTGTGAACTGCGGGGTATTGATTTGAATGTAAGTCGTTAACACCAGGTCATTTGTTTTATTGTGGCTAGATGCCACAGCCTCTCATTATTCTTCTTCAGTTAATTTTTTTTTTTTTTTTCAGTCAACTCATCTTTTATTTTTATCTCAGTGAACAAAGAGTTAAGTATTAATTTGAGAATATCCTTCATATTCCAACCCTGTAAGAATGCATTTTATTATTTCATGAAGTCTGTCTGAACGATTTGCCTAATGTACAATTTCTGGTCAGTTTTTTTCTGGAATTGGTTGAAAATAACATTGAAGCCATTTTGGATTTAATTTACTGTTAATAAGTTGATACATTTTAAGATTTAGTCATATGCATTGTTATTTTAAGCTATGGTGGAAATATTTCTTTGATTTTGTGGTAATGTCCTTCATACCAGGTTGCACTTAACTGCAAAACTCCCCAAATTATGTTGAATGCATTTCTCTGCCTATACCAATGTTCTCCAGTACAGGCCCTATCAGGTTTTTCTAAGAATTATGTCTTTTAGAAGCAAAAGACTGAAAATATAAATGTATAGATATATATTCAACTTTTAGTTTATTTCTAGGCCCAGGTCAAAATATAATAATTGTTCCTTTTATATTTTAAAAAGCAAATGTTTACTTTTTATCCTTGATGTGCATGCAAGTTTATTGTAGCTTTCTTATACCTTTTTTTAGCTGTTTATTTCAGTCAAAGTTCTGTGTAAGTAGTTTTAGTCTTGTTTAATGCAATATGGGCCTGAGAGGGTGGGATTTGGGGACTGGAGGTAGAAGCTAACATTTCATGTAACCGCTAACCTGGAATCAGGTTCCTTTTTTTGTGTGTGTATGTAAATAAATTACAAGACCCTACTGAATTTGTCTCATTTTCTGCATGTCATTGATCTGTTGGACTGCTGTTTGTACTTATTTTCACTATGCCTGAGGTAGACCTGTGTTTTTCTGGTGGATGAAAAGATCCAGAGGAAGATGTGGCTGGATAATCAACACCCCTGAAAGCCGCTTTCTGACATCGCCAGTCAAGCTCTGTCCTGGAATCCAAGGGAGAAGGAAAAGAGGACGCCCAAGGAACACCTGGAGGAGGGAGCTTCAGGCAGATACCAAAGGGAGAGGAGTGGTCGATGTTGTATGCTCCCAAAGAAGCGACTGGGATTAGTAAACCCATTGTAGACATTTTGATAATATACTCTAAAGCAATAATGGTGGATGCTTTCAGTGCATATGGACTGGGTGTGCCCTTTTAACATTATCAGAAAAAAATCAAAGGGTAGCAATGAAGGGTTATCTGAATTTCAGTGATGGGCCAGTAGATGGTGGCCATGTATAAATTGGGTTGCAGATTTGGTTTGAGCTGTGTGCTTGATGGATTCAGATGGCAGTGAGTGACATACCTCAAATGTGCTGTTTTAGGTGAATCTCAACCCAAAGATTATTGGGGGGGGGGGACATTTCCTCTTGAATACATGATGTATTTTCAGGTGAGTTAAGAATCACCCATTTAAGTATGTAAGCAACCTCGCATGTAACTTGTTGGTTCGATACCAGCAAACACTTTCCATGGTAGCATGAATAAATGAAATGGTGTAATCCCCCAATGCATTCCTCTTTTAGTGCAAGAATAGAGTAGGTCTCCAATGGGAGCTTCTAAGGATCAGTGTAGAGCTATACATCAGTCACTGTCCACCCCAGCTCCTACACTACTTGGTTTGTGCTGGAGGGGGAGACTTGTCCCGTGTGACCCCCTCCTCCTCACTGTGGCATATGCAACATGCTACCCCTTTGCCTCATGATGGATCAATGCCACAACTTCACTGACAACTACAGGTTGTCGTGTATGCTTCTTATGGCCATCCCTCACTCTGTAGCTGGCCACAGTCCATGACAAAACACAACAGATGTAGCCTACATCCATTTCAAATAATATGATAGGCTAACCCTATAGCTTGAGTAAATTGAATTGTGATACTGTATTTTTTTTTACCCCACAAAATTGCAACGACAGTTGACGGGGCATGCTGGGACCAGGATGCGGTAGCTCCAAAGCTGTGGCATATGTGGATAAAATGTATACACAAATGTTTATTTCTACCTGTATATCATATTTCTAATTTGTTGATTTATTTGTATGTATATATTTGTGGTACTGTATCAGTTTCAATTCAGTGTTATTGGATTACTGTTCAAGTTTCACTCACATAATGATACACCTGCATTCTTGAGGTTATTTTGGATCCATACATTGTTCCATAAATCATCCTTGTAATGTGGCAATGTAATAAGGCCCCTGCAGCATTCCAAGACACGAAGGAGAGCTGAATGCCGTTTTGTATAACAGTAATACAAATGTAAGCTGGACTCCATCTAAACGGTGTTATCTTGTCCCTTCTACATCGCAGGAATTATTTTGGAGCTTGCATGTCATCCAACGATTCAAGATAGAAGATCATAGTGATCATATTTTTGTTGTTGTTGTGACCAGTGAAACAAGATAGAGCCCCTGCTCAATTAGCGCCATACACATCAATGGCATTGTAATTTTCTTTTCTTTTTTTATTGCATGGCTCTCACTTTTGTCATGGCAATGCAACCAACTTGGAGTAATAATTGATACTTTAGCAGAAGGTTTCCTTCATATAAAAATCATTCCCACACGTGAGCGTGCATTACCAGAACCACCCGAAACCACATTCAACATCGCAGCCCTCTACCGCGAAGAGTATTCACGCTGTCTCTCAAACCCTTTTAATGGCATGGCGGGGAGTGTGACTTCAAAACCAACCTGGATTCAGTGCTAAACGTAACATAGTAAACTTAAAAACGGCACACTCAAATAAATATGATCGTATGATTGGTATTCATTTGTGGATGTCGATCATCAATTTCATATTATATGTTATGAATTACAATTCGTATATGTTACGAATTGCAATTCATACAATATGTTACAAATTGCAATTCATACAATATGTTATGAATTGGTAAACATATGATATGTTATGCATTCGCTATACACCAAGTCACTTGGCTCTGTCATAACCTCACATGGCCTCTCCTATCATTGCTATGCAGACGACACACAATTAATCTTCTCCTTTCCCCCTTCTGATGACCAGGTGGCGAATCGCATCTCTGCATGTCTGGCAGACATATCAGTGTGGATGACGGATCACCACCTCAAGCTGAACCTCGGCAAGACGGAGCTGCTCTTCCTCCCGGGGAAGGACTGCCCGTTCCATGATGTAAATGTAATGATGTAAATGTAATGATCTCGCCATCACGGTTGACAACTCCATTGTGTCCTCCTCCCAGAGCCCTAAGAACCTTGGCGTGATCCTGGACAACACCCTGTCGTTCTCAACTAACATCAAGGCGGTGGCCCGTTCCTGTAGGTTCATGCTCTACAACATCCGCAGAGTACGACCCTGCCTCACACAGGAAGCGGCGCAGGTCCTAATCCAGGCACTTGTCATCTCCCGTCTGGATTACTGCAACTCGCTGTTGGCTGGGCTCCCTGCCTGTGCCATTAAACCCCTACAACTCATCCAGAACGCTGCAGCCCGTCTGGTGTTCAACCTTCCCAAGTTCTCTCACGTCACCCCGCTCCTCCGCTCTCTCCACTGGCTTCCAGTTGAAGCTCGCATCCGCTACAAGACCATGGTGCTTGCCTACGGAGCTGTGAGGGGAACGGCACCTCAGTACCTTCAGGCTCTGATCAGGCCCTACACCCAAACAAGGGCACTGCGTTCATCCACCTCTGGCCTGCTCGCCTCCCTACCACTGAGGAAGTACAGTTCCCGCTCAGCCCAGTCAAAACTGTTCGCTGCTCTGGCACCCCAATGGTGGAACAAACTCCCTCACGACGCCAGGACAGCGGAGTCAATCACCACCTTCCGGAGACACCTGAAACCCCACCTCTTCATGGAATACCTAGGATAGGATAAAGCAATCCTTCTGCCCCCCCCCCCCCCCTTAAAAGATTTAGATGCACTATTGTAAAGTGGCTGTTCCACTGGATGTCATAAGGTGAATGCACCAATTTGTAAGTCGCTCTGGATAAGAGCGTCTGCTAAATGACTTAAATGTAAATGTAAATGTAATTTCAATTTAGCTTGGTTACTAGTGGCTAACGCTAGCTAGGTGGCTAACATTAGCTAGGTTAGGGTTTAAGGTTAGGGTTAAGGTTAGAAGTTAGGTTAAGGTTTAAGATTAGGGGGAGGTTTAGCTCACATGCTAAGCATTTACAAAGTAGCTAAAAAGTAGCAAGTAGTTTTAGTAATGCCACTTTAAATAATGCCACTTTAATAATGTTTACATAACTTACTTTACTCATATCACATGTATATACTGTATTTTATATCATCTACTGCACCTTGCCTATGCCGCTCGGCCATCGCTCATCCATATCAAATCAAGTTTATTTTATATAGCCCTTCGTACATCAGCTAATATCTCGAAGTGCTGTACAGAAACCCAGCCTAAAACCCCAAACAGCAAGCAATGCAGGTGTAGAAGCACGGTGGCTAGGAAAAACTCCCTAGAAAGGCCAAAACCTAGGAAGAAACCTAGAGAGGAACCAGGCTATGAGGGGTGGCCAGTCCTCTTCTGGCTGTGCCAGGTGGAGATAATAACAGAACATGGCCAAGATGTTCAAATGTTCATAAATGACCAGCATGGTCAAATAATAATCAGGAGTAAATGTCAGTTGGCTTTTCATAGCTGATCATTAAGAGTATCTCTAACGCTCCTGCGGTCTCTAGAGAGTTGAAAACAGCAGGTCTGGGACAGGTAGCACGTCCGGTGGACAGGTCAGGGTTCCATAACCGCAGGCAGAACAGTTGAAACTGGAACAGCAGCAAGGCCAGGTGGACTGGGGACAGCAAGGAGTCATCATGCCCGGTAGTCCTGACGCATGGTCCTAGGGCTCAGGTCCTCCGAGAGAGAAGGAAAGAGAGAAGGAGAGAATTAGAGAGAGCATACTTAAATTCACACAGGACACCGGATAAGACAGGAGAAGTACTCCAGATATAGCCAACTGACCCTAGCCCCCCGACACATAAACTACTGCAGCATAAATACTGGAGGCTGAGACAGGAGGGGTCAGGAGACACTGTGGCCCCATCCGATGATACCCCCGGACAGGGCCAAACAGGAAGGATATAACCCCACCCACTTTGCCAAAGCACAGCCCCCGCACCACTAGAGGGATATCTTCAACCACCAACTTACAATCCTGAGACAAGGATGAGTATAGCCCACAAAGATCTCCACTACAGCACAAACCACGGAGGGGCGCCAACCCAGACAGGAAGATCACGTCAGTAATTCAACCCACTCAAGTGACGCACCCCTCCTAGGGATGGCATGGAAGAGCACCAGTAAGCCAGTGACTCAGCCCCTGTAATAGGGTTAGAGGCAGAGAATCCCAGTGGAGAGAGGGGAACCGGCCAGGCAGAGACAGCAAGGGCGATTCGTTGCTCCAGAGCCTTTCCGTTCACCTTCACACTCCTGGGCCAGACTACACTCAATCATATGACCTACTGAAGAGATGAATCTCAGTAAAGACTTAAAGGTTGAGACCGAGTCTGCGTCTCTCACATGGATAGGTAGACCATTCCATAAAAATGGAGATCTATAGAAGAAAGCCCTGCCTCCAGCTGTTTGCTTAGAAATTCTAGGGACAATTAGGAGGCCTGCGTCTTGTGATCATAGCGTACGTGTAGGTATGTACGGCAGGACCAACTCGGAAAGATACGTAGGAGCAAGCCGATGTAACGCTTTATAGGTTAACAGTAAAACTTTGAAATCAGCCCTTGCCTTAACAGGAAGCCAGTGTAGGGAAGCTAGCACTGGAGTAATATGATCAAATTTCTTGGTTCTAGTCAGGATTCTAGCAGCCGTATTTAGCACTAACTGAAGTTTATTTAGTGCTTTATCCGGGTAGCCGGAAAGTAGAGCATTGCAATAGTCTAACCTAGAAGTAACAAAAGCATGGATTAATTTTTCTGCATCATTTTTGGACAGAAAATTTCAGATTTTTGCAATGTTACGTAGATGGAAAAAAGCTGTCCTTGAAACAGTCTTGATATGTTCGTCAAAAGAGAGATCAGGGTCCAGAGTAACGCCGAGGTCCTTCACAGTTTTATTTGAGACGACTTTACAACCATAAAGATTAATTGTCAGATTCAACAGAAGATCTCTTTGTTCTTGGGACCTAGAACAAGCATCTCTGTTTTGTCCGAGTTTAAAAGTAGAAAGTTTTCAGCCATCCACTTCCTTATGTCTGAAACACAGGCTTCTAGCGAGGGGCAATTTTGGGGCTTCACCATGTTTCATTGAAATGTACAGCTGTGTGTCATCCGCATAGCAGTGAAAGTTAACATTATGTTTTCGAATGACATCCCTAAAACGGAACCTTGAGGAACACCGAAATGTACAGTTGATTTGTCAGAGGACAAACCATTCACAGAGGCAAACTGATATCTTTCCGACAGATAAGATCTAAACCAGGCCAGAACTTGTCCGTGTAGACCAATTTGGGTTTCCAGTCTCTCCAAAAGAATGTGGTGATCGATGGTATCAAAGGCAGCACTAAGGTCTAGTAGCACGAGGATAGATGCAGAGCCTCGGTCTGACGCCATTAAAAGGTCATTTACCACCTTCACAAGTGCAGTCTCAGTGCTATGATGGGGTCTAAAACCAGACTGAAGCATTTCGTATACATTGTTTGTCTTCAGGAAGGCAGTGAGTTGCTGCGCAACAGCTTTTTCTAAAATTTTTGAGAGGAATGGAAGATTCGATATAGGCCAATAGTTTTTTATATTTTCTGGGTCAAGGTTTGTCTTTTTCAAGAGAGGCTTTATTACTGCCACTTTTAGTGAGTTTGGTACACATCCGGTGGATAGAGAGCCGTTTATTATGTTCAACATAGGAGGGCCAAGCACATGAAGCAGCTCTTTCAGTAGTTTAGTTGGAATAGGATCCAGTATGCAGCTTGAAGGTTTAGAGGCCATGATTATTTTCATCATTGTGTCAAGAGATATAGTACTAAAACACTTAAGTGTCTCTCTTGATCCTAGGTCCTGGCAGAGTTGTGCAGACTCAGGACAGCTAAGCTTTGGAGGAATACGCAGATTTAAAGAGGAGTCTGTAATTTGCTTTCTAATGATCATGATCTTTTCCTCAAAGAAGTTCATGAATTAATTACTGCTGAAGTGAAAGCCATCCTCACTTGGGGAATGCTGCTTTTTAGTTAGCTTTGCAACAGTATCAAAAATACATTTTGGATTGTTCTTATTTTCCTCAATAAAGTTGGAAAAGTAGGATGATCGAGCAGCAGTGAGGGCTCTTCGATACTGCACGGTACTGTCTTTCCAAGCTAGTCGGAAGACTTCCAGTTTGGTGTGGCGCCATTTCCGTTCCAATTTTCTGGAAGCCAACTTCAGAGCTCGGGTATTTTCTGTATACCAGGGAGCTAGTTTCTTATGACAAATGTTTTTAGTTTTTAGGGGTGCAACTGCATCTAGGATATTGCGCAAGATTAAATTGAGTTCCTCAGTTAGGTGGTTAACTGATTTTTGTCCTCTGACGTCCTTGGGTAGGCAGAAGGAGTCTGGAAGGGCATCAAGGAATCTTTGTGTTGTCTGAGAATTTATAGCACGACTTTTGATGCTCCTTGGTTGGCGTCTGAGCAGATTATTTGTTGCGATTGTAAACGTAATAAAATGGTGGTCCGATAGTCCAGGATTATGAGGAAAAACATTAAGATCTACAACATTTATTCCATGGGACAAAACTAGGTCCAGAGTATGACTGTGGCAGTGAGTGGGTCCAGAGACATGTTGGACAAAACCCACTGAGTTGATGATGGCTCCAAAAGCCTTTTGGAGTGGGTCTGTGGACTTTTCCATATGAATATGTACATATTTATATGTACATATTTTCATTCACCCCTTTAGATGTGTGCATTAAGGTAGTTGGTGGGGAATTGTTAGATTACTTGTTAGATTTGTGTGTAGTAGATAGTTGTTGGCAATTATTAGATATTACTTGTTAGATATTACTGCACTGTTGGAACTAGAAGCACAAGCATTTCGCTACACTCGCATTAACATCTGCTAACCATGTGTATGTGACCAATAAAATTGTATTTTATTTGTTAAAAAGTTGCTTATTAGCTAAAATTGTCTGTGATGAGATTCAAACACGCAACCTCTGGGTTGCTAGACGTTTGTGTATAAGCTCACCCATCCACACTGACCAACCACTTTCCTTTTGTTTTGCCCTAAGTAACTTTCTGTGTTATGTAACCAATTTGTGTTATGTAACTAATGTGAGTGTCCCAGATATACTTTAACTGTGTTATGTCTAGTCTATGAGACCAGGTTGAGCAACCAAAAGGTTGTGTGTTCAGAATCTTATCAAGAACAACTTGAGCATTTTAGCTATATTAGAAACTACCTAATTACTTTTTAGCTACTTTGTAACTACTTAGCATGTTAGCTAACTAGGAATGTTAATGGTTAACCGTTAATTGGTTAGCCGCTGAAAATACATTTGACCAGTCATGCTTATCGGTCTATAATTTTGTGTAATTATATTGGCGCTTGTGTATTTTCGTTAGTCATCATGCATTTTATTTATTACACATGTGTAACGGATGTGAAATGGCTAGCTAGTTAGCGGGTACGCGCTAGTAGCATTTCAATCAGTTACGTCACTTGCTCTGAGACTTAAGTAGTGTTGCCCCTTGCTTTGCAAGGGCCGTGGCCTTTGTGGAGCGATGGGTAACGATGCTTCGTGGGCGACCGTCGTTGATGTGTGCAGAGGGTCCCTGGTTCGCGCCCGTGTCGGGGCGAGGGGACGACGTAAAGTTATACTGTTACATTGGTGCCGTGACCCGGATCACTGGTTGCTGCGGAAAAGGAGGAGGTTGAAAGGGGGGTGAGTGTAACGGATGTGAAATGGCTAGCTAGTTAGCGGGTACGCGCTAGTAGCATTTCAATCAGTTACGTCACTTGCTCTGAGACTTAAGTAGTGTTGCCCCTTGCTTTGCAAGGGCCGTGGCCTTTGTGGAGCGATGGGTAACGATGCTTCGTGGGCGACCGTTGTTGATGTGTGCAGAGGGTCCCTGGTTCGCGCCCGTGTCGGGGCGAGGGGACGACGTAAAGTTATACTGTTACACATGCACATCATACAGAGCCTAGTTTGATGAGTGGAATAGCCTATTCCTGTCAGACTGCGCGAGAGTAGCTCCTCAAAAAAGCGTGTAGGCTACTGGAGTGAAACCTGGTTTTGTAAGCCCAGTCATTGCGCAACAAATAACAATAATAAATGCAATCATGTGTTGAAAACTTTGGTGGCCACGATTAAAAAGGAGCTATTTTTATTTCTCAATCTCAACTCATAAAGTGTGACTCCCATTCGCCATTCGGATGCAAAAACAAACCCTGCCTATAGCTTTGCAATGTGAGCTTGAGGCAGTATAATTTTGTGAAACCTGAACGTTTTACTTTACTTCAAATAATGTGGCATGTCTTACCTTGCTTCAAAGTAGCCTGGCGAAAATCCATCCATAGAAACGTGGAGGCAGTTATTTTATAGACTTCCTCATGCCATTAACCAGCATTTGTCTCCTGTTCTATTGGTTTTCATATAAACTTTATTTCGTTGCCCAGAAGCCAAAGGCACAATCCTAGTCATATTAGCAACCCATCATAGTACTTGCTATTAGATTCTCCCTCTTTCTATGTTTCTAATGGAGATGTTCATCTCTGTCACATATTGAACCGCTCGCATTAGGTGTGCTGTTTAGAACTGTGTTTTCCGCGAATTACATTTTGGCAAATGTTTGAAAATTATGTTTTATTAGCTGCTTCGTTACAGGAGTTGTATGTTCAATAATAGGCTATATCATTTTCACTGTAAAATGATAGGCTTGCTATTGTTGCATGTTTCCATTAAGCTCTTAATGAAAATGTCCGTTCCTTATAGGCATGCATAGTGTCAGAGAGGAAGAGGCAAAACGAGATGTTTCAATCTCTCCAAAATCTGTGCAAAATAAGTCCAATGGATTTCTATGGGCTTATTTTAGACCTAAGCTTGTCGCTTGCCTTCCCGCCTTGGGAGGACTCCCATTGTTAGGGCGGAAATATAAGCATCTCATTATATGCAGATCTCATCTGACCATAATTATATCCTCCTGATTCATGCTTATAAGCAAAAACTAAAGCAGGAAGTACCAGTGACTCGCTCCAGGTCGCAATTGTAAATGAGAAGTACCAGTGACTCGCTCCATGTCGCAATCGTAATTGAGAACTTGTTCTCAACTTGCTTACCTGGTTAAATAAAGGTTAAATAAATAAATAAAATATGGAAGTGGTGAGATGACGCGGATGATACGCTACAGGACTGTTTTGCTAGCACAGACTGGAATATGTTCCAGGATTCATCCAATGGCATTGAGGAGTATACCACCTCAGTCACCACCTTCTTCAATAAGTGCATCAAAAACGTCATCCTCACAGTGGCCGTATGTACATATCCCAACCAGATGCCATGGATTACAGGCAACATCCTCACCAAGCTAAAGGCTAGAGCTGCCGCTTTCAAGGAGCGAGACACTAATTCGGACGCTTATAAGAAATCCCGATATGCCCTCAGACGATCCATCAAACAGGCAAAGAATCAATGCAGGCTCTGACACTCGTTGGATGTGGCAGGGCTTGCAAACTATTACGGACTGCAAAGGACAACCCAGCCGCAAGCGGCACAGTGACGCAAGCCTACCAGACGAGCTAAATGCCTTTTATGCTTGTATAGAGGCAAGCAACACTGAAGCATGCATGAGAGCACCAGCTGTTCCGGACGACTGTGTTATCACACTCTCCGTAGCCAATGTGAGCAAGTTCTTTAAACAGGTCAACATTCACATGGATGCAGGGCAGACAGATTACCAGGACGTTTTTTACAAGGCATGCCGGATCAACTGGCTAGTGTCTTTTTTCAACCTCTCTCTGCCCGAGTCTGTAATACCTACATGTTTCAAGCAGCTCACCATAGCCCCTGTGCCCAAGAAAGCGAAGATAACCTGCCTAAATGACTACCGCCCCATAGCACGCACATCGGTAGCCATGAAGTGCTGGTGATGGCTCACATCAAACCATCATCCCGGAAACCCTAGACCCTCTCTAATTCGCATACCGCCCCAACAGATCCACAGGTGACACAATCTCCATCGCACTCCACAATGCAATTTCCAACATGGACGAAAGGAGCACCTATGTGAGAATGCTGTTCATTGTCTACAGCTCAGCATTCAACACCATAGTGCCCACAAAGCTCATCACTAAGCTAAGGTTCCTGGGACTAAACACCTACCTCTGCAACTGGAACCTGGACTTCCTGATGGGTCACCCCCAGGTGGTAAGGTTTATTAACAACATGTCCACCACATTGATCCTTAACACTGGGGTAGGCCTGATCACCGACCACGATGAGACAGCATATAGTTGAGGAGGTCAGAGACCCGACAGTGT
Organism: Salvelinus fontinalis; assembly: GCF_029448725.1. Classification (NCBI taxonomy): domain Eukaryota; kingdom Metazoa; phylum Chordata; class Actinopteri; order Salmoniformes; family Salmonidae; genus Salvelinus; species Salvelinus fontinalis. Next base: position 34,365,459 of record NC_074674.1, on the reverse strand, counting down.
GGTGCCAGGACAACAGCCTCTCCCTTAACGTGAGCAAGACAAAGGAGCTGATTGTGGACTATAGGAAAAGGAGGGCCGAACAGGCCCCCATTAACATCGACGGGGCTCCAGTGGAGCAGTCGAGAGTTTCAAGTTCCTTGGTGTCCACATCACCAACAAACTATCATAGTCCAAACACATCAAGACAGTCGTGAAGAGGGCACGACAACACCTTTTCCCCCTCAAGAAATTGAAAAGATTTGTCATGGGTCCCCAGATCCTCAAAAAGTTCTACAGCTGCACCATCGAGAACATCCTGACCAGTTGCATCACCGCCTGGTATGGCAACTGCTCGGCATCCGACCGCAAGGTTCTACATAGGGTACTGCGTACGGCTCAGTTCTTCACTGGGGCCAAGCTTCCTGCCATCCAATACCTATATACTAGGCAGTGTCAGAGGAAGGCCCAAAAAATTGTCAAAGACTCCAGTCATCCAAATCATAGACCGTCTTTTCTGCTACCACACAGCAAGCGGTACCGGAGCGCCAAACCTAGGTCCAAAAGGCTCCTTAACAGCTTCTACCCCTAAGCCATAAGACTGCAGAATGATTAATCAAATGGCCACCCGGACTACATTGACCCCACCCCATTGTTTTTACACTGCTGCTACTCGCTGTTTATTTCAAAGTCACTTTACCCCTACCTACATGTACAAATTACCTCAACTAACCTGTATCCCCGCACATTGACTCGGTACCGGTACCCCCTCTGTGTAGCCTCGTTATTGATATTTTATTGTTACTTTAGTTTATTTTTTTACTTTAGTTAATTTGGTAAATATTTTCTTAACTCTATTTCTTGAACCGCGTTGTTGGTTAAGGGCTTGTAAGTAAGCATTTCACAGTAAGGTCTACAGCTGTTGTATTCGGCGCATGTGACAAATTAAATTCGATTTGATTTGGCATTCAGGCCAAAGAGTTCAATCTTGGTTTCATCAGTTTCTCATGGTCTGAGAGTCCTTTAGGTGCCTTTTGGTAAGCGGGCTGTCGTGTGCCTTTAACTGAGCAGTGGCTTCCGTTGGCCACTCAACCTACCATAAAGGCCTGATTGGTGGAGTGCTGCACAGATGGGTGTCATTCTGGAAGGTTCTCCCATCTCCACAGAGGAACTTTGGATCTCTGTCAGAGTGACCTTCGGGTTCTTGTTCACCTCCCTGATCAAGGCCCTTCTCCCCCGATTGCTCAGTTGGGCTGGGCATCCAGCTCTAGGAAGAGTCTTGGTGGTTCCAAACTTCTTCCATTTAAGAATGCTGGAGGCCACTGTGTTCTTGGGGACCTTCAATGCTGCAGAAATGTTTTGATACCCTCCTCCAGATCTGTGCCTCGTTACAATCCTGATCTATGAGCTCTATGGACAATTCCTTCGACCTCATGGCCTGTTTTTTGCTCTGACATGCACTATCAACTGTGGGACTTTATATAGACAGCTGTGTGCCTTTCCAAATCATGTCCAATCAATAGAATTTACCACAGGTGGCTTCAATCAAGTTGAAGAAACATCTCAAGGATGATCAATGGAAACAGGATGCACCTGAGCTCCATTTCGAGTGTCATAGCAAATGGTCTGAATTCTTATGTAAATAAGCTATTTCTGTTTTTTCTTTTTAATTAATTTGCTAACATTTATAAAAACCTGTTTTTGCTTTGTCATTATGGGGTATGGTGTGTAGACTGATAAGGAAAGAAATGACTGATTAAGGCTGTAACGTAACAAAATGGGGAAAAAGTGAACGGGTCTGAATACTATCTGAATACACTGTACATATTAAATGGGTAAAACAGTATGTAAACGTTATTAAAGTGACCAGTGTTTCATTATTAAAGTGACCAGTGTTCAATGTCTATCAACATTGGGCAGAAGCCATTAAGGTGCAGGGTTCAGTAACCGGGTGAAAGCCGGCTAGTGACAGTGACTAAGTTCAGGGCAGCGTGCAGGGTGGAGGCTGGCTAGTGATGGCTATTTAACAGTCTGATGGCCTTGAGATAGAAGCTGTTTTTCAGTCACAAAGCATTGATACACTTGTACTGACCTTGCCTTCTGGATGATAGCGGGTGAACAGGGGTCCTTGATGATCTTCTTGGCCTTCCTGTGACAGCGGGTGCTGTAGATGTCCTAGAGAACAGGCAGTGCGCCCCCGCTGATGTGTTGGGAAGACTGCACCACCCTTTGGAGAGCCCTGCGGTTGCAGACGGTGCAGTTGCCATGCTAGGCGGTGAGGGTCTTAGGGGCCTAGGCAAAAGAAGGCACTGTTGCGCCTTCTTCACTACACTGTCTGTGTTGGTGGACCATCTCAGATTGTCAGTGATGTGTACGTCAAGGAACTTTAATCTTTTCAGCTTCTCCACTGCGGCCCCGGCGATGGGGATGCTCCCTCTACTGTCTCCTGAAGTTCCATGATCAGCTCCTTCGTTTTGTTGATGTTGAGGGAGAGGTTATTTTCCTAGCACCACTCCGCCAGGGCCTTGACCTCCTCCCTGTAGGCTGTCTCATCGTTGTTGGTAATCATGCCTGCAAATGTTGCGTCGTCTGCAAACTTGATGATTGAGTTGGAGGCGTGCGTGGCCACGCATTCATGGGTGAACAGGGAGTACAGGAGGGGGCTGTGCACCTACCCTTGTGGGACCCCTGTGTTGAGGATCAACGTAGTGAAGATGTTGTTTCCTACCTTCACCACCTAGGGGCTGGCCATCAGGAAGTCCTGGACCCAGTTGCACAGAGCGGGGTTCAGTCCCAGTGCCCCAAGCTTAGTGATGAGCTTGGAGGGTACTATGGTGTTGAAGGCTGAGCTGTCGTCAATGAAAAGTATTCTTACATAGGTATTCCTTTTGTCCAGATGGTATAGGTCTGTGTGCAGTGCAATGGCTATTGCATCATCCATTGATCTATTGGGGTGGTATGCAAATTGCAGTGCGTCTGGGGTGTCGGGTAAGGTGGAGGTGATATGATCCTTAACTCGCCTTTCAAAGCACTTCATGATGACAGAAGTGAGTGCTACTGTGCGATAGTCATTTAGTTCAGATACCTTGGCTTTCTTTGGTACAGGAACAATGGTGGACATCTTGCAGCAAGTGGGGACGGCAGACTGGGATAAGGAGAGATTGAATATGTCCTTAAACACTCCAGCCAGCTGGTCTGCGCATGCTCTGAGGACACGGCTAGGGATGCCATCTAGGCCAGCAGCCTTGCGAGGGTTAACACGCTTAAATGTCTTGCTCACGTCGGCCACGGAGAACGAGAGCTCACAGTATTCAGGAGCGGCCCGCGTCGGTGGCACTGTGTTATCCTCAAATCGGGCAAAGAAGGTGTTTATCTTTTCCAGGAGCAAGACTTCGGTGTTGCAAGACGTGGCTGGTTTTCCCTTTGTAATCCATGATTGTCTGGAGTCCCTGCCACATACTACTTGTGTCTGAGCCATTGAATTGTGACCCCACTTTGCCTCTGTACTGATGTTTTGCCTGTTTGATTGCCTCACTGAGGGCATAACTGGACTGTTTGTATTCAACATTTTAGCCAGGTAGCCTAGGACAACAAAAAATAGAAGTGTGTACTGTATGAAAGTCATGGACCTTTTCTTCAACATGAAAGAGAGGAGGATGGCATTTCTCTACAAGTTGTATTTATTTAACCAGGCAAGTCAGTTAAGAACAAATTCTTATTTACAATTACAGCCAAACCCTAACAACTCTGGACCAATTGTGCACCGCCCAATGGGATTCCCAATCACAGCCAGTTGTGATATAGCCTGGAATCAAACCAGGATCTGTAGTGACGCCTCAAGCACTGCGATGTAGTGCCTTAGACCGCTGCGCCACTCGGGAGCACAAGTAGGTTGAGTCAATATGTTTTTTCTACTTTCACAAATACGCACACACACACATACACAAATCAGAACCATTGACAGCCACATCATATTCAGCCTATGTTGATTGGACTAAATTGTTTTTGGTATCTTTTAGTTGTCACTGTTTAGACTAAGCATAGGTGATTTGATGATGTTGAAATGGTGCTGGACTAGTGGTGCTGGACTAGTGGTGCTGGACTAGTGGTGCTGGACTAGTGGTGGTAGCTCCTGTTTAACTTTGCGACTTGCAGTAAATCTCTGTGGTTCTAAATCAATAGTTGTTTAGCAGTCTGACAATGTCCGAAACGTTAACTTTCTTGAACATGCTGTAGGTCATGTAACTGTTTGTTACAATGTGCTTTGTGACCTTCACTGGACACAGGTTGTTCTCCGGTTTTGTGATGAAACAAAGGTGTGGTTAAATGTATTCTGCAACTGTGTCTTCTTATTGTCTCGGCCTTAGGCCTATATCATGGTCGCAAGTCATAGAACTAACAGGTTAGAGAGCAAACAACACATTTATCACAACACATATGTTTTTTTTTTTTCTGGCTTGGCATCCCCAGTGATTTTACCCACAAACTGCTACTGCCCCTAATCCTTACATTAACCCCTTTTAACCTAACTCCTAACCTTAACCCTAAACTTAACCTGTCTAGCCCCGGGGTGCCGCTAGCGGCACACCCCCCCACCCCCACTGAAAAGGCAGAGCCGCGAAATTCAATTATTATTATTTTTTTTAATATTTAACTTTCACACATTAAAGTCCAATACAGCTAATGAAAGACACAGATCTTGTGAATCCAGCCAACATGTCCGATTTTTAAAATGTTTTACAGGGAAGACACAATATGTAAAGATGTAAATCTATTAGCTAAACACATTAGCATAATCCACCATCTTTTCTTTGTCCACCAACACCAGTAGCTCACCAATTCGGCTAAACTAAGATATTGATAGCCACTAACCAAGAAAAAAGCTCATCAGATGACAGTCTGATAACATATTTATGGTATAGGATAGGTTTTGTTAGAAAAATGTGCATATTTCAGGTAGATGTTATAGTTTACAATTGCACCCACCGTCACAAATGGACTAGAATAAATACAATGAGCAACGTGTTTACCTAACTACTAATCATCAAACATTTCGTAAAAATACACAGCATACACTAATCGAAAGACACAGATCCTGTGAATACAGACAATATTTCAGATTTTCTAAGTGTCTTACAGCGAAAACACAATAAATCGTTATATTAGCATAGCACATGTGCAAACATTACACCAGCATTTTTTTTATTTTTTTTTATTTTACCGTTATTTTACCAGGTAAGTTGACTGAGAACACGTTCTCATTTGCAGCAACGACCTGGGGAATAGTTACAGGGGAGAGGAGGGGGATGAATGAGCCAATTGTAAACTGTAAACATTGATTCTAGCCAAAGAGAGCGATAACGTAAACATCGCCAAAATATATAAAAAAACTTTTTTTCACTAACCTTCTCAGAATTCTTCAGATGACACTCCTGTAACATCACATTACAACATACATATACAGTTTGTTCGAAAATGTGCATATTTAGCCACCAAAATCATGGTTAGACAATGAGAAAAGTAGCCCAGCTGGTCAGAAAATGTCCTGCGCCACATTAGACAGTGATCTAGTCGTATACATAAATACTCATAAACGTGACTAAAAAATATAGGGTGGACAGCGATTGATAGACAATTTAATTCTTAATACAATCGCGGATTTACATTTTTTAAATTATCCTTACTTTTCAATACAGTTTGCGCCAAGCGAAGCTACGTCAAAAAAGATGGCGTCCTAAGCCATTAACATTTTTCGACAGAAACACGATTTATCATAATAAATTGTTCCTACTTTGAGCTGTTCTTCCATCAGAATCTTGGTCAAAGAATCCTTTCTTGGGTCTAATCGTCTTTTGGTCGAAAGCTGTCCTCTTGCCATGTAGAAATGCACATTGCGTTCGGCATGAACTGGAACGGTGCCCAGAGATTCACAGTGTCTCAGAAATAAATGTCCCAAAATCGCACTAAACGGATATAAATTGCTCTAAAACGCTTTAAATTAACTACCTTATGATGTTTTTAACTCCTATAACGAGTAGAAATATGACCGGAGAAATATAACTGGCTACACTAATGCTTGGAAAAACAGTAGGTCGGTGTCCTCCGCGCGCCTGATGCACCTAGAAAAGAGTTCCTACCTACACGTGTTTTTGTTTTATAGGGGTTGTGATTGGGCAATCGATACCATTCAAAGCGTTATCACGTAAAGGCATCCAGGGGAAGACATAAGCAGTGTCCGTATACTCATAGCAATAACAGTGGCCTTAAAACTGACTCCAGAACAGGGGCCAAAATGTGTGAAATCTGACTCCATGTCAGGGAAATTGCTGTAGAATGAGTTCTGTTCCACTCAGAGACAAAATTTCAACGGCTATAGAAACTATAGACTGTTTTCTATCCAATAATAATAATAATATGCATATTGTACGATCAAGAATTTTGTAGGAAGCCGTTTCAAAAATTACACGATTTCCATAAATAGTGACAACAGCACCCCCTAGCCTTAACAGGTTTTAACCCTGACCCCTTGCCACCTAGCTAACAACAAATTGGAACTTGTAACATATCAGACATTTAGCAAATTTGTAACATATTGTATGTTTACCAAATTTGTAACATATCATACATTTGTAATTTGTAACATATCTTGCTGAATGTAGTGTCTCGGATTTACATACAGATAATTCGAAATGCTTTGAGACCAGGTTGGGTTGCCAGATGTTTGCAATATATGCCCACCCACCCATCCACCCTACCAACCACCCTACAAATATAACATATCACACTAATTTGAGTGTCTCAGATTTACGTTTACTATGTTACTTGTCGTCTGTGAGACCAGGCTGGCAAAACATCACAATCCGTACGAAAAAGAGGAGGGAGAAGACAAGGACGAAACAAGAAACAACATAGAAACGATTTATTGGATCATTTCTAAACGTTTATTTCCATTATAGTGGGTGTTTGGCATTCTGAGAATGACGAGAGCGACGTGATTTTTTCCTATACATGTTTCTGTTGGAGTTAGTGAAATCTGTTTTCGAGTGCATTGTGGATAGGCTGAATGTTGAGTGGGGCGTCGTAAGAAGGGACGATTGATTTACCATCGTGTTTTACATTGATATGCAATTGTTATATTTCAGAGCAGCATAGGACATTGTATAGAGAAGCTCTGAACAACTAGAAACTCTGGGTTGCTACGCAAAACAACGGAATGTCGCGCTGTAAGCAGTGTCAGAACTGAAAATATTCCCTTAGCTGTTCAAAGTATTTTTTTCCGGAGACATCGGTTTTGGACAGCATGCTTGCACAATAGGTTCAAAAGTGAAATTGGATAGGCTTTAATACACAAGCGAAGAAGAGATTGGGGCATATATTTTTATTATACTGTCCAACACCGTTTGGATATGCAAAACCAACTTTGAGAATGAAGAAAAGGAAATGTGTGTTCCCGGTAGTGCACATTGGTCTGTCTGTTTAGAAGGGAATTTACGCATTACATCAACTTTATTCAATTTTTGTCGTCAATTTATACATGTTTTTGGTCAGAAACTCACGTCACTTATCCAAAAGACCGAACTGGACATATTCTGACTATTCTGCACTGAACATAGTCTATTTGAACAGAGCTGGACATATTGTGAGCTGGAGCAAATAATAGAAACTTAATCGGAAAACTAAAGTGGAACATTATTTTACCGTATTTATAAAGTTATCAGTTTCACTATTACGTGGAGAAATAATACAACTAATAACATTTTCATTAAGATTTGGATTTCAACACTGGTGGAAGTATTGCTTCCATTGCGCGCGGAGGCGGCTGTCGAATTTGGTTGTGGAACTCTCCCCCCAAGCTGACATGGAGGAGTGGAGGCAATGCGGGCGGTGGTTGATAGACTGCAAGGTTTTGCCCCCAAACCACCGGGTCGTGTGGCCTTCTGCAGCCGTGTTCGACTTGGCACAGGCGCTACGAGACGGAGTGCTCTTGTGCCAGATGTTGCACAACCTGTCACCGGGGTCTGTGGACCTAAAGGAGATCAACTTCAGACCCCAGATGTCCCAGGTATGTCAAGGTCGCGCCTATGGTACCTGTCTGAATGACTGTATATAGAAGACCTGTCTACCGCGCCGGTTCACCGAACGGGCACGCAGGGCACGTGCCCCAGGGCCTCCTTGGAGGTTGCCCCCCCAGATAGCATATGATAGCAAAGTGTGTAGAATGACAGGAAATTAGCTTTAAAACGGCAACATTTTCTCTCAGCCTCAAGACAAAATGTGTAGAACAGCAGGAAATGAGCTTTAAAATGGCAATGTTTTCATTCAGCCTCATGACAAAATGTGAACAAAAGCATAAGATGAGCTACAAAACAGTACAAAAAATCTGCTATGTGGCAAAAAAGTGTAGAATAGCAGGAAATGAGCTTTAAAACTGCAACATTTCTCTTAGCCTCATGAAAAGGTGTAGCATAGCATTATACAACTGCATAGGTCAGTGCACCAGGGATCAATTAGCTATATGCACAGCACGAAGGCCTATGTTACTGTCATATCACTGTCATTATTGGTAAATGGTTAACCTGCCTTCCATGCAACTGGTTTTGAAACAGTCTTTGCATGCATAAATCGTTCTTCAGAGTGCAATTTGCTCAGTGTTCACATTCAATAATCATGCAACAGTTCCACAGTCCACAGCACAACTGTACAGGAGGAAGTGTTGTACAGTTTTCCACAGTCCACAGCACAACTGTACAGGAGGAAGTGTTGTACAGTTTTCCACAGTCCACAGCACAACTGTACAGGAGGAAGTGTTGTACAGTTTTCCACAGTCCACAGCACAACTGTACAGGAGGAAGTGTTGTACAGTTTTGCCAAAATGTGTACTTTCTTGCACCCAAGGGGTGTCACTGTTGAGCACTACTGATAGTTCCAGATGTCCTCCACAACCCACAGGGGCCATACTATTGCATTAAATGATGTTTCATTGACTTAAATCATTCTAACATAAGCTACAATTAGAAACATTTAATAATTGCCATGCGAGTGAAAGGTGTGTCTCTGCAGTGCAGCAGCAGCTTTTTATAGTTCACTGGAACATTTACTAAGGCTTGGTTAGCACATGGTCTCGATAGGCCCGTAGTAATACTGAAGAGGGTATGTGGTCAGACAAACCAAACTATTTGAGGGGTTTTCCTTTATTCTGTGACTCAGGTGCAACGTGGAAGAGACTGGTTGGAGAGTGTTGAGGCAGAAGACTGTGGTTGGTTTGAAGTTGAGGGGAAACTACCCACTGGGCACAGACCTCAGTTCAGCGTCTAGTTTTGATTTACATTTTGGTTGTTGTCAACCATGTTGAATTCAATTGTTTGGTTGAAATGACATGGAAACCACGTTGTGTCAACACAGTTTTTGCCCAGTGGTTAGGTCATATGGCGTTGTGTCAACAGTTTTTGCCCAGTGGTTAGGGCATATGGCGTTGTGTCAACACAGTTTTTGCCCAGTGGATAGGGCATATGGCATTGTGTAACACAGTTTTTGCCCAGTGGATAGGGCATATGGCGTTGTGTAACACAGTTTTTGCTCAGTGGATAGGGCATATGGCGTTGTGTAACACAGTTTTTGCTCAGTGGATAGGGCATATGGCGTTGTGTAACACAGTTTTTGCTCAGTGGTTAGGGCATATGGCGTTGTGTCAACAGTTTTTGCCCAGTGGTTAGGGCATATGGTGTTGTGTCAACAGTTTTTGCCCAGTGGATAGGGCATATGGCATTGTGTAACACAGTTTTTGCCCAGTGGATAGGGCATATGGCGTTGTGTAACACAGTTTTTGCTCAGTGGATAGGGCATATGGCGTTGTGTAACACAGTTTTTGCTCAGTGGATAGGGCATATGGCGTTGTGTAACACAGTTTTTGCCCAGTGGATAGGGCATATGGCGTTGTGTCAACACAGTTTTTGCTCAGTGGTTAGGGCATATGGCGTTGTGTAACACAGTTTTTGCTCAGTGGTTAGGGCATATGGCGTTGTGTCAACACAGTTTTTGCCCAGTGGTTAGGGCATATGGCGTTGTGTCAACACAGTTGAGTGGGCAGAAAGCTCAAGTCAGTTTTGGAATGTGGCTTCCTGCTTAGTTGAGTACTAACCTCAGCATATTAACTTTTTCATAACATGGGCCCCCCTCACTTCCATGTGATAATGTGTCTGTGTGTGGTGTGCCTCACATCCTCAGAGCTGGTGTCACCCCATATTGTCATCACAGTTCATCCTGGTCCCCCATTCCAAAATGAGGGAGTGCATAACCACAGCCTTCTGAGGTTTACATAAATGGCTCAGCGGACAGAAACTGGGTTGTGGCATAGATCTATTTTAACTGTGATTCATCTTGATGCCTGTCCTAAAAAAAGACTACTGAACAACTGCCATTCGGTTATGGTGAGAGGTCAGTAAAATGGCCACAGTAAATGGATGATGGGTTCATATCTGTTGATATTCATTCACTGAAGGAGGTGGGGTTGAATGGCTTTCTTCCCATCCAACTCCGTTTTGTTTGAAAAGTGTTTGCCATTCTCACACCTTTGGCTTGTTTACAATGTTTATTGTTGCTTGCGGCACATTTCTTACCTCATTGTGGTGTCAAGACACCTCAAAAGTGCCATAAAAACGGTTTATGATGGATGGAAATTATACTCTTATTGACATGTTTGGCACACTGTGTGACCTCTTTGACTCTGTGTGTGTGTGTGTGTGTTTGTGTGTGGTAGCCTAGTCAACCATGTGTTTCTATAGCTAGTGGGTTTCATGATTACAAGGGCTGCATGACACACTTTGATCCTCCCACCAATCCCATGCCACAGCCCAAGTGTGAGGCTGCAGTGAGAGTGGGTGGGAGGGGTGCTCCTCTGTGACAAATTAGGTTAAACAAAATCCTGGCATCAGAACAGGGGGTTGTGATTTATGACATGGAAAAGGTCAGTGTGTGTGCTGTGTGCTCTAATGTAAAGGACACACTAATTCACTGCCTCACTGCCAAATGAAGGGGAGGTGAAGGGAGGCCATTACATTTTTGGCTCTTGATGAAAGATTGATTACTCAATCGCTCCAAGTGGTACCTGAGTCTGTCTCTGAACATGACTGTTATAAATCATCAAAATAAATAAATGAACCTATTTTCTGTTATGGTGATGAAAATGTAGAGGCAAAGAGATGACAGGGGTGGTAGTGTGTGAGCCTCTTATTATGCCCTATGGAAGACTGTGACACTTGTGGAAGATGAACATTTGTACCAGTGGTACCAACTGAAAAATGATACGAGATTGTCTGTTTGTACTGTTTGCTAAACCCACAGCCATACTACTCTCATGATCAGGCTTGTCTTGTAACACACACGTAACACTCTCTTTATTTACCATTGTCCAGTGGTAATGAATTGTGTATTTGGGATTTACCCATTCAATGCATACACTTCTGCCCGCTTTGTGTTCTATTGATTCATACCACTTTCAAGGAATATCAATTCTTGTGTTTCACTGACGTTGGTTTGAATCTCAACAGATGAGGCTGCCCTTTTAGAATACTTGTTGTTTTAAGCTACATTAGGCCTATTCTAATATCTCTTAAACACACACTCCAGGTTGCCATGTAAAATACCTTATGAGCATTGTGTGTTTGGTGGTGGAGCTGAGATCATGGCAAAGCTTTGTGTATCCTGAATACCTCGCTGTAGGCTCTGTCTGAAGAGAGAGCTTTCTGAAGCATTCTGTGTATTGTTGTGCCAATGTTTTCTTTTTCCTTTTTTGAACTGGTAGTGAGGCAGCTTCGAATGCCATTGGGATGACTCATGCGAATGTGTGTGTATGTGTGTTGTACCTGTTTAGACTACATTACCACTGGCATAGCCCTGGGGATGTGTCTCTGCTTTCCTCTCAGAGCAGCGGGGGTGTCTCTCCATACTCCGCAGGGCTTTAGAGAACACACTGAGGCTACCGCTTCCACTCACATAAATTGAGCTTATTTCTCTCAGTTTAAATACAACAGTGGTGGATGGTGAAAACATCGCTATCCACCATTATTTGTCTGGTCTTTGGTCATTATATTAGATACATTCCTCTTTTGTGTATTTACCACAGTTTAAACTAGACTTTGCATGGTGGATACAGGATATTTAGATATCTTCTCTAGGTAGCGCTGTCAATCACTAATTCTATTCTTTCCTCATGATTTCCCTTTATACAAACATTAATGTACACAAAATGATGTTACCTCCAAAGCTTTGTCCCTGCAGTCTTTGAAATCCCTGCTTGGGAATTGTTGTGATGGCTGGGATCAAAGGTAAGGATGTGAACTGAAACATAACATTGATAATTCCAGCCCACCTACCAATTCCAACCTCCCAGCAGCCTTAATGTCTGCTTCCCTTGGGACCACTCCGGTGTGGGGGATGGTGGTTAACCCTCCTCCTTCCCTCTGGGGTAATTTAATCTGTGCGTTTGGTCCACTGTTGCCCCCATGACCCCTCGGCAGCTGGATGCAGGTAATACCACTAATGGACCTCGTTATGAACACTTCCTGGGTCGCACAGCTGTGACTCCACCAGCGAAAGTTAATGGGATTGAAAAGGAGGGAATAGGGGTAGGTTTATTCTGAGGTTATGACTTGCTTTCTTCACTCAATGCACAAGTCAGGACAAAAACCTCAGCTGATGGAAGTGTTCATTCGCTACAGGCTAGACCAGGCATCTATGGTCCTCAGTCACAGGTATTGTGCACATTGCTAAAGTCCTGCATTGAGGCTGCTGGCGCTGGAACATTCATCCGTTCCTTCATTCTTCTCTGCACATTCCTGAGGGACTGCTGTGGTGGTAGTCTGAAAACATGAGATCACTGGAAATATGGGGAACTCCACGGAACAGAGCAAGGCTGTCAAAGTGACAAGGAGGGAGGAAAAAAGCAGGTGATGTCATGTCAAGCCTCCATACTGTGTTTCTGTTACGAATAAAGACCATGTCATTCTCAAGATAAAGCTTTTCTCCATATGGTCAACCATCTCGACATGGAGAAAGCTGATTCATGTAAAGGCTCCATGCTTTGTTTCTGCTTCTTGGAATAAGAACGTGTCATTCACAAAGCAGAGCTTTTCTCAATTTTGTCAGTAAAAAAAACAAACACCCAGAACAAGTCCAAGGCTCCAACAAAACTTAACATGGAGAGAAATTATTCACTGTGACAGTGCAGAGGACCATCCGACCCGAATCACTAGTGACATGCCATCCTACTAAACACTATACCAGAATGAGAGCGAGAGAGAGCAGAGGGAGACATACACATGCTTATGGCGAGCATATGGTTTATAAAGGGCTCCATCTGCAGGGTGCTTGTTGTGGGTGATTAGCATGGACGTGCTGGGGAACGAAGCCTGACTGTTTTTAAAGCACGCTCTGTTGGGCAACAGAGAGGGAGAGAGAGAGAGAGGGGATGGATGGACAGAGGGAGAGAAGGGCACAGAGCCGTCTGTGTGGCGGGACAAAACAGATGGCTCAGAGTACCCCCGCCTAAAAGTTCTCTCTCTTCTTTCATGACACTTTTTCTGATTATGTGTCTTTGACTGACTGACAGCATTCATTGTTGTCAACATTGACAGATATTACTCACTCAGTGTTGAGCTGATGTTGATCCAGTATTGTTGCCTGCTGGAGCCATGTTTGTTTGTGATGGTAGATTGAATCTGGCTGCATCATTCGGTGGTGGAGGAGTCTGATAACAATCTGGATAGTGCTGCAGGGAGAGGAACAGAAGTTCCCTATCTCATTCTAAACACCTCCTCCTCCTCTCTGGGGGAGAGATAAGCTGCTTCATATTTTCTCTATCTCCATGCCCAAGGAAAAGTATATGATTCACTCCCATGATGCAGTGCCCAGTGGTGACTTACTGTACTCTATAGATGTGTTGCAGGGCCCATGGATTTTTCACCCGTACCATAACGTGCTACAAAAGCGGAAATATCTCTTGGCTGACTATTGATCATATCACATAATTGGCTGTACAATAGGATGGGCACAGAGGTAGGGTTACCACATTAGACACAATCTCGTAAAAAGCCATTGGGTATTGATCTGCTACATGGCTGACTCTCTTGTTAATCATCCAAACAAAGCAGAACAGCGTGTTGAGGACACCACTAGAGCAGAAGGAAGGGATCATTTTCTCTCCCCCATATTTAGTCTATTTTTGTGCCGCCATCCCACCAATGGTTTTGTGGTTATCCTTCTTGAAATGGTCTCAAAATAAACCATTACGTTTTCAATATGATTCAAGCGTGTGGCAAAACGAGTCAATATTTTACTAGCCTACTATTATAGTACATTATATCAAAACATGAAATTCCATTCAGTGAATGTCTGTCTTATATTTTATACCTGTGTAATAACTCTTACTGTCTTTATCTATGGCTTTATTTCATACTAAAGAGCCAGACTGTGGAGTAGGCCGTCTTTCCACTGAATTCTGGAGCTCTGCCTTTGTCAGTTGCCCCTCACTACAGTGTTAATGTTGATTATGGAAATGGCTTCTGATTTCCTCTGTCCATTCCACACTCGTATCCGTCATGTTTCTGACACCTAGGCAAATCCCCCAAAGGACATGTTTCGAGTCGGGAACAAGCAGATGGAAAGCATCATTCTGGAGGGTGCAGTGCAAACACTGGCCCTGCCAATCCACTGGAGGTTACAGGAAGCCTACTGCTGGAGACACTTTGAATAAAGTTGTGCAAGGTTAGTGAAGAGATCAGCTCATTTGACTGTTTTCAGATAGCTGAGAAGTCATTTGATACAGCTAATATTCCTTTTCGATGATGAGTGAAGCGTAGCTGTTATTTGTCAGGACTTTGTCAATTTACCAAAGTGTGGATGATGAAGTTAGCCTGAGTTCTGTGAAAGGTCAAATCTCCAGTGGGTCATTCCAATCCTCTGTTATGGATGATGTAATCTGTTGAGATGATTGCCCATTGCATTGGATAGCAATATCACTTTCGTTGTGGTGTAGTTGCTGTTTGTTCACCATTCATCAAGTAACCTCGCTCTGTGTGCACTCATAACTGATCAGTGAGAAAAGGAAGGAATTCTTTCTCTCAGAGAGTAGGCCTATTGACTAAAGCCTTGTTTTCTGTTACAAAGACAGGTTGTTCTGTCCATCCTTGATTGATGATATCTGTAAAAACCAATTTCTCAGGAGTGGGCCCGGGCAATGTAACAGCAGGTAAAGCTTGTGCAATCCCATTTCCCATTTAAAAAGGTGAAGAAAAAGATAAATCTGCCACCAGTTTGGCGTTAGCATAATGAAAGCGATGGAGTGTGAAGGGAGGAGAACTAAACAATTTAGAATTAATGCTGGAAGTGCCTGCCTGGGAAAACAAAGGCAGAAAAACCATAAGGGAGTAAAGAGAGGTGGAGGGAGGCTGATTGAGAGGAAGCTTTTAGTGGCTTTCTCCGGTGAAATCGAGCATGTCCCTCCATCTGACGTTCAGCGATCATCTGGCCCTCCACAAGTACTTTTCCTCCATTCACAGAAAAAAAGATTTACCTTAACTACACCAGCCCCGTTCCACAACTTAGATTTACCTTAACTACACCAGCCCCGTTCCACAACTTAGATTTACCTTAACTACACCAGCCCCGTTCCACAACTTAGATTTACCTTAACTACACCAGCCCCGTTCCACAACTTAGATTTACCTTAACTACACCAGCCCCGTTCCACAACTTAGATTTACCTTAACTACACCAGCCCCGTTCCACAACTTAGATTTACCTTAACTACACCAGCCCCGTTCCACAACTTAGATTTACCTTAACTACACCAGACCCGTTCCACAACTTAGATTTACCTTAACTACACCAGCCCCGTTCCACAACTTAGATTTACCTTAACTACACCAGCCCCGTTCCACAACTTAGATTTACCTTAACTACACCAGCCCCGTTCCACAACTTAGATTTACCTTAACTACACCAGCCCCGTTCCACAACTTAGATTTACCTTAACTACACCAGCCCCGTTCCACAACTTAGATTTACCTTAACTACACCAGCCCCGTTCCACAACTTAGATTTACAGACACCATGGTGGCCTCTTGGGACAAGAAAGTTTGACTCAAACTGCAGAGATTCCCTATGACTATAAGCACTCTTTTCACTTTACAACACAGATAGACTTTGACTGACATTTAGCCACAGTGCATTACTTGTATAATGCAACTATTTAAATGTCTACTGAGCTGTGGGAATTTGTAATCATAGATATGAATTCATTTGACCTATAAATATCCTGATATTTCTATGCTTTTAATTTCAAAGATGTAGCCCTTAGCCAAGTCTGTTTTGGTTGTCGGCTTCGTCTTGTCTATCATATTCTGATCACAGTCCCTTTGTGGTGCATTCGTATGGTGTTTTCCTCAGTAATTTTTTCTCCCCCTTTACTTTGCAAAAAAGGTCCTTTGCATCCCACTTCCTGCTCAGTACTGAGGGAGAGTTGTGTAATCCCCTCCCCCTCGGCTTCTCTGCGCTGAGCCAGACAACAAGAAACATCTGGACAGAGAACAGAGAGTTTAGAACGCACCCATCCCCACCTTCGTGGAGCTCAACAATGCACTGGTTCAACAATGCGCTGCTTGGACTGTGGACACCCCCTGCCTCTCCAGCCAAACCCTCTGTACACTGCATTCTTAACTTGACTTTGCTAGTTTTGTTCAAACGTATATGTGAGAGAGGAATCTTTTAGTCAGTGTTTGCTGTGTGTACTTGTTATGAGTTGTATGTATCTGTGTTTCGGACAGGCTATTATTATGTTCTCCCATATGCATCAGTGTGAATGTATTGTTGTTGACTCAGGCTCTGTGAACAGGTTGTGTTTTGACAGGCTCACAATCCATCTTTTGGATTGTAGTCTCAGTGACAAGTGAGTCTAACAACAACGGATTCTTGACAATATTTACAAACCCCTTTCCATTGTCCTGGTGGAAACGTGCAATTAGTTCCGTGTTCTTGTGCTCCTGGTGTCTCCCCTCAAGCAGTTAAGTGAATGGGCAGATGTCATCATCTCCAGTGCCATTAATCCAACCACCAACATGCACTGCCAAGGACCATAGCAGTAGGAGGATCTGTTTAACAGAAACAAAAGCTTCTGTCAGTTTAGAGAGTGGTCGACCAGCTCCCTGTGTTTAGATCCTGCAAGGCCACACAGTGCTCCTGTTGAGTAGGAACAAAGAGCTTTGCGTTTCAGAGAAGAGGTCCAATACTGTTGTTATGTAACAATTTTTTACAATGGTGAGCACAGCACACGTGGGTATGCAGGTACACCAGTACCAGACAAAATTAGAACCATGTGAAACTGAGAGGGGTACAGTACAATACTTCTGCTTTTACAATATTTTTTATACTATTCACTCAGCCATGTCTCTTTCCACCCAATGTGAAATATTTTCCCTTTTTTTGTGCTGAGCTCATGTTGCAGAGGTTTTTCTCAGGGCAGGTGCTCATTGGAAACTCTTATGAAGTATTAAGAAACTGCAGTTGAGTGCAGCAGATCATTTTCCGCCCAGCAGTCATACCGCAAATTATTGAACGTGTTCTCTTATTTGCAAGAAAGTAGTCTTTAGGGATGCGGTTAGACTCACAGTTTTGGCCATTGTGTTGAGAGAACAAAGCCGTTTTAGTTTCTGCATTTAAATCTGCCTCAGGATAGCACAATGGAACAGAAGAGTCACTCTTGTATTTTTTTCTCCCATAGTCAGGTCCTCTGTGACACATTGCGCAGTATGTAATCTTTTTTCGACAGAAAATATTTTCTTGTTAAGATTATTTATTTCCTCTACTCAGGATTCTGCTGTCCTCCAAGTTACTGTAATATTTATTATTCTCCTTGTAAGACACACTTCGGTTTTATCTCACTGGGTTAATTCTTTTGACGTATGTTGTCAAATGTTTGTGTTTTTCCCTGTAAGCCTGTAAGTCCGTAGACAGATGACTACTACATAGACCACAGAGGACTCAACGTAGCAGAACGGTGTCATGCGTTTCACTGGTGGTCTAATGGGAGGCTTGTCCTTTAAATAAACTTGTTTTACAAGGTCGGACGAAAGTGTGTGTGTGTGTGTGTGTGTGGGGGGGGTGGTGGTTGACCACTGGTGAACTTTGTGTGATGTTCATATGAAGGGTTTGATTCCAAAATGCGATAAACAACAATTGTTAACATTTGCATTTTCTTCATCTGAAATAAATGCTAATGGATCCCTTTCTATGTGTATGAATTGTGTGTGTTCTCATACTTTTGAAACATTTACTATAGGTGTGCTTTAGAATGTGTTTTTTTGCTAAGCTAGGTATACTTGTTCCATACCAAAACACGTTATATCCAGAGCCATGTGTTTAGAGAGTTGCGACATTAAGGTTTATGAAGTATGGTGGTGGCAGCATCATGCTGTGGGGATGTTTTTCAGCCGTAGGGACTGGGAGACTAGTCAGGACCGAGGAAAAGATTAACAGAGCAAAGTACAGAGAGACTCTTGAAGAAAACCTGCTTAGGACCTCAGACTGGGGCCAAGGTTCACCTTCCAACAGGACAATGACCATAAGCACACAGCCAAGACAACACAGGAGTGGCTTCAGGACAAGTCTCTCAATGTCCTTGAGTGGCCCAGCCAGAGTCCGGACTTGAAACTGGTCAAATATCTCTGGAGAGACCTGAATATAGCTGTGCAGCGACGCTCCCCATCCAACCTGACAGAGCTTGAGAGCATCTGCAGAGAAGAGTGGGGTTGTGCCAAGCTTGTAGCATCATACCCAAGAAGACTCAAGGCTGTAATCGCAAAGATCTATAAAAACCTGTTTTTGCTTTGTCATTATGAGGTGTTGTGTGTAGATTGATGAGGGGGAAAAAACGATTGAATAATTTTTAGAATAAGGCTGTAACGTAACAAAATATGGAAAAGGTCAAGGGGTATTTTCTGAATGCACTGTATGACACTGTGCTTCTATGGCTATATGCACCATGCCACTGCTCAGAAAGCTTATATTCCAGTGCCTTTTTCACAGTCAACACATATTTGAGCATTAATTATATTTAATTAATACATGTATCTCAGTCTCATGGCAAAATTTGTAGAATTGCAGGAAATTCTACACAGTGCATTTTTCTGTCATCCCGATGGAAAAATGTATAGAATAGCATGAGATTAGGGTTAAAACTGCACATTTTTCTCTTTGCCCCATGGCAAAATGTGCAGAATTGCTGGAATTGACCCATTATCAAATTTCTGCAGGCCCACCCACCTACAAATGTCTGGCTACGCTACTGCTTTCAATGTCCTTATTATTCCTTAAATCCTTCCCTAAAATGTATATCAGCAAACAAAATAAGCTTTCCTTGGTTCATCCTATTAAAACCTGTAAAACACATATTTTTCCAAAAGTTGCTTAAATGTCCAAAAAGAAAACACACGTTGTATATACACTGTTCACCCTCTGCATACATTAAACCGGCTATGTGATATTTGCACAATATAGTTGAAACAAATTTATTATTTTAATATTTATTTAGTTTTAAATCACTATTTTATTACATGTAACTGTCTAAAATCCAATTGGGATATGGTTTCTATTGGAGCTCTGTTGTTTGGAGTGATTATATAGCATTTTGCCACAATCTCATTATTTGTCTCAAAAATAAAATGACCTTGCTATATATTTCAAACAAAATCATGGCTGTTTTTTCACTAGCCCATGTCATGGTAAGATGAAAAAATATTAGCTCTATCTCTTTCACATCATGTGTTAAAAATTCATGTCAATTTCCCAACATTTCTTAAAATGGAGCTAACCCGTTTTAGATTGAAACTCGTCATATACTTACATCTTAATTCACACTCACCTTTTGTTTGGATGTGTGTGTGTGAGAGGGAGAGACCCCTTCCTCCAACCTCCACTCTAGCTCCCTTTCCCTGCACTACTGTTGTCTTTTTCCACAATCCTGCGGCCCGCCTCTTCTTCTGTATTGGGTGACCTTGAGTGTGGAGTATACTGGGGGAGTCTGGGATAGCGTTTGCCCTGACCGCCACCTCCAGACGGCGTCCTGAGATGATGAACTGCGTGGTCTGGACACATTAATGTTCTCACCATACACTTCATCTCTCTCTCTCTCTGAGACCTCACCAAGACCCTCAACAGCACATCAATACAGAGAGAAAGACAAAACGGAGGGGGTGAATGAGGACTTTAAGGGAATGGAAAAGCATGAGAGAAATGGTGTTTCTTGGAACGGATATTGTAAGATGGAGAAAGATGGAAGGGGTTGTGAGAGAAAGTGGATGGGAGTATGTACATAGTTTAAGATCACTTTATTGGTCAATTGCACACAAGGTACAACTGAAATTTGACTTCCGCTTTTAACCCAACCCCTCTGAAAGACAAACATACAGGTGTGGCAGCCCGGGGAGCTGTTGTTGTCGGGGTTTAAGTGTCTTGCTCAAGGGCACAACGACAGGCAATGGCATCTAGGATTTGCTGGCTTGCCTCTGACCGGTTGCTGGATCGCTTCACTAACCACTAGGCTACTTGCCACCCCTCCTAATGCCTCCTAAGGAAATAGGAGCTTTGGACACATAGTGTGTGCATTTCAGATAAAGGTAGAGTTTTTGTGGAGTGAGTTGTGTGTGTTTGTTTGAGGTAGAACGCAAGAGGTAAGACATGAGGAAGGTTGAGGGAGAAAAAAGACTGATAGTGAGCGAGGCATCGTTAATGGCAGTGTGCTCTATTGTCTGAAGCTTTTTGCTCATCACACATTCTCTCTCTGGCACATGTAAATGAGCAGTTGGCACTCCAATATTAATGTCACATTTGTTGCTCAGTAAGGCATCAGATGCATTGTGTGGCTGTTGGATATTTAATAGTGTTTTGGCTGTTGGATATTTAATTGTGTTTGTTTAAATTCCAAGCACAAATGACATTAGGAGGTGTGACTATTGAACACACATTACTACATATACTACACAAAATGAGCTAAACTTTGACTCAGACGAATGGTCAGACCAGGCTGATGATGGCTGGCATGGGAACTGGCACCGATGGTATATTCTCCCTGCTGAAATTCCATTTGTGTATGCCTAATCATTGCAGAAAGCTTTTTAAAACCCCCCAGCATCATTTACTGTAGATTTGATTAAGGACCGAAATCCAGCTTAGCACCTTATGCTAAACAAACCTCTAACTCAGAATAGCCTAATTAAGTTTTGTGAAAATTAAATGAACACCTGTTGTGTTAAGGTTGTAGTGTAACACTATTTTCTCTCGAACGGTCCACTTATTCGAACATATTCTAAACAGCAAGAATCTGCCGTGTCAGTGAACATAATCATTCCACATTCCTCTGTAGCATTGGCTTGTTCACATGTGTATCGATGCATGTAGCATATGTGTTACAAAACATATTTGTATGTGTGTGTATGTACGGTATGTGTTTATATCTGTGTGTACGTGTTGTCTTCACGTGGCAGCTGGTAGTCCTGGGGGGTTTCTGAGGGGTGGGTGGGGGAAGACTGGTGTGGTTGTCACCCCACATCTCTGACACAACCGCAGGAGTTTGTGGTAGGCGGCAGGGGGACACCCCTTCCTTCGAGAAAGAGCTCCACCAAACCTGACAGCCAGATGTTAGAGGCCTTCGGCCTCTTGCACCCCTGCCAACACCCCTGTCTTTTCCGCTTCCGCAAAGATGAATTAAAACTTGCCTGGTTCGCATCATCGTGAACGTCTGAAACAAAGCGGCAGCATCTGCAGCACCTTAGTGGAAATTAAGCATGTCATAAAATACTTTCCTTCATTGTGAGGGCCCAGGAGGGTCTCGTTTTATATTGATGTTCAAATCAAATGTATCAATTCAAATGTATTTGTCACCTGTCACTACAACAGGTGTTGACTTTACCGTGAAATGCGGACTTAAGAGCCCATTCCCAACAGAATTAAAAAGTAAGAAAAATGTGCACAAAAAAAGGACATTTTAACACAATACAATAACGAGGCTATATACAAGGAATACCGGTACCAAGTCAATGTCCAGGGATATGAGATAAACTCAGCAAAAAGGAAACGTCAGGACCCTGTCCTTCAAAGATAATTTGTAAAAATCCAAATAATTTCACAGATCTTCATTGTAAAGGGTTTAAACACTGTTTCCCATGCTTGTTCAATGAACCATAAACAATTAATGAACATGCACCTGTGGAATGGTCGACACTAACAGCTTACAGACGGTCACAGTTATGAAAATATTAGGACACTAAAGAGGCCTTTCTACTGACCATTGAAAAACACCAACAGAAGATGCCCAGGATCCCTGCTCATCTGCGTGAACGTGCCTTAGGCATGCTGCAAGGAGGCATGAGGACTGCAGATGTGGCCAGGACAATGAATTGCAATGTCTGTACTGTGAGACGCCTAAGACAGCGCTACAGGGAGACAGGATGGACAGCTGATTGTCCTCGCAGTGGCAGACCACGTTTAACAACACCTGCACAGGATCGGTACATCCGAACATCACACCTGCGGAACAGGTACAGGATGGCAACAACAACTGCCCGAGTTACACCAGGAACGCACAATCCCTCCATCAGTGCTCAGACTGTCCGCAATGGGCTGAAAGAGGCTGGACTGAGGGCTTGTAGGCCTGTTGTAAGGCAGGTCCTCACCATACATCACCGGCAACGACGTCGCCAATGGGCACAAACCCAACGTTGCTGGACCAGACAGGACTGGCAAAAAGTGCTCTTAACTGATGAGTCGCGGTTGTCTCACCAGGGGTGATGGTCGGATTCGCGTTTATCGTCGAAGGAATGAGCATTACACCGAGGCCTGTGCTCTGGAGCGGGATCGATTTGGAGGTGTAGGGTCCGTCATGGTCTGGGGCGGTGTGTCACAGCATCACCGGACTGAGCTTGTTGTCTTGCGCAGGCAATCTCAAAGCTGTGCGTTACAGGGAAGACATCCTCCTCCCTCATGTGGTACCTTTCTGCAGGCTCATCCTGACATGAGCCTCCAGCATGACAATGCCACCACGAACAGAACGAGCAGTATGGCTGATTTTCTGCAAGATAGGAATGTCAGTGTTCTGCCTTGGCCAGCGAAGAGCCCGGATCTCAATCCCATTGAGCACGTCTGGGACCTGTTGGATTGGAGGGTGAAAGCTAGGGCCATTCCCCCCAGGAATGTCTGGAACTTGCAGGTGCCTTGGTGGAAGAGTGGGGTAAAATCTCACAGCAAGAACTGGCAAATCTGATGCAGTCCATGAGGAGGAGATGCACTGCAGTACTTAATGCAGCTGGTGGCCACACCAGATACTGACTGTTACTATTGATTTTGACCCCCCCTTTGTTCAGAGACACATAATTCCATTTATGTTAGTCACATGTCTGTGGAACTTGTTCAGTTTATGTCTCAGTTTTTGAATCTTGTTATGGTCATACATATATTTACACATGTTAAGTTTGATGAAAATAAACACAGTTGACAGTGAGAGGACTTTTCTTTTTTCGCTGATTTTAATTGAGGTAATTTGTTCCTGTAGGTAGGGGTAAAAGTGACTAGGCAATCAGGATAGACAATAGACAGAGTAGCAGCCGTGTATGTTAAGAGTGTGAAGGTGTGTCTGTGTTTGGGTAGAGTCCTGTGAGTGTGCATAGAAGCAGTGCAAGAGAGTCAATGTAATTAGTCAGGGTGGCCATTTGAGTAACTGTTCAGAAGTCTAAGGGCTTGGGGGTAGAAGCTGTTCAGGAGCCTTTTGGTCCCAGGGTTGACGCTCCGCTACCGCTTGCGGTAGTAGAGAGAACAGTCTATGACTTGGGTGACTGGAGTCTTTGACAATTGTTAGGGCCTTCCTCTGACACCGCCTGGTATAGAGGTTCTGGATGGCAGGGAGCTCGGCCCCAGTGATGTACTGGGTGTGCACACTGCCCTCTGTAGTGCATTGCAGTCGAATGCCAAGCAGTTGCCATACCAAGTGGTGATGAAGCCAGCCAAGATGTTCTTAGATGATGTATACACCGAGGTACTTTAAGTTCTCAATCCACTCAACTACAGCCCCGTTGAGTTGAATGCTCTCTGTTTCCTGTAGTCCACAATCAGCTCCTTTGTTTTTCTGACGTTGCGGGAGAGGTTGTTGTCCTGGCACCACACTGCCAGTTCTCTGACCTCCGCCCTGTAGCATGTTTCATTGTCGTCGGTGATCAGGCCTGCCACCGTCGTGTCGGCAAATTTAATGATGGTGTTGGAGTAGTGCGCAGCCATGCAGTCGTGGGTGAACAGGTTGTAAAGGAGGGGACTAAGCACGGATCCCTGAGGGACCGCGTGTTGAGGGTCAGTTGTTGCTTACCCTCACCACCTAGGGGCGGCCCGCCTGGAAGTGCAGGATCCAGTTGCAGAGGGAGGTATTTAATTCCAGTGTCCTTAGCTTTGTGATGAGCTTGAAGGGCACTTTGGTGTTGAACGCTGAGCTGAAGTCAATGAACAACATTCTCATATAGGTGTTCCTTTTGTCCAGATGGGAAAGGGCAGTGTGGAGTGCAATACAGATTGCGTCATCTATGCATACCCCACAAGACATGCCACCAGAGGCCTCTTTACAATCCTCAAGTAAATAACAGACTATGGGAGGCGCACAGTCTTACGTAGAGCCATGGCTACATGGAACTCTATTTCACATCAGGTAACTGATGCAAGAAGTAGAATCAGATAAAAAAGCTGATAAAAATACACCTTATGGAACAGCGGGGACTGTGAAGAGACACACTCACGTTTACACATACACATAAGACACGCACTCTGCACACACGTAC
This sequence comes from Salvelinus fontinalis, assembly GCF_029448725.1. Classification (NCBI taxonomy): domain Eukaryota; kingdom Metazoa; phylum Chordata; class Actinopteri; order Salmoniformes; family Salmonidae; genus Salvelinus; species Salvelinus fontinalis. Next base: position 34,340,620 of record NC_074674.1, on the reverse strand, counting down.
ATATGGATTGTGTATTGTAGAGATGTGGTAGTAGAGTAGTGGCCTGAGGGAACACACTTAATGTGTTGTGAAAAGTGTCATGTAATGTCATGTAATATTTTAAATTGAAAATAACTGCCTTAATGTTGCTGGACCCCAGGAATAATGCTAATGGGGATCCTTAATAAATACAAATATAAATCTATGGATTGGTTGGGGCGGTATGCAAATTGGAGTGTGTCCAGGGTGTCCCGGATGATGGAGTTGATGTGAGCCATGACGAGCCTTTCAAAACATTTTATGGCTACAGATGTGAGTGCTACGGGGCAATAGTAATTTAGACAGGTTACCTTGGCGTTCTTGGGCACAGGATTCAGTGTTGCTTGCCTCGAAGTGAGTATAGAAGGCATTTAGCTTATCTGGTAGGCTTGCGTCACTGGGCAGCTCACGGCTGGGTTTCTCTTTGTAATCCATGATAGTTTACAAGCCCTGTCACATCCGACGAGCGTCAGAGCCGGTGTAGTAGGATTCGATCTAGAGTTATGGTCAGATATGCCAAATGAAGGACGAGGGATAGCTTTGTATGCGTTTCTCTCTGTGTGTGGAGTAAAGGTGATGTATAGTTTTTTTGCCTTTCAGTTGCACAGGTGACATGCTGGTAGAAGTTAGGTAAGACGGATGTCAGTTTTCAGGCATTAAAATCACCGGCCACGAGGAATGTCGTCTCTGGGTGAACATGTTCTTGTTTGCTTATGACCATATACAGCTCGTTGAGTGCAGTCTTAGTGCCAGCATCGGTTTGTGGTGGTAAATAAACTAGTCCTTGTTCAGCCACAACTCAGAAAAACAGGATATTACAGTTCTTCAGATCACATTGATAGGTTAGTCTCGAACTGAGCTCATCCAGTTTATTCTCTATTGTTTGCACATTCACCAATAGAATGGAGGATAGAGGCGGTTTATCCACTCACCGACATAGTCTCGTTAGGTAGCCCACATGCTGGCCTCTATAACGCCGCCCCTTCCTTTTTGGAGTGTCAGGGATTTGGGCCTGGTCCGGGATGAACAGTATGTTCTTCACCTCTGGCTCATTGAAGTTGAAATCCTCATCCAAATCGAGGTTAGTGATCTCTGTTCGGATGTCCAGAAGCTCTTTTTGGTCATAGGAAACGATGGTGGAAACAAAAAATGTTACGATCAGAGCAACAAAAGAAAAACACAAAATAACACAATTGGTTAGGAGCCTGTTGTTTACCAGAATGGGGATCCTCCATACTACATGTGGTGCTGTGGAGCTGAGAGGTTAGCTCCCGACAGAGGCCTTGAGCATGTCTGGGTGTAAACAAAGCATATCTTCACACATCAACCCCCAGCCCCCCTCAGGAGTGTGGACAAAGTCAAGCACAAACCCCAACCAACTATTACCAGTACTTCCCTTTAGCCTTGTCTTTATTTATGACAGTAGCTCTTGTGCCAAGGTTGTTGAGAAGGAGAAGGACAGCAGAACAGTGGATATCTGACCTACTTATCTTCACCCAGGCTCCCAGAATAGATAGAGAGGAAAAACACACAGGAGTAAAGTGTGGGAAAGCTCCTGCACAGCTCCTATAACCTTGAAAAGTATTTTCCTAATTAAAACAAAGTCCAGGGGCTCCAGGAGAGAAAAAGTGCACCTCGGGAAGCACAAGAGCAGAATTAAATCGGCTAAATTTGAGACAAACTAAAACATTTTCATTTTCTCATCCATTTTACAACAGCTTCTCATCGCCTTAGGATGAACGAGATGATGGTAATGAGAAAAACAATGTGATGGCTTTTTCAACAACACGGTTGATGGGAACCTTGAACACCCCCCTCCCAATCCCCTGTTCCCTCCCTCATTTCCCTCATGAGCAGAGTCTGAAAATGTGTTTAATTAATTACTTTTCTTGTTTTATTAGTTCATCACCATTTTGACGACCATTATGTTTTCATTTAGTAGTTTAGGTGGTTAGATAAGCGCTGAAACTTTGCAACAGTTTAGCATACACCTGTGAGAAGTCTTCATTTAAAACACTCCCAGGGCTGTTACATCACAACAGATTAGGATAGAGATGTATCCTGAATGCTTGTGTTGTGTTCTGCGGTGAGAGCGAGTGGGATATTGGAAAGTTGACTCTCCTACACGACTTTGCTCTCTGCTCCCGCCTCAACGTCATGAATGTTTCAACATGCTGGGATTATTAGGCAAACATGGATATAGTTTTGTGTATATCTTCTTTATCAACGGGTTGCAGTCCTCTTCCGTGATAAATGCTTCTTGTTACAGCGTGGCTGTTACCCCAACCCTGAGAGAATGCAGGAAGTAGCTTTATGGATGGCTGCACAGACCCAGCACAAACCTCAGTTAAACCAGGCCAGAGCAGTGCATCTGTTTGTCGAGACAGGGAAGGAAGGAGATTTTATTCACACAAAGACAATATTACATTATGAATTATAGATACAGGTGTTTCGAAGGAAAATTACAGACCGTTTGGGATTGTAACCAAGTTTGCTGATGAATTTGCTCATAAGCCTCATAGGTGGACTGATATTTCCTGGCAGATGCTCTGAAATATTTTAAACACGATAAACTCGGCTCCACAATTCACCCATGAACACATTACCTACTATCCCATGACTGAAGACCTTGATAGGGCAGCAGGACAAAGTGATCCTCCTAGCACGCTGAGCCTTCCTTCGTGTAAAGAATCTGCCTTTTCATTTGGTGAATATGAAAGCCATCTGTTAGTATTTGTCTCCTCATGGTCAAATCACATCAAATTGTATTAGGCACATGGGTCAAATACAACCTTACAGTGAAATGCTTACTTACAAGCCCCTAACCAACAATACAGTTGAACAAATACAAATAAGAATAAGAAATACAAGTAACAAGTAGTTAAAGCAGTAAAATAACATTCGTGAGACTATATACAGGGGGTACCGGTACAGAGTCAATGTGCGGGGGCACCGGTTAGTCGAGGGTGATGCAACGTGGCTGATGTGTCTTGTGTTTTGCCACTCATTACACAGCATGTAAAGCAGCACAGATACTTATTAGATTAGGGCTGGAGGCAGACAGGCCAACGAGAAGAGCAGCAGCACACAGTAAAGCAAAGTAGCTCCTCCATGCTCAACAAGGGAGGTGGAGGATGGACTTGAATAGTGTTCCATCATAAACTCCCACATCTAGCCACAGTCATGCACATGTGTCTTCTTTTCAACAGTATTATATTTTCTACTCTTCTATTTGCTTTATACACCTGACAACAATTGCTGTTTTGCTGCACTTTTACTGGAATTAGATATGTTTATCGTCAGTGGAATTCACGAGGTAGTTCTCATATATTATTTTTGATAAGGAAGAGGAAGCAACTTTTCTATTTTCTACATCAGTAACCTGGTTCTCAGACTAAGCAGACATTACTGTGGGTACTGTCCCATTTGAACTGGGTGCAGAGTCACTTTTGTGAGTGTATGCCTCTCACTGTCCACTGCCCGCTGTGTACTATAGAATATAAGATTGATTGTTTTTCAGCAAGGGATCGAGTACTCTGATTGGCTGTTGCTTGCACGGGAGGGTATGAGAGGACTGATCATGGCACTATTAAGGTGAAATATTGATCAGAAAGCAGGAACGGGCGGTCCGTCTGGGGATTTAATGAATAATTTATGGGCGGATGATGACTCGGCACAACAGCTAGTGTTTGTCTTACCGGAAATGAATAAAATCCAATATGTTGTTTTTGTGTAGAAATTAAGTGTTAAATGGGAGTAGGCGGCAAGGCTGATCTCTGTGGTATTAAAACACCACTATCGCTTTTCCCCGAGGGACGTTACGCGAGTTGACATGTAAAAAGTTCCCAAGAGTGCCCTTCTCGTGTCTGTTTGTAACCGCAGGGATATTGACAAAATCGCTATAACATCTTAATGTGACATGTAATATTTTCTTGAGCATAAAAAGAGGCTGACATGAGTGGGCTGAGAAATGCTTCTCTATTACATATCTCTTGCATCACAACCAAACAAAATCAGCGGCCAAAAGAACACCAGCGAATTGCCCAATATCCAGTGATTTGTCCAGGCTGGTTGGGGGAATTAACCAATACATCTGGTCTAGCATTTCTGGCCAAACCCTAATACCTCTTAATGAGGGTGTCTGCCTGAAAGTTTTCCAGGAAAGGAGTGCTCTGCTCTTACGTCACAGCCTGCTTTCTGCTTGAGGGCCTGGGAATGGGAAGAGAAGCTGGGATAAAGATGATTTGGAGAGAAAAGCCATCCTGGTATTCATCCTCCTCTCTTGTTCTCAGCATCTTCCTGGTAATGAGAGGAGTCGGAGCCTCAAGGCAGCCATGGAAACGCAGCGCTGGATCCCCACATATATTATTAGACTTATTTATTCTATTAAAAGCTATGAATTATGGAACTCCCACAGAGTGGCTGCTCTGATTTAATGTCGGGAGCTGTTAGTGCCTTACCACCAACCCTGACATAGCCTACTATCCACACACTCCCTTGATTGTTGTCCCCCTAATGGAGGTTTTGGGGAGAACCAGACCTCACTAATGTCTATGCCAAATTCACATAGAAATGTGAGTTATAGATCTGTGATTCTCATTGAAAGCAAGTCCAAGAAGCGGTATATCAGTTCCATGTGCACCATTTCTTTGCTTCCCTTTCTTAAGTTTAGTTTTTGCGTGTTTTACTTTCAGTTTTGAACACCAGCTTCAAACGTCTGAAAACATAGCCATGGGAAGTATGGGTGCTGGGGTGCTGCACCCCCTGAGAAATCGGAATAAAAAATATATATATTAAGAAAAAAAAGTATTGGGCCTTTACTAGTATTGGCGGACCGCTTTGGCAAAAAAAGTAGTTTTAAACTGTAATTAAGAACAGGATCTTGCAGGATTAAATAGTTGGAATTGTAAGAGTTGTTGCCCTGTCTCTTTCTCTGTGATTGTCATTCTAATGGAATCCAGAAAGAACAACACCCTGTCCTCAAACATTTACATTAAAAGGTGCAAAGTTATGTACAAAGACACAAAACATTCACATCAAATAAAATATTTGTCTTGATATAATAACATGGAAAACAACCACTTTTTGTGCAGTCTTAATTTACCATTCTTACAAAGCACTTCATGTAAATATACAGTACATTACTTACATTTACATTTACATTTTAGTCACTTGTACATAGGGTGGTCATCTAGGTTTGTTCCTGCAGACTTTCCATCACCATGAAGAAGAACAATGCACAATACAGTAATTGAGTACATTGAGACATCAACTGGTTTGTGATGTGATGATGTGGTTCAGTTGGTAGAGCATGGTGCTTGCAATGCTAGGGTTGTGGGTTTGATTCCCATGTGGGACCAGTACAAAAATGTTTGCACTTAAGTTCCTCTGGATAAGAGTGTCTGCTAAAATGGAAAAGGAATGAATAGATAATTACAGTTCTCACATAGAAATAAGTTGCATTTGCTAATAAGTATTTCAAGAAACTGGAAAACATTTATCAAGCAAGTATTTCTATATTCCACAAGTATTATCAGAGTAACTGTTTTGTACAGAAAATTATCAGACTCAAGTTACAAATGCTGGTAAACACTCAAATACATTTAGTTGACATTTTTTCACTACAATAGTGCACTGGGCCTTTACTACCCCTGTATTAGCTGATATAGACGTCTTCAGTGCTGGCAAAACAACTTTCTGCATCATCCCCCCAAATCGCTGCACCCCTACCCCCAAACTACTTCCCGAGTCTATGGCTAAAAATACAATATATTTCACAGCGGTTTGGATGGTACAATGATTCTGTACACTATACTTGTTAATTTTTTCAAATAAACTAAAATTAGGCAAACTTTTAGAATTTTAGCAACCAGGAAATGGCGGAGCGATTTCTGCATATTTAATGCTAAAAATACTCTGCAATACGGAGAGCAGGAAGGAAGCGACTGATTGGGTCGTGGGTTAAAGGGGTGTGGTGTATGAGAGGAGAATGGAATTTAGGAAGGATTGTTCCAGATGACCGATGGGTTGTTGACTGTGCACTCAGGAAGCTGTAACAGAATCACCTGCTCCAGAGGGACTAACACTGGGGACAATGACAGCGCCCATGAGTTTAGCCTGGTGTTTATTGGCTGTTAGACTGTCTTACACAATAGGTTAATTTTAACCAAGGTGGTTGCTTGGCTGCTTTAACACCACATCCTTTTACATCTTAAGGCTCTTTAAATAATGATCTGGATAGCCCGGATAAAAGTACTAAAACAACGTATTTGTTTTTTGGTATTCTAACTTTGCCCCTAGCTCCAGTATAAGCCTGTATTCTATTGCATCTTTTTGATACTTCTTCACAATTTGATCATTTTCTGGATAACCCGGATTACAAAATTACAATTGATTTGGTATTCTGACTGTGGCTCTAAGCTCCAGTTTATGTCAGTAACTGAGAACCACGGCACGGCTTCTCTACAGAGTTGTACAAGTCTGTTGGTCCTCCATTGGTCTTCAGCACTCTGAGAATGGCCCAGAGGAAATGAGGACTGTTTATTTATGTGATGGGAGGACTTTCCTCTCTCTGTCTAATGCTTGTAGCAAACCAGCATCTGGTGAAATCCTCATAAACGATTTAACGACTATGCAAACTGCACAAATGGAGGCATCACACTAAACTAACAATTTCAATCCATTAATTTAGAGATACACATGACAAGTGGTCAGAGTAGTACCAGGAAAGAGTTGACATGACTGTGTGGTTGAGGGGAAGCCCTCCCCTGTGTGGGCCCATTGTTTGATATAGGGGAAGCCTGTTCACTAATGGTCAGAACACACTGCAAGAGGAACAAGGCAGTCAATCAATTGGTGCTAGTCATCTGAACCATGGGGCATGTCTGCTGGAGGTGCCTGTTGGAGGATACAGTATTACCCTGAGTGTCCAAAACATTAAGACTACCTTCCTAATATCGAGTTGCACCCCCTTTTGCCCTCAGAACAGCCTCAATTCTTCGGGGCATGAACTCTACAAGGTGTCAAAAGAGTTCCACAGGGATGCTGGCCCATGTTGACTCCAATGCTTCCTACAGTTATGTCTTTGGGTGGTGGACCATTCTTGAAACACACAGAAACTGTTGAGTGTGAAAAACCCAGCAGTGTTGCAGTTCTTGACACAAACCGGTGAGCCTGGCACCTACTACCATACCCTGTTGAAAGGCACTTAAATATTTTGTCTTGCCCATTCACCCTCTGAATGGCACACATACACAATCCATGTCTCAATTGTCTCAAGGCTTAAGAATCCTTCTTTAACTTCATATGGCTGCAATCCCGCTACCGGGATCGATATGACAACAGCCAGTGATTGTGCAGGGCGCCATATTCAAACAACAGAAATCTTGTTGTTAATCCCACCAAAGTGTCCGATTTCAAATATGCTTTTCAGCGAAAGCACTACAAACGATTATGTTAGGTCACCACAAAACCACAATAAGCACAGCCATTTTTCCAGCGAAAGATAGCTTTCACAAAAAGCAGAAATAGCTTTCACAAAAAGCAGAAATAGAGATAAAATTAATCACTAACCTTTGATCATCAGATGACACTCATAGGACTTCATGTTACACAATACATGCATGTTTTGTTTGATTAAGTTAATATTTATATAAAAAAATCTGAGTTTACATTGGCACGTTAGATTCACTAGTTGCAAAAACATCAACTGATTTTGCATAGCCACATCGTTTCAACAGAAATACTCATCATAAATGTAGATGATAATACAAGTTATACACATGGAATTATAGATATACCTCTCTTTAATGCAACTGCTGTGTCAGATTTCAAAAAAACTTTATGGAAAAATAAACCATGCAATAATCTGAGACGGAGCTCAGAACAATAGCCAAATTAGCCGCCATGTTGGACTCAACAGAAACCAGAAAATACATGATAAATGTTTCCTTACCTTTCATGAACTTCATCAGAATGCAGTCCTAGGAACCCCAGGTCCACAATAAATGCTTGATTTGTTCAATAATGTCCGTTATTTATGTCCAATTAGCTACTTTGGAATTGTTTACCAAAAGCCCTAACCAAAGTCACAAAGCGCGACCACTATAACGTGACGAAATGTCCAAAGGTTCCGTTACAGTCAGTAGAAACATGACAAACGATGTACTGAATCATTCTTTAGAATGTAGTTAACATACATCTTGAATAACGTTCCAACCGGAGAACTACATTGACTTCGGTTGAGAGATGGAACGGACGTCCTACTCATGTGAAGGCGCATGGTGAATGCGTGATCAGCTCGTGGAAGTGATTACTCATTCCTGTCTCCTTCGGCCCCCCTTCACATTAGAGTCATCAGACAAAGTTCTATTGACTGTTGACATCTAGTGGAAGCCGTAGGAAGTGAAAACCCATCCATATCTCTCTGTATTTTCAATGAGAGCTTGGTTGAAAATCTGCCACCCCCAGATAAATTCCAAACCGGAAGTGGAACTTCTCAGGTTTTTGCCTGCCATATGAGTTCTGTTATACTCACAGACATGATTCAAACAGTTTTAGAAACTTCCGGGTGTTTTCTATCCAATACTAATAATAATATGCATATATTAGCAACTATGACATAGGAGCAGGCCGTTTACTCTGGGCACCTCTGTGCACCTTTCATCCAAGCTACTCAATACTGCCCCTGCAGCCATAAGAAGTTAACCTGTCTCCTCCCCTTCATCTACACTGATTGAAGTGGATTTCACAGGTGACATCGATAAGGGATCATAGATTTCACCTGGATTCACCTGGTCAGTGTATGCCATGGAAGAAGCAGATGTTCCTAAAGTTTTGTACACTCAGTGTCTACTGTATATATGCAATAGGCTACATATATTTGAAACTCAACAAACCACTCCTTGAAATATAGGCTGTCTTTGTTGTTTACTTCAAGAGCACCTCATCCCAACATTGAGGCAGTAGCCTGTATGAGGATAAGACTCATTGTTGTGTTGCTTGATGAGATCAGTGAGTTGGTAAATCCTCATGTTTAAATTGAGGTTTCCACATAGGAGTCACGCCTAGAGAGGCAGACAATGTGAGCCCCAGCTTTCCCAGTTGTCATCGTGACAACAACACCCACAGTGTTTACAATTAGCATGCTGTCAACCACTGATTAGCCACAGGGTGTGCAGTGGACCACAGAGTACCCGCCCCTGCACCCCACCACCCTGCACCCCCCGATCCAGTCAGCATCATCACTGGTAATGAAAGGATCCTTGAGCATCACTGGGCAATTCAAGCCACTTCCATGGCATTTAGATTAAATATGATTAAGGATGAATCCGGGCTGGATGGTCTATAAACTAAATCAGGCAGAAACCATCTTGAGTGTGCCTCCATATTCTTGACCAAATTGCCCTTTATAAAACTGTTCTCTCATCCTTTCATGGCTTTCCCCAGCGCTGACACCCACCCACTCACACACTAAATAACAAACACCAGCTAAGTAGCTCACACTAAATGGATCCTGCCGATGGCCTAAATGGATGGTATTTACATAGGGGTTTGGATAACAGACTGGAACCCTCTCTCTCTATCTCTCTCTACCTTTGCATAAGCCTGTGCTAGGGTGTGGTGTGCTGCTCTGTGCTGTGCTGCTCCCACCATCATGTCTGGGCTAAGGGTCTACCAGCAGCTCTGCCGTACCTCAGACACTCCATCATCCTTCCTCATATCTCCTGCTGCGTATGCACACACATACACAGCCCTTTGTAGAGCTGCTTAGGTGCTTCTCTGTGCACTTGATATGATTGTGATGTGTTGTTGTCTCACCTAGCCATCTTAAGATGAATCTGTTCATTGTAAGTCGCTCTGGGTAAGAGCTTCTGCTAAATGACTAAAATGTAAAAGGTCATCACTTTATTGCTTATCTGGTCGTGAGCATTACCTAGGTACACTGGCTGCATTGTGTTGCTGTTGGACTTTGTGATGCCTGCTGTAGTGAGATGTGACTTTTATTATTTCAGCTGACTTGTAACAGAGCGGGGGAGTTACCGGGTACATTATTGTCATGGATCAACGATCAAAGATTGGCAAGGCTGTAATGGAGTCATGCTATAAGAAAACACATGACAATTTGCAGACCAGCTTTGCCTGTCTGTCTGTGTGTGTGTCTGTTTACATGTACATTATGCAAGTAAAGGAAAACTTTTCTTTAAATGGGATGCATCTCAGTTGGTTTTATCCTTGATTAATTTATTTTCTTTATGATTCCTTCTCAAATCCAATAAACAGGGCAGAAAAACCTGTTTGATACAGTAAATTGGCTGCATCTGCTTAGTGGTTGTTTTTTAAGCGTCTATCTAGTTGGATGGTTGTATAGTGTGTACAGTGCGTACGCAAGTGTTTAATAAAGTAACCGTTTTAGGAATAGATTTGAGCTTGATGGATCTGAACTACACATTACAATTTTTATTTCTCCTGGATTGGACCTATTTAGTGATTCATCTAACCTTTGCATTACCACTACCGTAATAATGCTATTTCATTACTGTTGCCTAGTCACTTTACCCCTACCTATATGTACATAGCTACCTAAATTACCTCATACCTGGGGTTGCAAAGCTACCGGTAATTTACCAAAGTTACCGGAATCTTCAGTAATTTTGGTAATTAATAGAAACTCTATGGCAATCTATTGTAACTTTGGTAATTTATACTTCATATATAGTATGAATCTATGTCCATATTGTCCATGACTTTCTAGTCGATAGACCATATTCTTCAAGCAAAAATAGCCTAATTAATGAAAAAAGAATGTAATCAACAATGGCATTATTTTCAATTAACTCTACAACTCGTTCAAATATTGACTTTTTTCTCAACTGCCACCAGGTTGACGCCAAAACATTGAAAACAAATCCATACTGACATAGTCAAATAAATAAGTTTTTATTTTTATTTTAAATTTTAAGATATTAAATGCTGAAACCCTCATATTATACACCAATGATATTCACTAACTCAATGGTTTATATTTAGGATAATGTTTTGCATTATTTACAATTTTTAAATCATCTTATTTATTTATTTCATATATTTTACATGTCATAAGGTCAGAGATAATTACAGACACCTGTTATAATGTGAAGTACCCAAAAGGGCCACTAGAAGTGTTTTGATAGATTACATACCAACATTTCGGTAGTTTACTGATAAACAGAAAGTTTCCAGTAAAATACCCTCCCTTTGCAACCCTACTCATACCCCTGCATATCAACTCGGTATTGGTACTCTCTGTATATAGCCATGTTATTTTTACTCATTACTGTTATTCGTTATTCACTGTGTATTTATAAAAAAATATATATTTTATTTTTTATCTTTAACTCGGCATTGTTGGAAAAAATATCTGTAAGTAAGCATTTCACTGTTAGTCTAAACCTGTTGTTTGCCAAGCATGTGACAAATAAAATGTGATTTGATTTGACCGGTGGTGTTGACCGGTGGTGTTGACTGGTGCGCCTGCATTGGTTGCTGATGTGGATCCAGCAGCCAGTCGATAGAGAATTGATCACAGTGAGTGCAGGTCTAGTGTTACAGTCCTCTCCTCTGGGTGACTATTGATCCCCAGGGTGAATAGAGACACTTCAACTGTAGACAGGACTCTCTACAAACACTGTTCTGAATAGATAGATACACAATTGGATGAAATAGCCTTCCCTCTAATGCTATTTCTCATTTTATGTACTTTACAAAGTAAAGCTTTAATGTAATGAGAGGTGGAGTGCTCTCCTCTGAATACTGTATCTCACATCCTTGGTAGGTTGTCCCCCTTCATCATGCCAAGCATGCACCTCCATGGTATCGCCTTATCCTCACTTACGCTGGAATCACAGAGGAGCATTAGTCACGTAGAGCTTTGTTCTAGTCTGCCCTTTGCGGCGTGGGATAGCTAGAGCAGGGTATGCAGGGAAGCTCACTGCAGAGGAGAAAGTGTTCTACTCTTATACCTGAGGTATTGAATTATCTGGGTTGCCGAGGCAGCTATTTTTAGCCTGTACCTCTGAGGAGAGAGTCTATGTTCCTGCTGCGGTTGGTCAAATAAAATACAATTTTATTGTTCACATACACATGGTTAGCAGATGTTAATGTGAGTGTAGCGGAATTCTTTTGCTTCTTGTTCCGACAATGTAGTAATATCTAACAAGTAATCTAACAATTCCCCAATAACTACCTAATACGCACAAATCTAAAGGGGGAATGAGAATATGTACATATATGTATATGGATGACCGATGGCCGAGCGGCATAGGCTTGGTACAATAGATGGTATAAAATACAGTATATACATGTGATATGAGTAATGTAAGATATGTAAACATTATTAAAGTGGCATAATTTAAAGTGGCATTGTTTAAATTGACTAGTGATCAATTTATTAAACTGGCCAGTGATTGGGTCTCAATGTAGGCAGCAGCCTCTCTGAGTTAGTGATTGCTGTTTATCAGTCTGATGGCCTTGAGCTAGAAGCTGTTTTTCAGTCTCTTGGTCCCAGCTTTGATGCACCTGTACTGACCTCGCCTTCTGGATGGTAGCGGTGTGAACAGGCAGTGGCTCGGGTGGTTGTTGTCGGGTGCTGTAGGTGTCATGGAGGTGTCACCGCCCTTTGGTGCAGCTTCCGTACCAGGCTGGGATACAGCCCGACAGGATGCTCTCGACTGTGCATCTGTAAAAGTTTGTCAGGGTTTTGGGTGACAAGCCAAATTTCTTCAGCCTCCTCTCTTCACCACACTGTCTGTGTGGGTGGACCATTTCAGTTCGTCTGTGATGTGTACGCCGAGGAACTTAAAACTTTACACTTTCTCCACTACTGTCCCTTCAATGTGGATAGGGGGCTGCTCCCTCTACTGTTTCCTGAAGTCCACGATCATCTCCTTTGTTTTGTTGACGTTGAGTGAGTGGTTGTTTTCCTGACACCACACTCCGAGTGCCCTCACCTCCTCTCTGTAGGATGTCTCGTTGTTGGTAATCAAGCCCACTACTGTCGTGTCGTCTACAAACTTGATGATTGAGTTGGAGGCGTGCATGGCCACGCAGTCGTGGGTGAACAGGGAGTACAGGAGAGGGTTGAGCACGCACACTTTTGGGGCCCCAGTGTTGAGGGTCAGCGAAGTGGAGATGTTGTTTCCTACCTTCACCACCTGGGGCGGCCCGTCAGAAAGTCCAGGACCCAATTGCACAGGGCGGGGTTGAGACCCAGGGCCTCCAGCTTTATTATGAGCTTGGAGGGTACTATGGTGTTGAATGCTGAGCTGTAGTCAATCAACAGCATTCTTCTATAGGTATTCCTTTTGTCCAGATGGGATAGGGCAGTGTAATCGCGATTCCGTCTGTGGACCTGTTGGAGCGGTATGCAAACTGAAGTGGGTGTAGGGTAGCCGGTAAGGTGGAGGTGATATGATCTTTGACTAGTCTCTCAAAGCACTTCATGATGACAGAAGTGAGTGGTTTGGGGCGGTAGTCATTTAGTTCAGTTATCTTTTCCTTCTTGGGTACAGGAACAATGGTGGCCATCTTGAAGCATGTGGGAATAACAGACTGGGATAGAGAGCGATTGAATATGTCCGTAAACACACCAGTCAGCTGGTCTGCGCATGCTCTGAGTATGCGGCTAGGGATGCCATCTGGGCCAGCAGCCCTGCGAGGGTTAACACGTTTAAATGTTTTACTCACGTCGGCCACGGAGAAGGGGGGGGGGGGGGCAGTCCTTGTTAGCGGGTCACGGCGGTGGCACTGTATTATCCTCAAAGCGGGCAAAGAAGGTGTTTAGTTTGTCTGGAAGTGTGACGTCGGTGTCCATGACGTGGCTGGTTTTCTTTTTGTAGTCCGTGATTTCCTGTAGACCCTGCCACATACGTCTCGTGTCTGAACAGTTGAATTGCGACTCCACCTTGTCCCTGTACCGGCATTTCACTTGTTTTATTGCCTTCCGGAGGGAATAACTACGCTGTTTATATTCAGCCATATTCCCAGACCTCTTTCCATGGTTAAATGCGATGGTTCGCGCTCTCAGTTTTGCGCAAATGCCGCCATCCATCCACGGTTTCTAGTTAGGGTAGGTTTTAAAAGTCACAGTGGAGGCCTCCCGGGTGGCGCAGTGGTCTAGGGCACTGCATCGCAGTGCTAACTGCGCCACCAGAGTCTCTGGGTTCGCGCCCAGGCTCTGTCGCAGCCGGCCGCGACCGGGAGGTCCGTGGGGCGACGCACAATTGGGCTAGCGTCGTCCGGGTTAGGGTGGGTTTGGCCGGTAGGGATATCCTTGTCTCATCGCGCTCCAGCGACTCCTGTGGCGGGCCGGGCGCAGTACGCGCTAGCCAAGGGGGACAGGTACACGGTGTTTCCTCCAACACATTGGTGCGGCTGGCTTCCGGGTTGGAGGCGCGCTGTGTTAAAGAAGCAGTGCGGCTAGGTTGGGTTGTGCTTCGGAGGACGCATGGCTTTCGACCTTCGTCTCTCCCGAGCCCGTACGGGAGTTGTAGCGATGAGACAAGATAGTAATTACTAGCGATTGGATACCACGAAAATTGGGGAGAAAAGGGGATAAAAAAACAAAACAAAAAAAAAGTCACAGTGGGTACAACAGCTCAATCAATCAATCAAATGTATTTATAAAGCCCTTTTTACATCAGCCAATGTCACAAAGTGCTATACAGAAACCCAGTCTAAAACCCCAAACAGCAAGCAATGCTGATGTAGAAGCACGGTGGCTAGGAAAAACTCCCTAGAAAGGCAGGAACCTAGGAAGTAACCTAGAGAGGAACCAGGCTCTGAGGGGTGGCCAGTCCTCTTCTAGCTGTGCCGGGTGGAGATTATAACAATACATGGCCAAGATGTTCAAACGTTCATAGATGACCAGCATGGTCAAATAATAATAATCACAGTGGTTGTAGAGGGTGCAACAGGTCAGCACCTCAGAAGTAAATGTCAGTTGGCTTTTCATAGCCGATCATTCAGAGTTAGAGACAGCAAGTGCGGTAGAGAGAGAGAGAGTCGAAAACAGCAGGTCCGGGACAAGGTAGCACGTCCGGTGAACAGGTCAGGGTTCCATAGCCGCAGGCAGAACAGTTGAAACTGGAGCAGCAGCACGTCCAGGTGGACTGGGGACAGCAAGGAGTCATCAGGCCTGGTAGTCCTGAGACATGGACCTAGGGCTCAGGTCCTATGAGAGAAGAGAGAAAATAGAGAAAGAGAGAGAGTTAGAGGGAGCATACTTAAATTCACACCGGATAAGACAGGAGAAATTCTCAAGATATAACAGACTGATCCTAGCCTCCCGAGACACAAACTATTGCACCATAAATACTGGAGGCTGAAACAGGAGGTGTCGCGAGACACTGTGGTCCCATCCGACGATACCCCCGGACAGGGTCAACCAGGCAGGATATAACCCCACCCACTTTGCCGAAGCACAGCCCCCACACCACTAGATGGATATCTTCAAACCACCAACTTACAACCCTGAGACAAGGCCAAGTATAGCCCACAAAGATCTCCCCTACGGCACAAACCCGAGGGGAGCGCCAACCCGGACAGGAAGATCACGTCAGTGACTCAACCCACTCAGTGATACACCCCTCCTAGGGATGGCATGGAAGAGCACCAGTAAGCTAGTGACTCAGCCCCTGTAATAGGGTTAGAGGCAGAGAATCCCAGTGGAGAGAGGGGAACCGGCCAGGCAAAGACAGCAAGGGCGGTTCGTCGCTCCAGTGCCTTTCCGTTCACCTTCACACCGCTGGGCCAGACTACACTCAATCATAGGACCTACTGAAGAGATGAATCTTCAATAAAAACTTAAAGGTCGAGACTGAGTCTGTGTCTCTCACATGGATAGGCAGACCATTCCATAAAAATGGAACTCTATAGGAGAAAGCCCTGCCTCCAGCTGTTTGCTTAGAAATTCTAGGGACAGGAAGGAGGCCTGCATCTTGTGACCGTAGCGTACATGTAGGTATGTACGGCAGAACCAAATCGGAAAATAGGTAGGGGCAAGCCCTAGCCTTAACAGGAATCCAGTGTAAAGAGGCTAGCACTGGAGTAATATGATCCATTTTTTGGGTTCTAGTCAAGATTCTAGCAGTCGTGTTTAGCACTAACTGAAGTTTATTTAGTGCTTTATCTGGGTAGCCGGAAAGTAGAGCATTGCAGTAGTCTAATCTAGAAGTGACAAAAGAAGGGATGAATTTTTCTGTATCATTTTTGGACAGAAAGTTTCCGATTTTTGCAATGTTACGTAGATGGAAAAAAGCTGTCCTTGAAACAGTCTTGATATATTCATCAAAAGAGAGATCGGGGCCCAGAGTAACGCCGAGGTCCTTCACAGTGTTATTTGAGACAACTGTACAACCATCAAGATTAATTGTTCGGTCCAAATGGGAGATCTCTTTGTTTCTTGGGACCTAGAACTAGCATCTCTGTTTTGTCCATGTTTAAAAGTAAAACATTTGCCAGCATCCACTTCCTTATGTCTGAAACACAGGTTTCCAGGGAGGGCAATTTTGGGGCTTCACCACATTTCATCGAAATGTACTGCAGTATATCATCCACATAGCCGGTAGCCTTGTTCTCAAATCTGCTTTGTTAAAACCCCCAGCTACAATGAATGCAACCTCAGTATATATGTTTTCCAGTTTACATAGAGTCCAGTGAAGTTCCTTGAGGGCCATCTTGGTGTCTGCTTGAGGGGGAATGTACACAGCTGTGACTATATCTGACGATAATTCTCTTGGTAGGTAAAATGGCCGGCATTTGATTGTAAGGAATTCTAGGTCGGGTGAGCAGAAGGACTTGAGTTCCTGTATGGTGTTATGATTACACCATGAGCTGTTAATCATGACAAATACACCCCCGCCCTTCCTCTTCCCAGAGAGTTGTTTATCTCTGTTGGCACGATGCATGGAGAAGCCCGATGGCTCTCTGGAAGGCAACCCTTGCTTGAATTTCATCTCAGCTCTCATATCCAATAGTTCTTCCCGGCTGTATGTAATAAGACTTAAGATTTCCTGGGGTAACAATGTAAGAAATAATACATAAAAAAAAAAAAAAAATCTACATAGTTTTCTAAGAACTTGAAGCGAGGCAACCATCTCTGTCGGCGACATATTCCTGGAATTTTGGTTTTGTCCCGGACAGAGTTCTAGTAGAGAAGAGGACGTTGAGCTGATGTGTGTGAGTGAGTGAGAGAGTGAGTGAGAGAGAGACCCCCACGGTTCCCATCCTAGTGTAAGCTGTACTATATATATCATCACTACTTGAGGCTGAGGAGGAGGCAGCCCTGCCCTGGCCTGTATGCTGGATACCAAGGAGAGAGGGAGTCACGGCGGTGCACACAGCAATTTTAATTTTAATTGCCTAGATTTATCTTCCTCGTACAGTGTGACGACCCGATAAGTGGCCCTGATAGCTCCCTGAGCTGAAAGTGTGTTTGTTAAGGGCTGGCAGCAGGTAGATATGTAGGCAGGAGCTGTGAGAGAGAGAAAGGGGAACGGATTTACAGCAACACCGCTGAACCTCACCAAACACCCACACTGACTCACAGTCACAGCAGCACAATATTTACAGGCCTAGCTTATGCTTAGCTAGGTCTAATACTCACTCTGTAGCTACCACAGAACAGCCCAGACCAGACCAATTGCCATCCTCTTTCCATATATTGCAACTCACACTCTTAGAAAAAAGGGTTCTAAAAGTGTTCTTCGGCTGTCCCAATAGGAGAACCCTTTTTGTAACAGGCAGAACCCTTTTGTAAACTGTTTGTTTACAGAAATCACCATAGCAACACATACCGTCGTGCTGGCATGCTTTTGCCGTCACCACCTTTCTCGCTTTCTTGTCCCGCTATGCCGACTGGTATGACGGTTTTTGCGTCCCTCAGGTAAACGCTGCATTAGATAATGGATAATTGGCACCAGAGGAGATGGCTGCCATTATACGGGCTCCTAACCTATTGTGCTATTTTGTGTGTTTTTTCGCATTGTTTGTAACTTTATTTCTACCGTCTCTTATGACAGAAAAGAGCTTCTGCATATCAGAACACCAATTAATCACCTCGAACTGGACTGTAGTGTCTTAACTCTTATTACTAATTGATATAATAAGAAAAACTCAGCATACAAGGAAGTGAACTGGAGCTTCACATTTACTAAAGCTAGTTAGTACAAGAATAATATAGAGCAACACTGTGCATGACCAAGGGAGCTCCGTTCTTAAAGGGTACGTCAGTAATTAACAGAACATGACATGGACAAAGATTTTTTCTTTAATGAGTCTTAGTCGAAGGATATACTCCCGGACTAGGCCCAAATCCCAGTCATTCGCATGAAGAAAAGTCAGAGATACAACAGATCCGGGTGCCTTCGTTGGCGAGAGTGTAACCCGCCTCTACCATCCATTCTATTGGCCAAGGTGCAATCTCTGGATAAATAAACAGGATGAGCTCCGTTCGAGACTATCCTACCAACGGGACATTAAAAACTGTAATGTCGTATGTTTCACCGAGTCGTGGCTGAACGATGACACGGATAATATACAGTTGGCTGGGTTCTCCGTGCATCGGCAGGACAGAACAGCTACGTCCGGTAAGAGGAGGGGTGGTGGTGCGTGTCTATTTATCAATAACAGTTGGTGCGTGATGTCAAATATTAAGGAAGTCTCGAAGTATTGGATGCCTGAGGTGGAGTACCTCATGATAAGCTGTAGACCACACTATCTACCAAGAGAGTTTTCATCTATATTTTTCGTTGCCGTCTATTTACCACCACAAACTAAGACCACACTCAACAAACTGTATAAAGCCATAGGAAAACAAGAAACTGCTCATCCAGAAGTGGTGCTCCTAGTGGCTGGGGACTTGAATGCATGCAAACTTATATCCGTTTTTACCTAATTTCTGCCAGCATGTCATATGTGCAACCAGAGGAAAAGCAACTCTAGACCACCGTACAAAGCTCTCCCTCCATTTGGCAAATCTAACCATAGTTCTAACCTCCTGATTCCTGCTTACAAGCAAAACTCAAAGCAGGAAGTACCAGTGACTCGCTCAATACGGAAGTGGTCAGATGACGCAGATGCTACTCTACAGGACTGTTTTGCTAGCATACACTGGAATATGTTCCGGGATTCATCTAATGACATTGAGGAATATACCACCTCAGTCACTGGCTTCATCAATAAGTGCATTGACAATGTCGTCCCCACAGTATGTATCCCAACCAGAAACCATAGATTACAGGCAACATCCACAGCGAGTTAAAGGCTAGAGCTGCCGCTTTTAAGGAGCAGGACACTAATCTGGACGCTTATAAGAAATCCCGCTATGCCCTCAGACGTACCATCAAACAGGCAAAGCATCACTACATGACTAAAATTGAATCCTACTACACTGGCTCTGTTGCTCGTCGGATGTAGCAGGGCTTGCTAACTATTACGGACTACAAAGGGAAATCCAGCCGCAAGCTGCCCAGTGACGCGAGCCTACCAGACGAGCTAAAGGCCTTTTTATGCTCGCTTCGAGGCAAGCAACACTGAAGCATGCATAAGAGCACCAGCTGTTCTGGTCTCCATAGCTGGTGTGAGCAAGATCTTTAAACAGGTCAACATTCACAAGGCCGCGGGGCCAGATGGTTTACCAGGCCGTGCACTCAGAGCATGTGCGGACCAACTGGCAAGTGTCTTCACTGACATTTTCAACCTCTCCCTGACGGAATCTGTAATACCTACATGTTTCAAGCAGACCACTATAATCCCTGTGCCCAAGAAAGCGAAGGTAACCTGCCTAAATGACTACCGCCCCATAGCACTCACCTCGGTAGCCATGAAGTGCTTTGAAAGGCTGGTCATGGCTCACATCAACACCATCCTCCCGGAAACCCTAGATTCACACCAATTTGCATACCACCCCAACAGATTCACAGCTGACGCCATCTCAATCGCACTCCACACTGCCCTTTCCCACATGGACGAAAGGAACACCTATGTGAGAATGATGTTCATTGACTACAGCACAGCGTTCAACACCATAGTGCCCACTAAGCTCATCAATAAGCTAGGGACCCTGGGACTAAACACCTCCCTCTGCAACTGGATCTTGGACTTCCTAACTGGCCGCCCACAGGTGGGAGGGGTAGGCAACAACACATCTGCCCCGCTGATCCTCAACACTTGGGCCCTTTTGGGGTGCGTGCTTAGTAGCCTGCTGTACTCCCTGTTCATCCACGACTGCGTGGCCAAGCACGACTCCAACACCATCTTTAAGTTTGCTGACGACACAACAGTGGTAGGCCTGATCACCGACAACGATGAGACAGCCTACAGGGAGGAGGTCAGACACCTGGTAGTGTGGCGCCAGAACAACAACCTCTCCCTCAACTTGAGCAAGGCAAAGGAGCTGATCGTGGACTACAGGAAAAGGCGGGTCGAACACGCCCCCATTCACATCGATGGGCATAGTGCAGGGGGTCGAGTTTCAAGTTCCTTGGTGTCCACATTTCCAACAAACTGTCATGATTCAAACATACCAAGACAGTCGTGAAGAGTGCACGACAATGCCTTTTTCCCCTCAGGAGCATGAAAAGATTTGTCATGGGTCCCCAGATCCTCAGAAAGTTCTACAGCTGCACCATCGAGAGCATCCTGACCGGTTGCATCACCGCCTGGAATGGCAACTGCTCGGCGTCCGACCATAAGGCACTACAGAGGGTAGTGCATACGGCCAAGCTTACTGACATCCAGGACCTATATACTAGGTGGTGTCAGAGGAAGGCCCAAAAAATTGTAATTGACTCCAGTCACCCATGTCATAGATTGTTCTCCCTGTTACCGCATAGCAAGCGGTACTGGAGCGCCAAGTCTAGGACCAAAAGGCTCATTAACAGCTTCTACCCCCAAGCCATAAGACTGCTGAACAATTCATCAAATTGCCACCCAAACTATTTACATTGACCCCCCCCCGCCTTTGTTTTTACGCTGCTGCTACTTGCTGTTTATTATCTATACATAGTCACTTTACCCCTACCTACATGTACAAATTACCTCGACTAACTTGTACCCCCGCACATTGACCCGGTACCGGTAGCACTGTATATAGCCTTGTTATTATTATTTTATTACTTTTCTATTTTAGTTTTTACTTTAGTTTATTTAGTAAATATTTTCTTAACTGCATTGTTGGTTAAGTGCTTGTAAGTAAGCATTTCACGGTGAGGTCTACACCTGTTGTATTCGGTATTGTGACAAATTAAATTAGATTTGATTTGATTTGTGAATAGACCAACTTCTCCACACATTTACACTACAGTTACAACTGCCGTAATACCACTAGGCTTACTAACTATGTTGGCAGCATCTGCCTTCACTCTACAACAGCCACCTAAATCATGTCAAATTCTCATTCAATCAACACTGAACTTGAGATAGTGGGGAGTATTTGCCTGACAGTCAACTTCAAAGCTGCACCCTTTAGTAGTGGCAAAGTGGTTCCATCTGACTGCACAGTCAGCTAGCCCAGAACAAACTGTCAAATTAATGGTAAAATGTGCAGCCTCATTTTGCTCTAGATCTTCAACCCAGCCACAGACCTCCCCTAATTAAACATTCAAACCCAGAGATTTCAAGTATTCAGTAAGCATGTTGCCTGCCCCGACTTTCCCTCTCAAGTTAAGGGCGCCAAGCTAATAATTTAATGATTATCTGTCTCCCTATCCATCTCTTTACTGAGCCCAGAAAGAGAGAGATTCCAGATATGGAGTGGGCTAGGTCTCCTCCATCCTCGCCATCAGAGCAGTAAGTGCATGGTGCCATGACGGGCTGAGATAAGAGTCAGTGCATGTCACAGAGCACAAACTTCATCATTAACTTTTCCCACCTCCTCCATACACTCCACTCTCTCCATCTCATCTGTACATCTCTGTGTATCATCCTGTTTGTCCCGCTTGCGTTCTCTCACTCTTCCACGCTTGCTCTCTCTTTCCTTGTCGTCCTCTCTCAATCCATCTCGCCTTATCTTCAAGTGTCTCCCTCCCTCCCGCTTCCTCTCATTCTCGCTCTGACTTAAAGCCAGTCCTTTCCCTCATTCTCTATTCAGTTAGGGTAGAGATAATGACTGTCGACACACTATAGGACCTCAGTAATACACGTTTCTCCAACATCCTTCCTCCACTTCTTCCTTCTCTCCATCCAGGAGAGAGTCTATCTCCATGCAGTCAGTCAGGCAAACACATTACCAAATACAAAGAGAAACCACAATTGAATAGTTGACTTTTGGGACATACTGGTATAAAGTCTAATTTCCTTTGAAAACACTGTGATGCTATTCTGTTTTGTAATATGCTGATGTTCAATAGGCATCATTTCACCCTGGAGTTGCAGCACAGCCCAGTCAGAATAATAGCAGCTAGCCCCAAGTGGGTGATGATGAATGCCAACAAATTGATATTCCTTGTTTTTCCCACTCTCTCTCTTTTTATCATGCCAAAAGAATAACAATTCAATATTAGAAATGTACTTAATTAACCACTATAATAAGCACTTAACTATCTGTTATTGGAGGTTTAACGAACCTTGGCGGGGAGCCCAAAAAGTGGAACAAAAGTGAGCTAACGCATAAATTATCTCCACTTTCACTCATCTCCCTCATTGGGCGTGTGAAGAGGGGGGATTGAGATGAGATGAGAGGGATGAGATGAGAGGGATGAGATGAGAGGGATGAGATGAGAGAGATGAGATGAGAGGGATGAGATGAGATGAGAGGGATGAGATGAGAGGGATGAGATGAGAGGGATGAGATGAGAGGGATGAGATGAGAGGGATGAGATGAGAGGGATTGAGATGAGAGGGATGAGATGAGAGGGATGAGATGAGAGGGATGAGATGACAGGGAGAGGGATGAGATGACAGGGAGAGGGATGAGATGACAGGGAGAGGGATGAGATGAGAGGGATGAGATGAGAGGGATGAGATGAGAGGGATGAGATGAGAGGGAGAGGGAGAGGGGTGAGATGAGAGGGAGAGGGGTGAGATGAGAGGGAGAGGGGTGAGATGAGAGGGAGAGGGGTGAGATGAGAGGGAGAGGGGTGAGATGAGAGGGGTGAGATGAGAGGGGTGAGATGAGAGGGGTGAGATGAGAGGGATGAGATGAGAGGGGTGAGATGAGAGGGAGAGGGGTGAGATGAGAGGGGTGAGATGAGAGTGAGAGGGGTGAGATGAGAGGGAGAGGGGTGAGAGGGATGAGATGAAAGGAAGAGGGGTGAGATGAGAGGGGTGAGATGAGAGGGAGAGGGGTGAGATGAGAGGGAGAGGGGTGAGAAGGGGTGAGAGGGATGAGATGAAAGGAAGAGGGGTGAGATGAGAGGGGTGAGGACTGGCCGCGTGTTTGATGACAGCCATGTGCTTCTCTATGTTGCCGATGATTAAAGGTTAATTTGGATGGTTCATTTGTAGACGAACAGTGGGACGTCCCTGAGCGATGGCGTTTGGATGAGTGCTTTAGTGTCAAGCAGAAAAACGACCAGCGAGTTCTGCAGAGGAGGAGACAGCTCGTTATCTATCTGTCACTGGATGATATGCCTTACACGCAATTAGCATTTCACAGCGTTTTACTACAGATATGCTCCGAAAGCTGTTAATGTTGTTGTGAGGATTTTGCTCCTGATTTATGATTTAAAAAGCCTGCAACCCCTTAACTCCCTGGTGTATAGTATTTCATAAGGACATTACATAACACCCTGTACATTTCTAGTCATTTCTACATTTCTACGACCATTGTGTCTGTTTATGCCTCCCATTTGCAACAGAAATGCTGTACTCATGTAATTGTGTAGTCTTGGTCTATGCATTATCCTGCTGCTGCTTTGCCCTCAGGACACACACATACATTAAGATCTGTGTGAGAGATGTGGGCTGCAGCAATTAAATCTGCTATTATAATCCATCACACTTATTAAAGGTCTAATGCAGACATTTTTTAAATCTCATTATCAAATAACTTCTGGGTATTTTTACCTCCTCGTGATGTCACCAGGCAGGCCAAAACTTCATCCCACCAAAACAGGCTGACATTTCAGGCGGTCTTTTCAAACAGCTCTGACACTAGAAAGGCATTGTCATCCTTTTAACAATTTCACAGTATTATTCCAACCTCACAGTGTGGAAATATACACTGAGTGTGCAAAACATTAGGAACACCTGCTGTTTCTATGACAATGACTGACCAGGTGAAAGCTATGACCCTTATTGATGTCACCTGTTCAATCCACTTCAATCAGTGTAGACGAAGGGGAGGAGACAAGTTCATTCTTAAAAGTCTACGCCGTTGGGGGAGGGTCTAAAATTACACATTGAATTGTTTTAAGATGGTCATACAATGGATCATTTAGCTATTTGATTTGGAATTTTAGGAGCCCTGTAGGTATAAAAAAAAACCCACAAAGTTATTGATATAATATTGAATTTGGCCTTACTACTACAGCCCAGAGAAAGGCATTGAATAACACATTCATAAATGGCTCCCCTTTCCACAGAGTGTTCATAATGGGGCAAACCGTTCGGACACTACAGACGTTTTCGTGAGAAGACCTATTTTTGGGATGTCTCATGGTCTGACAAACACAGTTCCAGTTCTGCCACCTTTTACCGCAGATGTGGAAGTGTGACACCGGCGGATGCGGTGGATTGAGATGTATCCAATGTAAAAAAAAAAAATATTATATCTTTATCTTAAACTGACGGATTTTGATGGGGATGTTTTTATTATGTTACGGTGCGTCAATCGACTCTAGGGGGCAAAACTCAATATTATGAAGGTGTTTCTAATGTTTTTTACACTCAGTCTATATACAACACAGGTAAATCACGTTTTTGACTGCACTGGGCCTTTAACACCCACATCAGCTAACTGCTATTGTCCTTCTGTTACACAGAGTCAGAGCCAACAACTTGTATTATGGCTAAGTTAGTGGCCTCTTTCTGTCTGGCAATTTTCTATGTAGTGACCGCCGGCCTAGTCATAGCATCACACGGTTTGAATGTCAGGCCTGATCTCAGTGCAGTGTTAAAATTTCCCCTCGGGCCATGCTACTTTAAAACGTATAGTCAGAATTGACCCTAGAGCTGTATCTAAGCATGCAATATTGGATATTATAGTTGAGGCATAAACATATCGAGTACAGCGGTAGGGTTGATACACTGGATGTGGAGGATGGGGGTGGTTGTATTGTGCTGCAGTGTTTTGGTGTTGCTTTTAGTGGAATAGTCCAAGTCTAAGAGATCCTATCTAAAAGCTTACTTCCCTGCCATTTTTTCAGTGAGTCAGCAATAGATGTCTGCTTTGATATGGCTTAATGGGCTGTTTGTCTCTGGTGTGATTTCTGCCGTCACGCCACCCTCCCTACAGAGAAATATGGAAATTCAACACACTCTGTTCTGAGTAGGAAGTGTAATCAGCCATGTGAAGATAATGTGAAGATAAGCCAGTAATAAGTTCACATGAAAGAGAAGGTGTGTCTCTTCATTCAGCAGCTAGGGAGGGAGGGAGGGAGGGAGGTAGGGAGGGAGGGGGGGAGGGAGGGAGGGAGAAAAAAGAAGAGAAAAATGATATCATTGGAGTGTGTGAGACTCAGGCCTGCTGAGAAGAGTGCTAAATCATGCTGTCTGTGGGATGAGGAGAGCAGAGCATGGTGGAGATGTTTTGGGACATTTGCTGCACTCCCTGTTCCACATCAGAGGAAAGATTCAGATTCAACTTAACCGACTCTGTAGCGCAACATTTTTATAGGCTCTCACGAGAGAAGATCCTCCAAGACACACATAAGGCAATACTACAGGTCAATTGCACTGAGATTTAGTCCAAACTCTTCTGGCTTGTGTATTGGCTGTGATGGGAAAAATGAATATGATGTATTTCTTTGTTTGACAATGGTTTGTCATTTCCATAACTCTCACCTCTCCTCCACTGTTTCAGTATTCATACTGTAACAATATTCATATCCTCTCATAGCTACAGATAGAAAACAGACTGTGGTCTGAATGCTCTCCAGTTGTGACAGGCATATTACAGCTACCGTGTGTCAAAACTGATCAAATATTCCGTTCAACTCTACAGCGGTCTCTCTGTATTATAATGGAGTGCACCTAATCCACTTCCAAATACTGTAACATAGTGTTACATTCTCAATCCCCACTCTCTCACTGTCATCCAAATGATGACTTTTTCCTGCGTCTGACAAGCCGTTAGGTCCGGGACAGGCCTAACAGCTTGTGAAATGGGCCGACATAGGAACGTGGAGCTATAGCCTCCAGATATGTGTGTAGGCTAGGACTTAGAGCAACACTTCTTCAGCTGATCAAAACAACTCACCTCCAACTTTGACAACTCCCTTACTGGTGTATTTTATGAAACAAAGAATTGAAGTGAACTGGTATTTTTGCAGCTCAAGTTTCAGACGACTATGGCTACTGCTTTTCTAAGTATACCTCCTGTCATTTTACTTTCCCAGACGGGACTGTACCCAGTCTTTTGTGTTTAGACTTCACCGCAGAGTGCAGTCTTTTCACTGGGATCTGCAACTTCCTCATTTCTATTCCTGGCAGGAAGTGAACACTAACCTGCTCTTACAGTAACAATAAAGCTGGGCTTGGGGACGAAGGTTACAGTGCATTACTCTTATTGGCACACAGCGTGGGCCTAAATCTGCCTCGTATAGTCTTACAACATGTTGATCCAGAGCCAGAGACATTTGCTTCTACGATGACTGGTGACTGGTATTCTGGCCTGGGACAAGATGATGTCACTGGGTGGAGCCCTAAATTACATTAGGGAGAGGAGAGTTCACTTGGAACCAGGAGACTGCCCTTGGGTGAACTCCTCTCCTCCTTTACCCTAGGGTAAACTTTTGGGTGAAATCCTCCTCTTTTTCTCTCCTATCAATTCTCTCTGTCTGACACACACCCTCTACAATGTAATATTGGAGGACAGGGAAGTCTGACATGGTTTAGGGGTTTTGGAAATGGACTGCAGAATGAGGAAATCCCCCTATGTGATTACTGCTGCTAACTGCTGCATGCATTATGGGAATGATCAAATCTGTTCACATGTAACACATGTCGTAAACATAACTCAAGGACACTGGTCATGATGATGATGACCGATTATATAATTTGTCATTGTCCGTCCGGACAAGCTGAATGACTTTACAAACTCATGTTTTGCATGAATTGTGTTAACATTGAGTAAATAAGACCATACAGTGTGTTATTTAGATAGCTTAGAGATCAGTTGAGAGTCTTCGACTTTACTTTTAATTAATAAGAATTGCATAAGAATTGCTATTATATTATATAGGTATTACTGGTTAATATTGTTTAGGATAATAATGAATTTCCTTAGGACATACTGTATTCACATAATCTAGGATTGGATGGACAAGTGTATAGGCAGAGCTGTATCATGAGGCCCTTCGATCTATCCCTGCCTCTCCTATGCTCTGTGTTTCGAGTAGAACTCTGATCTCTGTCACACACACACACACACACACACACACACACACACACACACACACACACACACACACACACACACACACACACACACACACACACATTAAATACCGTCGGTCTGGCTCGCATGAGTAGGAGAGTTGCCATATGTGAAGGGTGGGATGATGTTTGGGCAGAATGATGAAAGCCAGGTGGGATGCTTCACACTCCGACCACCACCCACCCGCTCACACTGATGACCCGGCCGGACCATCCACTAACAATACCACACTGATGACCCGGCCGGACCATCCACTAACAATACCACACTGATGACCCGGCCGGACCATCCACTAACAATACCACACTGATGACCCGGCCGGACCATCCACTAACAATACCACACTGATGACCCGGCCGGACCATCCACTAACAATATCACACTGATGACCCGGCCGGACCATCCACTAACAATACCACACTGATGACCCGGCCGGACCATCCACTAACAATACCACACTGATGACCCGGCCGGACCATCCACTAACAATACCACACTGATGACCCGGCCGGACCATCCACTAACAATACCACACTGATGACCCGGCCGGACCATCCACTAACAATACCACACTGATGACCCGGCCGGACCATCCACTAACAATATCACACTGATGACCCGGCCGGACCATCCACTAACAATACCACACTGATGACCCGGCCGGACCATCCACTAACAATACCACACTGATGACCCGGCCGGACCATCTACTAACAATACCACACTGATGACCCGGCCGGACCATCCACTAACAATATCACACTGATGACCCGGCCGGACCATCTACTAACAATACCACACTGATGACCCGGCCGGACCATCTACTAACAATACCACACTGATGACCCGGCCGGACCATCTACTAACAATACCACACTGATGACCCGGCCGGACCATCCACTAACAATACCACACTGATGACCCGGCCGGACCATCCACTAACAATACCACACTGATGACCCGGCCGGACCATCCACTAACAATATCACACTGATGACCCGGCCGGACCATCCACTAACAATACCACACTGATGACCCGGCCGGACCATCCACTAACAATACCACACTGATGACCCGGCCGGACCATCCACTAACAATACCACACTGATGACCCGGCCGGACCATCCACTAACAATACCACACTGATGACCCGGCCGGACCATCCACTAACAATACCACACTGATGACCCGGCCGGACCATCCACTAACAATACCACACTGATGACCCGGCAAGACCACCCACTAACAATACCACATTGATGACACGGATAGACTATCCACTAACAGTATCACACTGATTACCCGGCTGAACCATCCACTAACAATACCACACTGATGACCGGCCAGACAATCCACTAACAATACCTAATTTATAGGGCTGAGAATTTCCCGGGACCTCACAGTATGATATTATCATGATACTTAGGTGTCGATACCATATGTATTACGATTCTCACAATTCTATATGTATTGCAATTGCGATTTGATGTTCCAAACATATTGTTGGTTATGTGTGCTGCAGAGAGACAAGAGAAAGTATTAGAAAATGAGTTTTGATCAGACATGGAAATAAAAATACTGATAACATGTTGTTTCACTACAAAAAAAAGATAGAGAACAAGCTATAGGATGACAAATCCCTGAGTTTTGGCACAGGTACAGCCGACAAGCGCTAGTTAACGCCATTCCTTTTAATCCTTTTGCAAATCAGTACTTGCGATATGGAACTATAATTTTATTTTTCCCATCACTACTCATTTCCACGAAATACAAGTCATTAAGTAATTTAGCTGTAAACTGTATTAACACAACTAATATCTCATTCCCCATGGCAGATTATGTCACGTTTTTCCTTTTTTTTCTTCCATTCCCACTTTTTCTCCCGTTCTCTCGAGCTTGTTCCTCTTCCCGCCCGTTAGTATTTCAGCTCTCTGTTATTAAGCGGCTTAGTCCCTGTGATCCCCCCCATGGGCATGTTGGAAAGTAGGCTAAATCCAGAGTGGTAGCTTTTTATTTCCTACATTGAAAGAGACGCCAGAGCCAGTGGCCAGCTGATATGAGTGGAATGATAAACAGGGAAGCCATATCTGTCTGTCCCCTCTAACCCATCTCTGTCTAAGCCATACACCTCACCCTGTTGGGATGGGCTGACTGTAGCAGGTCCATTCACTTCTCACTGAAAACCAGTCTCTGTTCTGGCCATCAGACTGTGGTGGAAAACCAACCCAGACTTATGTTGAAAACCAACTTGATGAATTATTTATGTGGTAGGGAATGCCTGCAATGCTTTCTTGTGGCAGAGTTTAGTACCCTCTCGTCTCTGATCCGATAACAAGCATGCCGATGTCCCGCACCTTGTATGCCTAAGTCTGACAGACTTTAGCATGCACTTCAAGGGGAAACAGGAATCTTAAATGAGCCCTGAAAAAAAAGCAGCCACACACACACACACCCTTACTGTGTGTGTGTGTGACTGACTGGGACTGTGATATCGACAGAGGTGCCTTCATGTGGCCTTTCTCAGGCTGAGCAGTGGAGGGCTGGACTGGCACCAGGTGCTGGGTGGCTGGCTGATGAAAGCCCCAGCTCTTCCTGGCTCGGGCCCATCTCTCTGATGCTTCTCCCTCCCTCTCCTCTCTGCTCCCCTTCTGGAGGATCACTGGCAGAGACTGCACGTTTGATCCTGCAAAGATTTTGTTCACTGCCATATCCACCTGACAAAGCTCTCTCTCTCTCACCGTCTCTCTCTCTGTCTCGCCGTCTCTTTCCCTCTGTCTTTTTCTCTCAGATAAGAGAGATAAGCCTCTTGCTGCTATCTCTTCTTTGGTTCGGCAGACATTGCTGTAGTCTAGCTGGGTCTCTTTGATATTACAAGAAGGGTGGCGGTGTCATAGATATCTGAGAAGTTAATTCAGTTATTCTTGGGAGGTGCCCAAGGATCCCACACAGATAAGTGTGGATAATTTATGACTGTTTCTTCAATTTATGTGAGAGGTAAAAACTGCGAGCGGATATAATGCATGCCATGAAGAGAGGTGTTTAAAAATGTACAGACAGACGACACCCCTAAACACACACACACACACACACACACACACACACACACACACACACACACACACACACACACACACACACACACACACACACACACACACACACACACACACACACACACACACACACACACACACACACACACACACACACACACACACACACACACAGACACACACAGACACACACACACACACTCAACACTCAACACTCAACAGTCATTAATTCTGGGTGGGTCAGTGCCAAAAAGCTTTCCGATATAATTGTCAGGGAAGTGTAAACAGGAAGCATGCTCCTTGCACAGCGCTGTCAGCCCCCACCAAGGAATGTGAAGCACGGACAGAAAAATAAATGTTATTTTAGACCTGAGACTCAAGGTGATGAGACAGTTGACACAATACACTGGCATTTAGTTGGGTCGTGGAAGTGTTGATGAACATGTTTTACTTAGGCAACTTTCCCACTGCACAACAAGAAGTCAAAGCTGGCCAGAAGCAGGGACACCCAAACATAAAATCAAACTCCTCAACTAAAAGTCACTTAATTTTTTTATGCTCAGCTCTAAACAACTTAAGATTCCAGTTAGCGATGAATCAGCGTGATGACCCTTCATCAGCTCTTGCTCATCACAGACAGAGGGCTATGCCAAAAACATTCAGCTCTACAACCCTTCTGCCAAATTGCTCATTTGGCCTTTCTTGTTTGACTAGCATTCGGTATAGGTATGCCCAGACAGCTCCATATCCGCAACCATAGCCAACAACATTGAGGTTTAGGTTTAGAGTTGGGATAAGGTCGGTTGTCCAATAAAAAACAAATATTTTGACCAATGGATAAAATAATAATGGGTAAAAAAATAATTGTGTAGATACTCCTCTAAGATAACCAGTAGTCCAAACCTAATGTCTCTATCATCAAGAGTTTTTACCCTTGTAGCATGGCCAAGATTAACCTGACGAAATCAATGGAGGCCAGAGATTTATATTAATAAGTGCATCAAAGACGTAATTCCCACAGTGACCTACCTGCATATCCCAATCAAAAGCCATGGATTACAGACAACATCCGCACTGAGCTAAAGGCTAGAGCTACCGCTTTCAAGGAGCGGGACACTAATCCAGACACTTAGATAAAATCCCACTAAGACCTCCAACGAGCCATCAAACAGGAAAAGCATCAATACAGGACTAATATAAAACTGTACTACACTGATGCTTGCCGGATATATTATGCATTACAAAGGGAAGCCCAGCCACGAGTTGCCCAATGAGTCGATCCTACCAGACGAGTTAAATGTCTTCTATGCTCGCTTCGAGACAAGCAACACTAAACCATGCATGAGAGCACCAGCAGTTCCAGACAACAGTGTGATTTCACTCTCTAGTAGCAGATGTGAGTAAGACCTTTAAACAGGTTAACATTCACAAGGCCGCGGGGCCAAACGGATTACCAGCATGCGTTGACCAGCTGGTGGGTGTCTTCACTGACATTTTCAACCTCTCCCTAATCCAGTCTGTAATACCTACATGTTTCAAGCAGACCACCACAGTCCCTGTGCCCCAGAACACCAAGGTAACCTGTCTAGATGATTATCACCCTGGACCCACTTCAATTCGCATATCGCCCTAGCAGATTTGTTCTATATTTTTCACTCTACATTGGTTGGGAAGGGGCCCGTAAGTAAGCTTTTTGCTGTTAGTCTACACTTGTTGATAGCTCAGCCTTCAACACCATAGTACCCTCCAGGCTCATCATTAGCTTGGGGCCCTGGGTCTGAACCCCGCCCTGTGCAACTGGGTCCTGGACTTTCTGACTGGCCGCCCCCAGGTGGTGAAGGTAGGAAACAACACCTCCACTACGCTGATCTTCAACATAGGGGCCCCACAAGGGTGCGTGCTCAGCCCCCTCCTGTACTCCCTATTCCCCCATGACTGCGGCCACACTTCCAACTCAATCATCAAATCTGTAGACGACACAACAGTAGTAGGCCTGATTACCAACAACGACGAGGCAGCCTACAGTGAAGAGGTGAGGGCCCTGGCAGAGTGGTGCCAGGAAAATAATTCAGGAAAAGTTTAACAGATGCACAATTGAGAGCATCCTGTTGGGATGTATTACCGCCTGGTACAGCAACTGCACCGCCCACATCCGCAAGGCTCTCCAGAGGGTGGAGCGGTCTGCCCAACGCATTGCAGGCGACACACTGCCTGCCCTCCAGGACAGCACCCGATGTCACAGGAAGGCGAAAAGGATCATCAAGGCCATCAACAACCCGAGCCACAGTCTGTTCACCCGGCTATCATCCAGAAGGCGAGGTCAGTACAGGTGAATCAAAGCTGGGACAGAGAGACTGAAAAACAGCTTCTATCTCAAGTTAATCAGACTGTTAAATAGCCATCACTAGCTAGCTACCACCCGGTTATTCAACCCTGCACCTTAAATGCTGCTGACCTATGTACATAGACATGGAATCACTGGTCACTTTAAATGAAATCAAATTGTATTTGTCACACCCGCCAAATAAAATAGGCGTAGACCTTACCGTGAATTGCTTACTTACAAGCCCTTAACCTGTCTAGGACTGGGGTTCCACTAGCGGCACCCCATTCCGCTACCGGAACCCCTCGCCAACAACCAATGAAATTGCATGGCGCCAAAAACAAATCAACAGAAATCTCATAAATCAAATTTCTCAAACATACAAGTATTAGGCACCATTTTAAAGATACAATTCTCATTAATCCAGCCACAGTGTCTGATTTAAAAAATGCTTTCCAGCGAAAGCTCCACAAACGATTATGTTAGGTCACCACCAAGTCACAGAAAAACACAGCCATTTTTCCCGCCAAAGAGAGGAGTCACAAAAAGCACAAATAGAGATAAAATTAATCACTAACCTTTGATGATCTTCATCAGATGACACTCATAGGACTTCATGTTACACAATACATGTATGTTTTGTTCGATAAAGTGCATATTTATATCCAAAAATCTAATTTTACATTGGTGTGTTATGTTCAGTCGTTCAAAAACATGCTATGATTTTGCAGAGAGCCACATGAATTCACAGAAATACTCATTATAAATGTTGATGAAAATTCAAGTGTTATGCATGGTACTTTAGATGCACTTCTCCTTAATGCAACGCTGTATCAGATTTCAAAAAAACTTTACGGAAAAAGCATAATCTAAGAACGGAGCTCAGAGCCCAAACCAGCCAAAAGAAATATCCGCCATGTTGTGCAGTCAAAATTAGTCATAATAGCATTATAAATATTCACTTACCTTTGATGATCTTCATCAGAATACACTCCCAGGAATCGCAGTTCCACAATAAATGTTTGTTTTCTTCAATAATGTCCATCATTTATGTCCGTTTGTCAAAATAGCTTCTTTTGTTAGGGCGTTTGTTAAACAAATCCAAAAGCGCGTTCAGGTCCAGTCGGACGAAAAGTTAAAAAAGTTATATTACAGGTCGAAGAAACTTGTCAAACTAAGTATAGAATCAATCTTTAGGATGTTTTTATCATAAATGGTCAATAATGTTCCAACCGGAGAATTCCATTGTCTGTAGAAAAGCAATGGAACGAGAGCTACCTCTCATGTGAAATGCACATGACTGAGAACGAGGCTGCTGGCAGACCGCTTAGTCAAACAGCTCCCATCCGGCCCCCCTTCACATGAGAAGCCTGAAACAACGTTCTAAAGACGGTTGACATCTAGTGGAAGCCTTAGGAAGTGCAACATAAGCCATATCCCACTGTGAATTCGATAGGGGCTGAGTTCAAAAACTACAAACCTCAGATTTCCCACTTCCTGTTTGGATTTTTTCTCAGGTTTTTGCCTGCCATATGAGTTCTGTTATACTCACAGACATCATTCAAACAGTTTTAGAAACTTCAGACTGTTTTCTACCCAATACTAATAACAATATGAATATGGGACTGGGACTGAGTAGGAGGCAGTTCACTCTGGGCACGCTATTCATCCAAAAGTGAAAAGGCTGCCCCCTATCCCAAAGAAGTTAACCAACAATGCAGTTCAAGAAATAAAGTTATATGTACTAAATTAACTAAAGTATAAAAATAAAAAGTAACACAGTAAAATAACAATAACGAGGCTATATACAGGGAGTAACGGTACAGAGTCACTGTGCGTGGGTACAGGTTAGTCGAGGTAATTTGTACATGTAGGTAGGGGTAAAGTGATTATGCGAAGATAATGAACAGTGATGTAAAAACAAATGGGGGGAGGTGTCAATGTAAATAGTCCGGGTGGCTATTTA
The DNA here is from genome assembly GCF_029448725.1 of Salvelinus fontinalis. NCBI lineage: Eukaryota > Metazoa > Chordata > Actinopteri > Salmoniformes > Salmonidae > Salvelinus > Salvelinus fontinalis. Next base: position 34,305,686 of record NC_074674.1, on the reverse strand, counting down.
CATTGATAATTATTACGGAACACTAGTCACTTTAATAATGTTTATATACTGCTTTACTCATTTCATATGTAAATACTGTATTCTACTATATTTTAGTCAATCAAACTCCGACATTGCTCGTCCTAATATTTATATATTTTTTAATTCCATTATTTTACTTTCAGATTTGAATTTATTGTTGTGAATTGTTACATACTACTGCACTGTTGGAGCTAGGAACACAAGCATTTCGCTGCACCCTCAATAACATCTGCTAAATATGTGTATGTGACCAATAACAGTTGATTTGATTTGAAGCATGTGACAAATACAATTAGAATTGATTTGAAAAAAAGTGGTAAAAATCTGGAGAATATAATTGGGTCAGCTAGGCTGGATGCTATGTGAGAATTAAGATAAACTGACAGGCTGGATGCTGTGTAAAAATTAAGGCAATCGGACAGGCTCACCATTGAACTCGTCATCTTTCCTAAAACAATATAAAAGGTAAGATAGATATCGTTTTTGAGACATGACATGTAGTATTTTCATATTTTTATATAGCCTTTTTCATATTAATGTGAAATTCCTGTCATTTTTTAAAAGATTTTTCAGAAAATCAAGCGCATCTCTGTGAAACGTCAACAGAGCGCTCAGATTTCTACAAGCTTTTTATTTTTCAAAGCCCTTTTCGATTGAATTTAGCTTGTGTGATGTTCATTTAGCTTTTTGCGATCTGCGGAAACATCTTTGTAGACGACCACCACAACATGTAAAATTCTCAAAAGTCGCTGCCAGAAAGCGGCCCCTCTCTGTCAACAGAGCTCGGCGCTTATTATCGGATGTATTAGGTTACGAAATCTGACTTTTAGGATAGAATGTAAATGATTGGTTAGAGAAAGACCCCACTTAATGATTCAGATCATGAAGAATCATATTTGTCTTGGGAAAATGTATTTTATAACATGAGGTAGTGAAATTTCATCACCAAAGCACATTTTCACCCACACTGGGCAGAGTGGGTGGACACCCTAGATAAGGCAATACATTCACATAAAATGGGTACTTCTCCTTTTCAAAAGCCTGTGCCATTTATCCACCGCTGTTCTTTACATATCTCCAGTGGATGATAATGAAATTGTTTCTCACAATAGATCATAGCCATCAAATCATTTCTTCTATAAATTGCTTGTTTGGTGTATAGTGTAGCTGAGCTGCCCAGATAGCTTCCTGACTGATTGAATTATTGTTTACCCGGGTAGAGACAAGGAGGTTAGGCAAGCAGGGAGAGGGCTGATTAAAGGCCCCAGAGGCTGATGGGTAATTAACAGGCCGATCTCCATGTTAATAGCATTAGTCACCTCCCAGGTAATATCAGAAATCACCCCAGCTGTACTCATATACATTCCTATACACCCCAAGCCAACTACGCCATAAGCCCCCTCAAAGGCTTTAATACTATTATTTTATGTGACTATCATTATATTCCCATGCTGTTTCATAGATAAGGTTTTGATTTAGAAATTAATTAATAGAAAGATGGTTATGTTATTGGTTTCATTTCAGGTATAATGCGTCCAATGGGATGAGACTTGGGTGACCTACACTCGTCAAAAAAAGGTGCTATCTAGAACCTAAAAGGGTTCTTTGGCTGTCCCCATAAGTGAACCCTTTACAGAACCCATTGTGGTTCCAGGTATAACCCTTTTGGCTCCAGGTAGAACTCTTTGGGGTTCCATGAATCTAAAAGGGTTATCCTATGGGGATAGCTGAAGAACCCTTTTGGAAAAAAATGTCTGAGTGTATGCTCCCCATGTTCCCCACATTATTAAAAGCATTTTAATAATGTAGGCTTAAATTATCATCTCAGAAATGGACTGACTTCAGAAAGTATTCATACCCCCTTCCACATTTTGTTGTGTGACAGCCTGCATTCAAAATTGATTAAATAGATTTTTCCCCCACCCATCTACACACAAAACCACATAATGACAAAGTGAAAACATGTTTAAATTTTCATTTGCAAATGTATTGTAAATGAAATACAGAAATATCTAATTTGCATAGATATTCACACCCCTTCACTATGACACTCAGCTCAGGTGCATCCAATTTCATTTGATTGTCCTACAACTTTATTGGAGTCCACCTGTGGCCAATTTAATTGTTTGGACATGATTTAGAAAGAAACACACCTGTATGTATAAGGTCCCACAGTTGACAGTGCATGTCAGAGCAAAAAACTATACCATGAAGTCCAAGGGACTGTCTGTTGATTTCAGTGGCCAGTTTATTATGTACACCCATCTAGTATCGGGTTGGACCCCCTTTTGCCTCCAGAACGGCCTGAATTATCGGGGCCTGGAAACATTGCTCTATTGGTATCAAGGCACATAACTTGTGCCAGGAAAACAATTCCCACACCATTATACCACCACCACCAGCCTGTACCATTGATACCATGCCTGATGGGGCCATTGACTCATGCTGCTTACGGCAAATCCTGACTCTGGAATTTGTTGGACAAGCAATGTTTTTCCACTCCTCAATTGTCCAGTTTTGGTGATCGCGTGTCCACTGGAGATGTTGTCTTCTTGTTTTTAACTGATGGGAGTGGAACCCGATGTGATCGTCTGCGGCAATAGCCCATTGTGCTGTGCCATTATTTGCCTGTTTGTGGCCAGCCTGTTAGCTTGTATAATTCTTGCCATCCTCATTCAACCTTTAATCAGTGAGCTGTTATCGCCCACAGGACTGCCAATGACTGGATGTTTTTTGTTTGTCCCAATATTCTCAGTAAACCCTAGACACTATTGTGTGTGAAAAGCCCAGTAGGCAGGCTGTTTCTGAGATACTGGAACCAGCGCACCTGGCACCGACGATCATACCACACTCAAAGTTGCTTAGGTCACTCGTTTTGCCCATTCTAACATTTAATCAAACAGTAACTGAATGTCTCGATGCCTGTCTGCCTGCTTTATATAGCAAACCATGGCAACATAGCTCCGTGTCTGTAGGTATAAAACCATTTCTAAAGTGTTGAAAGTTTCCAAGAGCAGTGGTCTCCATCATTGGAAATTGGAAAAAAAATATAGAACTACCCAGACTGCCTAGAGCTGGCCGTCCGATCAAACTTGGCAACTGGGCAAGAAGGACCTTGGTCAGAGAGGTGACCAAGAACCTAATGACCACTCTGACAGAACTACAGAGTTTCTTGGCTGATATAGGAGAACTTGTCGGAAGGACAGTCTCTACAGCACTTCACCAATCTGGGCTTCATGGGAGAGTGGTTGACGGAAGCCACTCCTGAGAAAAAGGCACATGACAGCACGCCTGGAGTTTGCAAAGAGCATAATGCAAATATTATGTGGTCTGATGAGACAAGAATTGTACTCTTTGGAGAAAACCAGGCACAGCTCATCACCTGTCTAACATCATTCCTACCATTAAGAATGGTGCTGGCAGCATCATGCTAAGGGTATGCTTTTCAGCGGCAGGGACTGGGAGACTGGTAAGGATAGAGGGAACAATGAATGGAGCCAAATACTGGCAAATCCTTGGTGAGAACCTGCTTCAGAGTGCAAACGACCATAGACTAGGGCGAAGATTTACATTCCAACAGGACAATGACCCTAAGCATACAGCCAAAGCCATGCTGGAATGGCTTCAGAACAAGAACGTGAAAGTCCTTGAGTGGACCATTCACCTCCCTGACCAAGACCATTCTCCCCCGATTACTCAGTTTGGCCAGGCGGCCAGCTCCAGGAAGACTCTTGGTGGTTCCAAACTTCTTCCATTTAAGAATGAAGGAAGCCACTGTGTTCTTGGGGGACCTTCAATGCTGCAGACATTTTTTGGTACCCTTCCCCAGATCTGTGCCTCGACACAATCTTGTCTCGGAGTTCTACGGACAATTCCTTCAACCTCATGGCTTAGTTTTTGACATGTACTGTCAACTGTGGGACCTTATATAGACAGGTGTGTGCCCTTCCAAATCATGTCCAATCAATTGAATTTAGCACAGGTGGACTCCAATCAAGTTGTAGAAACATCTCAAGGATGATCAATGGAAACAGGATGCACCTGAGCTCAAATTCGAGTCTCATAGCAAAGGGTCTGAATACTTATGTAAATAAGGTTTTTCAGTTTTTTTATTTTTAACACTTTTGCACACAAAAAACAACAACCTGTTTTCGCTTTGTCATTATGGGGTATTGTGTGCAGATTGATGAGGAACATTTCTTATTCAATCAATTTTAGAATTAAGGCTGTAACGTAACAAAATGTGGAAAAAGTTGTCACGATCGTGTGGAGGATTGATGGACCAAAACGCAGCATTTGGAAAGTAAGCCATCTTCTTTTATTTTTAAAAGATGACGAAAAATAAACACAACACGAAACACTTTAACAAAACGAACAAAACCACAAACGACCGTGAAGCTAAATAACGTTGTGCACTTACACACACAGGCTACAAACGTTCTGACATAGACAATTACTCACAACCAATGAGAGCCTATGGCTACCCTAAATAAGGCTCCCAATCAGAGACAACCGAAATCAGCTGTCTCTAATTGGGAACTCATTCAGGTAACCATAGACTCTCCTAGACAACTAAACATACATAGACAACACTAGACACATGTACTCCACACAAACCCATATACTATACCCAACAACCCCTTTACCATAAAAACACCCAAAACCAACAAAACACAAACATTCCCCATGTCACACCCTGACCTAACTAAAATAATAAAGAAAACAAAGAATACTAAGGCCAGGGCGTGACATAACCCCCCCCCTTAAGGTGCGAACTCCGGGCGCACCATTACACAGTCTAGGGGAGGGTCTGGGTGGGCTTCCATCCACGGTGGCGGCTCCGGCTCTGGTTGTGGTCCCCACGTCACCACAGTCCCTAACCACCTCCTAGGCTTCCTCCAAATGACCCCCCTCCACATTAACCCCATTGCATTAAGGGGCAGTTCCGGACTAAGGGGCAGCTCCGGACTAAGGGCCAGTACCAGGGTCAGGGGCAGTACCAGGGTCAGGGGCAGTACCAGGGTCAGGGGCAGTACCAGGGTCAGGGGCAGCACCAGGGTAAGGGGCAGCACCAGGGTAAGGGGCAGCTCCGGACTGAGCAATGGCAACTCCGGACTGAGGAATGGCAGCTCCGGACTGAGGGACTGCAGCTCCGGACTGAGGGACGGCCCATGGCTGGCTGACAGATCTGGCTGCTCATGGCTGGCTAACGGATCTGGCTGCTCATGGCTGGCTGACGGATCTGGCTGCTCATGGCTGGCTGACGGATCTGGCTGCTCATGGCTGGCTGACGGATCTGGCTGCTCATGGCTGGCTGACGGATCTGGCTGCTCATGGCTGGCTGACGGATCTGGCTGCTCATGGCTAGCTGACGGATCTGGCTGCTCATGGTTAGCTGACGGATCTGGCTGCTCATGGTTAGCTGACGGATCTGGCTGCTCATGGCTAGCTGACGGATCTGGCTGCTCATGGCTAGCTGACGGATCTGGCTGCTCATGGCTAGCTGACGGATCTGGCTGCTCATGGCTAGCTGACGGATCTGGCTGCTCATGGCTGGCTGACGGATCTGGCTGCTCATGGCTGGCTGACGGATCTGGCTGCTCATGGCTGGCTGACGGATCTGGCTGCTCATGGCTGGCTGACTGATCTGGCAGATCCTGTCTGGTTGGCGGCTCTGGCAGATCCTGTCTGGTTGGCGGCTCTGGCAGATCCTGTCTGGTTGGCGGCTCTGGCAGATCCTGTCTGGTTGGCGGCTCTGGCAGATCCTGTCTGGTTGGCGGCTCTGGCAGATCCTGTCTGGTTGGCGGCTCTGGCAGATCCTGTCTGGCTGGCGGCTCTGGCAGATCCTGTCTGGCTGGCGGCTCTGGCAGATCCTGTCTGGCTGGCGGCTCTAGCGGCTCCTGTCTGGCTGGCGGCTCTAGCGGCTCCTGTCTGGCTGGCGGCTCTAGCGGCTCCTGTCTGGCTGGCGGCTCAGTGGGCTCATGGCAGACGGGCGGCTTTGCAGGCTCATGGCAGACGGGCGGCTTTGCAGGCTCATGGCAGACGGATGGCTCAGATGGCGCTGGGGAGACGGATGGCTCAGATGGCGCTGGGGAGACGGATGGCTCAGATGGCGCTGGGCAGACGGGCAGTTCAGTCATCGCTGTGCAGACGGCAGACTCCTGCCGGCTGAGGCGCACTGTAGGCCTGGTGTGTGGTGCCGGGACTGGTGGCACCGGGCTGGGGACACGCATCTCAGGGCTAGTGCGGGGAGCAGCAACAGGACGCACAGGACTCTGGGGACACACAGGAGGCTTGGTGCGTGGTTTAGACACTGGTGGTAAAGGGCTGGAGACACGCACCATATAGCTAGTGCGTGGAGGAGGCACTGGTGGTACTGGGTTGGGGCGGGGAGGTGGCGCCGGAAATACCGGACCGTGCAGGCGTACTGGCTCCCTTGAACGCCGAGCCTGCCCAACCTTACCTGGTTGTATGCTCCCCGTCGCCTGACCAGTGCGGGGAGGTGGAATAACCCGCACCGGCCTATGTAGGCGAACCGGGGACACCATGCGTAAGGCTGGTGTCATGTACGCCGGCCCGAGGAGACGCACTGGTGACCAGATGCGTTGGGCCGGCTTCATGACATACGGCTCAACGCTCAGTCTAGCCCGGCCGATACGTGGAGCTGAAATGTACCGAACCGGGCTATGCACGCGTACAGGAGACACCGTGCGCTCTACTGCGTAACACGGTGTCTGCCCGTACTCTCGCTCTCCACGGTAAGTACAGGGAGTAGGCGCAGGTTTCCTACCTGACTTCGCCACACTCCCTTTAAGGCCCCCTCCAAGAAATTTTTGGGTTGTACTCACGTGCTTCCAGCCTTGTCTCCGTGCTGCCTCCTCATATCGCCTCCTCTCGGCTTTAGCTGCCTCCAGCTCTTCACGAGGACGGCGATATTCTCCAGGTTGTGCCCACGGCCCCTTACCATCCAGTATCTCCTCCCATGTCCATGAATCCTGTGTAGGTAGGTCCTGTTGCCGCTTTCCATGCCGCTTGGTCCTATTATGGTGAGTAATTCTGTCACGATCGTGTGGAGGATTGATGGACCAAAACGCAGCATTTGGAAAGTAAGCCATCTTCTTTTATTTTTAAAAGATGATGAAAAATAAACACAACACGAAACACTTTAACAAAACGAACAAAACCACAAACGACCGTGAAGCTAAATAACGTTGTGCACTTACACACACAGGCTACAAACGTTCTGACATAGACAATTACTCACAACCAATGAGAGCCTATGGCTACCCTAAATAAGGCTCCCAATCAGAGACAACCGAAATCAGCTGTCTCTAATTGGGAACTCATTCAGGTAACCATAGACTCTCCTAGACAACTAAACATACATAGACAACACTAGACACATGTACTCCACACAAACCCATATACTATACCCAACAACCCCTTTACCATAAAAACACCCAAAACCAACAAAACACAAACATTCCCCATGTCACACCCTGACCTAACTAAAATAATAAAGAAAACAAAGAATACTAAGGCCAGGGCGTGACAAAAGTCAGGGGTTCTGAATACTTTCCTGAGTACACTGTACTAGTGATGTGCAGTTCCTGAACAATTTTGTTATTTTTGACTAATCTTTTTACTGACTCGAGAGTCATTATTCCTTTTTCTGACTCACTCGTTTATTTTAGATGTTTGTTTGACCTGCTGGCTACAATGAATTCTAAAGTTGGATTAATATGCTCTCCTTTGCAGACTCCGGAGACGTGCCCCGACCAACAACTCTCCGTCTTATATGCACGCAGGCAAAAGAGATCATGCTGCAGGCAGCATAGTGACGAAAAATACATGTTTACAACTGACAATTGATCTCATGGTCCAAGAATGCAATTAATTGATTATTGAATGTTATGATGGACACAACTTTGTAGAACCAAAACATACACAGCCTCAGTTAAACAAACTCGAACTTGAGAACCAATCGTGTGGGGTGATGCACTTTGCGAACGGTATTGTGCTTACCACCCTCACGGCAGTCAAGCAATGCATTTTGCAATGAGGTGTTCAGAGTCTAGTCCAGTTAATCTTATTTGTATGTCTAGCAATCATCAAATGTTCATTGTTTAAAGCACGCTTTTAAAAGTCTGTCACAAATGACAGCTCCAACAAGGCCCTTATGGTGAATGACATGTGAACGTAAGGCTTGTAGAATCAGAACTATTTAGAGTTTTTAGTTTATCTTTTGCCGGTAGGTCCTACATGCTTTGGCATTACTGACTCAAATGAACAAAATTAGATTAAATATTCATTATTTTTAATGAGTCTTAAAGATCTGAGTCATTAAAAAGAGCCGAACTTCCCATCACTAGTACGTGCAATAGTTCTGCTACCATGTTTTTATTTTGTTTATGACTCTTTTATTATAAGATGCCTAAGGTGTTTTTTTAAGCAAAAGAGATGAATCATCATGCTCTGAAATGAGTGTTCCCAAGCTAAACGAGGTGCAGGAAGAAAATGGATGTCACAGGCATAAAGAAGCCAACATCCAGAGTTTGGTTTGAGGCTATGTGCTAAAAGCAGACGCAATGTGTGAATAAAGCGTGTCAGATGCATTTAAGTATTATGGGACAAAATGGGCATGCTTCCTATTATGCCGCAGTGTCAAAACATTCAAATCTGTTTAGAATTAAACTCATTATAGGCTATTATACAGGTATAGGATCTTAATTTGAGTCAGTTTGCTACAGCAGGAAAATGATCATGCATCAACAGGAAATGTTAATAATTATTATTATATTTATATTATTATTATAATTAATGGACATTTTTGAAGGGGTTGATACATTTTTCGTAAGGGAAAATCAAGTCGGAAATTAGAAAATGGAAATTACAAACTTCAGAAACATTACTCCACAAAATACACTGCAACAGGGCGATCAAATTAAGATCCTACATCTGTAAACCCCAAACCGTGCATCTCTCCTTTAGTGTTCTCAAACCCAGTTTTTATTTGGTGAAAACACACTCAGTACTGCTGTTACGCTGGGCACTCTCAATATAAAAGCATTGATTTCTCCCACCCTCTCACTGTATGATGTCTCTGGCCTTCCCAGGGAAGGAAGGAGATGAAGGAGCTAGATCTAAGACAGGATCTAAATCACTGCTATGAGAAACACCCTGGTGAGGGAGGAGGGAGACGGTGGGGCTGGGAGAAGATAGATGCAGTCCTCTGCTCCCCAGTCTGGTGTCATAAATTACCTGGCCATTGATCCGGTGTGGTCTCAGATTCCCAGCAGCCCTCTCCACACTTTACTCAGGGGGCTGAGAGAATGTGGAAGGGCTGAGACTACCAACAACAGAACTACAATGGGATTGTGTTTCTAACAACCAGAGATTGCTCACACACTGCTTCTCTCCAGAGTCTATGGTACACAGCTCATTCTGTACCTAGAGTACTGTAGCAGAGGAGGCTGGTGGGAGGAGCTATAGGAGGACAGGCTCAATGTAATGGCTTAAATGGAACAAAGTCAAACGTGGTTTCCGTATGTTTGATGTTTTTGATACTTTTCCATCCATTTCTTTCCAGCCATTACAACGAGGACGTCCTCCTATAGCTGCTCCCACCAGCCTCCTCTGATCTGTAGGTATTATAGATTTTGGTTGTTTGCACCCAGGTTTTGGTTTGCAAAACAAGAGTATTCATACTAAAGTGTGGTGTCTGATTCAATATTCTTTGAGGTTTTTCAAATTCGGACTGAATTATGGTGAGCAGGGTTGGAAAAGGCAGGATTAATGTAGGTAAAATGGATATCTCCTTGGTTGACATGATTTCCAGGCCCATACCTCTGGCTTGTCTAAAGACAACAGGAAGTTAACTCTCCAGAGTGACCAGAGCAGCCAAGTGGATGATGACATTATTTGTGAGTCCATCATGGAAAACCAAATCTTTATTTGGAAATGCTCACCCACTCTCTAAATAGGCTCAGTCACGCGAGGGTGAAAGCCCTGTGTCAGAAAATAAAACAGAGAAATATTGCATGTAATTTTTCACCCATTTGAACCCCCAGAGGAGGAAATGTAATGAATTATTATTTTGCAGATGGATGTGGGGGAGAACAGTATTTAAATATGCAATATGTAACTTTTTGGGCGATCCAAACAAATTCACATAGAAATGTAAGTTATATTTGTCATTCTCATTGAAAGAAAGTTTAAGAATCAGTAGATCTGTTCCTTGTACGCTATTTCTATGCTTCCCGTTCTTAAGTTTAGTTTTTGCATCTTTTAATTTTGGTTTTGTACACCAGCTTCAAACAAATAAAAATACAATATTTGTGGTTATGGAAGATATTTTTCACAGCGGTTTAGATGGTACAATGATTCTCTACACTATACTTGCATGTTTTGTCACATAAACTGAAATTAGGCGAACTATTAGAATTTTTAAAACCAGGAAATGGAGGAGTGATTTCTACATAGTGCATCTTTAAGGTCAGAGGAAATGGGAAATCAGGTCAAATAGTTTGAGGTGTTAATGAAGGCTTTTTGCTGCCTTTTGTCTTCCGCTGCCCTGGGTCCATTCCTCCCCTGCTCCTTTTCCTTCCTTTTCCTTCCTTCCTTCCTTCCTTCCTTCCTTCCTTCCTTCCTTCCTTCCTTCCTTCCTTCCTTCCTTCCTTCCTTCTTTCCTTCCTTCCTTCCTTCCTTCCTTCCTTCCACACACACACACACACACACACACACACACACACACACACACACACACACACACACACACACACACACACACACACACACACACACACACACACACACACACACACACACACACACACACACACACACATTATGTTGTGGAGGCATACACACAACATACACACTGTTAGCCTATTCTGGAGGCAGACTGATGACACCCACCAGGGTTTACTCAGAGGTCCAGGTGTTGATTGACAATGGCATGGATGATGTCACCTGATTAGGGTGGATTTGGGTGTGAAGCTATTTATGAGGGGGACATGTTGAGACCCATCTACAATATATTGCAGCTGTCTGGATCTGGCTGTGGCGAGCTGGCTTGCCTGGTACTGTGAGAGAGACTGTAGTGCCGTTAACTTCATTGAATAGATCCTCTCCGTTCTTTCCATTATCCATGAGCGCACATCCTTTGTTCCCAGCTGAGGATGGTTTTGCGTTAGCGGGCAGAGTACCTTCAAGACATTTCTCTTCTGTCTCTTTCCTCCGTTCTGCTTCACATTTCTCACACAGCTTTTTTTCTCTTTTTTCTCTTAAGAGGACTTCCTTTCAGTTGAATAAAGTTCACTGGTTTTTCTATTTTCAGTGGATTGACCTGTGTGTGTGTGTGTGTGTGTGTGTGTGTGTGTGTGTGTGTGTGTGTGTGTGTGTGTGTGTGTGTGTGTGTGTGTGTGTGTGTGTGTGTGTGTGTGTGTGTGTGTGTGTGTGTGTGTGTGTGTGTGTGTGTGTGTGTGTGTGTGTGTGTGTGAGAAAGGGAGCGAGAGAGCAGACATGTTAGGTGAACCAAGTTGTACACTCTACTTTCAATACATGCCTCTTATCTAAGAACTGCCCCTTGGGGCAATTAGCTTGTGTGCTAACATCTTATATACAGTTGGAGCAAAGGTGAAGGTGGACTTGCCTCAATTATCTCAACCATTCTGAATCACTACAGCACCAGTCCTTCTGGAGTCTGGCTTTTCCAATGAATTATGATCCTTTGTAATGGAGATGAACCCTTCTAAAAGCCTGTAGTTAGCCTACTTAACACAGATCTTAAAACTGGGTCACATAGTGCTAATTTGAAAGGCTTCGTGTGTTGTGTTGGGGCTTGATCTAATAACATGGGCGCTCCGCGTCCTTATATGGGGCTTTGGGGGTAATGCTATCAGATTAACATTTGCATAGTGCTGATGTATTATTCATGGTGTGTCTGCCTCCCCAATTAGCCTGAGACGGGCCTTCTCTTGACTGGCTTTAACATCTGTGCGACCCGGAAGTTTGCCTTCCGTCATAGATAACAGGGGTGGGGGTGGGAGGTCCTCCAGGCCCCCTAGTTGTCTGTTCACAACACCAATCAGAGGGTGTGGCTGACTCCCTATTCCAAGAGAGAAGGGTGTTTCTAAACGTACAGGCAGGGCTGGTGAGAGAGAGGATGAAATACACAGAGCATGGACAACATACTGCAATATCTAGCACAGTATTAGAATTACTAGAGGTGTTTGCCTGTAGGTTTCCCAGAGAGCCTGGTCTTCACACACACCGCTCCCTGTAGCATCTCATCCATCTGTCATAAGCAGCACAGCCTATTTTATATGGGCTGCTGTGGAGGAGAGGAAAGTGTTGAGTGGGCTGCAATGTTCTGTTCTGTTTTTCCAGAGGTGTGTGGAGTGATTCCCTCCCGTAGACACAGGTACACACATCACCAGCTGCTGTCTGTGTGTTTCAAATGACTGTGTCTGTCTGCTTGACTCTCTCTTAGACAGACTTGACTCTCTCCCACTGACTCTGACTATCTGATCCACTCACTGACTCATATCAGCTGCCTCAGTCTGTGTGGACCCATCTCTCAACTCCCCATCTCTCCGCAGACTGTATCCACCCTTTTCCCCCTCGCTTGCTTAGTTGCTCTGCACTCTGTTCTTTTTTCATCATCCTCAGAGTCAGACACAACAACCCCTTCCACCCCTTACCCTCCTCCACTCCCATCCCACCCCCCCTACCCCACAGGACTTGTTCTCTGCCGGCTTTCCCTTTTAACTAACACCAAAGCGCCTCAGTTTTGGCAAAACAACCCCTTTTTCCTCCCCCTCCTCCTTCCCTTTAATTCCAGAGCTCTCAGGTTTATGAGGAAGCTCGCATTTGTATCCCTTCATTTGTGAAGCAGTGGGGAGGCAGTGCACTTGAGGGTCACAGTTCCTCCACAGTGCTGGGGTAATGCATTATTATCTGTGTGAGGGGTGGGTTGGGCAACACCACTGAGATGCTGTCAGGGGGTGACAGCCCTTTGTTACCTGTTTTCTCCCTCTTTGCCATTCGCTCATGTCATCCTCCTCTCTTCCCTTTTCTCTTCTCCACCCCATACCAACAAGTGTTCTTATTGCTCACACTGGTTGTTGGCTGTTGTTTTAATGTTTTATTTCATTTCATTCATCAGAGCATTTTTGTAAACCTTTATTTAACTAGGCAAGGCAGTTAAGAACAACTTCTTATTTACAATGACATCCTAGGAACAGTGGGTTAATTGCCTTGTTCAGGGGCAGAACGACATATTTTTATCTTGTCAGCTCGGGGATACGATCTAGCAACATGTCGGTTACTGGCCCAATGCTCTAACCACTAGTGTAACGGCTGTTTGAAGAAGAGGACCAAGGTGCAGCGTGGTACGTGTTCATGATTTTTAATACAGCTGAACACTAGAACAAAAAATAACAAAGCGGAACAAAGAAACAGTTCTGTCTGGTGCAGACACACAAAACAGAAAATAACTACCCAAAAACCCATGTGGGCAAGAGCTACCTAAGTATGGTTCTCAATCAGAGACAACGATAGACAGCTGCCTCTGATTGAGACTGCCTCTGATTGAGAACCACACCCGGCCAAACAACAAAGAAATACAAAAACATAGAACACAAAACATAGAATGCCCACCCCAACTCACGCCCTGGACCAAACCAAAATAGAGACATAAAAAGGATCTCTAGGGTCAGGGCGTGACAGTACCCCCCTCCAAAGGTGCGGACTCCGGCCGCAAAACCTGAACCTATAGGGGAGGGTCTGGGTGGGCATCTTGGAAAATTCCAGAAAATGATGTCATGGCTTTAGAAGCTTCTGATAGGCTAATTCACATAATTTGAGTCAATTGAAGGTGTACCTGTGGATGTATTTCAAGGCCTACCTTCAAACTCAGTGCCTCTTTGCTTGACATCATGGGAAAATCAAAAGATATCAGCCAAGACCTCAGAAAATTGTAGACCTCCACAAGTCTGGTTCATCCTTGGGAGCAATTTCCAAATGCCTGAAGGTACCACATTCATCTGTACAAACAATACTACGCAAGTATAAACACCATGTATAAGTATTATAAGTTTACTCCAATTGGGGGATTGGTGGTAGGGTCGCGGGGAATAATAATAAAGGCATATTCTTTAAAAAAGTATGTATGTCTATATAGGTATGTGTATTTATATATGTGTATATGTATGCATACGTGTATGGATATATATATTTACCCCAAAAAATATGGGGGAATGGAAATGATGCAGACAATTACATTGGAAGCAACATTCTTTCCGCAATACTAAGCTGATCCACCCCTAAAAAAAAAAAAAAAAAAAGTATAAACACCATGGGACCACACAGCCGTCATACCGCTTAGGAAGGAGACGCGTTCTGTCTCCCAGAGACGAACATACTTTGGTGCGAATAGTGCAAATCAATCCCAGAACAACAACAAAGGACCTTGTGAAGATGCTGGAGGAAACAGGTACATATGTATATCTGTCACGTTCGTCGTTTGGATGAAGAGAGGACCAAGGCGCAGCGTGATAACAGTACATCTTCTATTTATTATAACGAAGACGAAGAACACTTAAACAAACTATACAAAAACAACAAACGAACGTGAAGCTATAATTACAATAAGTGCAGACACAGGCAACTTACATATAGACAATAACCCACGAACTACCTAATGAATATGGCTGCCTAAATATGGTTCCCAATCAGAGACAACGATAGACAGCTGTCTCTAATTGAGAACCAATCTAGGCAACCATAGACATACATACACCTAGAATAGACACTGCCCCATAAAACATACATCCCCCATGTCACACCCTGACCTAACTAAAATAATAAAGAAAACAAAGATAACTAAGGCCAGGGCGTGACAATATCCACAGTAAAACGAGTCCTATATCGACATCACCTGAAAGGCCGCTCAGCAAGGAAGAAGCCACTGCTCCAAAACCGCCATTAAAGATCCAGACTACGGTTTGCAACTGCACATGGGGTACAAAGATCATACTTTTTGAAGAAATGTCCTCGGGTCTGATGAAACAAAAATAGAACTGTTTGGCCATAATGACCATCGTTATGTTTTGAGGAAAAAGGGGGAGGCTTGCAAGCCAAAGAACAATGATTTGGATATATTGAAGCAACATTTCAAGACATCAGTTAGGAAGTTAAAGCTTGGTCACAAATGGGTCTTCCAAATGGACAATGACCCCAAGCATACTTCCAAAGCTGTGGCAACATGGCTTAAGGACAACAAAGGCAAGGTATTGGAGTGGCCATCACAAAGCCCTGACCTCAATCCGATAGAAAATTTGTGGGCAGAACTGTAAAAGCGTGTGTGAGCAAGGAGGCCTACAAACCTGACTCCGTTACACTAGCTCTGTCAGGAGGAATGGGCCTAAATTCACCCAACTTATTGTGGGGAGCTTGTGGAAGGCTATCCGAAACATTTTACCCAAGTTAAACAACTCAAGGCAATGCTACCAAATACTAATTGAGTGTATATAAACTTCTGACCCACTGGGAATGTAATGAAAGAAAAAGAAGCTGAAATAATCATTCTCTCTACTATTATTCTGACATTTCACTCTTAAACATTTCACTTTATTTTCATTCTTAAAATAAAGTGGTGATCCTAACTGACCTAAGACAGGGAACTTTTACTAGGATTAAATGTCAGTAATTGTGAAAAACTGAATTTAAATGTATTTGGCTAAGGTGTATGTAAACTTCCGACTTCAACTGTATATGTTATAAAGAAATGAAAATGCAAAGGTTTAGTGCTGTTAGAGATACAAGAGATGTTCTGACTGTAGTATTTCACACAGAAAAATGACATGCAAGACTAGCTATGGATATGTGGTGTAACACAGTAGGATACTCCCATGTGAGTTGTATTCAGGACAGCAGCAGCCTGAGGACCTGACCATGTTCAGAGCTGTAGAGATGGTGTGTGTATATGTGTGTTTTCCACTCAACAGATCATGATTCCATCACTCATCCCCTCAGCTCTGTTATCTTACACTAGGCAACAGTACATGCATTAGAATGTCTTCCACATATTCGCTCCTATGATCTCTGTCTGGAGCCCCCCCCCCCCCCCCCCCCCCCACTCCAACCACCTCCTGCAAATGTTACCTTTTATCCTTGGCAGAAGAATACACTTTTTTCCCTCTCCATTTGACAATCGGCAGACATGATAACCTTAGCTAGTGAACTGCAAATGCCACTGCAGCGACCAGCCAATCACGTCGCACGTCACTGGGCGCGGTGGCCGGTGTTGCTCTCTTATGTGGCTCAGTGCAATGACTCTCTCTGTGGAGATGTGCTGTATGAATGTGAATCAGCAGAAACCTGAGGTCTGGACACACAGGACTGGCATGAATATCCAGAACAATGGACAGTAGCATATCATATCTCAAACTCATTCAGCCTATTATCCACTTAAAAATGCAAGGCTGCTCAACTACTAACATGAAAACACAGCAGGTGCCAAAAGAAAGACTGTTCTCAACACGCATTCCATAGCAGCTGAAATGAGTCAAGGGATGTGTTTCAAACCCAAAGCTTTCATCAGCATAAATACCCAAGTATTTTTGGTTAACGAAGCCGCCCCGGCCTCTCTCACACTATCAGGAAAACACATTGGTACAGAGTCTGTCTCCATGGCCACAGCTGCTTCTCGACCCACGCGATAAGATACAGTATGAAAGAGCCTATCTCAGTGAGCTAGGTAATATCTACACATTAGGTGGTGAGAGATGGAAGACAATAATGCTGCTGCGTTATTGTTTTGTCGCGGTACTTCTGGTTGTCTCTCACCCGTAGTCTGATACATTGTACTTATTGCAGAAACACATTTACTCATGAAGAGATTCACTCTGATGCACAAGATCATTTAGCCAATTCTATAACGTCACCATGCATGGAATATTGGATATGTGGTACACACTCTTCTCATTCCTAACTGAGAGAGCAGGTTGATCTAGTATAACATCAGTGCATAGGGCCGGTGGCTTCTACCAAGTGGTGTCTGATATGTACTGGCAAATTCACAAGGATGTCTAAATCCATGCTAGAGGGAAAGCACAGTTCATACATCACATCTCCTGTACCTGAAGAGGTGACCCTACACTCTTAGAAAAAAGGGTTCTATAGGGGTTATTCGGCTGTCCCCATAGGAGAACCCTTTTTGTTCCCCGGTATTTACCCTTTTTTGGTTCCAGGTAGAACCCTTTTGAGTTTCTTGTAGAATCCTCAGTGGAAAGGCTTCTAGATGGAACCCAAAAGGTTTCTACCTGGAACCAAAAGGGTTATATTTCGAACCATAAAGGGTCATTGAAAGGGTTCTCCTTTGGGGAAAGCTGAAGAACTCTTTTAGGTTCTAGATAGCACATTTTTTTCTAAGAGTGTAGTGTTGGTTTGAGTCATTGGTACTACTATGAGATACTATGACATGGGTTATAGGGGGATATTGCTAGGAGACAGGTGTCTCTCTGCTCTCTGCCTGTGTTATCTGAGTCAGAGATGTACTACTTCAGTCCCAGCTTCAGACAGAGCCTCAGGAGCACAATCAGCCTGGCATCGTGTTTAATCACGCTTAGCATACATACAGGAAGGAGGAGGAAGTGGAGAGCCTGTCAATCATGACCAGGAAATTAAATAGGCCTATTCTCTAAAAGATGTAACAATGATATTGCTTATTACAGATCCTGAGTGGCGCAGTGGTCTAAGGCAAGAGGTGTCACTGCAGTCCCTGGTTCGAATCCAGGCTGCATCACATCCGGCCGTGATTGGGACTCCTATAGGGTGGCAGACAATTGGCTCAGCGTTGTCCGGGTTTGGCTGGGGTAGGCCGTCATTGTAAATAAGAATGTGTTCTTACCTGAATTGCCTAGTAAAATAAAGGTTAAATAAAAAAAAAATATATATATAAAAATAAAAAACTAGGAGTTGGATTGAGCTAGAAACATTTCTGATGTTCACAGCAGTTCCCAAATGTAGTAAAACGAAATTCCCTTTTTCAGGGCCCTGTCTTTCAAAGATAATTCGTAAAAATCCAAATAGATCTTCATTGTAAAGGGTTTAAACACTGTTTCCCATGCTTGTTCAATGAACCATAAACAATTAATGAACATGCACCTGTGGAACGGTCGTTAAGACACTAACAGGTTACAGACGGTAGACAATTAAGGTCACAGTTATGAAAACCTAGGACACTAAAGAAGCCTTTCTACTGACTCTGAAAAACACCAAAAGAAAGATGCCCAGGATCCCTGCTCATCTGCGTGAATGTGCCCGAGGCATGCTGCAAGGAGGCATGAGGACTGCAGATGTGGCCAGGGCAATACATTTCAATGTCCATACTGTGAGATGCCTAAGACAGCGCTACAGGGAGACAGGACGGACAGCTGATCGTCCTCGCAGTGACATCGGTACATCCGAACATCACACCTGCGGGACAGGTATAGGATGGCAACAACAACTGTTCGAATTACACCAGGAACGCACAATCCCTCCATCAGTGCTCAGACTGTCCGCAATAGGCTGAGAGAGGCTGGACTGAGGGCTTGTAGGCCTGTTGTAAGGCAGGTCCTCACCAGACATCACCGGCAACAACGTCAGCTATGGGCACAAACCCACCGTCGCTGGACCAGACAGGACTGTCAAAAAGTGCTCTTCACTGATGAGTCGCGGTTTTGTCTCACCAGGGGTGATGGTCGGAATCGCGTTTATTGTTGAAGGAATGAGCGTTACACCGAGGCCTGTACTCTGGAGCGGGATCGATTTGGAGGTGTAGGGTCCGTCATGGTCTGGGGCGGTGTGTTACAGCATCATCGGACTGAGCTTGTTGTCATTGCAGGCTATCTCAACGCTGTGCATTACAGGGAAGACATCCTCCTCCCTCATATGGTACCCTTTCTGCAGGCTCATCCTGACATGACCCTCCAGCATGACAACGCCACCACGAACAGAACGAGCAGTATGGCTGATTTTCTGCAAGATAGGAATGTCAGTGTTCTGCCTTGGCCAGCGAAGAGCCCGGATCTCAATCCCATTGAGCACGTCTGGGACCTGTTGGATTGGAGGGTGAGGGCTAGGCCCATTCCCCCCAGGAATGTCTGGAACTTGCAGGTGCCTTGGTGGAAGAGTGGAGTAAAATCTCACAGCAAGAACTGGCAAATCTGGTGCTGTCCATGAGGAGATGCACTGCAGTACATAATGCAGCTGGTGGCCACACCAGATACTGACTGTTACTTTTGATTTTGACCCCCCCTTTGTTCGGGGACACATGATTCCATTTATGTTAGTCACATGTCTGTGGAACTTGTTCAGTTTATGTCTCAGTTGTTGACTCTTATGTTCATACAAATATTTACACATGTTATGTTTGCTGAAAATGAATGCAGTTGACAGTGAGAGGACTTTTTTTTTTTTGCTGAGTTGATATGTGATATTGTCACATACACCGGATAGGTGCAGTGAAATGTGTTGTTTTACAGGGTCAGCAATTTCCCTCTTTTATTTTCAGATTCACATGTCACTTTATAATCATTATCCTTCAATAGGTATCACGTAAACATTTAACAGGTAAAGAATATTATCAGGAAAACACCCCTCAACATATAACTTTCTAATTACTGAGAGCACGCACCTGCTGGATAACTAATACGTACATATGGCACGTCTCGGTATGAATTTGTTTGAAAAGGTAAGCAACATAAACAAACATTATCAAACAGTCTGTGTTTGGCGCAAACTGAGGGACTAGCAAGCAATGGAGTGGAGTTTCCAAATGGACGGGAGCTCACCAGTACACATCATCACAAATCTTATCCCACACTGTTTCTGACCTTGAGGTGTTTCTTCTCTCTCTCTTCCAGTTTCTCTGTCTGAAGAACATCCGGACGTTCCTCAAGGTGTGCCACGACAAGTTTGGCCTGCGTAACAGTGAGCTGTTTGACCCATTTGACCTGTTCGATGTCAGGGATTTCGGCAAGGTGAGTGATGTTGGTGTTGAATGGAGGTCATTGTGGTTTGGGCGATGAGGCTGTGTGTGCAGCTATTGAAGTGTGGAGTGTTATGCCCTGCCCAATATCTTGGCTTACTCAGAAATGGGATCTATTTTCCCAATGTGATATAGAGTGCCTTCGGAAAGTATTCAGACCCCTTGATTTTTTCCACATTATGTTACATTACAGCCTTATTCTAAAATGGATCAAATACAAATCCTCAGCAATCTACACACAATACCCCATAATGACAAAGTGGAAACAGGTTTTTAGAAATGTTGCTAATTTAAAAAAAATAAAATAACAGAAATACCTTCTTTACATTCAGACCCTTTGCTATGAGACTCGAAATTGAGCTCAGGTGCATCCTGTTTCCATTGATCATACTTGAGATGTTTCTACAACTTGATTAGAGTACACCTGTGGTAAATTCATTTGATTGGACACGATTTGGAAAGGTGCAAACCTGTCTATATAAGGTCGCACAGTTGACAGTGCATGTCAGAGCAAAAACCAAGCCATGAGGTCGAATGAGTTGTCCGTAGAGCTCTGAGACAGGATTGTGTCGAGGCAAAGATCTGGGGAAGGGTACCAAAAAATGTCTGCAGCATTGAAGGTCCCCAAGAACACAGTAGTCTCCATCATTCTTCAATTAAAGAAGTTTGGAAACAGCAAGACTCTTCCTGGAGCTGGACGTCCGGCCAAACTGAGTAATCGGGGAGAAGGGCCTTAGTCAGGGAGGTGACCAAGAACCCGATGGTCACTCTGGTAGAGCTCTGCAGTTCCTCTGTGGAGATGGGAGAACCTTCCAGAAGGACACCCATCTCTGCAGCACTCCACTAATCAGGTCTTTATGGTAGAGTGGCCAGACGGAAGCCACTCTTCAGTAAAAGGCACATGACAGCCCGCTTGGAGTTTGCCAAAAGGCACCTAAAGGCTCTCAGACGATGATAAACAAAATTCTCTGGTCTGATATAACCTGGTTTTGCTTTGTCATTATGGGGTAATGTTATTATTTTATATACCTTTATTTAACTAGGCAAGGCAGTTAAGAACAAATTCTTATTTTCAATGACGGCCTAGGAATAGTGGGTTAATTGCCTTGTTCAAGGGCAGAACGACAGATTTTTACCTTGTCAGCTCAGGGATTCGATCTTGCAACCTTTCGGTTTCAAGTCTGACGCTCTAACCACTCGGCTACCTGCCGCTCAATATGTGTAGATTGATGAGGGGAAAAAAACACTTGAATCAATTTCAGAGTAAGGCTGTAACGTAACAAAATGTGGAAAAAGTCAAGGGGTCTGAATTCTTCCCGAATGCACTGTATATAAAATGCAACACTGTTGCTCCTGCAGAAAATAGATTGTGCCACTTGTATCTAAAAAGCGCTCTTGTTGGAATGATAAGCTTGCTGCTCTGTTGATTTCAATATGGGATGTTTTTGATGGATGAGATGTAATAGGGATATTAGTTACAGCTCACAGTCAGATCTGTCTGCTGTAGCAGCGGCCTATTGTGCATTTCAGCTATCAGAGCATACGGTGTCACACTTCAGGGTCAGCGCTTTGTGCATGTGTCAGTTAATGTGAATGTGTTTGGGTGAATATGTGTATCTTTGTTTTATGCCAGTGTGTGAGAAGACGGTTCATGGATTTTCCTGGAAGCTGTGTGTGTGTGTTTTGTCCACTTGCCCTTTGGGTATATTCATTCCGTCAATTATGTTACAAAACATTTCTTAAAAGGAAGTAAATTAAATCATACAGGGAAGGACCAACCTGAATTTGTCCAAATGAAGCTCTTGTTTTGTTTGGACTAATGAGAACTGTTTGGACTAATTATTACACCCTTAGAGTGTGTGTGTGATTCGTGTGTGATCCAGGGCACGTTAACCTGGACGCCTCTCTTTACAGCTAATCCAATTTACCATGAACCAACTCAGTGCGTTCCATGGGGGAGTGCTGAGATCTCGCCAGGCTATTGGGTCATATATGTAGTGCCAAGCAGTGGAGTCTTCTGAGGGGAGGACGGCTCATAATAATGTCTGGAACGGAGCAAATGGAATGGCATCCAACACATGAAAAGCATACCACACATTTGATAGCATTCCACCGATTCCACTCTAGTCATTACCACATGCCCATTTGTCCCTATTAAGGTGCCACCAACCTCCTGTGATTCCAATGTACAGTTGTGGCCAAAAGTTTTGAGAATGACACAAATATTAATTTTCACAAAGTCTGCTGCCTTAGTTTGTATGATGGCAATTTGCATATACTCCAGAATGTTATGAAGAGTGATCAGATGAATTGCAATTAATTGCAAAGTCCCTCTTTGCCATGCAAATTAACTGAATCCCCCAAAAACATTTTCACTGCATTTCAGCCCTGCCACAAAAGGACCAGCTGACATCATGTCAGTGATTCTCTCGTTAACACAGGTGTGAGTGTTGACGAGGACAAGACTGGAGATCACTCTGTCATGCTGATTGAGTTCGAATAACAGAATGGAAGCTTCAAAAGGAGGGTGGTGCTTGGAATCATTGTTCTTCCTCTGTCAACCATGATTACCTGCAAAGAAACACATGCCGACATCATTGCTTTGCACAAAAGGGCTTCACAGGCAAGGATATTGCTGCCAGTAAGATTGCTAAATCAACCATTTATCGGATCATCAAGAACTTCAAGGAGAGCGGTTCAATTGTTGTGAAGAAGGCTTCAGGGTGCCCAAGAATGTGCAGCAAGCACCAGGACCGTCTCCTAAAGTTGATTCAGCTGCGGGATTGGTGCACCACCACTACAGAGCTTGCTCAGGAATTGCAGCAGGCAGGTGTGAGTGCATCTGCACGCACAGTGAGGCGAAGACTTTTGGAGGGTGGCCTAGTGTCAAGGGCATGAAAGAAGCCACTTCTCTCCAGGAAAAACATCAGGGACAGACTGATATTCTGCAAAAGGTACAGGGATTGGACTGCTGAGGACTGGGGTAAAGTAATTTTCTCGGATGAATCCCCTTTTCAATTGGTTGGGCCATCCTGAAAAAAGCTTGTCCGGAGAAGACAAGGTGAGCGCTACCATCAGTCCTGTATCATGCCAACAGTAAAGCATCCTGAGACCATTCATGTGTGGGGTTGCTTCTCAGCCAAGGGAGTGGGCTGATTAACAATTTTACCTAAGAACACAGCCATGAATAAAGAATGGTACCAACACATCCTCTGAGAGCAACTTCTCCCAACCATCCAGGAACAGTTTGGTGACGAACAATGCCTTTTCCAGCATGATGGAGCACCTTGCCATCAGGCAAAAGTGATAACTAAGTGGCTCGGGGAACAAAACATCGATATTTTGGGTCCATGGCCAGGAAACTCCCCAGATCTTAATCCCATTGAGAACTTGTGGTTAATATTCAAGAGGCGGGTAGACAAACAAAAATCCACAAATTCTGACAAACTCCAAGCATTGATTATGCAAGAATGGGCTGCCATCAGTCAGGATGTGGCCCAGAAGTTAATTGACAGCATGCCAGGGTGGATTGCAGAGGTCTTGAAAAAGAAGGGTCAACACTGCAAACATTGACTCTTTGCATCAACTTCATGTAATTGTCAATAAAAGCCTTTGACACTTATGAAATGCTTGTAATTATACTTCAGTATTCCATAGTAACATCTGACAAAAATATCTAAAGACACTGAAGCAGCAAACTTTGTGGAAATTAATATTTGTGTCATTCTCAAAACTTTAGCCACAACTGTATACTGTGATGCTTGGATTTTGTTTGGTCTTTTGCACTGTTGTATCTAGGTGGAATGAGTCAGGTCAGGGGTGTTTATTGATGCTGTAAATGGCCTTCCAGGGCTGAAGTTTGAGGTGTGTGGAAATGTCTGATTGGGAACAGGTTTGAATTTGTTACAGGACATACTTTAATGTTCACAGTGACTATAATCAGACCCTCTGGCCATGTCATCCAGGCTTTATTGGCATTTAACCCCATGAAAATCTTCATCTGACAGCAATATGGACATGGACGAGTCAAAGAGAGAGAGAGAGAGAGGGCGGGAGGGATAGAGAGCGGGATTGAAAAAGAAAGAGGCCTGTCATTTGGCGTGTTGTAGATGAACCAGAGGACAATGCCTGAGAGTCAATGAGCTCACGGTAAACAATATTAAAATGGGGCACCAGTCAGAATCAATCACACACACCCTCCACATGTCAATTTGGAAATTGCATTTTGCATGGTCTCAGAGGTAGCGGGCTTGTCTTCTCATTGATTTTCCATTAAGGGCAAGCATCACATTATAATATATTGAAGTGAGCAGATCCCCTCTAATGTGGCTTACATTTAAATGTGTGTGTATGGGTGTGTGTGTATGGGTGTGTGTGCATGCGTGCCCTGTAAGCCAAAGATAAAGGAGGGTATTTTTCTTGTTATAGAAAGGCTCATATCACTCAGTGATGCTTTACTTCCCACTCCTTTGTTTCCTTGTGATGAAAGCAGGATAAACTGAACTTTGTTTATCTTAAACAATTTGACTTCTCTTCATGTTTTATAATGCTCAGCACCACATACATTTCCGTTGTATACACATTATTTCTCGTACATTACCATATACAAATAAGATCGTCAAAACACTTAATGCATAGCCATGTTGATGAAAAGGATGATTGAGAACCAACCTGGGAGACAGAGAGATGTCTCATCCCTTTCTCATCCCTGCCATCTCCCTTACCTTCTGGGATGTCTTCCGCTCTGTGGGTTTGTCGAACACCAACACTAGCTTCAAAGTGCCTCTACACTGTCTTAATACACAGAGGAGCCCAGCAGCATTCCAACAAGTCAGTCAGTAAGCTGCAGATGGCTCAGCTTAGTTTAGTTTATTAATTCGACCATTTAAAAAAAACAAGCACACATAAAACTTAGAAGCCATCTTAACCCAAAATCATACATTTCAGAGAGGATAGAGAGAGAGAGGAGTATGGGAAAATGGGGGTATGGGTTAGAGGGGGTGGGATGCATCTGATCTAGATTAATCAGCTTTGTCTCCTCCTCTTCATCCTCTCATATGTCCACATTGACTGACTGTCAGGGTCAACAGAGGTCACCCCCCCCCAACCCGGTCCTTTTCCCTCACTCTAATGATGGCCTCTCCTGGGCCCCACTGCTGCAGCAGGCAATTGCCCCCTCAGACCCTCCTCCCACTCCCCTCTCAGTGCCCTGGTTCTGGGTTGTTGAAACAGATGGACCCCCCCTCAAACCTTCTCCCCATTCCCCCTCTCTCCTCCACACATTCGTCCACAATACCCTCCTCCTGCACCCCAACCCCCCTCTCACCACGATCACACCTTTCTCACCTGGGATAGAGCCCCTCGTTCCCCCACCCCACCCATTATATATTCATTATGGCATCATTAGTGTTGAAAATAGCTTATTACAGTAGACCCAGGAGAACACTTGCCTCTAAAGGCTCCCTCCACTACCTCCAAACCCAACAGCCTTGATTTTCTACCTTTTAATTAGCTTCCCAGATAAACATGTCTGTCATTTAAATGACATGGCAGTCAGTTTGTTTGGCTGTAGAGATGATGTCTGTAATTAGACTACACCTGTTAACCATCTATCAGTATTGGTTGATTTCATGTCTGTCTGTGACTGGGGGGCGATGATGAGAGATGGACGATCTGACAGCCAACTGCACTGTCATCTTATTTACCCATACGGGGGGAAAAAAATAAAATAATAAAAATATTTCGATACATTTTTTAGTGTACATGTGAAATATTTAAAATTGTCAAAATAATGTCAAAAACTTTTATTTAATACATTTGAAATACATTCCACCATATATTATGGAATGTATTTAAAATGTATATATACATGTATGTAAAATGTATTTAAATATATTTCCAAATACATTCTGAAATACATTAAAGAATATATTTTCAGATGTATTTATCAATATATTTGGAAATGTTTTGCAAAATATATTCCAACATGCATTTGTAAGAAATTTGTGTTTTTATTCAAATATATGGCAAATTTGGCCAAATCATACTGTAATGAAATGGTGACTGTCTTAACAATAAAACTTTAGTAGGCTCTTTGGTATCACAAATGTGGCCAAAAATCACTAAGATAAAGCCATGCCCCCAACAAGCCACGCTCCAAGTCTTCAAATGACAGTACATTTAGTCAAAAATGCATTTTTATTGTACTTGACACATTCCAAAAACACTAACATGCATTTAAATGACAAAAATAAATGACTCCTTCATGTGCATATGACAAATAAACAAACTAACTTGACGAGAGCATTGCAACCAACGTCCAATGGGAAGAACTTAGCGTGTACTGGGTCATTCCACGAAGTTAGTGCCTTTTGTGTTCCTTTGATGTGTTGAGTAAAAATCATGCTTTTGTATGTGTTCTGTTATATCTCTAAATCAACTAATGACATCAAGCCACAGCCAGCCAATTACAGACACCTGTGTGTGTCCTATATATAAACTATATAAACTAGTGACCTAGTGTTTGTCATTATACCCTGATGAAGACAGTCTGTCTTCATTATACCCTGATGAAGACAGTCTGTCCAAACGCTGGTTATTACATTATGGCATCTGAGCTCCTAGTGTGAGGCTCTCCTTTTCTTTTTCAAGTAGAAATAATGCACCAGTATTGAATTTCAAAGCCTGTTATATGAATTAAGGTGCCCTTTAATATAGACCACATGGAGAATTCAATCAATTTGATATTCAGTATGAATAAAGACTTGCTAAAGTGGCACAATGCAGCATTTTGACGTGCCCCTCTGTGACTTCAAGGAAGATTTTAACCCCAACATTTCTCACTTTCCACCGTCATTGTAAGGTCCTAATTATGTCGTTGATTCGACAAAGGTATTTGTGAAGATCACTATTTATTTCATGTTATTAGTGATTCTGTCCCTCATTTTAAGGTCAACCCTGTTATGTGGTCTCTTTTTTGGCAGTTTTCAGGTGTTTTTTGGTGTAAAACTGAGGGGGTCGAGCATAACACATCAACTCTGTTAACCATAGATAGACAGGCAAGAAATAAAATAAATGGTGAATCATGCATTCAATTGCCCCTCTCTGTTGCACACAACAAACTTCCATTCCTCCTGTCACAAGGGGATTCATGGCTGATTTAACTAGTAATTACCAGCTGGAGTGCCACTCAAGTGGATTTTTACCAGATGTGGTATTTCCACTTCCCACCTGGTTACGAACACACCATAACAAGAGAGAGCAATAGTTTTTGCTAAAAATAACAGCCTAGTGCTCAATCTCTTATTTAATTAAGCTGAAGAGAGGCACTTATTATAGTCTCTTTTTTTAACTCTTGGGATGTTTTTTATGAAGTTGAATGTGCTCTTTATGACCATGTTAAAATTTTGTCAAATCTAAAGGTTTGTTTTTACTCACCATCACAATTAAAATTTATATCACTGCCAAAGTTTTGCCTTGGTGGCCCCAAAAAGTATCTCCATTGATCAATTTCTAAAGAGTAATTTAAGAAGCCTCATTAGGAAGCACTTTGGCCACCCTGTAGACTAGATGTCATAGCCAAGCATTTCTGGAATATTGTCAGGCATTACATTAATTTGAGAAAATATGCAAATGTAGATATATGTATTTGAAATGCATTTTTCTTTAAATTTGTATGGGTAGGCAAAGCATCATTCTTTAAAACGCAGACAGCGTAGGTAGTTTATATTCTTTCTACACAAAACTTAGTTTGAATCGTGACTGATTCATGGACTAGCTGGGCTTTCAGACTGCAGTTCTTTGAATTGATATTGTGGCATCAAGGTGAATGGCATTTTATAGTGGCTGTGTGCAAACCTGTCTGACTGGCTGTGCAATGAGAATAAGCCCAGAGATGAAGGCTTGAAGCAACACATACTTTACTAAAGTAACCTGAAGGACAGTGGGACAATTTACAGTCAAACGCATTGCAATTATGTGCAAATCTCTTTCAGAGGCATCCCACTCTACATCAAAATTGCCATTGTTGTGAGTTTGAATCAGGGAACAGAGTTGGAAGTAGGCAACATTCAGACAACGAAGGACTCAGTCTCTCAAGAGAAAGAATGTTTGTCTTGGCTGTGTAGATGTGTCCCTTGGTTGTCATGCCAGCAGTGAGGAGAAGAAATGGGGTCAGGTAGGACAGGATGCTATTGGCTAAATGACTCTGCTTGGGTGGAGAAAGAGAAAAGGGAAAAGGATAATGATGGAGGGAGGAGGAAGAGTGGAGGGGACACTGCAACCACCAGACACCAGTCTTTCCCAATTCATTTGAGCAAACTGCTTTCTTTCAGCTTCAATTTATCTCTCTCTTCTCTCATATCCATCTCTTCCTCCTTCTCTCACTCTCTCTCTCGCTTTCTCCTCTCTCTCTCTCGTGCTTTCTCCTTTCTCTCTCTCTCTCTCTCCCCTCTGTCTCTCATTTCTTTCCAGTCGACCCCACCCTCTCTGTTCATTGAGTGTGTTGTGATAAGTCTTAGCTACCAGCTGTAGCCATTGTGTAGACTCTGAGACGGTGTCGGTGTGATGTGATTCTGCAGTCTGCCAAGGTAGATTCCAACCTCACTCTGGGCCTTGCCCCTCACTGACCAGCCACATGCCTCTGGCCCTGGCCCAAGGCTGCCAGTGTCTATTCAGGGGATTATGGCTGGCCAGAAGTGAGGGACTAGTTATCAAGGAAACTGCAGCCTGCATTTAATAGGATGCTTCACTTTATGTGCTTGTTATTTACAGTATTGTATATCCAGTTTGCCTGAATAAGCAGGTCAGATAGATAGATAATAGTGGATTCTACTAGTAATCAGGAGTTATGTAAACTCAGCTATAAATAATGAAAACTGTTGCAGTGAAGGGGAAGTTAGAGGGCATGAATGAAGCATTGTGCCTCAGAGTCAGTTTCAGACTGGGGAGAGGAACACTGAACACAGTTTTAAACTGGTGTCGAATTAAATTATTCTGGCAGTGCCAAATGTAATAATAATATCCAATATTAATTTAGTAACATTGTGAAGTCAAATAGTGAACAACATGTCCGGACTCGAGCAATAAGTCGTTGTCCCTCTTCCCCATCTCCCACAGTGAGCAGCCAACCTAAGCCCTTACCATCATGGCTCCTAGCTCTGGCCAGCGCTGGGCCCAGCTGTGATATGTGGGGAAATTCGAGGCCCCCAGCAGAGTCTATGTAGGGGATAACCTTTTGTTTGAGTCTCAGTGGATCAGTGCCACTGACATCTATATCTTCATAGCCTTACCTAATAGGAAGGAACATGAACTTGTTTTCAAAGCAGAGACGCCTGTGGTCTATCATGGAGGTCTATGCAACCAAGTATGAGAAGTGGAAGCAGTGGCAGGTGCAATCTTCAAGGAACATTGATGAGAAGAACCTCTTAGTTAAAAAGATTCCCCGGGACTTTTGTATACTTTTTAGCCATTAGTTCTGAATGTAGCACTCATGAGCCAAAAGTGTTCACCGAAAATTCCGTACTACGTCAAATACTGTGAGTGTAGACATATGCACCATCTCATTGCTCTCTCTCTCTCTGCTGTGTGTGTAGACATATGTACCATGTCATTGCTCTCTCTCTCTCTGCTGTGTGTGTAGACATATGTACCATGTCATTGCTCTCTCTCTCTGCTGTGTGTGTAGACATATGTACCACGTCATTGCTCTCTCTCTCTGCTGTGAGTGTAGACATATGTACCATGTCATTGCTCTCTCTCTCTCTGCTGTGTGTGTAGACATATGTACCACGTCATTGCTCTCTCTCTGCTGTGTGTGTAGACATATGTACCACGTCATTGCTCTCTCTCTCTCTGCTGTGTGTGTAGACATATGTACCACGTCATTGCTCTCTCTCTCTCTGCTGTGTGTGTAGACATATGTACCACGTCATTGCTCTCTCTCTCTCTGCTGTATGTGTAGATATATGTACCACGTCATTGCTCTCTCTCTCTCTGCTGTGTGTGTAGACATATGTACCACGTCATTGCTCTCTCTCTCTCTGCTGTGTGTGTAGACATATGTACCACGTCATTGCTCTCTCTCTCTGCTGTGTGTGTAGACATATGTACCACGTCATTGCTCTCTCTCTCTCTGCTGTGTGTGTAGACATATGTACCACGTCATTGCTCTCTCTCTCTGCTGTGTGTGTAGACATATGTACCACGTCATTGCTCTCTCTCTCTCTGCTGTGTGTGTAGACATATGTACCACGTCATTGCTCTCTCTCTCTCTGCTGTGTGTGTAGACATATGTACCACGTCATTGCTCTCTCTCTCTGCTGTGTGTGTAGACATATGTACCACGTCATTGCTCTCTCTCTCTCTGCTGTGTGTGTAGACATATGTACCACGTCATTGCTCTCTCTCTCTGCTGTGTGTGTAGACATATGTACCATGTCATTGCTCTCTCTCTCTGCTGTGTGTGTAGACATATGTACCACGTCATTGCTCTCTCTCTGCTGTGTGTGTAGACATATGTACCACGTCATTGCTCTCTCTCTCTCTGCTGTGTGTGTAGACATATGTACCACGTCATTGCTCTCTCTCTCTCTGCTGTATGTGTAGATATATGTACCACGTCATTGCTCTCTCTCTCTGCTGTGTGTGTAGACATATGTACCACGTCATTGCTCTCTCTCTCTCTGCTGTGTGTGTAGACATATGTACCACGTCATTGCTCTCTCTCTCTCTGCTGTGTGTGTAGACATATGTACCACGTCATTGCTCTCTCTCTGCTGTGTGTGTAGACATATGTACCACGTCATTGCTCTCTCTCTGCTGTGTGTGTAGACATATGTACCACGTCATTGCTCTCTCTCGCTCTGCTGTGAGTGTAGACATATGTACCACGTCATTGCTCTCTCTCTGCTGTGTGTGTAGACATATGTACCATGTCATTGCTCTCTCTCTCTGCTGTGTGTGTAGACAAATGTACCACGTCATTGCTCTCTCTCTGCTGTGTGTGTAGACATATGCGCCATGTCATTGCTCTCTCGCTCTGCTGTGTGTGTAGACATATGTACCACGTCATTGCTCTCTCTCTCTGCTGTGTGTGTAGACATATGCGCCATGTCATTGCTCTCTCGCTCTGCTGTGTGTGTAGACATATGTACCACGTCATTGCTCTCTCGCTCTGCTGTGTGTGCATCTTTCTAGCTGTCACGCAAATGATGAGGCTCGGAAGCTCATTGGCTAGAACTCGAGTTGGCCCACGTTGGGGGAAAATGGCCCAGCACAGCTTCCAGAAAAACATTCGCTTTCAAACTATGGATTTTGTGTCTAAAACAGTAAATTATACATGTATGAACTACATATTGACAAATCCAGTCCAATAAAGACTTAGTAGTCGCCAAAGTTCCGGAGCATGTCTTTAAGTTCTGGATGGGAAGAGTGGCTGACGAAGACTTCTTCCTCTTCATCGAGAGATGCTGCACCATTCTACAGCCAGCTTTGAAGCCATATATCAGTATGGTATCTGGTACTGAGTGAGAAAGTACAGGGTGAAAATGAAGAGGGGAAGGTTGGGA
Organism: Salvelinus fontinalis; assembly: GCF_029448725.1. Taxonomy (NCBI): domain Eukaryota; kingdom Metazoa; phylum Chordata; class Actinopteri; order Salmoniformes; family Salmonidae; genus Salvelinus; species Salvelinus fontinalis. The sequence goes on along the minus strand of NC_074674.1, from coordinate 34,274,060 downwards.
GAGCTGTTAGTGGTGCCGAACGAAATCGCTTTGGGCCCCTACAGTAGTAGGAGTTTCTACCCCGGACAGGCCCTACGCTGCTTCATCTGCAACATTGCTGGCCACCAAGCTAAAGAATGAACAACCATCAAGTGTTGGCGCTGTGGATCCCTGTCCACAAGGGCAGAGAATGCAACAACACCAGCAAATGCACCCTATGTGATAAAGATGGTCACTTCTTCTTCGACTGCCCAGAGTCCTATGCATATTGGGCGAGCGGCTGAGGGAGAAAGGAAGAGGAAGACCGTACAGAACCATCTAGAGCCCCACCAGCAGAGAGACGACAGGCAGCTTCCAGCGAAGACGACTAATGATAGTGAGTACACCTTCCTGATAGCGAGATCAACATAGGTGACTGGTCATCCAACGGGGACTCAGAAGGAGTAGGCCAACACGACTGCTCAACCTGTCATGCGACATCACACCCCACCATCTACAGGTAATGCAAAAATAAACTACAGTAGTCCTACATAGTATGTCACCAAATATTCTCTGATGATGCCACATCTAATTAACATCTTTACATAGTCTATGTGGAATTCAGTAAAGTAAAATAAGAAGGAGACGAGAGAGACACAAAAACCTAGGCTGACGGTAGAGACGATAGAGACACCCTGAGACACAAAAACAAAGGCTGACGATAGAGACACCCTGAGACACAAAACCAAGGCTGATATTATATTTGAAAGATCTAACAGACATTGAACAAGTTAAAAGTATGGGTCATGTCTATGGTCTCTAAAGGTAAATAATGTCTGTGGTCTCTAAAGGTAAATAATGTCTGTGGTCTCTAAAGGTAAATAATGTCTGTGGTCTCTAAAGGTAAATAATGTCTGTGGTCTCTACAGGTAGATGGAGGCGATGGAGTATGATTATTATTTATTTATTTTACCCCCCTTTTCTCCCCAATTTCGTCATATCCAATTGGTAGTTACAGTCTTGTCCCATCGCTGCAACTCCCGTACGGACCCCGGAGAGGCGAAGGTCGAGAGCCGTGTTTCCTCCAAAACACAATCCCGGCCAAGCTGCACTGCACCAATGTGTCGGAGGAAACACTGTACATCTGGCGTCCGTGTCAGCGTGCACTGCGCCCGGCCCGCAAGAGTCGCTAGAGCGTGATGGGACAAGGTCCTCCTGGCCTGGCCAGGCCAAACCCTCCCCTAACCCGGACGACGCTGGGCCAATTGTGCGTCGCCTCAAAGGTCTCCCAGTCGCGGCCGGCTGCGACACAGCCCGGTATCGAACCAGGATCTGTAGTAACGCAGCTAGCACTGTGATGCAGGGCCTTAGACCGCTGCGCCTCTCGGGAGGCCCCGGAGTAGGAAATTATTCCTGGGAGGTTGATAGTCACAGACGTTTCCTTGAATGTTGACGAAATAAGACTAATAAATATTTATACCGCTCAGGACAAAACAAAAAATAGAATGCTGTTTATGAAATGAAGAGAACATCTATGCCTGGAGTATACAGTCATAATAAGAAGTTATTTTAATACCGTAACAGAAGCAAACGACCAGGAGGTAAGAACAGCATTTAAATGAACTGCCAAAGGGAAAATAGCACAAAAATTGTAAGAAGATTTTAATTTGAAAGACTTCTTCAGAGAACTCTTCCCAAACCAATTTGGATACACGTGGGCCGACCAAGGTACTAAAACCCAAATTGACTGCATCTACATTTCAAAGGAAATTAATGTTTTAAATTACCAGACATTATATTTGATTAACTCAGACCATTTAGGAGTCAAATTAGAACTAGTACTACCCAGAGAAAAACTAAAACCTACTGGAATATGAACAAAGTAATGAACTGTTAAATGAACTGTAAGAAGAAATGAACCCCCCAAGTTCACTGGCTTTTGGCTTCTGTTCCAGACCACCCCGAGGCTCTGTCCTCTCTCAATCTTTCCATCACCCTCCATGTCCAGAGATCCTCAGAGATCCTGTCTGTCCCTCTTCCTCCGACACCTGGACATCCCTGTCCTTCCTCAGCGGACACCTCTCAGTCCCTCTCCCCGTCTCCCCCCGTCCGTGTCCCCTCCTCTACCTGCTGTATGTCTCTCCATCATCAGGAGAACACACGTTTTTACATAAAGCTGCCAAGGAACAATCTATTATTCATTCCAAACGGCACACTCCTGATGATAATTATCCAGCCATGAATTATAGATGGCAAGTTCCCTCCCCCTTTAGGATCCCCCCCCCCCTCCTCCCACGGCCTCATTAGTCGTTGTCTTGTTACCGTCATTCCTGCAGAAACAGGTGGTTGCTGGGCGATGGCTGTTGTCTGGGATACCGGTGCTGGTACTGCTCAGGGCTGGTGATGCTATCTTGAAATGGATTCAGAATAGGGGCAGTTCAGTATGTGTTTCTGTTGTTGGTCAGCTGGTTGTTCAGAAGACAATGGAAATATGGTATGTTACAAATGTAGGACATTTACGTTGGTCGCCATCATTGACAAATCATATACATGTGGGTCGTCCAGTCTAATGGATGTACAGATAAGCTGGCTTCTGGCAAGCAGATGTCCAGATATGTTAATCTGATATACATGTATATTCAGCCTCTCATGAAGAACATCCAGCTGTCACTCGGAGAACACCTGTGCCATGATTCCACAGTGTCTGTCTGTATTTGTACAGTAATGCCAGTGAAGCCTATATCAACCATTTTAGAATGGTGCTTCTCAACACAGGAGCAATAATAACCTGCAAATTAGTTTCCTCAGAATTAGCTATGTGTCTGTTTCTCTCAACACTGTCTAATTCTGACAGAATTCGACAGCCACAGCCGTTCAATTCCACCAGGAGCAGAAAACTAATGTGCCGTATGAAATGGTTTTATTGAGATCTAAAAGCCCTGTACAGTCAAATTCCTCTTGTGGAAATAATTTCCTTCCTTTGTTTGGCAATCTGAATGTAGTAGCAGACACAATGGGAATGGTTCAGGGCCCCGGCTCCACCTAGCTCTTTGAGGATTCTCAGCACACCGTTCGGCAGTGCTGTCTGTCCAGAGGCAGCAGAGGTATACCAAACTCTGACTCTGGGCTGTGATTCGCTGGCCGGCCCTTCAGACAGCAGACACTTGTGTCCCTCCCTCCTTGACTGCTTGTGGTTGTGCGTGGCTCTGGAGCACAGCGGGAGTAAAGAGGGGGCGTCGGGGAGGATAGGCCCCCCACAGGGAGAAGCGTTTGTGAATTCCACGCTGGCAGCATGCACTCTCATTATTTCTCCTCCCCCACTTTCTCCCTCTCTCTGCGGCCCCACAGACACCATTATGATGGACAGGTACACTCTCTCAGGAATCACCTGCATGGAAAAGGGGAAAAGAACCAACTCGGGAACCTGTCCTCTTAAATTTTTCATCACAGAGGGATTATTTTTCATATGCTGTTGAATGGAATGATAAACCCACCAGCCTCACAGTTTACCGTATAGCCTACAGTGTGTGTCTGAGTGTTGGGCCCAAAAATGGGCTATGACCATGCAGCCTCTATAGGCTATATATTAAATATATGATGATCCACACTCCCTCCATTTTGCAACTGTAAAAGGTACCTCACACTATCATAATGGGGCAAACTGCTCGATTCCAGGTATGCAATTACAAAGCAATTAAACTATGTATCGTCATTATATATAGTGTTTTCACTAGAGTAATTACTGCATAACTACAGGTACAGTATAAGATAAATAAAGTATTACCTATTCCATTTGGAGAGAATTGGCATTCAGAAAGTAAACTGTCAAAGCAGCTTAGGCTCATTACAAAATAGTATTACACAGGATGGATTATCGTTCATCCTTTTTACTTAACCGTGTGTCGCAAGAGTTACCAAAGGACACGTCACACTATGTGTCTTTTCTTTCTTCACGATTGCACCCTCATTGGCTCTTTGTTCTCCTGGGGTTGTGATTGACAATGCTGTCAGCCAGTAAGCAGGGAATCCTGCTGGATTCTAGAGCAGTGACTGGTCAGGTGACAATGACCCTGGCCATGCTGCTGTGAGGAGCACAGTGGAGCACATTCAGCTTTGTGACCAAAGCCTTATAACTGTAATCCCTAAATCCTTCTCCAAAACCTCAATCACACAAATAAACAACTACAGCTGTTTACATCAAGTCAGGATGTGAAAATCACTGGAAAGGCTATTTTTACTCAGATGGGTCACCCCTACAGCCATTGGGTCAGCCAGGCAAATATAACAGGAATTGTTATGGTTGTGTTTTCCAAAATATTGAAAGGGAAATAATAATTTGAGTGTATCGGGACACAGAGCACGCTCTCTATAACCTTCATATACGGTTACAGTCTTTAATGATCAGCAGAGCTTCAAGGAAGGAGACAGTCTGACAGTTAGACAGTGTTTCAGAGCAGCCCACTGTCATAACCATGTAAATACTAGTGGATCTAATTGCATAAAGGTTGGGACTGCTGAATCTAATGCCCTCTGATACCCGCTATCAAAGATAAAATGTAAATGATCATGAATTCATGACTTAGTCCCCCTATTACCCATGGTATGTATTATAGACAGCAGTAGGCTAATGCTGGACTGGAATACTAAGGGCCAGCAGCACAATGCTAGATGTAATGTGGACTACTCCACTCCATCCTATTTCTCATTTGGGGATCCTATTTAATCCACTCCTCATCCTCCTCTCCTCCGCCCCTTCTCCTCCTCTCCCTGTGAGATTATCAGTGTGTGGTGTGAACGCTTAATACACTCCTCCCTCTCTCTCCTTCTCTCTGTGTCTCATAAACTCTCTCCATCGCCGACTGTCTCCCTCTATCTTTGTTTCCCATCTTCCATGTTAGTCTTTCTGTTACGGTTATTGAATTTGACCCGGGGCTATAGTTTGCATTTGCTGTTAAGTGCTGTGTTTTACACAGCTGATAAAGCTTGTGTAGAAGGCTAGCGATGCAGTGTTGTGTAGTGTTGTATAGCCTGTCGGGTGTTGGTGGAGCCGTATTGGAGAGTGTGCTAAACTGCTGCCCCCCTCCGCCTCCGTGCCTCTCCTCATTTCTCACCCTGCAGGTGTCCCCTAGCAGGTAGTAATAATGCCCAGCCTTGTACTGTCAATCACCGTATTCTTATCAGCAAACTCAGCAGCCCTGGTTTCTCAAATGACTGCCTCGGCTGGTTCACCAACTACTTCTCAGATAGAGTTCAGTGTGTCAAATCGGAGGGCCGGTTGTCCGGACCTCTGGTGGTCTCCATGGGGGTACCACAGGGTTCAATTCTCGGGCCGACTCTTTTCTCTGTATATATCAACGATGTCGCTCTTGCTGAGGGTGATTCCCTGATCCACCTCTACGCAGATGACACCATTCTGTATACATCTGGCCCTTCTTTGGTCACTGTGTTAACAAACCTCCAATCGAGCTTCAATGCCATACAACACTCATTCCGTGGCCTCCAACTGCTCTTAAACACTAGTAAAACTAAATGCATGCTTTTCAACCAATCGCTGCCCGCACCCTCCCGCCCGACTAGCATCACTACTCTGGACGGTTCTGACTTAGAATATGTGGACAACTACAAATACCTAGGTGTCTGGCTAGACTGTAAACTCTCCTTCCAGACTTATATTAAACATCTCCAATCCCAAATGAAATCTAGAATCGGCTTCCTATTTCGCATCAAAGCCTCCTTCACTCACGCTGCCAAACATACCCTCACAAAACTGACTATCCTACCGATCCTCGACTTCGGCGATGTCATTTACAAAATAGCCTCCAACACTCTACTCAGCAATCTGGATGCAGTCTATCACAGTGCCCTCCGTTTTGTCACCGAAGCCCCATATACTACCCAACCCTGCGACCTGTGTGCTCTTGTTAGCTGGCCCTCGCTACATATTCGTCGCCAAACCCACTGGCTCCAGGTCATCTATAAGTCTTTGCTAGGTAAAGCTCCACCTTATCTCAGCTCACTGGTCACCATAACAACACCCACCCATAGCACGCGCTCCAGCAGGTATATCTCACTGGTCATCCCCAAAGCCAACACCTCATTTGGCCACCTTTCCTTCCAGTCTCTGTTGCCAATGACTGGAATGAATTTCAAAAATCGCTGAAGTTGGAGACTTATATCTCCCTCACTAACTTTAAGCATCAGCTATCTGAGCAGCTTACTGATCGCTGCAGCTGTACACAGCCCATCTGTAAATGCCCATCCAATCTACCTACCTCATCCCCATATTTTTTTATAAACTTTTTTGCTCTTTTGCACACCATTATTTCTACTTGCACATCATCATCTGCACATCTATCACTCCAGTGTTAATTAGCTAAATTGTAATTACTTTGCTACTATGGCCTATTTATTGCCTTACCTCCTCACGCCATTTGCACACACTGTATATAGACCTTTTCTATTGTGTTATTGACTGTACGTTTGTTTATTCCATTAGTAACTCTGCATTGTTGTTTTTGTCGGACTGCTTTGCTTTATCTTGGCCAGGTCGCAGTTGTAAATTGGTTAAATAAAGGTGAAATTTAAAAACGAAAATGAAAAAAATCCCATCTTAGGCTCTCATCTCTGAAAGTCTGTGTCGGTCTACACCTAGGGCAATTTATGTTAACCTTGAATAGATAGCCTACATATGTATGTGTTTAATATTTGTTTGTTCAAGGCTTCCCACACGCTGCCCCCATCCTGACTGCCTTGGTTCCAATTACACTGGAAGCCCCATACCTGTTCATCATCTCCCCCTGGCCAGGGCAACTCTCTAACCAGACTATGCCAGACACATCATTATGGAGATTCTAGAGAAGATTGACAAAGAGATAGGAGAGAGACAGAGAAAGACAGAGAAAGTGTTTGCTTTGGCTCAGTGAGGTTGGCAAGGCTGAGAGAAGAAAGGGAATTAGACTTCCCTTGGATAACCCCCTGGCAGAGAGAGAGAGAGAGACTCTATTTCTTGGCTCAGCTCTGTGCCCTGTGATGAGGCCAGGGAGAGTGGTTTTAGTGTTGTTGACACCAGGGAGCAGAGAGAGCTAATGGGGACACTGGGACTGTGTCACTCACAACAATCAATAACCCCTCTCCCGTCTAAAAGCAGAGTTTTTTCTGTGTGTGTGTTTTGTAATGGTTTATAGGAGCAGAGTAATGCTCATTGTTCAAGATGTTTTTGGTTTCAGTTTTTCTTCCCAAAAAATACTTTGGAGTTTTTAAGCTATGCAGCTAGTGATGCCAAACTATGCACAACCAACTAGCGTTACCCGGAATGGAAGCATAAACAGGTCTCCACTCTCCAGTTCCTCACACCTACAGCACAGCAGGGCTCCAACATCCACAGAGAAACAGAAAGAGTGTTTTCTGAATATTATCCACACAGTGGGGACTTTGTGTGCCGCTGGTTGGCACTCTCAGGCCTCCTATACTCCATGTTTCCAGCCTGAACAGAACAGCTAGTCTTTGTGTGGCCACGACATTTGCTACATTGTCAGATCAGATGCATGTAGTCAGTGCCATTATTTGTCTTCATTGAAGAAAAGCTGCATGTTCCATAGGAGACAAGTCATTAACACAATCACACATAGACCCATAGTAATGTCTCTGTCATAAAGAGAAACAGACCAACCTCAGAACAAGCCTAAACATATCCCCAAACAAACACAGGAATGTATTCAGACAGGAACATGTGTGTGTATTACGTCCTCAAGCGCTGTTGAACAACATTTATAAAGGAAGACATCTCTGGATAGTCCCCCAAGCGAAGAATTGGCACGGCTGCACTCTCAGCTCCACAGAACTGCATGGCCTAGCTGCTACTAACGTGCTGTATGGCCAGCTGGTAGCCGGACTCATGTGTTTTTGCTTAGCTCTTCCAATACTGCTCTAGTTTTACTTATTTCAGAAAGAGGTTTCTCAGTTTCTATTAGGATTGTTTATTTTCCTGGTATTTTACACATGTTCTATCCCGAGAATAAATAACCTGGTATTTCCCCCCAAAACAGGTAGTGTCATACAAAAGCATTGTAAAGCATTTAAATAGGTCTATCTCTGGATTTGATTATAGCTTTGATCGAAAATGTAAGCCCATTGCAACCGGAGCCTGATGAGCCATACATTAAAGACATTTAATGAGCCCAAGCCCAAAAAATCCCGAATGATTGTGCTGTTTTCCAATAGCCTACAGTACAGTATATGATATTTTTTTTTATTTTTTTTTACCTTTATTTAACTAGGCAAGTCAGTTAAGAACAAATTCTTATTTTCAATGACGGCCTAGGAACAGTGGGTTAACTGCCTGTTCAGGGGCAGAACGACAGATTTGTACCTTGTCAGCTCGGGGATTTGAACTTGCAACCTTCCGGTTACTAGTCCAACACTCTAACCACTAGGCTACGCTGCCGCCCCAATATAGGCTACTGCACATCACGCACAACAGAAAAACATAAAAGCCCATTGATGTAGCTAGCTATATGCTCTCTTGGGTAAAAAAATTAAACTAGCTCCAGTAGGCTAATAATAACTGTATTACTGTACTGTATTGTATTATACTGTATTATATGGACTGGAATTACGCACCTTGTTCAACCCATGTTAAAGCTGAGAGAACATGCAATTCTGGTGCAGCACATGCAGCCTACAAAGTTACAAGTATAGGCTAGCGAAGATGATTTACATTTTGAAATATAATAGGGCCTATTTGTGTAATTAATAGAGGGATGCATTTTCATTAGCCTACCTCCTCTTTCTCTCTCTATTTTTGCTTCATTCCTTCCTCGCTTTCAACAGTTATGTTAAATGAAATAAGCTTTGTTGTCCTTAACTTCATCATTCTAATGACATCCTTGAATAATATAGGACTAGAATTAGATGCAGAAGGCGTTCACTTCTCTTCATGAAGATTGAATGGTTTTGCGTCTGATAAAATAACTGCTGTAGCCTAACGCCATTGTGCGTTCACTCTTCTTTCAAACTACCTGTGAGTTCTATTGGCTGCTGTATTTAACATTCAGCAAACAATAGCTTGCGTCCCTCTTCGAATAGTCTGTTGGTATAAGAAATGCTAAAATAATTATGTCCAGCATTCTATTCTATTCTAGTTTTTCCTGCATGGGACTCCAAGAGCTGAAGAGCGTTTTATTTAATTTCCCCCCAAATTTGATCTTGTCTCATCGCTGCAACTCCCCAACCAGGAGGCAAAGGTCAAGTCAAACGTCCTCCGAAACATGACCCGCCAAACTGCGCTTCTTAACACCCGCCCGCTTAACCCGGATGCCAGCTTCACCAATGTGTCGGAGGAAACACCATTCAACTGACGACCGAGGTCAGCATGCAGGCTCCCGGCCCACCACAAGGAGTCGCTAGAGCGCAATGAGCCAAGTTAGCCCCCGCCTGGCCAAACCCTCCTCTAGCCCTATGAGACTCCCGATCACGGGCGGCTGTGATACAGCCCAGGATCAAACCCGGGTCTGTAGTGACACCTCTAGCACTGCGATGTAGTGCCTTAGACAGCTGCGCCACTCGGGAGGCCAAATGAGCATTGTTTTAAGGATAGGGGCCAGCGTAGCACAGGTGCCTACGTGTTGCGCAAGAGACAGAGGCAATAAGTTAGAAGCTTATTATGTACAGTTGAAGTCAGAAGTTTACATACACCTTAGCCAAATACATTTAAACTCAATTTTCACAATTCCTGACATTTAATCTTAGTTAAAATTCCTTGTCTTAGGTCAGTTAAGATCACCACTTTAATTTAAGAATGTGAAATGTCAGAATAATAGTAGAGAGAATGATTTATTTCAGCTTTCATTTCTTTCATCACATTCCCAGTGGGTCAGACGTTTACATACACTCAATTAGTATTTGGTAGCATTGCCTTTAAATTGTTTAACTTGGGTCAAACGTTTCGGGTAGCCTTTCACAAGCTTCCCACAATGAGTTGGGTGAATTTTGGACCATTCCTCCTGACAGAGCTGGTGTAACTGAGTCAGGTTTGTAGGCCTCCTTGCTCACACACGCTTTTTCAGTTCTGCCCACAAATGTTCTATAGGATTGAGGTCAGGGCTTTGTGATGGCCACTCCAATGCCTTGACTTTCTTGTCCTTAAGCCCTTTTGCCACAACTTTGGAAGTATGCTTGGGGTCGTTGTCCATTTGGAAGACCCATTTGCGATCAAGCTTCAACTTCCTGACTGATGTCTTGAGATGTTGCTTCAATATATCCACATAATTTTCCTACCTCATGATGCCATCTGTTTTGTAAAGTGCACCAGTCCCTCCTGCACCAAAGAACCCCCACAACATGATGCTGCCACCTCTGTGCTTCACGGTTGGGATGGTGTTCTTCGGCTTGCAAGCCTCCCCCTTTTTCCTCCAAACATAATGATGGTCATTATGGCCAAAAAGTTACATTTTTGTTTCATCAGACCAGAGAACATTTCTCCAAATGTACGATCTTTGTCCCCATGTGCAGTTGCAAACCGTATTCTGGCTTTTTTTATGGCGGTTTTGGAGCAGTGGCTTCTTCCTTGCTGAGCGGCCTTTCAGGTTATGTCGATATAGGACTCGTTTTACTGTGGATATGGATACTTTTGTACCTGTTTCCTCCAGCATCTTCACAAGGTCTTTTGCTGTTGTTCTAGGATTGATTTTAACTTTTTGCACCAACGTACGTTCATCTCTAGGAGACAGAATGTGTCTTCTTCCTGAGCGGTATGATGGCTTACTGGTCCCATGGTGTTTATACTTGCGTACTATTGCTTGTACAGATGAACGTGGTACCTTCAGGCATTTGGAAATTGCTCCAAAGGATGAACCAGACTTGTGGAGGTCTACAATCTTTTTTCTGAGGTCTTGGCTGATTTCTTTTGATTTTCCCATGATGTCAAGCAAAGAGGCACTGAGTTTGAAGGTAGGCCTTGTTATACATCCACAGGTACACCTCCAATTGACTCAAATGATGTCAATTAGCCTATCAGAAGCTTCTAAAGCCATGACATCCTTTTCTGAAATTTTCCCACGCTGTTTAAAGACACAGTCAACTTAGTGTATGTAAACTTCTGACCCACTGGAATTGTGATACAGTGAATTATAAGCAAAATAATCTGTCTGTAAACAATTGTTGGAAAAATTACTTGTGTCATGCACAAAGTAGACTTGCCAAAACTATAGTTGTTAACTTTAGAAATTTGTGGAGTGGTTTTGTGGAGTGGTTTAAAAGCAAGTTTTAATGACTCTAACCTAAGTGTATGTAAACTTCTGACTTCAACTGTTTAACCCATCATTAATTAGTTAAATATAAGGCTACTACTGCATTGCATTTATTACCTGGAAGAGGTAGGCTAGGCCCTATATATACTGTATATATATATCAATCTTGAACAGGATGATATATTTTTTGATGTAGAGAGAGAGAGTCTGCGAGAGAGTGCTTGTGCGTGCACTGGTTTAAAGCAACGATATTCAAGTCAGTTTTTAAAGTCAGTTTTTAAAATAAAAATATGGTAACCCCTTGAAAAGCAGATGGAGATGGGTAAATTAGACGCGCATCCGGTCCTGTAGCGTAGACTATGCTGCAGCAACTGCAGGCCTACCGCTGTAACTGGGTTCCCGCCAACCCTAGTTTCTATGTTATGTAGTGGAGAAACTAACGGACTTCTGTGGGATGCTTAACAGCATCTAAACGGCTCTCCTTTTTGTAACCTGCCGTGCTGTGAGTTGTCTTTCCAGACAGAGCAAATCATTTGAGGGCTGGATCTCTAGCGGGTCACAGTGACGCTGCTTCCCCTCTGCCTAGCGAAGCCGTTGATCGAACAAGTCGCTACCTCCCATACATGCAAACACACACAGACTAACACGCACGCACGCACACCCACACACACACACAAACACCTACGCATGCAAACACATAGCGACTGACTAACAAACAAACACCCACCCAGCTTGTCTTTCTTTGGTCCCATCCACGTCCGTTGGACTTTAAGTATTGCATATGTTCCATCACACCCTAAGTACAGCTCAGTTCCAGCCTCTATGGTCTGTAAATTGGCTATATTAGACTGCAGCTTCCTGTGCAGTAGCATCAGGGAGTCTTTGTCTCTGCATGACTCAGGCAGTAATGGTGGGAAGACTGGAGTGAAAAAGACACGGACATGGAGTGGAGCACTTTGCCATTTGGCACCCCAGGCTTGCAGAAGGAGGATGACTGAAATAGATGAGGCAGGCAGCCAGAGACACAAGGAATGAAGAAACTCTCTTCAACCAGAGCTCCACATTCAGTTAGTGGAGTGAAAGAACACATTAGCAATGGATTATAACACAGCAACGTTCATCTGACAAATGTTTATATAACCTGCTCCAGAAATGCTTCGTGTAGCACATATTTTGACAAATATGCCATTCTTGTCAAAGCCATACATAGTCATACAAAGCCTCAAGGCCCCAGACCCACCCGAACCCCCGAACCCCCTTGCCCCTAACCCAGGCTGTCAGAATGGAGAGCCTAGTAAACCTGGCGCTTGGACCAACAGGCCAGTTTAATCTACACTGGCCCATATCAAAGTCCTGCTTTGCTCAGCTAACTGTTTTCATAATGCCAGAACAACGGCCCAACAGTCCTGACTCCATCCCTATTCCCCTGCATTACTCAGCACTTGGATGTTAAACACAGTAATATTTTCTCTTGGCTTACGCTTAGGCAAGGCGGGGATAAGTAATGAGATTTCGCCAGGGGCGATGAAGAGAGCTCTCAGGTAGTACAACCTCTCAACGTCTTGTTTTAAGTGTGCTCTTCTCATACACTCCCCATCTCTCTCTCTCTCTCTCTCTCTCTCTCTCTCTCTCTCTCTCTCTCTCTCTCTCTCTCTCTCTCTCTCTCTCTCTCTCTCTCTCTCTCTCTCGCGCATTAATTAAGGTTTGTCAACAGTCTGTGATTGAGATGAATCTCCTTGGCTACAGTAGCTTAGGTCTGCTCCATCCCCAGACAGCCTTGCAAGCAGCCTGCCTCTCTATCATCAGCCCTGACTGGCTGGCTGACTGTCTATCGTTCAGACCAACTCATTATGCGGTCAGTTGGCTTGTGGATGGATGCCAGATCTGGGAGGTTGATCCAGGCTAATCTGACAGCTCTTCAAGGGAGGAGACCCAGGGCAGCAGCTCCATCCTGGCCCCTGAAGGTCAGTCACGGTAGGGCCCTTTTAAACCAGCTTGAACGGAGGATGTGAGCAGGGTGTGTGTGTGGCTCTTTCCTGTCCCACTCACCTTCCCTGTACACCTGCACTTTTGCACACGGGCAATGGTAGCAACCCCAGCTGCTATGGTAGCAACCCCAGCTGCTATGGTAGCAACCCCAGCTGCTATGGTAGCAACCCCAGCTGCTATGGCATTTCAGACAAGCCTGGTACAAGGCCTTCATCATTACCCTTACAGTAATGACGAGGGCACTGACATGCCCTTAAGCACAAATGAGTGGGAAGGGTGCCATAGTACACAGCTTTCATACTCTGCCCTCTCTCCCTCACCTCTCTCGCTACTTCTCTCATCTCCTTCTCTCTCTCTCCACCCCCCCCCCCGCCTCTTTCTCTCTCTCTCTCTCGCTCTCTCTCTCTCTCGCTCTCCCTCCCTCCCTTTCTTTCTTTTCCTCTCCCTCCCTCCCTATCTCCCTCCCTCACTCCTCGGGCTTCTGACCTTAATAGCACTCTCTTTCCTATGTGACTATATTTATACAGGAATCCAATAAGCACAACACACACAAACACACCTGCCGTGTAGAATCTCTCATCTGTCTGACATCTGTGCTCTAGGAGGGCTTTTTAAAAGTTGCGTGCCTGGATTAGAGCATTCAGTGTAGAGACAATTGACGTGGGTTTCTGGGATATGTTCAACACTAGTTTAGGTTTTCAATCGAAGATGAGGCCCAGTACTGGGAATAGAGAGTACTGGGATAAGGAGGATGTTGTCTTTGTCCCATATGCTGTCACTTCCTCCCTCTGAGATCCACTCTTTGCATGAGGGTTCTAGGTCCAGATTTGAATTTGCCTGTCCTATAGATATGGAGCATTTCTATCGATCCTACATTGGAGGATCGGAGGAACACATCTCTTCCATCCTATAGTGTGGTGAGCCCAGTGGAACAGCACAGTTGGCTACTGGCTGTCCTTTCCCATTATCTCTTCCTGGTCTACTGGAAGTGAATTAATGTCTAATCTCTCCAAATGTCACTCACTGCAGAGTAATACCATTTTAATGGAAATTCAGGTCCGTAGAGAGAACCTGCTTTTGGGGAGAAAAAATGATTTCTCTGTTATCAGCCATCCTCATCCCACTGTAACCCCCCCCCCCCCCCCCCCACACACACACACACAAACACATCAGACACATATGCATGCATCCTGTCTTGGTTCGGCAGCGCTCACACCCTGAGATTGTGTCTCCTTTGGGTTGTGCGTGACACAAATGAATGCAAAGTGAAAGCAGCTAGCTGTTTTCCGAGGGTGTCAGTACTAGGGATGGTGTGCAGGTCCTGTCTGCTTTCTGCAGTCATTGTCTTTCTTTAACACAGCAGACTAGGTAGAAACAAAACCTTGTCACGAAAGCATCGCTTCTGCTTATTTTTCTTTTAGGAACAGCAAAGAAAGAACTGCTGAGGCTTGCCAAAGAAAAAATACTTTATCTTTGGTTTCCTAGTGGCCTGTAGCGATGTATTGTATTTTTAATAAGGTTGATATTTTGTTTACGCCAATGCTGACTCTCACAGAATGGAGAGGAGTTTTTACTCCTTTTATTCTCTCAAATGACGTAGAAAATCCGAGATGGCAGCGTCTCACGATGGGACAGATCTCTCTTCTGAAAAGAACAGCAGGCTTTTGTGCCGACGCCAACACAAACTATAGCTTCACAGTGCCGCAATCATCAGACACATTATTAAACCCTGCTCTGCCCAATTTCAACTAATCTGCTCTGAATTGGCCGGGTTCACTGGGGAATTGATTCGACGGGCCTGAGGGCTCTCCCGTAAATTGCAATGCTAATGGCAGTGCTGAATCGGCCTCTGCCCCTGATAAAGGCTGATTTAATGGAGATTTACTTTGTGATCATTTATCAGCCACGGACAGGCGGAAGGTACACCCCCACCTCTATTAAACACACGCCTGCACGCACGCACACAAACAATCTCCCCCAGCAAGCAAGGATGGGTTGATGATGTCTCTTCCCTTTTAGCTTCAGTGATCATTGACTGTAAGGACAGTAAAAAGAACACACAGTGAGATGTAAAAGGTTGTTTTGTCTCAACTTCTCCCTCTCTAGTGTATTGATGCTGTCTTCCTTGTGATCTCACCTGACCAGAGCTGTCTGTTTTCCCTTGTCCATCTCATCCTTCTCTTTTCCTAGGGATCCCCCTGGGGATGTGACTTCCACTCCCTCTTTCTCTCCTCCCTTCTTTGCCCCTCCCTCTTTCTCTCCTCCCTTCTTTCTCCCTCCCTCTCTTTATGGATCTGCTGAGGTCACCATTAAAGCAGTCTCCAGTATCCATTTAGACACACTATGCATGTGTGTGTGGGCAGACATGGTCAACCCTTTTGTCTTTGTCCAGATTAAACCATGCCAAAAGCATTGCTACTGAATGAAACGGTATGGTGTAAACATACTGCTGCTGAAGTCTGGCAGGTGACTCATTTGCCTTTAAAACCCACTGTGATGGTCTATCTCCTCATTAGAGAAAATAGAGAAACTCCACATGCAACTCCTTCCGCTCATTTCTTTGCTTTCTCCTTCTCCAATTAAATCCAAACTCAGTAGCTGTCCTATTTTCAGCCCTTTTACACTATTTGAAGATGTACTCTTATTCTAGTCAAAGACATCAATGTTCTTCTCTTCTCAGATATTGAACAAGGTGTTTTGAAGCTGTACCAAAGCTAATGGGCTACAGTATCCATCTCTATCTAGCCTACTTTCCTCTGCTCCAACCCTTTTCCTCCCAGCCAGTTAGATATGTTTTCCACTCTCTAAACAGTGGATATGATGTTCCCCTGGCTTTGTGCTATCCTGCTGTCTGGGTAATGCTGTAATTATCCCCCCCTTGCGCTGGGTTAATGAGGCTCTGAGTGAAGACAGAGACAGAGAGGCAGGCCATGTATTTACCTCCACACTGATACCACTAGCACACTGTTCAGTCCTCCTCACACTAATCACAGGGCACCATCCACCCACACCACGAGGACCGGCGTGCAGGGGTGGAGGGGTCCTCACTGACAACACTGGAGGGCTGGTTGTGGAGCAGGTTGAGCTAGAGGTTCTAACGGCAGGTTGTTGTAGCTGTTGCTGTGCACCCTCAAGATACCATGGTTGTTGACAGGGGATTCTTCTGTAGCCATGGTGTATGTTACCGGTGCTTTGCTATCCAATTCACTACCAAGAGCCTTAGTATAGGTGCCCTGCACACTGCCAGACACTATTTCTAGAATACGGTAAAGACCTGAAGACTTCTCCACAACACCAAACTAGAGGTTGACCGATTAATCGGAATGGCCGATTAATTAGGGCCGATTTCAAGTTTTCATAACAATCGGAAATCGGTAATTTTGGACGCCGATTTTGCAGATAAAAAATATATAATTTTATTTTTTACAGCTTTATTTAACTAGGCAAGTCAGTTAAGAACACATTCTTATTTTCAATGACGCCCCAGGAACGGTGGGTTAACTGCCTTGTTCAGGGGCAGAACGACAGATTTTTACCTTGTCAGCTCAGGGATTCAATCTTGCAACCTTACGGTTAACTAGTCCAACGCTCTAACCACCTGCCTCACGAGGAGCCCGCCTGTTACGCGAATGCAGTAAGAAGCCAAGGTAAGTTGCTAGCTAGCATTAAACTTATCTTATAAAAAACAATCATTTAATCAATCATAATCACTAGTTATAACTACACTTGGTTGATGATATTACTAGTTTATCTAGCATGTCCTGCGTTGCATATAATCGATGCAGTGCACCTTCGCGAAAAAGGACTGTCGTTGCTCCAACGTGTACCTAACCATAAACATCAATGCCTTTCTTAAAATCAATACACAGAAGTATATATTTTTAAACCTGCATATTTAGCTAAAAGAAATCCAGGTTAGCAGGCAATATTAACCAGGTGAAATTGTGTCACTTCTCTTGCGTTCATTGCACGCAGAATCAGGGTATATGCAACAGTTTGGGCCGCCTGGCTCATTGAATTTTACGTAATTATGACATAACATTGAAGGTTGTGCAATGTAACAGGAATATTTAGACTGATGGATGCCACCCGTTAGATAAAATACGGAACGGTTCCGTATTTCACTGAAAGAATAAATGTTTTGTTTTCGAGATGATAGGTTCCGGAATGGACCATATTAATGACCTAAGGCTCGTATTTCTGTGTGTTATTATGTTATAATTAAGTCTATGAGGCTCGTAAGCATTCATTCAAACAGCACTTTCGTGTGTTTTGCTAGCAGCTCTGCTGTTTATGAATTCAAGCCCATCAACTCCCGAGATTAGGCTGATGTAACCGATGTGAAATGGCTAGCTAGTTAGCGGGGTGCGCGCTAATAGCGTTTCAAACGTCACTCGCTCTGAGACTTGGAGTAGTTGTTCCCCTGGCTCTGCATGGGTAACGCTGCTTCGAGGGTGGCTGTTGTCGATGTGTTCCTGGTTCGAGCCCAGGTAGCGGCGAGGAGAGGGATGGAAGCTATACTGTTACACTGGCAATACTAAAGTGCCTATAAGAACATCCAATAGTCAAAGGTATATGCAATACAAATGGTATAGAGAGAAATAGTCCTATAAATACTGTAACGACCCTGGGTTTATAAGCGCGGAAATCGACTCTGCAGCAGAGCATGCTTTTGCGGCACAGTCGATAGCGCGCCGGACCTCGGGCTAGGAGGTCGAGGGTTCGAGACCTGCTCCCTGCTGTTTCATTACAATACTATATTAACTACAACCTAAAACTTCTTACCTGGGAATATTGAAGACTCATGTTAAAAGGAACCACCAGCTTTCATATGTTCTCATGTTCTGAGCAAGGAACTTAAACGTTAGCTTTCTTACATGGCACATAATGCACTTTTATTTTCGCCTCCAACACTTTGTTTTTGCATTATTTAAACCAAATTGAACATGTTTCATTATTTATTTGAGGCTAAATTGATTTTATTGATGTATTATATTAAGTTAAAATAAGTGTTCATTCAGTATTGTTGTAATTGTCATTATAAAAAATCTAATAAAAAAAACGGCCGCATCTGCATTTTATGGTCATCCAATAATCGGTTTCGGTATCGGCGTTGAAAAATCATAACCGGTCGACCTCTACACCAAACCCAACACCCTACTGATGGAATACCTCAATGATTCTCCACACCACTGTTGGAAGACCCTGAGGGTCCTCAATCTCCCCACCATCAAACTCTACACTATATTGGGGGATGTCACTGAGGGTTCTCCTCACATCCTAAACCAGACCCTGGTGTAAGTGAAAGACCCTTTAGGTGTCCACTGCACTGCCAGATAGGCCATGTCAACTCACACCTTTCCAAACAAGCCCGACTGTCAGTGTCTTTCACATTGCCTGCTCTCCCCGAGCTGGGTTCAGTCTGTGATGTTGTTTGGTGCGCCCAGCCACAGTCTGGGCTGAAGGCGAGGGCTGAGAAGGCCTTCCTATAGGCCACATCAGAGCAGGAGATGGGAGGGAATAGGAGAGTAATAGGCCTGCAAGTCAAGTCTTCACAGCTACGGCGTAGAGTCAAGCCTTCACAGCTACGGCATAGAGCCAAGTCTTCACAGCTACTGCATAGAAAGTCAAGTCTTCACAGCTAAGGCATAGAGAGTCAAGTCTTCACAGCTACGGCATAGAAAGTCAAGTCTTCACAGCTACTGCATAGAGAGTCAAGTCTTCACAGCTACGGCATAGAGAGTCAAGTCTTCACAGCTACGGCATAGAGAGTCAAGTCTTTACAGCTACGGCATAGAGAGTCAAGTCTTCACAGCTACGGCATAGAGAGTCAAGTCTTCACAGCTACGGCATAGAGAGTCAAGCATGACGAGCGTGACAAAGCCCTAATGCTGGCAGTCTCTGTGTCCATCTCTGTCCCCTTTGCAACAGCTCCTTGAGACACACACACACACACGCACAGCTGACTACCCCCATTGAGTAAGAACCTGTCAAGTCACAAGGAGAAAAACTAAACAAATGAAATATTTTCACTTGCAACAACGTGATCAACTAGTCATGTAACAATTAAGAGACAGCGGTAGCATGTTTCTCTCACGTGTGTCCTTATGAAGGACAAGCTGTATCTTCACCCATGGTGGTGTTCTCTAAATGGAGAGACGTACATTTTTCATGGCTGGGATTCTGTTTACGTCCTTGTGTTGGTAGTGGGACACATGGCTCTGCATGATTTAGTCTCCTGTGTCACATCAGATCACATCAGGCGTGGCAGAGGACTTGTGTCCCCTCACGTTCTCTCCTCCTCTCCTCCCCTCCCCCATCCTTTCATGGAAAGATCAGAGCGTCACCTCTCTCCTCTCAAACGCTCCAACTCCAGCCTTGTTTATTAACGCCATCATTTAAATGCTGATTGGATTAGACACTGAGAACCCAGAGATTGCAACGAGGGGTGTGTGTGTGTGTGTGTGTGTGTGTGTGTGCGTGTGTCTGTGTGCGTGTGTCTGTGTGCGTGTGTCTGTGTGTGTGTGCGTGTGTGTGCGTGCGTGCGTGTGTCAGTTCCTGTGAGCGGAGCTGAGAAGGAATAGAAATAGCTCTGTGTTGAAGTAATCACTCCGGGCCATTGTAACACAGTGGCCGTAGTATCCTGAAAAAGGAAGCCAATGCCAGCGAAGGGCTATCAAGCGGAAATCAATGGTACCCTTTAATTCCGTGCCCCTAGTAAAGATGCTTGGGGATCGATCGGTCTGTCGCCGTCAAGACGTGCACCAACCATTATTAGAGGAGTGGGCCGTTGGTCTGTATGAGTGTGCATGAGACAAGGAGCTCTCTGCTCAGTATTCTTCGCACAACCTCTGGTAAAGAGTCACATCTAGGAGAAATTATTCCAGTATAGATTTCTTTGTGTGTATTTGTGTTGTTTTTGTATTCCACTGTACTCTCACAGAAGCCCTCCAGCTGTTGTTTCCAGCTCTACCAGGTGTGCCTGTCCATAAGGACGCCGGCTGTCCCAGCTGTGCCTGACAATAAATGGAAGGGCAGAGAGGCCCCAGGTGTGTCTGTCAGTAAGATACTTCACAGCCCGGGGTAGACTTGGCAGGTAGCAGGTGCAAGGTTCACCCACGCTTCGCCAGCTGTCTCCTGGGTAACCACTAGCTCTGGGCTGCTCAGCCTATGGAAGGAAGGCTTAGTCACAGCCTTAAAGTACAACTTAACCCCATGTTCATTATCTCCAGCACAATACCATTGTCTACATATGTGAAAATGGCGCATTTCTAGCAAATATCAAGTTAAAAAGTTTTACCCGATGACATCAATAACATTTTAAAAACAGTGATTTTCAAACGCTATGAGATTTACGGTGTCATGGGGAGCAAGAAAATAATCTCCCTCTGGCTAGACACTCATTGCAGGTTTTCAAAATCAATGTTTTAAAAAAAACTTTTAATCCTACCCTTTGATATCACAGAGAAGCATTTTTGGGGATTGTTCTTATCTTTTTAACCACATATCATAGATAGGTGTTGTTTTCACATATGTAGACACTGGTATGGTGCTGGAGATAAGGAATCTGAGGTTATAAATTGGCGGAATTGTCCATTATAGCAGAATATATCTCTGTGGGCTCAGCACAACGCTGGTCACAGCCACAGTCGTGATGGCCTTCCTTCATCTCTTCATCTTGTCCCCCGGCTTCTAATGTCCCATCAGAGGCCCAGCCAAGCGACTGGCTGATGTCTGATGTCTGATGGCCTGAGCCATAGAGCCAATGCTGTGTGGCGGCTCCATTGGGAGCCAGAATGGCGGCTCTCTAATGAAGCAGATAGCAATGCTGCAGGGCCCGTGGCGGACAATGATGAGCCTCTGGCCTCATCAGCTTCTCCCCATCACTGTCTGCAGGTTGGAATGGGTCTGCACATGCAGGGGGAATATTTAAACCATGTCGTTATTTCTCATGGCTTTATACTCTTATCAGAGTGCCTGTTAAAACGGTGTTCATGTCTAATAGCTGTTTGTTTTATTGTGTTTGTGTCTGTTTATGAAAATTCATTAGACCGATTTTACTTTTACCAATATGAGGTAGACAATCACTAGGGGTGATCAGAGCATAAGAGAGTTAAGTATTATCTTGGAAATCTGGTTAGCTGTTAGGTAGCCTCTCTAAGTAGACATGGAGTGTGTCAGTGATGTGGATGCTCTCTGAACTGCCTGTAGCCTCTGTGACTGACTGACTGTGGCTCCTCGTAGACTGCCACTGCGTTCCCCCCCTCCCTCCCCCTACATGGTCACGTCGCCTGGTCGCCTGGACCCTGTTTGTTGACAGACAGGGATTAACAGATAAATGAGCATCTAATTGAGCTCTATTAGGATAATGAATCACTCTAGTCCATGAGTCTGAGTAAACAGACACACATAGGCACACACTCATTCACACACACCCACATACACACACTCTCATAAGCACACATACCATGCGTCTCAGATGACTGGCCACAGTTGTGTGCATGGATGTGTTAGTGTCGGGTGGAAAGGGGACAACAGCATGTTGTGTGTCAGGGATTGGGGTCAATTCCACAAATTAAATTCTAATTAAAGTCTCTCTCCATGTAAATTTCATTCAATTCAAATTCCAGGTGTGTCTTTAAATTGAGATATAATTCAATTCCTCTGAATTCCAATGTTAGGTCAATTCCAAGAATCCAACAATTCCACAAATGCAAATTCAATTCAGTCTGATCATGTCACTGTTCATACAGCCTAGCTATCCTGGAAATATAGGAGTACAGGTTGAAATGATTCAAACAAATCCTACAGTACATGTTAGATACTATGTGAATTAATTCCATTAACTGGGAAATTTAGAAATATTGAATTCTAATGCTATTCAATTCCAAAGACTAAGTGTTTTTTCTATTTCTAGTCGATATTCAGGTAATAATACGGAATTTCCCTCGACCACAAATTGGGGAAAACAAATATTCTTTCCCATTGACCACCAGTTTAAAAGAGCCAACTTCGTTGTACATTTTTTGTTATACAAAAATCAGAAAAAGGAAGAAAAGTGTCGTTCAACGTACATGTAACCAGGTCAAAAATCCCGACCTACGGTTCGCAATGCTCCCACGTAGGGAAATGGAGCCTGCGAGAAGAGCCCTGTGGCTTCAAGCTATTCGGCTTTGGAAATCTGGGGACTCGGTGTCCAACTAGCTATGTGTGTGGAAAGCATTTCAGCAAAGGTAAGACATTTAACTTGTTTAGTATAGTTCATTTGTAACTCCACTCACTACTTGTAGCTGTATGGTCTGTTTGTTTGTGTTGTTGGTCTTGGCTAGTTTAATGTTCCGGTCAGTAGCTAGCTAGCTCTCAGTAATGTGGCTGCTAGCGTCGTCTTGAAAAGGGGCATGAGGGAAGAGCTACAATATTGTAGTGAGAATGCTCGAGAGCAGGCAGGGTTGATAAGTCATCTTTAGACATGTTGTACTTTCTTAAATGTTGTTTTGTAATTGACTAAAACAAGTAGACAAAAATAAAATAGCATTTGAAATAAGAAAATGTTTTTCTTGTGAGCCAATGGGGTAACCACAGGTTGTTTTCCCCACAGGTGGGCTTGTTCTATCTAATACTGACTGGGACTATTCTAAAAGTCTAAACAGTCTAATTCCAATTCCAGAACTTGAAGATTTTCTTAATTCAAATTTTATCCAACGTAAATTCTCCAGTTTATGAGTGAATTCAAGAATTGCAATTTCCAATTAAATTGGAATTTACCCCAGCCCTGTTGTGTGTATGTGTGTTTGCGAACATGTGTGCGTTCGAGTTAGATAATTGCCGGTTGACGAGTCATTCATGATAGTGATGGTATAGTATGTGTGTTTGTATGTGACATATTTTCTGTATTGTATCATGGGCCTGTATGCACAAGCCACACTATTCCTCAGGCTTAGATTTATGGAACTAACAGAACAGTGTCATGCTCTTACTGCTCATACTAATGTTCTTACTCAGTACAATGCAGTAGAGTTAGATTATGTTGATCTCATTGGGGGCTAAGCTCGCTTTAGCATGAAGACCCATGACTCTTTAAAGAAGACAGTAAAATGGTACAGTGGTATGTCACCAAATAAACACAAACATCACTTGCTCTTTTCTCAGCCTTTGACATCGCTTTTCCAGTCCGTGGCCGTCTTAGTACACTAATGCAGCTACAATGCCACTTAATGCTATGTATCAAACCTCCCACGTATGTTTTAGTGAATAGCTACAGATGGAGAGAGGAATGGAAGGATGTGGGGAGGATAATTCCAAGTGGGGATGCTGGAAAGGGATGGGAACGGGGTTAGTGGGGGTTGAATGCTGACATTAACTTTGAAGCCCATTGACCCTGAAGCTGATTATGTGAAACAGACTCTGGCCAGCATGGCCCAGCTGGAGAGGAACTGCCCCCCCCCTCTCTGTGATGCCTCACCTATGGCTCCAAAAGTCCCTCATAACGTCATGTTCATCCTCTAGTCTGCGTAGTGCTGGACCCACACTAACAGGCTTTCTCCCTCCTGTTCTCACTCTCATTTTCACGTTAGAATCCAACCCGCTCTCATTCTCTTGCTCCCCTCTCTCTTTTATGTGTTAACTGGGATGTGGTTTATCATGGATCAAGTGCTGTCAAGTGCTACATCTCATCAAACGCTGTGTGCGTGTGTGTGTGTGTGTGTGTGTCGGTCGGCTCGGCTCTGCCCTTCATGTGTAATTAAGTAGCTGGCTTAATTGAACAAATTGTTCTGTCTTTGTTCCGGGTCAGTGACTCCACATGAATTGATGGAGGAAGAGGGAGATCGGCAGCGTGTGTCACCGTCGATTAGCGTGTGTGAGCGTGTGAAAGAGAGCTGGACTTTTGCGTTGCCTGATGTCTTTAGGTGTGTGAAGAGAGAGGGTGATTCAGGCTGAAAAAACTCCTTGTTAAGCCTGTCTCATGCTTCCCAGTCTAAATAACTATCACATATATTATTACAACATTTAGGGACTTTTTCGTTCGTTTTGGTGTTCGGCAGGTTTTTTTTGGGCTGCTCTCGCACATGTTTTTTCTTGAGGTAAATCGAAGTTAAACTCATTAATCCACTTTACAACAGTTGTGGAGCCTAACTGGCATAAATACACAGCGCGTGAGTTTAAAGTTTGGAGAAGATAATTTTCACCATAAAAATGCACCTTTCTAATAAAAGCATTACATGCATAATCGCATTTGTAGTCACTTTTGAGAATGCTGGTTTCCTGCTAATGGAACATTCACGCTTATAGCCAATTGCTGTGTGTGCAATGCAGCGCTTATAATCTGAAGAAATAGCCTAATAGTTTATCAACATTTTAAACTAAACGTTCTAATCTGTTGCGTAAAACAGTTTTTTTGATGCTAGTGGTTGTATTAATTCTGGAATATTTATTTCTCGCACAGAATAGAATAGGTCAACGTTTGTACTATGGGGGATAGTAGATAGACATAGCCTAGGGATTTTGCTGTTCGTTAGGCCTACTCGTCTTGTTGGCTGACGAAAAGTAAATGTGGACTGTTCTTCCAATATCTTCAATATGTGCCTCGGAATTGTATAAGGATGAATGCAGTTGTGTCCCCGGTGTGTCTGTCTTCACTTGTAGCCTGTGAGAAAGAACCGATCATGTGACAGAGAGCCATGTGAGTAAGAGCTGCTTCAGCACGCAGCCGGGAGAAGGGAATTCAAATTATTATATTCACACAACGGCACAACAGCCACTGGCCGCAAAAGGCATGGCTTTTTTTAGGGGGCATTATGGCCACACAAAGGGGATGCAGCCGGGAAATTCGAGGCATTATCAAGTGCTTGTCAAATTGCGAATGAGAGACTGATGAAGTGTGTGCAGCCTGCACAAATAACAAAGCAGAGCTCATGCCTTTCATGCAACTTTTTTTCAAATCATCATTAGTCGCATCATGGAGCCTTAGAATGTATTAAAAAATCTAAACATATAGCCCAACATTTGTAGAATGACTAAAGTTACATAAATAACTCTAAAATAAGCATAAAGGTGTACCTGTTTCTTTAACTGCTCAACACAGAATGTGCGCACTCTCTCAAATTGTTTTCAGAAAATATGCTTTCTATTTTATTCAGCTATGTTCAATTGTATTCTTCATACTATGAAATGATATAAAATAATGACACGGAGTTCTAAGCAAGTCTTGTCTGCTAAATTAACTAGTGTAGTCCACAGCCATGTGGCATAACCATATCAAGGCCTAATATAACCTGTCTAGGATCAGCGTGCCGCTAGCGGCACACCCCCCCCCCCCCCCCACTGAAAAACCAGTGCCGCGAAATTATTATTATTATTTTTTTTTAAATATTTAACTTTCACACATTAAAGTCCAATACAGCTAATGAAAGACACAGATCTTGTGAATCCAGTCAACATGTCCGATTTTTAAAATGTTTTACAGGGAAGACACAATATGTAAAGATGTACATCTATTACCTAAAAACACATTAGCATAATCCACCATCTTTTATTTGTCCACCAACACCAGTAGCCATCACCAATTCGGCTAAACTAAGATATTTATAGCCCCTAACCAACAAAAAAACTCATCAGATGACAGTCTGATAACATATTTATGGTATGGGATAGGTTTTGTTAGAAAAAAGTGCATATTTCAGGTAGATGGCATAGGTTACAATTGCACCCACCGTCACAAATGGAATAGAAAAACTACTTAGAGCAACGTGTTTACCTACTTACTAATCATCAAACATTTCGTAAAAATACACAGCATACACGAATCGAAAGACACAGATCCTGTGAATACAGACAATATTTCAGATTTTCTAAGTGTCTTACAGCGAAAACACAATAAATCGTTATATTAGCATAGCACATAGCACATAGCAGCCCAGCATTGATTCTAGCCAAAGTGAGCGATAACGTCAACATCGCCAAAAATATATTAATTTTTTCACTAACCTTCTCAGAATTCTTCAGATGACACTCCTGTAACATCATATTACACAATCCATATAGAGTTTGATCGAAAACGTTTATATTTAGCCACCAAAATCATGGTTAGACAATGTGAAATGTAGCTCAGCTGGTCAGAAAATGTCCTTGCGCCACTTAGACAGTGATCTACTCTTATACATAAATACTCATAAACGTGACTAAAAAATATAGGGTGGACAGGGATTGATAGACAATTTAATTCTTAATACAATTGCGGAATTACATTTTTTAATTTATCCTTACTTTTCAATACAGTTTGCGCCAAGCGAAGCTACGTCAAAAAACATGGCGTCCTAAGCCACTAAAATGTTTCGACAGAAACACGATTTATCATAATAAAAATGTCCTACTTTGAGCTGTTCTTCCATCAGTATCTTGGGCAAAGGATCCTTTCTTGGG
Source organism: Salvelinus fontinalis (assembly GCF_029448725.1). Classification (NCBI taxonomy): domain Eukaryota; kingdom Metazoa; phylum Chordata; class Actinopteri; order Salmoniformes; family Salmonidae; genus Salvelinus; species Salvelinus fontinalis. The sequence continues at coordinate 34,247,448 of NC_074674.1, read as the reverse complement.
AGTAATCGTCTTTTGGTGGAAAGCTGTCCTCTTGCCATGTGGAAATGCCAACTGCGTTCGGGATGAACTGAAAAGTGTGCCCAGCTATTCACATCGTTTCAAAAATAAATGTCCCAAAATCGCACTAAACGGATATAAATTGCTATAAAACGCTTTAAATTAACTACCTTATGATGTTTTTAACTCCTATAACGAGTGAAAAGATGACCGGAGAAATATAACAGGCTAAACTAACGCTTGGAACAGGAGCGGGTCGGTGTCCTCCACGCGCATTACGCACCAAGAAAAGACTTGCTAGCTACAGGGTTTTTTAATTTATAGGGCCTGTGAACGCGCAATCGACCCCATTGGAATCGTCATCACGTAAAGGCATCCAGGGGAAGACGTAAGAAGTGTCCGTATAGTCATAGCAATAACAGTGCCCTTTTAACTGACTTCAGAACAGTGGCCAACATTTCTGAAATCTGACTCCATGTCAGGGAAATTGCTGTAGAATGGGCTCTGTTCCACTTAGAGACAAAATTTCAACTCCCATAGAAACTATAGACTGTTTTCTATCCAATACTAATAATAATATGCATATTGTACGATCAAGGATTTTGTGGGAAGCCGTTTCAAAAATTACCCAATTAGCATAAATAGTCTCAACAGCGCCCCCATCCTCAACAGGATAAGGACAACTCAGAGTATGCTATTCTGTTCTTCCCGAAATAGACTACATTTTCTTCATATCATGTTTCTTTTGACCTGTCTAAAATAAATAATGGATTTATTGTGATGGTTTAGGCTATATTACATGGATTTATTAGACTTTTTAAAATGTAGATGTTCCAAAGGTCTGCTAAATGTGTTTATGTTAATTAACGTTACCATGAGACCGGCAGTTATTTGCTTGACAATCACCGGCTGACAAAAGGTCATGACCTCCACAGCCCTAGCTGTGACCCTATTATAGTGACCTCAGCAAGGCAGACACACAGTAAACAACAATAATAACAACTACCACCTCATGGATGATGTGACACAGGGAGACTAGCTAGCTACCTGCCTTAGGCCAGCATCACCTGCAGGGTTGACGACTTTTCAAGTATCCCCACGGCACGACTGACCCACTGAAGTGACTTCTATTCATAGCCAGAGTATTCCAAGGTGTACATGAACATTTTCTCTGAAATTGCAGTCCAGCAGTACTGAAGAATTATTCTGGTCTGTTCTATCAGGGCAGTCTAATGTAAATGCTGAGGAATACTTGTCTCATAGTATTAGTTTAATATCATTAATTAGTGCCATTAGCGAGATACACTGTCATCTCATCTTGTTTTTCAGGTGCTAATCACCATGGTGATGGACAGGAAGGGGAATTACAAACCATAATATATAGCTGGTGAGATGACTAGATGGCTGTCATCCCAAAATAATGACTTCATTCATTAAAATGCCATGTGAAATCTTTCTGACTTCCTGATTGAGTAATGCACTAATTGAATGGGCAGATAATAGGCTGATGGTTTTACAGTACAGTGAAATACCCAACTGGAGTTGCTGCGTTCCCCGTATCCTGAGTTTGCTGTCGTCTTCCACCACATCAGATCAAAGTGTCCTGACTGTCTGACTTTGTTTCTTCTCACAGAGAGTGAAGAAAACACAAGGGAGAGTATTGATGAAGATCAGAGGATTTGAAAAGAGAAAAAGAGAGGGAGAGAGAGAGAGAATAGAGAGATACAGGAGAGCTGGGGGAAGAGTGCAGGTAGAGAGAGGGAGAAGAAGGCGAAAATATGTGTTATGTACTTTATGAGCGAAGAGAAAAGAGTTTGTCCTCACTTCGTCTATTACTCCAACTGCCAGTCTCTGAAATGTACTATTTCACCCTTGTATTATGAACCACTAGTGATTTTCCAGCAGCGGGTATTGACTAGTGTGAGAGTGTGTTGTCTGTAGCAACAGTCATTAGTTGTACTGTGCTGGTGGTGCTAACCTGTTGCGATAACAGATAGGATGACACTGCTGGGTCTCTGTGGGTCTCAGTGTTCTCTCTCTATTCATAGACCTTTTCACTTACTCTCTGTTCTCTTCCAACTCCACCTCTTTCCTGTCATTCTAATTAATCTGTCACCCTCTCCTTCCCTTTCTCTCTCCTACACTCCTTTCATGCCCACTCTCCCTCCATGCCTCACAGTATTCCATACTTCTCACTCTCTTTCATTCTTCCCTACCTCTCTTCATATATCTCTCTCCCTCTCTCTCCCCTTCTCCTAAGTCTCTCTTTCTCTCTCCCCCTTCGCCTAAGTCTCATGGCAGTATTGATCATAGTGTGTGTGTGTGTGTGTGTGTGTGTGTGTGTGTGTGTGTGTGTGTGTGTGTGTGTGTGTGTGTGTGTGTTGCAGTGCAGGCGGTCTCCATGTTTCCTGTCTCCTCTAGCTCTCTCCTCTCGTACACAGATGAATGCTAATCGATAGGATCTTTGGTCAGGGGACGCATTAAAAGCTGAACTGTCATCCACCTTTATTAGGTGTGCTGGCAAGCACATGTACACGCGGGGGGGGGGGGGGGGGGGGGGGGGATTATGGAAACATAGGGAATTATGGAAAATAAGGGCAATTGTTTTAAGATGGTCATACCATGGGTCATTTAGCTATTTGATTTAAAATTTTAGGACCACTTTATGTATCCCCCCAAAATATTTCTAAATTATATGATAAAATATAGAATTTTGTCTTTACCACTATAGTCCATAGAAACATATTGAATAATACATTCATAAATGGCAAATAAAGACAGTAAAAAAATAAGAAATTAGGTTTTGAAATGTCTGTCCTATATCTGGGAGATATAAGAAAGCTCAGGAAATATCTTAGTTTTTTGGGCACATACTGTATTTAACCCCTTTTTTTGGGGGGGAGGGGGGCACAAAACTAGCTCCATACTTCCTTTAATTTGTATGGGTTACCTTCAGACCAGTCCGTGACACTTGTGGGGGTCATGGAGCAAAACAGCATCATGTTCGTGAGAGTCTCGTCTTTCCATAGAGTGGTCATAATAGGTAGTAGGCCAAACCATTCGGATGCTACAGACATTTTTGTGAGAAGACCGATTTTCGGGATGTCTCATGGTCTGACAAACACCAGCATAGCTCGGCCATCTTCCATCGTAAATGCTGAAGGCCGACATAGGAGGATGTGGTTGATTGAGACGCAGCCTATGCAAAATGTATCTCTAGCTTTAACTGCTGAATTTGGTTGGGTATTTTTTAATTATGTTACTTAGGTTGACACACGGGTGACGCTTACTAGAAAACTAGCTAAGGTAAGTACAATTGTATTAGCTGTCATAACGTCACGTTTATCACATGTGCCCTGAGGGAGTTACATCAGGGACCAAGACCTAGACTTCCAGGACCAAACTGTTTGCATTGTAGCAATCAATTAATTAGAGTGAGAGTGAGTTCACCTGTGGCTGCCAATATGAAGTTAACAGTAAAAACATGTTGACTCTGCAGTCTGTTCAGTCTTGGGGTTGGGGTTGGGACCCACTGGGCTACAGTAGCCTACTCTCTCCCTGATAGGTGTTTTGATCCTTAATGAAAGCAAAGGTGACGTAGTGAATGTAATTACACACACAGAGACCCACAGAACAAAGGACAGCATAAATGGTACAGCATGGCCAGGGTCACTAATAAATGGTACAGCATGGCCAGGGTCACTAATAAATGGTACAGCATGGCCAGGGTCACTAATAAATGGTACAGCATGGCCAGGGTCACTAATAAATGGTACAGCATAGCCAGGGTCACTAATAAATGGTACAGCATGGCCAGGGTCACTAATAAATGGTACAGCATGGCCAGGGTCACTAATAAATGGTACAGCATGGCCAGGGTCACTAATAAATTGTACAGCATGGCCAGGGTCACTAATAAATGGTACAGCATGGCCAGGGTCACTAATAAATGGTACATCATAGCCAGGGTCACTAATAAATGGTACAGCATGGCCAGGGTCACTAATAAATGGTACAGCATGGCCAGGGTCACTAATAAATGGTACAGCATGGCCAGGGTCACTAATAAATGGTACAGCATGGCCAGGGTCACTAATAAATGGTACAGCATGGCCAGGGTCACTAATAAATGGTACAGTATGGCCACGGTCACTAATAAATGGTACAGCATGGCCAGGGTCACTAATAAATGGTACAGCATGGTCAGGGTCACTAATAAATGGTACAGCATGGCCAGGGTCACTAATAAATGGTACAGCATGGCCAGGGTCACTAATAAATGGTACAGTATGGCCAGGGTCACTAATAAATGGTACAGCATGGCCAGGGTCACTAATAAATGGTACAGCATGGTCAGGGTCACTAATAAATGGTACAGCATGGCCAGGGTCACTAATAAATGGAAATATATCCTTATATGCATGGAGGGCTAAAATGATTTAAAACTACGAACGATGACACCTTTTGGCTCCATTACCCGTGAATATTGAGCCTTCATCAGAAGTCAAGCGGTGGATCAGTAACTTCCTGTCCTCTCTAAGGGTGGTCATTAATATAACCGAGCGCTACTTTTACAATGGCATTAAGAGCTTAACCATGGGATAGGATCATCCTATTCAACAGCTTTTATTTTTCCTGACTGTGGGGCAGTTTCTCTCTCAGGAGGCGCGTCTGAGGTCCATACCGACATTATGGAAATAATGTCCCAGATTATAAATCTCCCTCCCTCTGTCTCTCTCTCAGAGGATTTCTTTCAGGGTCATGCCCCATTCATAGACAGGCAGCATGCTGTCAACAGTTGGCTGTTGCCTCAGTCTAACCCACATGTTGATTGAGAAGGAAAGTGAAATAGTAGAGTAATCTGATCAGTTTGGGTCATGTTCCCCTGAGCCAGTAGTATCATTAGGGCAGATTACTACAGTTTTCCCAATAACTAGCTGTTGCACGGTGATGGGGTTTGCAGGGTGGTTTCCAGGGTGGTTTCACTGTAATGACTTGAGAGCCTGGCGACAGTGCTGCTGACATGTACAGTAACAAATCAGAACCGCTAACACAAGATGGGAGTCATTCCCAGTTCCCACACGGGGGTTGATATGCCTGCAGTAGTATTAGGTTATGCTGTGTGAGTTTGCCTGTTTCCCCAGAGTGACGTGACAATGACAAAAGGAGTTGGCAAGACAGAACAACTAGATCGGGGACCATGCTATACCATGGCAGGCTGAGAAGAAACATAATGGCTGTAGTGTAGAGCCAGGCACATCATCAATGACTCACAGGTGTAATATACCATTTAAGACACAGTCTTCACACACCAGTCTTAATTTTCACATGTCATCAATGACATTGAGGATCTAATGTGCCGTTCCAGAGCCAAATCTAATGCAGTGTTAAGGCATAGGTCTACCATCAGATAAGCATATGTGATGCTCCATCCAGACAACGCACACCGAGACGCAATGCAGCAGGACCAGGCTGGATGGATGAGTCATGAGACAGACAGATGGGAAGAGATGAGTGTGACTGTGACAGCGGAGGAGAGGAGAGTGACTGTGACAGCAGAGGGGAGGAGAGTGACTGTGGCATTGAAGGAGAGGAGAGTGACTGTGACAGCAGAGGGGAGGAGAGTGACTGTGACAGCAGAGGGGAGGAGAGTGACTGTGACAGCAGAGGGGAGGAGAGTGACTGTGACAGCAGAGGGGAGGAGAGTGACTGTGACAGCGGAGGAGAGGAGAGTGACTGTGGCAGGAGAGGAGAGGGACTGTGACTGTGACAGCAGAGGAGAGGAGAGTGGCTGTGGCAGCAGAGGAGAGGAGAGTGACTGTGGCAGCGGAGGAGAGGAGAGTGACTGTGGCAGGAGAGGAGAGGGACTGTGACTGTGACAGCAGAGGAGAGGAGAGTGGCTGTGGCAGCAGAGGAGAGGAGAGTGACTGTGGCAGCGGAGGAGAGGAGAGTGACTGTGGCAGCGGAGGAGAGTAGTGTGACTGTGACAGCGGAGGAGAAGAGAGTGACTGTGGCAGGAGAGGAGAGTGACTGTGGCAGCGGAGGAGAGGAGAGTGACTTTGGCAGCGGAGGAGAGGAGAGTGACTGTGGCAGCGGAGGAGAGGAGAGTGACTGTGGCAGCGGAGGAGAGGAGAGTGACTGTGGCAGTGGACGAGAGGAGAGTGACTGTGACCGGAGGAGAGTGACTGTGACAGCGGAGGAGAGGAGAGTGACTGTGACTAGAGGTCCACCGATTATGATTTTTCAACGCCGATACCGATACCAATTATTGGAGGACCAAAAAAGCCGATACTGATTAATAGGTCGATTAAAAAAAAAATATATATATAAATATATATATATATATATATATATATATATATATATATGTATATATATATATATATATATATATATATATATATAAATGTATTTGTAATAATGACAATTACAACAATACTGAATGAACACTTATTTTTACTTAATATAATACATCAATTTAGCCTCAAATAAATAATGAAACATGTTCAATTTGATTTAAATAATGCAAAAACAAAGTGTTGGAGAAGAAAGTAAAAGTGCAATATGTGCCATGTAAAAAAGCTAACGTTTAAGTTCCTTGCTCAGAACATGAGAACATATGAAAGCTGGTGGTTCCTTTTAACACAAGTCTTCAATATTCCCAGGTAAGAAGTTTTAGGTTGTAGTTAATATAGTATTTATAGGTCTATTTCTCTCTATACCATTTGTATTCGATATACCTTTGACTATTGGATGTTCGTATAGGCACTGCCAGTGTAACAGTATAGCTTCCGCCCCTCTCCTCGCCCCTACCTGGGCTCGAACCAGGAACACATCGACAACAGCCACCCTCGAAGCAGTTACCTATGCAGAACAAGGGGAACAACTACTCCAAGTCTCAGAGCGAGTGACGTTTAAAAACACTATTAGCGCGCACCCCGCTAACTAGCTAGCCATTTCACATCGGTTACACCAGCCTAATCTCGGGAGTTGATAGGCTTGAAGTCAACAGCGCAATGCTTGAAGGACAGTGAAGACCTGCTGGCAAAAAACACAAAAGTGCTGTTTGAATGAATGCTTACGAGCCTGCTGCTGCCTACCATCGCTCAGTCAGACTGCTCTATCAAATATCAAATTATAGACTTAATTATAACATAATAACACACAGAAATACGAGCCTTTGGTCATTAATATGGTCAAATCCAGAAACTATCATTTCAAAAACAAAACGTTTATTATTATCACATATACCCTGACTCTGCGTGCAATGAACGCAAGAGAAGTGACACAATTTCACCTGGTTAATATTGCCTGCTAACCTGGATTTCTTTTAGCTAAATATGCAGGTTTAAAAATATATACTTCTGTGTATTGATTTTAAGAAAGGCATTGATGTTTATGGTTAGGTACACGTTGGAGCAACGACAGTCCTTTTTCGCGAAGATGCACTGCATCGATTATATGCAACGCAGGACACGCTAGTAAAACTAGTTATATCATCAACCATGTGTAGTTAACTAGTGATTATGATTGATTGATTGATTGTTTTTTATAAGATCAGTTTAATGCTAGCTAGCAACTTACCTTGGCTTCTTACTGCATTCGCGTAACAGTGGAGTGCAATGAGAGGCCGGTGGTTAGAGCGTTGGACTAGTTAACTGTAAGGTTGCAAGATTGAATCCCCGAGCTGACAAGGTAAAAATCTGTCGTTCTGCCCCTGAACAAGGCAGTTAACCCACCGTGTCCAAAAATACAGATTTCCGATTGTTATGAAGGAATGGCAGATTAATTAGGGCCGATTTCAAGTTTTCATAACAATTGGAAATCGTCCCTAATTAATCGGCCATTCCGATTAATCGGTCGACCTCTGACTGTGACAGCAGAGGAGAGGAAAGTGACTGTGACAGCGGAGGAGAGGAAAGTGACTGTGACAGCGGAGGAGAGGAGAGTGACTGTGGCAGGAGAGGAGAGTGACTGTGGCAGCTTAGGAGAGGAGAGTGACTGTGGCAGCGGAGGAGAGTGACTGTGACAGCGGAGGAGAGGAGAGTGACTGTGACAGTGGAGGAGAGGATAGTGACTGTGACAGCGGAGGAGAGGAGAGTGACTGTGGCAGCGGAGGAGAGTGACTGTGACAGCGGAGGAGTGGAGAGTGACTGTGACAGCGGAGGAGAGGAGAGTGACTGTGGCACCGGAGGAGAGTGACTGTAGCAGCGGAGTAGAGGAGAGTGACTGTGACAGCAGAGGAGAGGAGAGTGACTGTGGCAGCGGAGGAGAGGAGAGTGACTGTGGCACCGGAGGAGAGTGACTGTGGCAGCGGAGTAGAGGAGAGTGCCTGTGGCGGCGGAGTAGAGGAGAGTGACTGTGACAGCGGAGGAGAGGAGAGTGACTGTGACAGCGGAGGAGAGGAGAGTGACTGTGGCACCGGAGGAGAGTGACTGTGGCAGCGGAGTAGAGGAGAGTGACTGTGACAGCAGAGGAGAGGAGAGTGACTGTGGCAGTGGAGGAGAGTGACTGTGACAGGAGAGGAGAGAGAAAAGGAGAAGAGAGAAAGACAGGGACCACAGGACAGTATCACAGACCCCACAGACACTGGCCTGTGTGCTGGAGCAGGACAGGGCATTGGTGATAGAACATTACAGTGCCCAGTCTTAGTCTGCTGCCCCCGGCAACCGCTATGTCCTGAAGCATGATACTACACTACAATTACAACTACACTGAGTATACGAAACATTAAGAACACCTGCTGTTTCTATGACAATGACTGACCAGGTGAATCCAGGTGAAAGCTATGATACCTTATTGATGTCACTTGTTAAATCCACTTCAATCAGTGTAGATTAAGGATTTTTAAGCCTTGAGACAATTGAGACATGGATTGTGTATGTGTGCCATTCAGAGGGTGAATGGGCAAGACAAAATATTTAAGTGCCTTTGAACAGGGTATGGTAGTAGGTGCCAGGCTCACCGGTTTGTGTCAAGAACTGCAACGCTGCTGGGTTTTTCATGCTCAACAGTTTACCGTGTGTATCAAGAATGGTCCACCACCCAAAGGACATCCAGCCAACTTGACACAACTGTGGGAAGCATTGGAGTCAACATGGGCCAGCATCCCTGTGGAACACTTCCCTTTCTCTTTGTCATTTATTTTTGGCTGCTGTACACAGTGAGTTCCTCTGTAAAGAGGGAAGAGGCTTGGAAATGCTTGGCGTTGGATGTGAGAGCTTCTCTCTGCGTGTGATCCAGGATTTGGTAACAAGCGGTGCCGAGTGGTGCCTTCAGAAGGGATTTGTTTTTAACAACCTCTCTCTCAAAGAGCAGTGTGTCCAAGTGCTCATGAGACAGAAATAACTTGTTAGAGATCTGTCTTGACTGAAGGAGAAGAGGGGACTCTCTCCTTCTCTGAAAGTGTTTTTATTCTTTAATTTCCTCCTGCTAGATTGGATGGTTTGCATGTAGAGCAATATCTATATTGATTCTTATAGCTGGAGTCAGAGCACAGAGCGAGGATGCTATTAGCCATTACCCTGATGAGAGCTATTTGATTATTTTATTATTCAGCAATTTTTAGAGGAAGTGTTTAATGTAGCATGAAATACATCCTGCTCTCTCTTTCACACCAGAGTGAGATACATAATATTGACATCAGCATTTTCAGAGACTGTTATTTCCAACGGAAGTGGACCCATTTACCTTCAATTTTGGAGAATTGGGATGAGAAAGCATTCTTAGTCAGTAAGGAGAAACAAACATGGTGGAGGTGTATGCAGACAGACATACAGACATACAGGCTTACCTGGGGGCTGGCGAGAGAGGAGCACGGAACTTCCAGTGGGATATGCCCCATTGCAATTACTGTCATCTGGAGTGGAAACCTCCAGAGGACTGACTACTCCTCTGGGACTAGCTGCCTGGGCTGCCATGCCAACCCAATCACTACCCTCCCTAAGGCCCAAGGGAAGATGATAGGATCCAAGATGGCTGACTGACTGCTAACTCAGGAACTGGAATCTGGACCGCTGGCATTATCAGGTGTCCTCTGTCATCTTAAGAGGAAACATTGGATGAATGTTAGATTGAACATTTGTAAAAGCTTATATTTTGGGTTCTGATCGGATGAGAGTGTTGAACTAAGCTCATGAGGCATGTATTAGTTATATTCTTCAAGAATCAATGGCTAGATGTTATTAATTTGAAAGTCCAACAATTGATGTAGCAACCGCAGATTGTCCATGAAACATCAGTGATTGGACTTGGCTGTACTGAACTGTAACATTTCATAACGGCTATCTCTTTCACTCTCATATCACAGTTTTCAATGGCATCACGGTTTAGCATTCAAGTACATAGTCAGTCAGAATACCGACAGTGCTGCTATCTCAAGGAGCCACTTTTCAAACGGACATGCTCCAACAGAAATGAAGCTTCAAGCCCTCATCTCTCAGCCCTCAGTTCATGGCTCAGTGATAACCATGGACTAAAGTTCATTGTAGATGAATATTTACTTTGTGAGACAAAGTGCAGTGTCTGAGTGTCCTAGGTAGGTAGGTAGGTGTTTTAGGAGGCAGATGAGGTGACACATTCACAGATCAGCAGATTCAACCAACGTCCAACATGATTAGATTAGTACAGTATGCCATTTTGTGCAACCAAACATGCATGCATGATTTGAGGAAATAAATGTTTTCCGGGTTGATGCAGAGATTACTCATAAGAAGGGGTTTTAATGTAGCGGAAAAACAGAAAATATATTTCCTACCTGTGCGTTCTTGGATCGGATTAGACCCTGCCTCATTGGAGGAAGAGGAATTAGATGGGACAGGATGAGGAGTTACTGTATTAATACATAATCCTTAATTGAATAGACAGTATAACAGTCATTCCTATCTGATTGCAATCATTGTTACTGTGCTACATTGGGCTCTGCAATCTCTTATGGAGCAGAGTGGCAAACAGTACAGCCAGCTTACTACCAATCTGATATGAGGGTATACAGTATTTAGGGTTTATGGATTGCTTTATTGGTTTGGTCATTGGTCTCATTGTTCATGGTCAGGTACAGCACAGCACTACTGCCTTCTGATCAGATTACAGCTGTATTGTTTCGAGTTATCCAAACGGTTGGAGTCGGACCTTCAGTTTGACCCCAGCTAATTGCATTGCTTGCTACATAATCAGGCCTCACTGCATCATCCACATTCATATTTCTACCAGAGATGCAGTCAATTTCACTTGAATTCCGGTCAATTCAGGAAGTATACTGAAATTCCAATTCCAATTCTCTTCAATACTTTTCCCTGAGGAAACATTGGAATTGGAATTTGGGTTTCTTTCTGAATTGACTGTAATTTAAAAAGAATTGACCCAAACCCTGATTTCTGCTCTGTATCAGACTGGGGCTGTGAATGCTGTCCTCTCCAGTAAACACTCTTAATCCTTAATCTTCTCTGATGGCTGTACCTTGACTGTGTGTGTGTGTGTGTGATAGTGTGTGTTTAGGACAGAAGTCAGACGCCTCCCCTGCTGGACTACTAGTAATTGTGTCCTGCATTGGTTTGTCTCTCCTGTTTCCGCGGCTTACCAATCAATATCCCCCCCCCCCCCCCCCCCCCCCCCCACTGACTGATTGATTGACTGGAGGACTGGCTGACTAACTGAAGGCCTGGTACAGAGAGACACAGAGAGCTGAGTGCTATCAGAGACAGAGCAGGCTGCTGGATCAATGTTTCAGCCCCACGCCCACTCCTAATCACCACACAGCACTGAGGGCCTAATTCTGCCGGCCCCTACGCTACCATCGATCAGGGCCCCAACTCTCCACACCCCTATATAGAGAATCAGTGTGCACACACACATACACCCACACACCCACGCTTGTCTACCCTTCTTACTCTCTCCATCCTTTCATAGGCCTAATGAGGAAGCTCATTATAGCCAAACAAGAGTTGGCCTCTCTGAATATACAATTAGACCTGGGCTTCTTTCAGCTGACTCCAGAACTGCTGCCAGAATATCTTATTGATCTCCTGACTTCAGCTGTTGAACTAACTTGTGTTACCTGTGTCATTAATATATTGTCCTCACAACAGGCCCTAGTGCCCTTGGAGTTGATCAGGATAACTGTTGTTGTGTTTCCATGTTTGTCAATGTTCATGAATACCCTCTTATGAATACCAATCATGGCAAACTGAGAGAATGGACTGAGATAATGGACTTCCCAATCTCTAGACTATGGTATGTCTCACTCCCTCTCCCTTTCACTCTCCCCCTTCATCCCTCTCTCAGTATCGCTTTCTTCCAGCCCTATCTGTCCCCCCCACCTCTCTCCCCCTCCCTCTCTGTGCAGTGTACTCATTGACACGTGTGTAGGCAGTCTGTGACTGGGTTGTCAGATTGGTTCTTCCCAGTGTCTCAGTAAGGTCAGCTGTGCTGTAAGAGTCAGTGCCCATGTGTGATCACACATCTGGCATGTACACAGCAGGCCCGCATTCTGACGTCTCTGCACCCTGCCATCTGAACAATGACTATATATGAATGGGCAAAACCATCGTTTCAGTGACACCATTCATTCCTATGTGAAGGGTCATTAGCACATTTTTAAGCCAAGGAAGTCGGTTAAGATGAAATTAGATTGAGCAATGTCAGAGTGGCATAGACTAAAATACAGTAGAATAGAATACAGTATATACAGTACATATGAGATGAGTAAAGCAGTATTGAAACATTATTTAAACATTATTAAAGTGACTTGTGTTCAGTTAATAAAGTGGCCAGTGATTCCAAGTCTATGTATATAGGGCAGCAGCTTCTAAGGTACAGGGTTGCGTAACCGGGTGGAAGCCCTGGCTATTTAACAGTCTGATGACCATGAGATAGAAGCTGTTTTTCAGTCTCTCTGTCCCAGTTTTGATGCACCTGTACTGACCTCACCGTCTGGATGATAGCGGGGTGAACAGGCAGTGGCTCGGGTGGTTGTTGTCCTTGATGATCTTTTTTGGCCTTCCTGTGACATCGGGTGCTGTAGGAGGACAGGTAGTTTGCCCCTGGTGATGCATTGGGCAGAGCGCACCACCGTCTGGAAAGCCCTGTGGTTGCTGGCGGTGCAGTTGCCGTACCAGACGGGGTTACAGCCCGACAGGATGCTCTCAATTGTGCATCTGTAAAAGTTTGTGAGGGTTCTAGGTGAGAAGCCATATTTCTTCAGCCTCCTGAGGTTGAAGAGGCACTGTTGCGCCTTCTTCACCACACTGTCTGTGTGGGTGGACCATTTCAGATCAACTTCTCCACTGCTGTCCCGTCGATGTGGATAGGGGCGTGCACCCTATGCTGTTTCCTGAAGTCCACGATCAGCTCCTTTGTTTTGTTGACGCTGAGTGAGAGGTCATTTTCCTGGCACCACTCACCCAGGACCCTCACCTCCTCCCTGTAGGCTGTCTCGTTATTGTTGGTAATCAGGCCTACTACTGTTGTGTTGTCAGCAAACTTGATGATTGAGTTGGAGGCATGCGTGGCCACGCAGTCATTGGTGAATAGGGAGCACAGGAGGGGGCTGAGCATGCATCCTTGTGGGGCCCCTGTGTTGAGGATCAGCGAAGTTGAGGTGTTGTTTCCTACCTTCACCACCTGGGTGTGGCCCATCAGGAGGTCCAGGACCCAGTTGCACAGGTTGGGGTTCAGAGCCAGGGCCCCAAAATTAATGATGAGCTTGGAGGTTACTATGGTGTTGAATGCTGAGCTATAGTCAATGAACAGCATTCTTTCATAGGTATTCCTCTTGTCCAGATGGGATAGGGCAGTGTGCAGTGCGATGGCGATAACATTGTCTGTGGATCTTTTAGGGCGGATAAGCAAATTGAAGTGGGTCTATGGTGTCAGGTAAGGTAGAGGTGATATGATCCTTAACTAGCCTCTCAAAGCACTTCATGAAGATAGAGGTGAGTGCTATGGGGCATAGACCACGTCAACATGGCTAGCTAGCTAATAACAGATCATTTCAACAGTTAAAAAGCAAACTTTCAGGGGATAAACTAGATGGCTATATCCAAATATTGTTTGATTTGCTTGCCATCTATAGTGGTGATGACGGTAGTCTGACTGACAATGTTACCAGGACGAGAACTTGCCGATATCAAGCTCTTTCCAAAAGCCTTATCTCAGATGAAGCAAGCTAAATGACACATGCTGTTTGTTTAGCTAGCTAGCTACATGCCAAATGGATAGGCTACCCTGAAAATGCATCATCAATTGATGTTTACTGATCACGAAAGCATGCGGTTACTTGCAGTAGAACTACAGCTAAATGTGGAATAATCGGAAATGTGTAGTTCTGACTTTTTGCTCTTCAAGAGGTGATGATATTAATTATGGCTGCAATCCCGTTAATGGGATCGATATGACAACCAGTGAAAGTGCAGGGTGCCAAATTCAAACAACAGAAATCTCATAATTATAATTCCTCAAGCAGACAAGTATTTCATACCATTTTAAAGATACACTTCTTGTTAATCCCACCACAGTGTCCGATTTCAAAAAGGCTATACAGCGAAAGCACCACAAATGATTATGTTAGGTCACCGCAAAATCACAGAAAAACACAGCCATTTTCAGCCAAAGACAGGAGTCACAAAAAGCAGAAATAGAGATAAAATGAATCACTAACCTTTGATGATCTTCATCAGGTGACACTCATAGGACTTCATGGTACACAATACATATATGTTTTGTTCGATAAAGTTCATATTTATATCCAAAAACCTCAGTTTACATTGGCGCCATGTTCAGAAATGCCTCCAAAATATCCTGAGAAATTGCAGAGCCACATCAAATAACATAAATACTCAACATAAACTTTGATGAAAGATACATGTTTTACATAGAATTAAAGATACACTTGTTCTTAATGCAACCGCTGTGTCAGATTTCAAAAAGCTTTACGACAAAAGCACAATATTCAATAATCTGAGAACAGCGTTCAGCCACAAAAGGAAGCCATACAGTTACCCGCCAAATTGTGCAGTCAACAAAACTCATGAATAGCATTAAAAATCTTCACTTACCTTTGCTGATCATCGTCGGAATGCACTCCCAGGACTCCCACTTCCACCAAAAAATGTTTGTTTTGTTCGGTAATGTCCATCATTTATGTCCAAATAGCTATTTTTGTTAGCGTGTTTGGTAAACAAATCCAAAGTCAGGAAGCGCGTTCACTAAAAGCATACGAAATGTCAAAAAGTTCCGTAACAGTCAGTAGAAACATGTCAAACGATGTATTGAATCAATCTTTAGGATGTTTTTAACATAAATCTTCAATAATGTTCCAACCGGAGAATTCCATTGTCTTCAGAAGTGCGATGGAACAGAGCTCCCTCTCATGTGAATGCGCATGGTCAGAGCATGGTCAGCTCATGATAGACCTTACTCATTCCCGTCTCCTTCGGACCCACTTCACAGTAGAAGCATCAGACAAGGTTTTACAGACTGTTGACATCTAGTGGAAGCCGTAGGAAGTGCAAACCGACCCATATCCCACTGTGTATTCGATAGGCGATGAGTTGAAAACCTACAAACCTCAGATTTCTCACTTCCTGGTTGGATTCTTTTCTCAGGTTTTTGCCTGCCATATGAGTTCTGTTATACTCACAGACATCATTCAAACAGTTTTAGAAACTTCAGAGTGTTTTCTATCCAATACTAATAATAATATGCATATATTAGCAACTGGGACTGAGGAGCAGGCAGTTTACTCTGGGCACCTCTGGGCACCTTTTCATCCAAGCTACTCAATACTGCCCCTGCAGCCATAAGAAGTTATTACCAAATATTTATGACATTTATTTAACAATCCCTTGAAAAATGTACATAGTCAACAATGGTTTTAGCTGAGCTGGAGGTCTTCTTGCCCCGCTGCAGCCAAATTGAATGATCTGCACCGTATTGTGATGTGTTATTGATACCGATCTATTGGCAGTTTATTTGAAAAGTTTCAGAGTCATTCTTCTAAAACTGGCTAGCTAGCTTACATATATACAGTGTAGATGATAAATTATTACATTTCATTATTTTACTTAATATCTTATCACAGAACTGGCAAACCATGGTTAACCAACTTCCTGACCAAAATGGCTGACCTGTAGACCATGATAAGAAGGTTCATGTCCATTTTACACTGAATGAAAATATAAATGCAACATGCAACAATTTCAAAGGTTTTACTGAGTTCATATATGGAAATCAGTCAATTTAAATACATGTATTAGGCTCTAATCTATGGATTTTATATGACTGGGAGTACAGATATGCATCTGTTGGTCACAGATACCTTAAAAAAAGGTATTGGTGTGGATTAGAAAACCAGTAAGTATCTGGTGTGACCACCATTTGCCTCATGCTGCATTACACATCTCCTTCGCATAGAGTTGATCAGGCTGTTGATTGTGGCCTGTGGAATATTGTCCCACTCCTCTTCTTGGCTGTGCGTAGTTGCTGGATATTGGCAGGAACATGAACACGCTGTCGTACAAATCAATCCAGAGCATCCCAAACATGTTCAATGGATGACATGTCTGGTGAGTATTCGGGCTATGGAAGAACTGGGACATTTTCAGCTACCTGTCACGCCCTGACCTGAGATATCTGTTTTCTTTACGTTTTGGTTAGGTCAGGGTGTGACTAGGGTGGATAATCTAGTTTTTGTATTGTCTAGTGGTTTTGTATTGTCTAGGGTTTTTGTATGTCTAGGGTTTTGTAGGTCTAGGTATTTGTATGTTAATGGTGGCCTGATATGGTTCCCAATCAGAGGCAGCTGTTTGTCGTCTCTGATTGGGGATCATATTTAGGTAGCCATTTCCCTTTGGTGTTTGTGGGTTCTTGTTCTTTGTTTAGTTGCCTGTCTGTACTATTCATATAGCTTCACGGTTCCTTTTGTTATTTTGGTTAGTTTGTTCAGTGTTCATTCTTATACTAATAAAGAATGTACGCATACCACGCTGCGCCTTGGTCCGATTCATACGATGAACTTGACACTTCCAGAAATTGTGTACAGATGCTTGTGACATGGGACCGTGCATTATCGTGCTGAAACATGAGGTGATGGCGGCAGATTAATGGCACGACAATGGGCTTTAGGATCTCGTCACGGTATCGATAAAATGCAATTGTGTTCTTTGTACCTAGCTTATTCCTGCCCATTCCATAACTCCACCACCACCATGTGGCAATCTGTTCACAACGTTGACATCAGCAAACCGCTTACCCACACGACGCCATACACGCTATGCTGTCTGCCATCTGCCCGGTACAGTTGAAACCGGGATTCAGCCGTGAAGAGCACACTTCTCCAGCGTGCCAGTGGCCATCAAAGATGAGCATTTGCCCAATACAGTTAGTTACAACGCCGAACTGCAGTCAGGTCAAGACCCTGGTGAAGACGACAAACACGAAGATGAGCTTCCCTGAGAAGGTTTCTGACAGTTAGTGCAAAAATTATTTGATTGTGCAAACCCACAGTTTCATCAGCTGTCCAGGTAGCTGGTCTCAGACAATCCCTCAGGTGAAGAAGCTGGATGTGGAGGTCCTGGGCTGGCGTGGTTACATGTGGTCTGCGTTTGTTAGGCCTGTTGGACTTACTGCCAAATTGTCTAAAACGATGTTGGAGGTGGCTTATGGTAGATAAATGAACATTCAATTCTCTTACAACAGCTCTGGTGGACATTCCTGCAGTCAGCATTCCAATTGCACGCTCCCTCAAAACTTGAGACATCTGTGGCATTGTGTTGTGTAACAAAACTGCACATTTTAGAGTGGCCTTTTATTGTCTCCAGCACAAGGTGCATCTGTGTAATGATCATGCTGTTTAAAACAGCTTCTTGATATGCCATACCTGTCAGGTGGATGGACTAACAAGGATATAAACAAATTTGTGCACAACATTTTTGAAAAATAAGCTTTTTGTGCATATGGAACATTTCTGGGATCTTTTATTTCACTTTAAGTTGCATTTATATTTTAATTCAGTGTAATATTCTAATTCCTAATAATGTTGTTTTATAGCTAATGTCATGCTTTTTTCACGAGGCCAATTTAAAATGTTGCTGTTTTAGAGATACTGTAATTTCCTGATATTCTACTCATTTTGCCATGAGGCTGAGAGAAAATTGTGCAGTTTTAAAGCTTATTTTGTATAATTGAAAAAAAATAAAGGCTTATGATATCTGGGGGACCCCAAACCCCCCTCCCCACCAAAATAATATATTATTACATATTTTTTCACTTGCGGGGGCCGCGTGGGTAAGTGCCACACTAGTGTGTGTGTGCATGTTTGTGTATGAGCCACTCTGGAAAACACGTGTTAGAACAGAAGCGAGGCTTTCTGTGCTAATATAATTAACTAGGGCACTTATCTGGCCAGACAAACAGCAGCTCAATGGATTGAATTAGAATGCAGCATCTTGGCCCTTGGTCCTGACGGGGAAATGAATCACTGTTATCAAGCAGCCAAAAACCTTGAGCTACCAGCCACACAGCAGCACAACTAACTCATATCTGATCAATTAGCAGGCCTCTCTTTCTGTGTCCTCTATATATGCTGGTCCAGAACATCATCATGATAGGATCCTCAAGATGTGTATGATTGCAAAGACCTATTTGTAACTGTAAAGTAATTGCTTGGTAACCCTGTTTGGCTAATTGTTAACCAGAATTTAATTGTTTGACAGCACATTTTGACAAAGAGGAAAGATTGAAATCATGAGACAACCAAACCCAGCATCTCGTAAAAATTACAATGTAAGGCAAATCTGCTTCATTGTGAGCTAATCTTGATTGGGAAATTATGTTTTTACTTCTTAACACACATGCAGGCAGGCACTGAGAATGGTGTGTCAGTCAACAGAACAGTGCAGGATGAGACCAGGTTTAACAGTACACCAGGCCAGTACTACCCCACCCCACCTTGTAGAGGTGAACCTAACCCTCCTAAACCATCCTAGCTGATCTTCCTGGCTATGAGAAGCTGTCCCATCCCGTCCCTGTCCTCCCCTGAGGAAGATTACCTAGACGTCATTATCCACCTGGCTATTAGAAGCTGTCCCATCCCGTCCCTGTCCTCCCCTGAGGAAGAAGAAGACCTAAAGACCTAATGTGTGCTGCCACTCACGGTATTTCCCAGAATTCTCACTAAATTACCTTCTCTGCCTCTGTGATGGAGAAGTAAAAGAACATGATAAGTCTGGAGATTGAATATATATATATATATATATATATATATATAATCTAAAATTTCATTTTCTTATAGTATTTTAAAGCAAGGGCCTCTGACAGAGTGAAAAACCTGCTCTTTCAGTCAGGAGAAGGAGATAAGAGGAGAGAAATCTACAGAGGAGGTGAAAGGAGAGAGAAAGCAGCTTGCACTTCTACGTTCCATAATCTATAATTCTGCCATCCAGCTCTGCAAAAACTAATCTTTTTCTGCAGAACACTTCTGTGTTTTGGATACACACACGTAAACGCACGCATCCACACACACACACTTACATCCAAATGCCGCTGCCTCAAAGACACAATGCGTCAAAGCCTGGAAGTAACCTGAAAGTAACCCAGGGATAATATGATTAGTGATAGAAGGTGAATGATGTTGTCGTTTGCTCCTTTATTTTATCTCTGTGTTGATGTCATATGAATAAAACTAATAATTTCCTCGTTATGTCGAGATCACAACTTATTTATCTCATGATCACGACATAACTAACGCTGTTTTGTCGAGATCACGAAATAATCACAACTAAGTACAGTACCACACATCATTCATTTGTTCAGCTGCACGATAACCACCTCGTCAAGGAACCCTGTGGCTGCATGAGTGCAATGTGGGGCATTTAAGCCCTGAACAATGCCTGACAGGCAGCCATGTCTCCCATGCTGCGTGCCGCCCCCAAGACCACAGCCAATCACATGCTAGTTAGCTAGGTAGTCTTATTAGTTAGTTATCTAGCTAGCTAGCATGCTAGCTATCTATGCTGGTTGTTAGCTTGCATAACTGATATGTGTATAATTAAATGTGACCCGATTCAGGAAACTAGAAGTATGTCGCAAGTCACGACTTCACAGGAGAACTGTTTGAATGTAAAAAAAATATTTTTTCAAAATGCGTTGTTGGGCAGAAATGCCTTCTCAAACATGTGAACTTTCATATGCCTTAATATCAAACTGGTATGCCATCTGTAAATACGTTAAATTACGAACCTAGTTGGTTTAGCCACAGAAAAAGAGGGCGAACCTTCCCGTTAGCCATGATTGGCTGAGATAATGAGTGGGCTGGACATGCCGAGAGATGAGTTTGGATTGGTCTGCCATATAGCACGCGTCTGTCTATTGGAGCTGGTCAGTATGTCTAGGTAATTGTGTCAAACGCGGCTTTAAAAAAAATGTATTGCGTAGTAAAATGGCATAAACTTAATGTCAAGTTAACCTCTACTTCCTCACAAACCCGGATCCGGGAGCACGCCCATCAGTAAAAAAGCTGACTAGCATAGCATAGCATAGCGTCACAAGTAAATACTAGCATCTAAATATCATTAAATCACAAGTCCAAGACACCAGATGAAAGATACACATCTTGTGAATCCAGCCATCATTTCTGATTTTTAAAATGTTTTACAGGGAAGACACAATATGTAAATCTATTAGCTAACCACGTTAGCAAAAGACACAACTTTTTTTACTCCACCATTTTTTTCCTGCATAGGTAGCAATCACAAATTCGACCAAATAAAGATATAAATAGCCACTAACCAAGAAACAACTTCATCAGATGACAGTCTGATAACATATTTATTGTATAGCAAATGTTTTGTTAGAAAAATGTGCATATTTCAGGTATAAATCATAGTTTACCATTACAGCCACCATCACAACTCTCACCAAAGCGACTAGAATAACTACAGAGACCATTGTGTATTACCTAAATACTCATCAAAAAACATTTCTGAAAAATACACAGCGTAAAGCAAATGAAAGACAAAGATCTTGTGAATCCAGCCAATATTTCAGATTTTTTAAGTGTTTTACAGCGAAAACACAATATAGCATTATATTAGCTTACTACAATAGCCAACCACACAACAGCATTGATTCAAGCCAAAAATAGCGATAACGTATAAACCAGCAAAATATATAAATTTTTTCACTAACCTTCTCAAACGTCTTCAGATGACAGTCCTATAACATCATATTACACAATACATATAGAGTTTGTTCGAAAATGTGCATATTTAGCGGCACAAATCGTGGTTATACAATATGAATAGTTGCCAAAATGCAAACAAAATGTCAGGAGAAATCTTGGGAGAGGCACCTATTCTAATCGATAACTAATCATAAACTTGACTAAAAAATACAGGTTGGACAGCAAATGAAAGATACATTAGTTCTTAATGCAATCGCTGTGTTAGATTTTTAAAATTAATGTTACTACAACATACAGCGTGTGTTAAAGCGAGACCGCACCTAGATTCATGGCAGAATAGTGGTTTCACATTTTTCAACAGAACAACGAATTAACATCATAAATACTTCTTACTTTTTGATGAACTCCCATCAGAATCTTGGGCAAGGTGTCCTTTGTCCAAAAGAATCGTTGCTTGGTTGTAGATTGTCCTCTTAAACGTTCGAATTAGCAGTAAACATTAGCCATGTGGCAAAGACGTGTCCGACTCACTAAAACGCAGGACAAATAAATATCCGAAAATCGCAATATACCGATATAAACTGATATAACTCGGTTTAATATAACAACATTATGATGTCTTTAACACCTATATCTAATAAAAACAGAGCCGGATATATCTAAGGCCTATAACCGGAGCGTTCTAGAGCCACAGCCAGAGGTCCTTCCTGCGTCAGAGCGAAGTGAACAAAGGCCGGACCCTACGTTCCCATGCCATTTATAACCTCTCAGTTCTGCCTAGCAACTCCATTTCAATTATCACTATTCGCTGACACCCAGGGGAAGATGTATGCAGTGCATCTCAACCAATAGAAGACAGGCAGATTTATAAACAGATCTCAGAACAGCAAGTAGATTTCAGCATTCTCACATCCTCATAGGAAAATTGCACTAAGTCCAGTTCTGTTTTACTCACAGATATAATTCAAACGGTTTTAGAAACTAGAGTGTTTTCTATCCAATAGTAATAATAATATGCATATTGGACGAGCAAGAATTGAGTACGAGGCAGTTTAATTTGGGAACGAAATTATTACAAAGTGAAAACAGCACCCCCTATTGAGGAGAAGTTAAAGTGTACTGTTAGCTAGCTAACATTAGCTGGCTGGCTCACTAGCTAATTTTATGTGTATGCTCTCCAATTCCTGGAGGACCGAGTTTTGAAATCAGTGGAATTTGAGTATGATTGCTAAGGAGATGGAGAAAACACCAGTTTGGATTACATCAGACAGGAGACATGTCCAACCATGATGTATACTGGTAAGATAGTCTAGCTAGCTACATTTTCAGATATTACACGTTTCTAATTTTTACAGAAAGTGGTTTCATTTCAAGTGTACTGTTAGCAAGCTAACGTTAGATGGTTGGGTCGCTAGCTAACGTTATGTGTATGATCTTATTCTTCGTATCTCAGACACATTTGCTTGACTAGTTATAGCCATATAACCTGGTTGGTTAGCTACCTGCTCATGTTCATGCACCATGTTCATGCAGGGTAGTAACATCATGAGTTGTGATTATGGTCCATTGTTTAGCTAGCTAGCTACATGTCTTAACAAAAGACTCTCGTCTTAGTGTGCCAGAGCACAGAATAACTGATTCATTTTTTGACGCTCAACACCCGTTGAATATGTCCGGTGTCAGTAAACGTCGGCAACAAAGTGTGATTCAATTCTTGCCAGCAGCACTGTTACAGCCACCAACGCTCTGGAAAACATGAAAACTGCCTAACCAGCTCTGCTAGGGTGAGTAAAATGGTCAGAGTGCGGTGTTCTCTCATTATGTGTCTGGAAGTAGCTAGCCAATGTTAGCCAGTTAGCATGAGGGCTTGACTGTCGTTGTGAGGTCAGAGCTTTCGGAAAAGAAACATACTTATTGGCCAGAGCATCCAGTGTGCGCTCTGAACGCGAAACACTCTGAATTTACGAGTGGACAATCTGACAGCACAGTTGATGCCACCAACGCTCTGGATAACATAACAGCCTAACCAGCTCTGCTAGAGCGAGTAATGTTCAGTGAGCTGTTCGATCTCTTAGATGTCTGGAATAGCTGGCTAGTTAGTACAGAATGCACAGATCAACCCTTAAAGAGATGGGTGGGGCTGAGGCTTAAGAGGGTGTGAACAATGCTGAATGGGTGTAGACAAAGAAGGATTCCAATAGTAGTACCAAAACATTGAAAGATGGTTTTCTCAAAAGTGAGTTTACAAGTTGATCAACTTTCAAAGCAAAATTACTTTCCCATTGTTTCCTCAAATGCAGTAGATTATATACCATTTTGTAGCTCTGCGTCTCTACTTTTATCCAATGTAAAAAACTGAATTTCAAATGTTGCTACATAAGACAGAATCCAGGTGGTGAGTCACATATGTGTATAATTATAAGGGACATTTCATTGTCTCAATTTCAGCCTCAGAGGCTGATAAATCAGGAGGCTGCCTTGTAGACGGTTTCATAGGTGAGGCTCCTTGCAGGCAGATTAGCTGTCAGCACTTTATAGGCTGATGCATATAATCCAGAATGGATGAGCTCTATTCTTGGCAGGCTGATCAGATTCAGTGCAGCCTCAGATGCTATTGAATCTGATCAGCCTGCCAGGAATAGAGCACACCCACTCTTGATCATATACATAATGCACTGACTGCTCATCTGCCTGCAAGGAGCTTTACGTATGAATCCGCCTACAGGGCAGAATCCTGATTTATCAGCCTCTAAGGCTGAAATTGAATTTGATCAGTTATGCAAATGAACAACCACCATAGATAGCAAGCTAACAAGTGGTGGCAGGTAGCCAAGTGTTTAGAGCGTTGGGCCAGTTGCTAGATTGAATCCCCGAGCTGACATCGTAAAAGTCTGTCGTTCTGCCCCTGAACAAGGCAGTTAACCCACTGTTCCTAGACCATCATTGTAAATAAGAATTTGATCTTAACTGACTTGCCTAGTTAAATAAAGGTAAAAAACCCCAGAAAAAAACAAAACTAGCTCGCTCAGTTACAAAACTAGCCAAGTTAGCTGTGTTGTTGCTTGCATGCGATTGGCTGTGGTCTAGTCGGCTCTAAACAAAGGTGACGTAATTAAGCACTAGGAGTAACGAGTAGGATTCCTACATGATGCGGTGAGGTTACTATTGTCCAGGAGAATGTGTTTGCAGAAAGCTTTCTGAATGAACGAGGCTGAGCGAGGCTGAAAGAGCTACAAGTCATGATGTACTGTTTTTCCCCATTGTCATCCCTAGTTTGGGGAACATAGTTCACCATCAGCTCTTACATGGTGTTTTTTTCTTTAGCTGTGTCTCATGCACAGGAGGCCGGTGAGGGGAGGACGGCTTATAATAATGGCTGGAAAGGAGTTAATGGAATGGTATCAAACTCATGGAAATCATTGATTTGATACCATTCCATTCATCCGTTCCAGCCATCACTATGAGCCCATCCTCCTCAATTAAGTAGCCGTCAGCCGCCTGTGGCTCATTTAATGATTCTTCATATCCAGCCAATGGGGTTAATCATTACTTGACGGTCATTGCTGGCCAGGGAGAGACAATGAGGTCCCTTTTCTGCTGACTTTCCATATAGAGTAAATGTATGTTAAACCCCATCATGCGCAATCTCACCCCAAAGCCACAGAGCACAGCTTTACCCTGGCTGGCTGGCTGGTGATGATGCATGAATGCTGAGATGCATTCTGAGTGTACTACTGGGACATACTGGAGCCTACTGGGAGCACACACAGTACCTGTGCTTCATTAGGCCAGTTTAACCTCACTAAGCATGTAGAACTCCATTCACCTGGCATATGAACAACATGGCCGACTACTGATGGGCTAGATGGTTCATAAGACCCATAGAAACAGCTATAGAGAATTAGTGGACATGCAAATGAACTGCTGTGTTGATTGCTGATGGGCTAGATGGTTCACAAGAGCCATGGAAACGGCCATAGAGAATGAATGTACATGCAAATGAACTGCTGTGTTGATTGCTGATGGGCTAGATGGTTCACAAGAGCCATGGAAACGGCCATAGAGAATGAATGTACATGCAAATGAACTGCTGTGTTGATTGCTGATGGTGAGGACACTCTAGGGTAGAGGTTACAGGTGACTAGATATACTGTAGAATATATTATACACTGGTTCATTTGGGGAATATGTGAGATATTCCTATGCACTCTCCCTACAGTGTATAAGACTCTTAATAATCTGAAGTGATGTAGGGTAATGTGTTGATTAAAATTGCATGCTGCCTGCTCTGCTCCAGTATTAATGTATGCTGGCTCACTCCTATCATATCTCTTCCATCCATCTCCTGGGGTTCTGCTTGTTATGCTGGTTTCGTGTGTGTGTGCGTGTGTGTGTGCGTGTGCGTGTGTGTGTGTGTGTGTGTGTGTGTGTGTGTGTGTGTGTGTGTGTGTGTGTGTGTGTGTGTGTGTGTGTGTGTGTGTGTGTGTGTGTGTGTGTGTGTGTGTGTGTGTGTGTGTGTGTGTGTGTGTGTGTGTGTGTGTGTGCGAGAGAGAGCTGCCAGCCCACACACAGAGTGAGTTAAGGCAGCAGCGTCACTCCCAGATCCTGGCTGTGTAACGTATCACTGTGGGAGCAGCTAGGAGACAACAGGAGAGCTGAGCGTCTCGGTCATGCTCTCTAGATATAAGACAGAGGAAGGAGAGTGAAAGAGAGGTAGTTGCTCCAATGTCGGTGAAGATGCCTCCGGGTACAGTTATCTTGGGTGTTACAACATGGGCATGCTAACGGCAGCTGAGACCAGAGAAGCCCAGTTGTTACTCCCTAGGTAATAGGGTTATTCATTGCAGTGTTTATCCATCTACTGTATCTTGTTGTTGTCTCAGTATTTCTCTCCTGCTTCATTATCCGTCCTTACTATCCATCCACCTTCATGTATATACATTACTGGGGACTGGTTGTACAACTAGTCAGAAATTCATTCTATTAGCACAAACATGCCTCTCCTCCTTACATGTTCACAGGCATATAGTTAGGTGAGTCATACATGTTCACAGGCATATAGTTAGGTGAATCATACATGTTCACAGGCATATAGTTAGGTGAATCATACATGTTCACAGGCATATAGTTAGGTGAATCATACATGTTCACAGGCATATAGTTAGGTGAGTCATACATGTTCACAGGCATATAGTTAGGTGAGTCATACATGTTCACAGGCATATAGTTAGGTGAATCATACATGTTCACAGGCATATAGTTAGGTGAATCATACATGTTCACAGGCATATAGTTAGGTGAATCATACATGTTCACAGGCATATAGTTAGGTGAATCATACATGTTCACAGGCATATAGTTAGGTGAGTCATACATGTTCACAGGCATATAGTTAGGTGAGTCATACATGTTCACAGGCATATAGTTAGGTGAGTCATACATGTTCACAGGCATATAGTTAGGTGAGTCATACATGTTCACAGCCATATAGTTAGGTGAGTCATACATGTTCACAGGCATATAGTTAGGGGAGTCATACATGTTCACAGGCATATAGTTAGGTGAATCATACATGTTCACAGGCATATAGTTAGGTGAATCATACATGTTCACAGGCATATAGTTAGGTGAATCATACATGTTCACAGGCATATAGTTAGGTGAGTCACACCGATTCCAAATGCCAGTGGCTGCCAACAGGGGAGAATCATGTGTCCATCACCCAGCATGCCATTTAGCACATTCTCTCTATAACCCTGTTGTATGTCAGTTTCCCTCTGTAATCCCAGAATCCCTAGGTAATGCAGTCTCACAGCCAGGACACCTCCTGCAGAGAGGCTTGGCAGGGACAGACAGAAACACTGAGTCAGAAATACAGACAGACATAGCCCATATATTCAGATAGTCCTCTGGCTATTTGGGTGCTCTCTCACTCTCTGGACCCCCCCCCCCACTGATGAATTGCTTGTTTTCTGCAACTTGCTGAAGTGTCCTTTTTGCATGTGCTGTGATGGACTCTGGGTGTCTGTTCTAGAATAACAGCAAGAAGGTTGAAATGAGGACTGTGAGTGCATGGCCCCCTCTCATCCCCCTCCCCATACACACACACAAACCTCAGATTTCAATTTAATCAGAAAATCTGAGACGATTGCCAACGTTAGGAGCACCCTGACTCATGCTTCTCTTCCTTTATGAATTCATTGTTTAATCTCTCCAGGTGAAATGAGGTGTTTTCTTGAGGAATATGCCTTTGTCTCCTCTGCAGCTGCTCCCCAACTTTCCCCACAAAGACTCTGTCCTTTTCAACTCTGTGGTCACAGGGCTGTTTTTGAGTAATGGTTTAGATAGCACCGCTGTTATTGCCTTTTTCTCTGCAGCTATTTCCTGTTCCAATGGCCAAGACCGCACAGCCAAGATTGCAATGTGGAGGTCATCTCGCTTTCCCCATCCTCCTCTCTCTCTCTCCCCTTCCCCCCCAAAATCACCCTGGCTGTGTTTGGCCCTGTCTGGCCTTTCTTGTTAAGCCTTGTCAGCTAGCAGCAGTCTGACGGGAAGGGTTTGGACTTAGGAGGAAAAAGGCACTTAGAGTACTGTGGCGGATCTTCTGATCTGACTGAAATAGAATGCTACAGTTGCTACCTTCACTAAAAACACCAAGGCACAGTTAACTGTTGTGTAACGTCACTGTACCTGATAGGGAAAGGGTAAGTTTGCACACTGATCTGACAGATGACAATTACGTTCTCTAACCCTGTAGCTGTCTAGGACCTGTGCCTATTCTCCACCACTACCACACCCTAGACAGTTAGGCCTACCAATTCACCCTTTCCATGGATGAGATACGCATGTGTGTAAACTGTGTTGTGAGCCATTCCAAATCCCCCCTCTCCTCTTCTGAGGAGTGTTTGATCACTTTGATTTGTTCAAACAGAATACAGTTCTCTGTGTTTACAGGGCTTTTCCTGCCTCCACAGGGGTTACCTCAGTTGTACTTTTCATTTATATTTAACGAGCGGCCTGCCGGGCAGCAGACACCAGCACTTGATCCCTCGCCCTCCTCACCCCTCCTCCTGACGGAGCGGCTAAGCGGTTGGAAGGAGGTCAGACTGTGCCTCTGTGTCTGCTGTGCAGTCGGGACTTTACGAGGAAGAGTTTGACTAGAACTCTACTGTTTCATTCAGCCAGGATTCTAATGGACATGAATATGTGTCCGCAGGGCCGAAGCTGTAGAGCTGCAGCCTTAGAAGTCAGGCATGAACATGGCAGCCAGTTGTGACTGTTTAGCCGCCTGTCATGGTTCCAGCATCCTCTGAAAGGCGGGTGTTCAAACAGATAGCGCCAGGCGGCTGTGGAGAGGACAGAGGAGGCAGAGGGGTAGAGGGAGGTTAGAGAAGGAGACAGGCAGACAAATGACAGAGGGTCATATTTCATCTGAGCAGAGGGGACCCTGTGGTGATGCTAGCTGGCACTTCTGCTGCTGGCCAGTGACACAACACACAAAGAAGCCCCTGTCTGTACTCCTCTCCTTTCCACTGCCACAGAGCAATGGCCCTGGGGAGAGGTATGTGGATGTCAAACACGCATGCACATACATGGCTGTGAACGCACACACACACACACACACACACACACACACACACACACACACACACACACACACACACACACACACACACACACACACACACACACACACACACGGGCAGATACACACACTGTGGTAGAGTAGCGGAGACGTGAGGGTTGGTAGTGCTCTGCTTGTTAGCCTAGCCGGGAACCCCAGTCTGCCAGTGGGTCAGAATTAACCATTTCTTTAGGAAGAGCCCAGACTCTTTATGAGAGCACTGCTGAGTGCCCAGGCCTGCCAATTAGAGTCCCCCTCTCCAACCCTCCAACCCTAGCCTCCAGAGCCTCTGTTAATTCTGCATTAAGATTCTACTGCTAGCCCTCTCACATCCATAGAGCATGGCCATGTACCATCACAACACTGCATCCTATACATCTTTAGTGGGTCCTCAAAGGGGTTATAAGGAGAAATAATGAGAAGGTGAGAGGATTGTGTTTATATATTCAGCCTTGGTTGGCCACAGCGGTTAATAGTTCACTATACTGTATCCCTTCATACAGCTGCTGGTCAGATTATTGCAGTTGGTCGACTGTACCATAGGGAGCAGGTTGGATGGTTTATGTACAGTACTGTATAGCCTATTCTATATCTGGTTCCAATAACCCAAACCAGCACTCCATACCTGCTTTCATGACCTCACCATCATCATTATCCCTATTCTGATGTCAGAAACAGGTCACAATCTACAGAAACAGTCATATTCCTATTTGAGATTTCTCTGGAAGTACTTGGGCAGTTTGGAGAAGTGGAGGAACGTTTCACGTGGCTAATTAATTGTGTTTTTCCCCCTATTTTTTTGTACTCCATCAAAGTACTTCATATGAGATTTTAATAGGAGCACTTGCGTGCATTATCTTTTCAAAGCCGCCATGCTTTGCTCTCTTAATAAAGTGGCTTATGGGTTGGAGAAATTGTACAGAGGGAAAAATGGCCTCATGAATGAATTAGTCGTCTGCAACAGATTACTGCGGCAATAAAATAACGTGTTCCTCATCTCGACAGATCAACGTCCCTATATCACATTCACAGCGATGACTCAATTTCCTCCGTGAGATTAAACACTGTTGTGTGTTTCTTTAATCCTCCCCAGACACAGAGAGAGATGGAGAGAGAAAAGAGAGAGAGGGGTCTCTGCAACCCTGTCACCTTGCCTTCACTGCAGTACTAGCATGACCTAGCCTAAACCAGAAACCAAAGTTAGTCAAGATGTGTCTCACCTGCATGTACAGTACATGGTTCTCCACCAATTCAAAAGGTTCTCCATATTTAGGTCCACCTTTATTTTTTACAAATGACTATTGGTTTTCTTTTCCCTCCTGGCTCCCCCATACTGGCTCCCCCATACCCCTATACCTAAAACATCCCCAAAGTCCCCTTCAGGTCCAACTCTTACCTCTTTCCAGCTGACTTTCCAGCTTTCTAAAGCTGCCTCTACAGCCACCGAAGGAAGGAAATCTAAGGTTAACCAGTACCTGCCATAAGTGCCTGAGTATAAAAAGCAAACTGCAGCGCGAGCATCAGCAACATCAGTGGAGCTGAATGGGCAGACATAAAAGTCAAGTGGTGCTACCGTAGCAGAGACCAGACACCAGAGGGGTAAGGGGCTGCTGGAGGGAGACAGACAAGATCAGAAAATAATGGAGTGTATCAAGTGTTTTTCGTTTTCATCTTGGACTTTGGGCTATTACATTTGATGAACTTGGAAACGTGGGGAGAGGTACAGGGAGGGGATCCTGTCTCACCAGTAGCCATGGTAACAAAACAGTAGGGGTATTGCGGCAGTTAAAAGGGCTGTGGGGTAAATGTGAACAATCTCCTCTGTGTGGTTATGTCCCCTACTCTTCTTCCTGATTGTATGCCACGCCCCCTGTGTGGGTGTGACTGGGATTTAGAGAAGCAACAAGTCAACATGAGGGTTTTTATTCAGGTTTCATTGGTGTGTGTGTGTGGTGTGTCTGTGTTTTACTGTGTTTTACTTTTAATTTGACGTGTTACCTATAAATATCATTCCCAAGGACCCTTTAAAGAGCCGTAAGCACTGCTACCCTGTCTTCCAGTAGTACGGGCTCTGTTCCATCTGGCACTGAAGCGTTACAGAAATTCGCGATCGAAATGCGAAGGTCATTTCCGATTGAGCCGAGATTTGCAGTGTTTACTGTGAGTGAATGCAGTCTACGCTGACGCGGGAACATGGCCTTTACATTTCAGTCATGCTGTAACGCTGACCTTCAGCGAAACAGATAGAGCCCTTAGGCACAAACACAAATCATCTCAGCCCCGAACAGATTGAATGGGAGCAAATAATCATGTTCATCTGAGCAACTCAACTGTCACTGAGACAGAAAAACAACTATGATATCTATCTACTCTGCCTTCTGATATACAACACCAAGAGAAGCACAGCAAGAAAACAATGAATAAACAATCAGAAGAGTGTGTATTAAAGGCTCAGTCCAGCAGCTGAACATGACGGACAGTGTGCAGCAAGCAAAACGTCTAGCTCCGTCTCGGCCTGCTGGCGTCACATACACTTAGCGCCCGTGTTTTTGACAAATCCTATTTTCTAGAGTGGCTACGGCTGATCACCATACAGGGCTTCAATTTCCAGAGATGTATAAAAAACAAGCATTCACTGACTTCTATTTTTCCTCCCTGGCGAAAAAGAACGAGAGGGACAGAGAGTAGAGAAAGACATGAGGGTCAGTGATCTCATAACCAACATGTGGGTCAGTGATCTCATAACCAACATGTGGGTCAGTGATGTCATAACCAGCGTGTGGGTCAGTGATGTCATAACCAGCGTGTGGGTCAGTGATCTCATAACCAACACGTGGGTCAGTGATGTCATAACCAGCGTGTGGGTCAGTGATGTTATAACCAACATGTTGATCAGTGATGTCATAACCAGCATGTGGGTCAGTGATCTCATAACCAACATGTGGGTCAGTGATGTCATAACCAGCGTGTGGGTCAGTGATGTTATAACCAACATGTTGATCAGTGATGTCATAACCAGCATGTGGGTCAGTGATGTCATAACCAGTGTGTGGGTCAGTGATGTCATAACCAGCGTGTGGGTCAGTGATGTCATAACCAGCATGTGGGTCAGTGATGTCATAACCAGCATGTGGGTCAGTGATGTCATAACCAGCATGTGGGTCAGTAATGTCATAACTGCAATAGTGCTTTTATGTTCAGTTCTATCTGCTGCCTCTCCTATAACACTGACTGTCTCTCCTTCTCCTTTAACACTGACTGTCTCTCCTCCTCCTATAACACTGACTGTCTCTCCTCCTCCTATAACACTGACTGTCTCTCCTCCACCTATAACACTGACTGTCTCTCCTCCTCCTATAACACTGACTGTCTCTCCTTCTCCTTTAACACTGACTGTCTCTCCTCCTCTTATAACACTGACTGTCTCTCCTCCTATAGCACTGACTGTCTCTCCTTCTCCTTTAACACTGACTGTCTCTCCTCCTCCTATAACACTGACTGTCTCTCCTCCTCTTATAACACTGACTGTCTCTCCTCATCCTATAGCACTGACTGTCTCTCCTTCTCCTTTAACACTGACTGTCTCTCCTCCTCCTATAACACTGACTGTCTCTCCTCCTCCTATAACACTGACTGTCTCTCATCATCCTATAGCACTGACTGTCTCTCCGTCTCCTTTAACACTGACTGTCTCTCCTCCTCCTATAACACTGATTGTCTCTCCTCCTCCTATAACACTGACTGTCTCTTCTCCTCCTTTAACACTGACTGTCTCTCCTTCTCCTTTAACACTGACTGTCTCTCCTCATCCTATAGCACTGACTGTCTCTCCTTCTCCTTTAACACTGACTGTCTCTCCTCCTCCTATAACACTGACTGTCTCTTCTCCTTTAACACTGACTGTCTCTCCTCCTCCTATAACACTGACTGTCTCTCCTCCTCCTATAACACTGACTGTCTCTCCTCCTCCTTTAACACTGACTGTCGCTCCTCCTCCTTTAACACTGACTGTCAGTTCTCCTCTTTTAACACTGACTGTCTCTCCTCCTCCTATAACACTGACTGTCTCTCCTCCTCCTCCTATAACACTGACTGTCTCTCCTCCTTCTATAACACTGACTGTCTCTCCTCCTCCTATAGCACTGACTGTCTCTCCTCCTCCTATAACACTGACTGTCTCTCCTCCTCCTATAACACTGACTGTCTCTCCTCCTTCTATAACACTGACTGTCTCTCCTCCTCCTATAACACTGACTGTCTCTTCTCCTTCTATAACACTGACTGTCTCTTCTCCTCTTATAACACTGACTGTCTCTCCTCCTCCTTTAACACTGACTGTCTCTTCTCCTCTTTTAACACTGACTGTCTCTTCTCCTCTTTTAACACTGACTATCTTCTCCTATAACACTGACTGTCTCTCCTCCTCCTATAACGCGGACTGTCTCTCCTCCTCCTATAACACTGACTGTCTCTCCTCCTCCTATAACGCGGACTGTCTCTCCTCCTCTTTTAACACTGACTATCTTCTCCTATAACACTGACTGTCTCTCCTCCTCCTATAACACTGACTGTCTCTCCTCCTCCTATAGCACTAACTGTCTTTTCGCCTCCTATAACACTGACTGTCTCTTCTCCCCATCCCCCCTTTCTCTCATGTAGGCTAATGTACCATTTAATGGCTTAAGACACAGAAACCTGTCTAGTCATCATGTCCTTGGTCATGGTCAGATTGGTCAATGTTGCAGGTTGTGGTCAATGCTGCAGTCAGTATCAATTAGGTATTCATGGTCCTGTGTGGATATGCTACAGTTACGATACACTTGCCCTTTCCAGTAGGCGCTGTATTCTGACAGGGAGCGTTTCCAGCTAGTTACAGTGCTACTGTAGGGTGCTCTAGGGCCTTCTAGCTGGGAGGACAATAGCAGGGGAGAGAAATGCATTAACTTAGTGGCTCTCCCTCTCTTCAACTTTCCCTCTCCCTCCTTCAGAGATTGGCATTAAACAAAATACCTCCCATTGGGCTGATGTAAAGCCTCCAACAACAGGTAGGCGTAGTTCAAAAAGCCTAAATCAATTGTGTCGTAGGCGCTGGAGCTGTCTGGGCTCTGATGGGAGGTGGAGCTGTCTGGGCTCTGATGGGAGGTGGAGCTGTCTGGGCTCTGATGGGAGGTGGAGCTGTCTGGGCTCTGATGGGAGGTGGAGCTGTCTGGGCTCTGATGGGAGGTGGAGCTGGCTGGGCTCTGATGGGAGCTGGAGCTGTCTGAGCTCTGATGGGAGGTGGAGCTGTCTGGGCTCTGATGGGAGGCGGAGCTGTCTGGGCTCTGATGGGAGGCGGAGCTGTCTGGGCTCTGATTGGAGCTGGAGCTGTCTGGGCTCTGATGGGAGGCGGAGCTGTCTGGGCTCTGATGGGAGGCGGAGCTGTCTGGGCTCTGATGGGAGGCGGAGCTGTCTGGGCTCTGATGGGAGGCGGAGCTGTCTGGGCTCTGATGGGAGGCGGAGCTGTCTGGGCTCTGATGGGAGGTGGAGCTGTCTGGGCTCTGATGGGAGCTGGAGCTGTCTGGGCTCTGATGGGAGCTGGAGCTGTCTGGGCTCTGATGGGAGGTGGAGCTGTCTGGGCTCTGATGGGAGCTGGAGCTGTCTGGGCTCTGATGGGAGGTGGAGCTGTCTGGGCTCTGATGGGAGGTGGAGCTGTCTGGGCTCTGATGGGAGGTGGAGCTGTCTGGGCTCTGATGGGAGGTGGAGCTGTCTTGGAGCGGAGGGGACTGGATCTGTCTGGGAGCGGAGGGGGTTGGAGCTGTCTGGGCTCTGATGGGAGGTGGAGCTGTCTTGGAGCGGAGGGGACTGGATCTGTCTGGGAGCGGAGGGGGTTGGAGCTGTCTGGGCTCTGATGGGAGCTGGAGCTGTCTGGGAACTGAGGGGCCTGGAGCTGTCTGGGAACTGAGGGGCCTGGAGCTGTCTGGGAGCGGAGGGGCCTGGAGCTGTCTGGGAGCGGAGGGGCCTGGAGCTGTCTGGGAGCGGAGGGGGCTGGAGCTGTCTGGGAGCGGAGGGGCCTGGAGCTGTCTGGGAGCGGAGGGGGCTGGAGCTGTCTGGGAGCGGAGGGGGCTGGAGCTGTCTGGGAGCGGAGGGGGCTGGAGCTGTCTGGGAGCGGAGGGGGCTGGAGTTGTCTGGGAGCGGAGGGGGCTGTCTGGGAGCGGAGAGGGCTGGAGCTGACGAGGGAGGGAGGGACAGACAAGCTGAGGCTGGCGGCTGGAGCAGTGGGGATCTAGGATCAGAGAGAGAAGGTCCAGTGCCACTGCAGGGCACATTTCAGGGCTTGTAAATTGAGGTCTCTTGGTAGACCTGCTCTAAGGGGGCCTACCCATTGGCTCTAGGTCATCTATAAGTCTTTGCTAGGTAAAGCCCCGCCTTATCTCAGCTCACTGGTCACCATAGCAGCACCCACCCGTAGCACGTGCTCCAGCAGGTATATTTCACTGGTCACCCCCAAAGCCAATTCCTCCTTTGGCCGCCTTTCCGACCAGTTCTCTGCTGCCAATGACTGGAATGAATTGCAAAAATCACTGAAGCTGGAGACTTACATCTCCCTCACTAACTTTAAGCATCAGCTGTCAGAGCAGCTCACAGATCACTGCACCTGTACATAGCCCATCTGTAAATAGCCCATCCAACTACCTAATCCCCATATTGTTTTTTTTCTTCTCCTTTGCACCCCAGTATCTCTACTTGCACATTCATCTTCTGCACATCTATCACTCCAGTGTTAATGCTATATTGTAATTACTTCGCCACCATGGCCTATTTATTGCCTTACCTCCCTTATCTTACATCATTTGCACACACTGTATATAGATTTGTTATATTGTGTTATTGACTGTATGTTTGTTTATTCCATGTGTAACTCTGTGTTGTTGTTTTTGTCGCACTGCTTTGCTTTATCTTGGCCAGGTTGCAGTTGTAAATGAGAACTTGTTCTCAACTGGCCTACCTGGTTAAATAAAGGTGAAATAAATCAAAATAAGGAGACTGTATGTAGATGGAGAAGGTTGGTGTTTTGATGGCTCATCCAGTGACCCTCCAGGGAGATCAGTGGACTGTGTTGGGGCTCTGAGCAGTGTTGATACAGTGTTCTGACTAAACCACCATGACTCCCTCTAACCAGGACCCTTGTAATATTAATGACAAAATTCCATGTCACTTTGTCATATTGGGATAAATGTAACTATTTTGCTCCATAACAACAAATACAACAATACATACTTTTTTTATGTACAGTTACTTTACATTACAGGAGGCAGTGCTCTAGACAATATTTTTTCCTGTGCCAAGTCAGACAACTGAGATGGTAGCCTATGATTTAAAAGTAAGCTATTTCATCTAACGTATCCAGGAAATGCATGATTGATATTTTGATGTGCAACATGTCAAAATAGGATCTAGAATTATCAGATGTATTTTTGGCTCTTCAGAGGATTTGCCAACATCTTTGTGCATATTGGTCCCTATAGGCTATATTATTCACCACCTGAGATAGAGGGAACTCAAAACACTTATCTAGATTGCTAACTCTAAATATGATATTGTTGCTATATAGCCATGTAGGCTAATTGATGAATGTATCAGTAAATGTAGGATAATTGTCACGTGTGATTTGGGGTGGGCATTCTATGTTTTGTTTTCTATGTTTCTTTATTTCTATGTTTTGGCCGGGTATGGTTCTCAATCAGGGGCAGCTGTCTATCGTTGTCTCTGATTGGGAACCATACTTAGGTAGCCCTTTTTCCCTCCTTTCAGTGTGGGTAGTTGACTTTTGTTAGTGGCACTTAGCCCTGTAAGCTTCACGGTTGTTTTCATCGTTTGTTGTTTTTGTTAGCGTCATTTTAAATAAAAGGAAAATGTACGCTCACCACGCTGCGCTTTGGTCCAGTTCCTTCAACGGCCGTGACAATAATCTCCTACAAAAACCAGCGCTAGGCCTAGGCTACTTGATGCGGACCAGGGATGGGCAACTTTGATGGGGGTGGCGGCCACAAAAAAACTCAACTCATGGGAACGCCAGACAGTCTGACAGCGGTCATAGTAATTGTGGGATAGCGGTGAACTGGGAGACACAAAAAGCAAAGCCTTGTAGTTGTTACACAGACTCCACAGCACAGGGGACGTCCAAAGACAACTGGCACTGCTGGACACCTCAGAAAGCTTAGCCATGTTTTCTAGAGAGAGAGGGAAAATAGAGGAGGAGACAGAGAACAGAGACTAGGAGGAACAGGGGATGGACCATTGGAGAAGAGAGGAGTGGACAGCCCAGAGGCCCTATACCTCGCTCACCTCTCTGTGGCCATTTTGTTGCTTCTTCCTAATCTCTTTTTTCGCTGTTGTTTTAGCCGTGGTTTTGGAGAGGTTCGACCTTGTGTGTCTCTGCCCAGGCCGCTTTGCGCCCCGGTCAGGTTAATGTTGGTTGCGGTCTCCCTTTCGCTCTAGTGGTCTCTCTGGTCTCTCCGTTGGCATGACTGAGGCCCAGAGCAGAGCACAGCTAGAGTGCTTTTACACAGAGAGGTCATGCCACAGAGTTGCTATGGACATTCTCACACACACACACACACACACACACACACACACACACACACACACACACACACACACACACACACACACACACACACACACACACACACACACACACACACACACACACCACACACCACACACCACACACCACACACCACACACACACTAGAGAGCCGGGACAGCATGTTCTATGCACATAATTTCTCATGCTTCAGTTGCTCATGTCTTACAGCCCACTTATTCATACGACTGGTTGTGGTGGAAACAGAGAATGTTGTTTTAGATTCATCTCCCAACCCAGCCTTCCAGATGAGAGCCAAAGCTCATCATTTCACTGTTTCCCATCTAGACCCCATTGGCCGTCTGTTTATACAGTACCTTTCCCAGTGCTCTGTTCAGCATTTTAATGTGCAAGGCTAAAATACAGTCATGAAATAGATTAGCTATATGTCAATGTGTTATTGCAGTAAATCAAACTGAAGTGTAGTGAATATTAGAATGGTCAGTCGAGAGCATGTGTTGCTCTCTTCCTATATCTCTACCAGATTCTGTGTTCAGATATTCTTCCAGAGATTCCTAGAGAATGAAAGGAGAGCCGCTTGCCATGGATGGTGAGATCAGAGAGAGACCCACCTGTCAGCATCCCCTGCCCCCTTCTCACGGTCTCTCTCTCTCTGTGTCACTGTCTCTTTGGGTTTGTGTTGGATAGTCTCCGCCTGTGTGTGTGTGTGTGCGCTCCAAGTTATTGCGTTTTGGGTTAGTCCGGAGTGACAGAGGTCAGTGGGAGTCCTTGGAGGAACAAGCCATCACGTCGATATTAAAAGCCCCCTTCAAACTCTATTGTCTTATTTGGAGGGATGGCTCGCTCAATAGAATGACAAAGGTCAGTGTCCCCATCAGGATGGCAGAGTTGAAGGCCAGTGTATTGGTTTGTGTATAGGTGTACTGTGTTTTTCACTGGGCTTTTAGAGGAAAACCCTGAGTGGCATGCCATCATTGCAGTAGACAGGTGTGTTCTAAACAATATGGCAACAAGGGAAGAGTGGAGGTGCATTAGTGCTTTCTGTGCTGTGTGTGTATACTTGTTGTACTGAATGGGATAGAGTTTTATTGTGTGTGTGTGTGTGTGTGTGTGTGTGTGTGTGTGTGTGTGTGTGTGTGTGTGTGTGTGTGTGTGTGTGTGTGTGTGTGTGTGTGTGAGTGAGAGAAATGGCTAATATGCCACAAAATATCCTTTATTGTGGTGCTGTAGATTGTGTTATATTATTAAGTTGATGTAGACCTCTTTTGTTGGGCTGGAGAGAACACAGCCTCCAACACAGCCTCTCTTAGTACTGCTAATGTGATTGGCTGTATAGAAAAGAGCATTGTTCAGCACTAAAATGAGACAAGTCTCATACCCCCATCCCCCATCCCTCCACCATCTCTCCATATACCCCCTCCACCCCCCACCTTCTCAACTACTGACATCTTAATGGATTTCCCAAGAAAATAAGCCCTGGTAAAAAAACACAGTAACTTATATAATGAAGAAAATGTACTGTAGAGTTAAGAATGGGTCTAGGAACTAGTCTATCTGAACCCGTTTCTACAAAGTCATGCTATTTAAAACGTGCCCCCTCAGAAACAGGCAGGTTTTAGCCGAGGGTCACTTTTCCCTGAGTGCCCTCCACCTTGGTAGAAAAGGAAGTCATTAGCTAGACTTAGTCCATGGTCACATGAAGGGTCAGAGTGACAAGATTTACCCTCCTAGTTAAGATCTGTCATCCCTGTAGATTTCTCTCCACATGCTTTTGGACATTTAAATCCAATGTCTTTATATGTACTGACATGGTCTTATGGTGTATAGGCTACAAACACAGCCATCACCTTGCAAAACCTTGTTCAGGATTGTAGAAGTTGCTTTATAAATAAACTCAGCAAAAAAATAAACGTCCTCTCACTGTCAACTGCATTTATTTTCAGCAAACTTAACATGTGTAAATATTTGTATGAACATAATAGAGGTCGACCGATTATTTGGAATGGCCGATTAATTAGGGCCGATTTCAAGTTTTCATAACAATCAGTAATCGGCATTTTTGGACACTGATTGTGGACAATTTTTTTTTTAACCTTTATTTAACTAGGCGCGTCAGTTAAGAACACATTCTTATTTTCAATGACAGCCTAGGAACGGTGGGTTAACTGCCTTGTTCAGGGACAGAAAGACAGATTTTTACCTTGTCAGCTTGGGGATTCGATAGTGCAACCTTCCGGTTACTAGTCCAACGCTCTAACCACCTACCTTACATTGCACTCCACGAGGAGCCTGCGTGGCAGGCTGACTACCTGTTACGTGAGTGCAGCAAGAAGCCAAGGTAAGTTGCTAGCTAGCATTAAACTTATCTTATAAAAAACAATCAACCTTAACATAATCACTAGTTAACTACACATGATTGATGATATTACTAGTTTATCAAGCGTGTCCTGCGTTGCATATAATCGATGCGGTGCCTGTTAATTTCTCATCGAATAACAGCCTACTTCTCCAAACGGGTGATGATTTAACAAGCGCATTCACGAAAAAAGCACTGTCGATGCACCAATGTGTACCTAATCATAAACATCAATGACTTTCTTTAAAATCAATACAGAAGTATATATTTTTAAACCTGCATATTTAGTTAATATTGCCTGCTAACAGGACTTTCTTTTAACTAGGGAAATTGTTTCACTTCTCTTGCGTTCCGTGTAGGCACTCAGGGTATATGCAGCAGTTTGGGCCGCCTGGCTCGTTGCGAACTGTGTGAAGACCATTTATTCCTAACAAAGACCGTAATTAATTTGCCAGAATTATATATAATTATGACATAACATTGAAGGTTGTACAATGTAACAGCAATATTTGGACTTATGGATGCCACCCGTTAGATAAAATACGGAACGGTTCCGTTTTTCACGGAAAGAATAAATGTTTTGTTTTCGAAATGATAGTTTCCGGATTTGACCATATTATTGACCTAAGGCTCGTATTTCTGTGTGTTATTATGTTATAATTAAGTCTATGATTTGATATTTGATAGAGCAGTCTGACTGAGCGGTGGTAGGCAGCAGCAGGCTCGTAAGCATTCATTCAAACAGCACTTTCGTGCGTTTGCCAGCAGCTCTTTGTTGTACTTCAAGCATTGAGCTGTTTATGACTTCAAGCCTTTCAACTCCCGAGATTAGGCTGGTGTAACCAATGTAAAATGGCTAGCTAGTTAGCGGGGTGCGCGCTAATAGTGTTTCAATCGGTGATGTCACTCGCTCTGAGACCTTGAAGTAGTTGTTCCCCTTGCTCTGCAAGGACCGCGGCATTTGTGGAGCAATGGATAACGATGCTTCGAGGGTGGCTGTTTTCGATGTGTTCCTGGTTCGAGCCCAGGTAGGGGCGAGGAGAGGGACGGAAGCTTTACTGTTGCACTGGCAATACTAAAGTGCCTATAAGAACATCCAATAGTCAAAGGTATATGAAATACAAATGGTATAGAAATAAATAGTCCTATAATTTCTATAATAACTACAACCTAAAGCTTCTTACCTGGGAATATTGAAGACTTGTCTTAAAAGGAACCACCAGCTTTCATATGTTGTCATGTTCTGGGCAAGGAACTTAACCTGTTGAGGATGGGGGCGCTGTTGTCACTATTTATGCTAATCGTGTAATTTTTGAAACGGCTTCCCACAAAATTCTTGATCGTACAATATGCATATTATTATTATTATTGGATAGAAAACAGTCTATAGTTTCTATAGGAGTTGAAATTTTGTCTCTAAGTGGAACAGAACCCATTCTACAGCAATTTCCCTGACATGGAGTCAGATTTCAGAAATGTTGGCCCCTGATCTGGAGTCAGTTAAAAGGGCACTGTTATTGCTATGAGTATACGGACACTGCTTACGTCTTCCCCTGGATGCCTTTACGTGATGACGATTTGAATGGGGTCGATTGCGCGTTCACAGGCACTATAAATTAAAAAACCCTGTAGCTAGCAAGTCTTTTCTTGCTGCGTAATGCGCCTGGAGGACATCGACCCGCACTTGTTCCAAGCATTAGGGGAGGGAGTAATATTACTCTGGTCATGTTTCTACTCGTTATGGGAGTTAAAAACATCATAAGGTAGTTAATTTAAAGCGTTTTATAGCAATTTATATCCGTTTAGTGCGATTTTGGGACATTTATTTCTGAAACGCTGTGAATTGCTGGGCACGCTTCCAGTTCATCCCGAACGCAGTTGGCATTTCCACATGGCAAGAGGACAGCTTTCCACCAAAAGACGATTAGACCCAAGAAAGGATCCTTTGCCCAAGATACTGATGGAAGAACAGCTCAAAGTAGGACATTTTCGTGTT
The DNA here is from genome assembly GCF_029448725.1 of Salvelinus fontinalis. Lineage (NCBI taxonomy): Eukaryota > Metazoa > Chordata > Actinopteri > Salmoniformes > Salmonidae > Salvelinus > Salvelinus fontinalis. The sequence continues at coordinate 34,205,710 of NC_074674.1, read as the reverse complement.
TCTGTCGAAAAATGTTAGTGGCTTAGGACGCCATGTTTTTTGACGTAGCTTCGCTTGGCGCAAACTGTATTGAAAAGTAAGGATAATTTAAAAAATGTAATTCCGCGATTGTATTAAGAATTAAATTGTCTATCAATCCCTGTCCACCCTATATTTTTTAGTCACGTTTATGAGTATTTATGTATAAGAGTAGATCACTGTCTAATATGGCGCACGGACATTTTCTCACCAGCTGGGCTACATTTCACATTGTCTAACCATGATTTTGGTGGCTAAATATAAACATTTTCGATCAAACTCTATATGGATTGTGTAATATAATGTTACAGGAGTGTCATCTGAAGAATTCTGAGAAGGTTAGTGAAAAAATTAATATATTTTGGCGATGTTGACGTTATCGCTCACTTTGGCTAGAATCAATGCTGGGCTGCTATGTGCTATGTGCTATGCTAATATAACGATTTATTGTGTTTTCGCTGTAAGACACTTAGAAAATCTGAAATATTGTCTGTATTCACAGGATCTGTGTCTTTCGATTCGTGTATGCTGTGTATTTTTACGAAATGTTTGATGATTAGTAAGTAGGTAAACACGTTGCTCTATGTAGTTATTCTAGTCCATTTGTGACGGTGGGTGCAATTGTAACCTATGCCATCTACCTGAAATATGCACTTTTTTCTAACAAAACCTATCCCATACCATAAATATGTTATCAGACTGTCATCTGATGAGTTTTTTTCTTGGTTAGGGGCTATAAATATCTTAGTTTAGCCGAATTGGTGATAGCTACTGGTGTTGGTGGACAAATAAAAGATGGTGGATTATGCTAATGTGTTTTTAGGTAATAGATGTACATCTTTACATATTGTGTCTTCCCTGTAAAACATTTAAAAAATCGGACATGTTGGCTGGATTCACAAGATCTGTGTCTTTCATTAGCTGTATTGGACTTTAATGTGTGAAAGTTAAATATTTAAAAAAAAAAAATTTTTTGAATTTCGCGGCACTGGTTTTTCAGTGGGGGTGGGGGGGAGTGCCGCTAGCGGCACCCTCATCCTAGACAGGTTAAACGTTAGCTTTTTTACATGACACATATTGCACTTTTACTTTCTTCTCCAACACTTTGTTTTTGCATTATTTAAACCAAATTGAACATGTTTCATTATTAATTTTAGGCTAAATTGATTTTATTGATGTATTATATTAAGTTAAAATAAAAGTGTTCATTCAGTATTGTTGTAATTGTCATTATTACAAATAAATAAATAAAAATCTGCCGATTTATCGGTATCAACTTATTTTGGTCCTCCAATAATCGGTATCGGTATTGGCGTTGTAAAATCATAATCGGTCGACCTCTAGAACATAACAAGATTCAACAACTGAGACATAAACTGAACAAGTTCCACAGACATGTGACTAACAGAAATTGAAGAATGTGTCCCCTGAACAAAGGGGGGGTCAAAATCAAAAGTACCAGTCAGTATCTGGTGTGGCCACCAGCTGCATTAGGTACTGCAGTACATCTCCTCATGGACTGCACGAGATTTGCCAGTTCTTACTGTGAGATGTTACCCAATCTTCCACCAAGGCACATGCAAGCTCCCAGACATTTCTGGGGGGAATGGCCCTAGCCCTCACCCTCCGATCCAACAGGTCCCAGACGTGCTCAATGGGATTGAGATCTGGGCTCTTCGCTGGTCATGGCAGAACACTGACATTCTGCACAGAACGAGTAGTATGGCTGGTGGCATTGTCATGCTGGATGGTCATGTCAGGATGAGTCTGAAGGAAGGGTACCACATGAGGGAGGAGGATGTCTTCCCTGTAATGCACAGCGTTGAGATTGCCTGCAATGACAGCAAGCTCAGTCCGATGATTCTGTGACACACCGCTCCAGACCATGACGGACCCTCCACCTCCAAATCGATCCCGCTCCAGAGTACAGGCCTTGGTGTGACACTCATTCCTTCGACGAAAAACGTGAATCCGACCATCACCCCTGGTGAGACAAAACCGCGACTCGTCAGTGAAGAGCACTTTTTGCCAGTCCTGTCTGGTCCAGCGACGGTGGGTTTGTGCCCATAGGCGACGTTGTTGCTGGTGTTGTCTGGTGAGGACCTGCCTTTTAACAGGCATACAAGCCCCCAGTCCAGCCTCTCTCAGCCTATTGCGGACAGTCTGAGCACTGATGGAGGGATTGTGCGTTCCTGGTGTAACTCGAACAGTTGTTTTTGCAAACCTGTACCTGTCCCGCAGGTGTGATGTTCGGATGTACCGATCCTGTGCAGGTGTTGTTACACGTGGTCTGCCACTGCGAGGATGATCAGCTGTCCGTCCTGTCTCCCTGTAGCACTGTCTTAGGCGTCTCACAGTATGGACATTGCAATTTATTGCCCTGGCCACATCTGCAGTCCTCATGCCTCCTTGCAGCATGCCTAAGGCACGTTCACGCAGATGAGCAGGGACCCTGGCTATCTTTCTTTTGGTGTTTTTCAGAGTCAGTAGAAATGTCTCTTTAGTGTCCTAAGTTTTCATAACTGTGACCTTAATTGCCTACCGTCTGTAAGCTGTTAGTGTCTTAACAACCGTTCCACAGGTGCATGTTCATTAATTGTTTATGGTTCATTGAACAAGCATGTTTAAACCCTTTACAATGAAGATCTGTGAAGTTATTTGGATTTGTACGAATTATCTTTGAAAGACAGGGTCCTGAAAAAGCGACATTTCTTTTTTTTCTGAGTTTACTGTTTAGGTGCTTCCTTTAACATATTTCTTGGAACTGATGACTGGCAGTCATTTCAATCACTGTCTCGTCATATGTTATCTGATGAAGGCAAAGAGGGTAGTATTTTCTCCCAGCTCAGGCCCTGTAGGTAGTGTGTTTCAGTCTCCAGACCACTCATTAACCAACACTGAACGCACTGGACCACGCTGAGCGACCACTCTACCATGATGCTCCCTAGCCTCTGTCCCAAACCCTTTTGATTTCCTAGGAGAGGGAGGGGTGCGTGTGTAGAGATGGGTTGGGGAGCTGTGCTGTCAGCCTCATTCCCTATGCCTTAACCGTAGCTTTCTTCTATAACGAGGTGCGTCCATCCACTGTCTCAGACCCTCTGTCGGACTACAAATGGGATGACCCTCTCTGCTAGAGCCACCAAAGGCTGGGATAAACCCCTCTTCTTTGAAGGGGTTATTTTGGAATTCAAAGAATTCTGGATTCTCCCTCCATCCCCCTCCTCCATCCCCCTCCTCCATCCCCCTCCCTGGTCTATCCACCAGTGTAGTCCCCTGGGGCAGGGCTGAGAGACATAATGAGGAACCTGTCTGTTCCAGTGTAGTCCCCTGGGGCAGGGCTGAGAGACATAATGAGGAACCTGTCTGTTCCAGTGTAGTCCCCTGGGGCAGGGCTGAGAGACATAATGAGGAACCTGTCTGTTCCAGTGTAGTCCCCTGGGACAGGGCTGAGAGACATTATGAGGAACCTGTCTGTTCCAGTGTCATCCCCTGGGACAGGGCTGAGAGACATAATGAGGAACCTGTCTGTTCCAGTGTAGTCCCCTGGGGCAGGGCTGAGAGACATAATGAGGAACCTGTCTGTTCCAGTGTAGTCCCCTGGGACAGGGCTGAGAGACATAATGAGGAACCTGTCTGTTCCAGTGTCGTCCCCTGGGACAGGGCTGAGAGACATAATGAGGAACCTGTCTGTTCCAGTGTAGTCCCCTGGGACAGGGCTGAGAGACATAATGAGGAACGAACCTGTCTGTTCCAGTGTAGCCCCCGGGGACAGGGCTGAGAGACATAATGAGGAACCTGTCGGTTCCAGTGTTCAGTGAAGAGGGTACAGGGACTGTGATGTGTCTGTCTATTGGCCAGCAATGTGTACCCGCTCCGGCTCCACTCTGAACCACAACGCGTCTCCAGTCAGAATATTAGGATTATACTCCCTGGTGCATGGAAACCTTCCAGACCTCCTCCTGCTGTGGTCAGAGAACCAGAGCACTGGACCTCTGAGCACTGATACTGACACACAAAGATCAGTTCTGACTGAGATCTCTCCCCTGTCTGTCTGTTAGGGGAAATAGGATTGGGGATTGTGCAATACGCCTGTTAAAACAATCGTCTGACATCATGGGCCAGGCCTCAGACCACAGTGGGGAAGCATAGTGGGATTATGCCCATCACCCCCTCAAACTGTTAACATGGCAGACAGCATCGTTAGGTCTCTCTCTCCCTCTCGCTCTCGCTCTCTGTCCTCCTCATGCAGAATCAGTGTCTGGCACAATTTGTCTTGTTTGGTCCTGACATGCATCTCCAAATTGCTTAATCCAAACTTTCAACAGTTTGTCCCTCTTGTGCAAAACAATGTTTGTTTTTCATGAGGCTAAGTTTTGCTGGCTGCTTCAGGAAGTACATGTGCATGGTAGCAGACAGTGCCTGCTACAGGGAGGGACGGGAGAGGCTGCTGCACGTTGGGAAACACTGCCCTAGCCTATCCTAGATCAGATTATTTGGTTACTTTACTTTAGAGAATGTGTATGAGAACAGTCTTGTCATGATTATTGTATTACTACCAGAGGGAGGCCGTTGATATAGTCACTGTATTATGTACTTTGTACTATGTATGTAGAGATTATGTAGAGATGAATGGCACCCCAGGGTTTTATAGTGTTACAGTCGTTCACATCATTAACCAGGCTAGCTTTGCCTTGTGCCCCTAGCCTTGTGCCCCTAGCCTTGTGCCCCTCGGGGCGTGTTCCTTTCTGTTTTACCGACAGGAGCAGAATGGCACAGCAGCATTTCTATGTCTGGTCTGTGTGAGCGGTGTAGTTACAGTCTTCTGGATTGTATTGGTCCCACACTGGGAGCTCTGTTGAAAGCAGAGCCTTTACTCATCACTGAAACATGGCAAAAAACAGACTCATGTTGTCATCATGGAATTTAAGGGAGACCGCTATGATCAGCAAAACCCTCCTCTTCTGGCTCCTCTGTCCCTCTACACTCTCCTTCATGATGTATGTGGTTATGGGTGGATTTTGTTTGTGTGTGTGAGTTGTGTAGTGAGAGTGAGTGAGTGTGTCTGCAGTGTGTGTGTGTGTGTGTGTGTGTGTGTGTGTGTGTGTGTGTGTGTGTGTGTGTGTGTGTGTGTGTGTGTGTGTGTGACCAGTCGGTTGACCAGGTTTCTGATCCATTAGAGAGATGTGTGTGTGGGAGACGCGGCCCAGACAGACCCATATACACAAAGAGCTGTGGAGTAAGAGATCTTTCGTTCTATGATGCATAGCACCACGTAACCCCTCAACCAGCCCTGTCTGTCCTGTCCCCACACACACACACACACACACACATACACACACACACACACACACACACACACACACACACACACACACACACACACACACACACACACACACACACACACACACACACACACACACACACACACACAGGCTAGTGGCGGGGGATGACGACTGACGACTCCCAGTAGTAAATCACACACTGCCTTACACAATGCCTAACTTAGGAATCTTTGTGTCAAAACTGTTTTTACTGGACAAAGATTGACTCCGCTCAGCCTCTCTAGATTGTGGCAGATATGCTAAGCGCAGCAGTGTGAGATTTTGGCCTATAAGAGGAAAGGCTGTTGTTGATGATGTCTAGGTGCGTTGTTGTGGTTTTATGTCGTCTAGGTGCGTTGTTGTGGTTTTATGACGTCTAGGTGGTGAGTTGTTGTGGTTTTTATGATGTCTAGGTGAGTTGTTGTGGTTTTTATGTCGTCTAGGTGGTGAGTTGTTGTGGTTTTATGTCGTCTAGGTGGTGAGTTGTTGTGGTTTTTATGACGTCTAGGTGGTAAGTTGTTGTGGTTTTTATGTCGTCTAGGTGGTGAGTTGTTGTGGTTTTTATGATGTCTAGGTGGTGAGTTGTTGTGGTTTTTATGACATCTAGGTGGTGAGTTGTTGTGGTTTTATGTCGTCTAGGTGAGTTGTTGTGGTTTTTATGATGTCTAGGTGGTGAGTTGTTGTGGTTTTTATGACGTCTAGGTGGGGAGTTGTTGTGGTTTTTATGATGTCTAGGTGAGTGGTTGTGGTTTTTATGATGTCTAGGTGAGTTGTTGTGGTTTTTATGTCGTCTAGGTGGTGAGTTGTTGTGGTTTTTATGATGTCTAGGTGCGTTGTTGTGGTTTTATGACGTCTAGGTGCGTTGTTGTGGTTTTATGACGTCTAGGTGAGTTGTTGTGGTTTTATGACGTCTAGGTGCGTTGTTGTGGTTTTATGACGTCTAGGTGCGTTGTTGTGGTTTTATGACGTCTAGGTGAGTTGTTGTGGTTTTATGACGTCTAGGTGGGGAGTTGTTGTGGTTTTTATGATGTCTAGGTGAGTTGTTGTGGTTTTTATGTCGTCTAGGTGGTGAGTTGTTGTGGTTTTATGTCGTCTAGGTGGTGAGTTGTTGTGGTTTTTATGACGTCTAGGTGGTAAGTTGTTGTGGTTTTTATGTCGTCTAGGTGGTGAGTTGTTGTGGTTTTTATGATGTCTAGGTGGTGAGTTGTTGTGGTTTTTATGACGTCTAGGTGGTGAGTTGTTGTGGTTTTATGTCGTCTAGGTGAGTTGTTGTGGTTTTTATGATGTCTAGGTGGTGAGTTGTTGTGGTTTTTATGATGTCTAGGTGGTGAGTGGTTGTGGTTTTTATGACGTCTAGGTGGGGAGTTGTTGTGGTTTTTATGATGTCTAGGTGAGTGGTTGTGGTTTTTATGATGTCTAGGTGAGTTGTTGTGGTTTTTATGTCGTCTAGGTGGTGAGTTGTTGTGGTTTTTATGATGTCTAGGTGAGTTGTTGTGGTTTTTATGACGTCTAGGTGCGTTGTTGTGGTTTTATGACGTCTAGGTGAGTTGTTGTGGTTTTTATGTCGTCTAGGTGGTGAGTTGTTGTGGTTTTTATGATGTCTAGGTGGTGAGTTGTTGTGGTTTTATGACGTCTAGGTGCGTTGTTGTGGTTTTATGACGTCTAGGTGCGTTGTTGTGGTTTTATGACGTCTAGGTGAGTTGTTGTGGTTTTTATGTCGTCTAGGTGCGTTGTTGTGGTTTTATGTCGTTTAGGTGCGTTGTTGTGGTTTTATGTCGTCTAGGTGAGTTGTTGTGGTTTTATGTCGTCTAGGTGAGTTGTTGTGGTTTTTATGATGTCTAGGTGCGTTGTTGTGGTTTTAGGTCGTCTAGGTGAGTTGTTGTGGTTTTTATGTCGTCTAGGTGGTGAGTTGTTGTGGTTTTATGTCGTCTAGGTGAGTTGTTGTGGTTTTTATGATGTCTAGGTGGTGAGTTGTTGTGGTTTTATGTCGTCTAGGTGAGTGGTTGTGGTTTTTATGTCGTCTAGGTGGTGAGTTGTTGTGGTTTTTATGATGTCTAGGTGGTGCGTTGTTGTGGTTTTATGTCGTCTAGGTGAGTTGTTGTGGTTTTTATGTCGTCTAGGTGGTGAGTTGTTGTGGTTTTTATGATGTCTAGGTGGTGAGTTGTTGTGGTTTTATGTCGTCTAGGTGAGTTGTTGTGGTTTTTATGTCGTCTAGGTGGTGAGTTGTTGTGGTTTTTATGATGTCTAGGTGGTGAGTTGTTGTGGTTTTTATGACGTCTAGGTGGTGAGTTGTTGTGGTTTTTATGACGTCTAGGTGGTGAGTTGTTGTGGTTTTTATGTCGTCTAGGTGGTGAGTTGTTGTGGTTTTTACGATGTGTAGGTGGTGAGTTGTTGTGGTTTTTATGATGTCTAGGTGAGTTGTTGTGGTTTTTATGATGTCTAGGTGAGTGGTTGTGGTTTTTATGATGTCTAGGTGAGTTGTTGTGGTTTTTATGACGTCTAGGTGGTGAGTTGTTGTGGTTTTTATGATGTCTAGGTGCGTTGTTGTGGTTTTTATGACGTCTAGGTGGTGAGTGGTTGTGGTTTTATGACGTCTAGGTGAGTTGTTGTGGTTTTTATGTCGTCTAGGTGAGTTGTTGTGGTTTTTATGTCGTCTAGGTGCGTTGTTGTGGTTTTATGACGTCTAGGTGCGTTGTTGTGGTTTTATGACGTCTAGGTGAGTTGTTGTGGTTTTTATGTCGTCTAGGTGCGTTGTTGTGGTTTTATGTCGTCTAGGTGCGTTGTTGTGGTTTTATGACGTCTAGGTGGTGAGTGGTTGTGGTTTTTATGTCGTCTAGGTGAGTTGTTGTGGTTTTTATGTCGTCTAGGTGAGTTGTTGTGGTTTTATGTCGTCTAGGTGAGTTGTTGTGGTTTTATGTCGTCTAGGTGAGTTGTTGTGGTTTTTATGATGTCTAGGTGCGTTGTTGTGGTTTTATGTCGTCTAGGTGAGTTGTTGTGGTTTTTATGATGTCTAGATGGTGAGTTGTTGTGGTTTTTATGATGTCTAGGTGGTGAGTGGTTGTGGTTTTTATGATGTCTAGGTGGTGAGTGGTTGTGGTTTTTATGTCGTCTAGGTGGTGAGTTGTTGTGGTTTTTATGATGTCTAGGTGGTGCGTTGTTGTGGTTTTATGTCGTCTAGGTGAGTTGTTGTGGTTTTTATGTCGTCTAGGTGTTGAGTTGTTGTGGTTTTTATGATGTCTAGGTGGTGAGTTGTTGTGGTTTTATGTCGTCTAGGTGAGTTGTTGTGGTTTTTATGTCGTCTAGGTGGTGAGTTGTTGTGGTTTTTATGATGTCTAGGTGAGTTGTTGTGGTTTTATGATGTCTAGGTGAGTTGTTGTGGTTTTTATGATGTCTAGGTGGTGAGTTTTTGTGGTTTTTATGACGTCTAGGTGGTGAGTTGTTGTGGTTTTTATGTCGTCTAGGTGGTGAGTTGTTGTGGTTTTTATGTCGTCTAGGTGAGTTGTTGTGGTTTTTATGATGTCTAGGTGAGTTGTTGTGGTTTTTATGTCATCTAGGTGGTGAGTTGTTGTGGTTTTTATGTCGTCTAGGTGAGTTGTTGTGGTTTTTATGATGTCTAGGTGAGTGGTTGTGGTTTTTATGTCGTCTAGGTGAGTTGTTGTGGTTTTTATGTCGTCTAGGTGGGGAGTTGTTGTGGTTTTTATGTCGTCTAGGTGAGTTGTTGTGGTTTTTATGATGTCTAGGTGCGTTGTTGTGGTTTTATGACGTCTAGGTGCGTTGTTGTGGTTTTATGACGTCTAGGTGAGTTGTTGTGGTTTTTATGTCGTCTAGGTGCGTTGTTGTGGTTTTATGTCGTCTAGGTGCGTTGTTGTGGTTTTATGACGTCTAGGTGGTGAGTGGTTGTGGTTTTTATGTTGTCTAGGTGCGTTGTTGTGGTTTTATGTCGTCTAGGTGGGGAGTTGTTGTGGTTTTTATGTCGTCTAGGTGGGGAGTTGTTGTGGTTTTTATGACGTCTAGGTGGTGAGTTGTTGTGGTTTTTATGATGTCTAGGTGGTGAGTGGTTGTGGTTTTTATGACGTCTAGGTGGTGAGTTGTTGTGGTTTTTATGACGTCTAGGTGGTGAGTTGTTGTGGTTTTTATGTCGTCTAGGTGGTGAGTTGTTGTGGTTTTTATGTCGTCTAGGTGGGGAGTTGTTGTGGTTTTTATGATGTCTAGGTGGTGAGTTGTTGTGGTTTTTATGATGTCTAGGTGAGTTGTTGTGGTTTTTATGATGTCTAGGTGAGTTGTTGTGGTTTTATGATGTCTAGGTGAGTTGTTGTGGTTTTTATGACGTCTAGGTGGTGAGTTGTTGTGGTTTTTATGTCGTCTAGGTGGGGAGTTGTTGTGGTTTTTATGATGTCTAGGTGGTGAGTTGTTGTGGTTTTTATGATGTCTAGGTGAGTTGTTGTGGTTTTTATGATGTCTAGGTGAGTTGTTGTGGTTTTATGATGTCTAGGTGGTGAGTGGTTGTGGTTTTTATGTCGTCTAGGTGGTGAGTGGTTGTGGTTTTTATGTCGTCTAGGTGGTGAGTTGTTGTGGTTTTTATGTCGTCTAGGTGGTGAGTTGTTGTGGTTTTTATGATGTCTAGGTGGTGAGTGGTTGTGGTTTTTATGTCGTCTAGGTAGGGAGTTGTTGTGGTTTTTATGATGTCTAGGTGAGTTGTTGTGGTTTTTATGATGTCTAGGTGAGTTGTTGTGGTTTTTATGTCGTCTAGGTGGTGAGTTGTTGTGGTTTTTATGATGTCTAGGTGGGGAGTTGTTGTGGTTTTTATGATGTCTAGGTGGGGAGTTGTTGTGGTTTTTATGATGTCTAGGTGGGGAGTTGTTGTGGTTTTTATGTCGTCTAGGTGGTGAGTTGTTGTGGTTTTTATGATGTCTAGGTGGTGAGTGGTTGTGGTTTTTATGACGTCTAGGTGGTGAGTTGTTGTGGTTTTTATGATGTCTAGGTGAGTTGTTGTGGTTTTTATGTCGTCTAGGTGGTGAGTTGTTGTGGTTTTTATGTCGTCTAGGTGAGTTGTTGTGGTTTTTATGATGTCTAGGTGCGTTGTTGTGGTTTTATGACGTCTAGGTGCGTTGTTGTGGTTTTATGACGTCTAGGTGCGTTGTTGTGGTTTTATGACGTCTAGGTGAGTTGTTGTGGTTTTTATGTCGTCTAGGTGCGTTGTTGTGGTTTTATGTCGTCTAGGTGCGTTGTTGTGGTTTTATGACGTCTAGGTGGTGAGTGGTTGTGGTTTTTATGTCGTCTAGGTGAGTTGTTGTGGTTTTTATGTCGTCTAGGTGAGTTGTTGTGGTTTTATGTCGTCTAGGTGAGTTGTTGTGGTTTTATGTCGTCTAGGTGAGTTGTTGTGGTTTTTATGATGTCTAGGTGCGTTGTTGTGGTTTTATGTCGTCTAGGTGAGTTGTTGTGGTTTTTATGATGTCTAGATGGTGAGTTGTTGTGGTTTTTATGATGTCTAGGTGGTGAGTGGTTGTGGTTTTTATGATGTCTAGGTGGTGAGTGGTTGTGGTTTTTATGTCGTCTAGGTGGTGAGTTGTTGTGGTTTTTATGATGTCTAGGTGGTGCGTTGTTGTGGTTTTATGTCGTCTAGGTGAGTTGTTGTGGTTTTTATGTCGTCTAGGTGGTGAGTTGTTGTGGTTTTTATGATGTCTAGCTGGTGAGTTGTTGTGGTTTTATGTCGTCTAGGTGAGTTGTTGTGGTTTTTATGTCGTCTAGGTGGTGAGTTGTTGTGGTTTTTATGATGTCTAGGTGAGTTGTTGTGGTTTTATGATGTCTAGGTGAGTTGTTGTGGTTTTTATGATGTCTAGGTGGTGAGTTTTTGTGGTTTTTATGACGTCTAGGTGGTGAGTTGTTGTGGTTTTTATGTCGTCTAGGTGGTGAGTTGTTGTGGTTTTTATGTCGTCTAGGTGGTGAGTTGTTGTGGTTTTTACGATGTGTAGGTGGTGAGTTGTTGTGGTTTTTATGATGTCTAGGTGAGTGGTTGTGGTTAATATGATGTCTGGTTGAGTTGTTGTGGTTTTTATGACGTCTAGGTGGTGAGTTGTTGTGGTTTTTATGTCGTCTAGGTGGTGAGTTGTTGTGGTTTTTATGTCGTCTAGGTGAGTTGTTGTGGTTTTTATGATGTCTAGGTGAGTTGTTGTGGTTTTTATGTCATCTAGGTGGTGAGTTGTTGTGGTTTTTATGTCGTCTAGGTGAGTTGTTGTGGTTTTTATGATGTCTAGGTGAGTGGTTGTGGTTTTTATGTCGTCTAGGTGAGTTGTTGTGGTTTTTATGTCGTCTAGGTGGGGAGTTGTTGTGGTTTTTATGTCGTCTAGGTGAGTTGTTGTGGTTTTTATGATGTCTAGGTGCGTTGTTGTGGTTTTATGACGTCTAGGTGCGTTGTTGTGGTTTTATGACGTCTAGGTGCGTTGTTGTGGTTTTATGACGTCTAGGTGAGTTGTTGTGGTTTTTATGTCGTCTAGGTGCGTTGTTGTGGTTTTATGTCGTCTAGGTGCGTTGTTGTGGTTTTATGACGTCTAGGTGGTGAGTGGTTGTGGTTTTTATGTTGTCTAGGTGCGTTGTTGTGGTTTTATGTCGTCTAGGTGGGGAGTTGTTGTGGTTTTTATGTCGTCTAGGTGGGGAGTTGTTGTGGTTTTTATGACGTCTAGGTGGTGAGTTGTTGTGGTTTTTATGATGTCTAGGTGGTGAGTGGTTGTGGTTTTTATGACGTCTAGGTGGTGAGTTGTTGTGGTTTTTATGACGTCTAGGTGGTGAGTTGTTGTGGTTTTTATGTCGTCTAGGTGGTGAGTTGTTGTGGTTTTTATGTCGTCTAGGTGGGGAGTTGTTGTGGTTTTTATGATGTCTAGGTGGTGAGTTGTTGTGGTTTTTATGATGTCTAGGTGAGTTGTTGTGGTTTTTATGATGTCTAGGTGAGTTGTTGTGGTTTTATGATGTCTAGGTGAGTTGTTGTGGTTTTTATGACGTCTAGGTGGTGAGTTGTTGTGGTTTTTATGTCGTCTAGGTGGGGAGTTGTTGTGGTTTTTATGATGTCTAGGTGGTGAGTTGTTGTGGTTTTTATGATGTCTAGGTGAGTTGTTGTGGTTTTTATGATGTCTAGGTGAGTTGTTGTGGTTTTATGATGTCTAGGTGGTGAGTGGTTGTGGTTTTTATGTCGTCTAGGTGGTGAGTGGTTGTGGTTTTTATGTCGTCTAGGTGGTGAGTTGTTGTGGTTTTTATGTCGTCTAGGTGGTGAGTTGTTGTGGTTTTTATGATGTCTAGGTGGTGAGTGGTTGTGGTTTTTATGTCGTCTAGGTAGGGAGTTGTTGTGGTTTTTATGATGTCTAGGTGAGTTGTTGTGGTTTTTATGATGTCTAGGTGAGTTGTTGTGGTTTTTATGTCGTCTAGGTGGTGAGTTGTTGTGGTTTTTATGATGTCTAGGTGGGGAGTTGTTGTGGTTTTTATGATGTCTAGGTGGGGAGTTGTTGTGGTTTTTATGATGTCTAGGTGGGGAGTTGTTGTGGTTTTTATGTCGTCTAGGTGGTGAGTTGTTGTGGTTTTTATGATGTCTAGGTGGTGAGTGGTTGTGGTTTTTATGACGTCTAGGTGGTGAGTTGTTGTGGTTTTTATGATGTCTAGGTGAGTTGTTGTGGTTTTTATGTCGTCTAGGTGGTGAGTTGTTGTGGTTTTTATGTCGTCTAGGTGGTGAGTTGTTGTGGTTTTTATGTCGTCTAGGTGGTGAGTTGTTGTGGTTTTTATGATGTCTAGGTGGTGAGTGGTTGTGGTTTTTATGTCGTCTAGGTGGTGAGTTGTTGTGGTTTTTATGTCGTCTAGGTGGTGAGTTGTTGTGGTTTTTATAATGTCTAGGTGAGTGGTTGTGGTTTTTATGTCATCTAGGTGGTGAGTTGTTGTGGTTTTTATGTCGTCTAGGTGAGTGGTTGTGGTTTTTATGTCGTCTAGGTGAGTTGTTGTGGTTTTTATGTCGTCTAGGTGGTGAGTGGTTGTGGTTTTTATGATGTCTAGGTGGTGAGTTGTTGTGGTTTTTACGATGTCTAGGTGGTGAGTGGTTGTGGTTTTTACGATGTCTAGGTGGTGAGTTGTTGTGGTTTTTATGACGTCTAGGTGGTGAGTTGTTGTGGTTTTTATGTCGTCTAGGTGGTGAGTTGTTGTGGTTTTTATGTCGTCTAGGTGAGTTGTTGTGGTTTTTATGATGTCTAGGTGAGTGGTTGTGGTTTTTATGTCGTCTAGGTGGTGAGTTGTTGTGGTTTTTATGTCGTCTAGGTGAGTTGTTGTGGTTTTTATGATGTCTAGGTGAGTGGTTGTGGTTTTTATGTCGTCTAGGTGAGTTGTTGTGGTTTTTATGATGTCTAGGTGCGTTGTTGTGGTTTTATGATGTCTAGGTGGTGAGTGGTTGTGGTTTTTATGTCGTCTAGGTGCGTTGTTGTGGTTTTATGTCGTCTAGGTGCGTTGTTGTGGTTTTATGTCGTCTAGGTGGTGAGTTGTTGTGGTTTTTATGATGTCTAGGTGGGGAGTTGTTGTGGTTTTTATGTCGTCTAGGTGGGGAGTTGTTGTGGTTTTTATGTCGTCTAGGTGGTGAGTTGTTGTGGTTTTTATGATGTCTAGGTGGTGAGTGGTTGTGGTTTTTATGTCGTCTAGGTGGTGAGTTGTTGTGGTTTTTATAATGTCTAGGTGAGTTGTTGTGGTTTTTATGATGTCTCCGTGCGTTGTTGTGGTTTTATGACGTCTACGTGCGTTGTTGTGGTTTTATGACGTCTAGGTGCGTTGTTGTGGTTTTATGACTTCTAGTTGAGTTGTTGTGGTTTTTATGTCGTCTAGGTGCGTTGTTGTGGTTTTATGTCGTCTAGGTGCGTTGTTGTGGTTTTATGACGTCTAGGTGGTGAGTGGTTGTGGTTTTTATGTCGTCTAGGTGCGTTGTTGTGGTTTTATGTCGTCTAGGTGCGTTGTTGTGGTTTTATGTCGTCTAGGTGGTGAGTTGTTGTGGTTTTTATGATGTCTGGGTGGGGAGTTGTTGTGGTTTTTATGATGTCTAGGTGGTGAGTTGTTGTGGTTTTTATGATGTCTAGGTGAGTTGTTGTGGTTTTTATGACGTCTAGGTGGTGAGTTGTTGTGGTTTTTATGTCGTCTAGGTGGTGAGTTGTTGTGGTTTTTATGTCGTCTAGGTGGTGAGTTGTTGTGGTTTTTATGATGTCTAGGTGAGTTGTTGTGGTTTTTATGTCGTCTAGGTGGTGAGTTGTTGTGGTTTTTATGATGTCTAGGTGGGGAGTTGTTGTGGTTTTTATGATGTCTAGGTGGGGAGTTGTTGTGGTTTTTATGATGTCTAGGTGGGGAGTTGTTGTGGTTTTTATGATGTCTAGGTGGGGAGTTGTTGTGGTTTTTATGTCGTCTAGGTGGTGAGTTGTTGTGGTTTTTATGATGTCTAGGTGGTGAGTGGTTGTGGTTTTTATGACGTCTAGGTGGTGAGTTGTTGTGGTTTTTATGATGTCTAGGTGAGTTGTTGTGGTTTTTATGATGTCTAGATGGTGAGTTGTTGTGGTTTTTATGATGTCTAGGTGGTGAGTTGTTGTGGTTTTTATGTCGTCTAGGTGAGTTGTTGTGGTTTTTATGTCGTCTAGGTGGGGAGTTGTTGTGGTTTTTATGTCGTCTAGGTGAGTTGTTGTGGTTTTTATGATGTCTAGGTGCGTTGTTGTGGTTTTATGACGTCTAGGTGCGTTGTTGTGGTTTTATGACGTCTAGGTGAGTTGTTGTGGTTTTTATGTCGTCTAGGTGTGTTGTTGTGGTTTTATGTCGTCTAGGTGCGTTGTTGTGGTTTTATGACGTCTAGGTGGTGAGTGGTTGTGGTTTTTATGTTGTCTAGGTGCGTTGTTGTGGTTTTATGTCGTCTAGGTGGGGAGTTGTTGTGGTTTTTATGTCGTCTAGGTGGGGAGTTGTTGTGGTTTTTATGACGTCTAGGTGGTGAGTTGTTGTGGTTTTTATGATGTCTAGGTGGTGAGTGGTTGTGGTTTTTATGACGTCTAGGTGGTGAGTTGTTGTGGTTTTTATGACGTCTAGGTGGTGAGTTGTTGTGGTTTTTATGTCGTCTAGGTGGTGAGTTGTTGTGGTTTTTATGTCGTCTAGGTGGGGAGTTGTTGTGGTTTTTATGATGTCTAGGTGGTGAGTTGTTGTGGTTTTTATGATGTCTAGGTGAGTTGTTGTGGTTTTTATGATGTCTAGGTGAGTTGTTGTGGTTTTATGATGTCTAGGTGAGTTGTTGTGGTTTTTATGACGTCTAGGTGGTGAGTTGTTGTGGTTTTTATGTCGTCTAGGTGGGGAGTTGTTGTGGTTTTTATGATGTCTAGGTGGTGAGTTGTTGTGGTTTTTATGATGTCTAGGTGAGTTGTTGTGGTTTTTATGATGTCTAGGTGAGTTGTTGTGGTTTTATGATGTCTAGGTGGTGAGTGGTTGTGGTTTTTATGTCGTCTAGGTGGTGAGTGGTTGTGGTTTTTATGTCGTCTAGGTGGTGAGTTGTTGTGGTTTTTATGTCGTCTAGGTGGTGAGTTGTTGTGGTTTTTATGATGTCTAGGTGGTGAGTGGTTGTGGTTTTTATGTCGTCTAGGTAGGGAGTTGTTGTGGTTTTTATGATGTCTAGGTGAGTTGTTGTGGTTTTTATGATGTCTAGGTGAGTTGTTGTGGTTTTTATGTCGTCTAGGTGGTGAGTTGTTGTGGTTTTTATGATGTCTAGGTGGGGAGTTGTTGTGGTTTTTATGATGTCTAGGTGGGGAGTTGTTGTGGTTTTTATGATGTCTAGGTGGGGAGTTGTTGTGGTTTTTATGTCGTCTAGGTGGTGAGTTGTTGTGGTTTTTATGATGTCTAGGTGGTGAGTGGTTGTGGTTTTTATGACGTCTAGGTGGTGAGTTGTTGTGGTTTTTATGATGTCTAGGTGAGTTGTTGTGGTTTTTATGTCGTCTAGGTGGTGAGTTGTTGTGGTTTTTATGTCGTCTAGGTGAGTTGTTGTGGTTTTTATGATGTCTAGGTGCGTTGTTGTGGTTTTATGACGTCTAGGTGCGTTGTTGTGGTTTTATGACGTCTAGGTGCGTTGTTGTGGTTTTATGACGTCTAGGTGAGTTGTTGTGGTTTTTATGTCGTCTAGGTGCGTTGTTGTGGTTTTATGTCGTCTAGGTGCGTTGTTGTGGTTTTATGACGTCTAGGTGGTGAGTGGTTGTGGTTTTTATGTCGTCTAGGTGAGTTGTTGTGGTTTTTATGTCGTCTAGGTGAGTTGTTGTGGTTTTATGTCGTCTAGGTGAGTTGTTGTGGTTTTATGTCGTCTAGGTGAGTTGTTGTGGTTTTTATGATGTCTAGGTGCGTTGTTGTGGTTTTATGTCGTCTAGGTGAGTTGTTGTGGTTTTTATGATGTCTAGATGGTGAGTTGTTGTGGTTTTTATGATGTCTAGGTGGTGAGTGGTTGTGGTTTTTATGATGTCTAGGTGGTGAGTGGTTGTGGTTTTTATGTCGTCTAGGTGGTGAGTTGTTGTGGTTTTTATGATGTCTAGGTGGTGCGTTGTTGTGGTTTTATGTCGTCTAGGTGAGTTGTTGTGGTTTTTATGTCGTCTAGGTGGTGAGTTGTTGTGGTTTTTATGATGTCTAGCTGGTGAGTTGTTGTGGTTTTATGTCGTCTAGGTGAGTTGTTGTGGTTTTTATGTCGTCTAGGTGGTGAGTTGTTGTGGTTTTTATGATGTCTAGGTGAGTTGTTGTGGTTTTATGATGTCTAGGTGAGTTGTTGTGGTTTTTATGATGTCTAGGTGGTGAGTTTTTGTGGTTTTTATGACGTCTAGGTGGTGAGTTGTTGTGGTTTTTATGTCGTCTAGGTGGTGAGTTGTTGTGGTTTTTATGTCGTCTAGGTGGTGAGTTGTTGTGGTTTTTACGATGTGTAGGTGGTGAGTTGTTGTGGTTTTTATGATGTCTAGGTGAGTGGTTGTGGTTAATATGATGTCTGGTTGAGTTGTTGTGGTTTTTATGACGTCTAGGTGGTGAGTTGTTGTGGTTTTTATGTCGTCTAGGTGGTGAGTTGTTGTGGTTTTTATGTCGTCTAGGTGAGTTGTTGTGGTTTTTATGATGTCTAGGTGAGTTGTTGTGGTTTTTATGTCATCTAGGTGGTGAGTTGTTGTGGTTTTTATGTCGTCTAGGTGAGTTGTTGTGGTTTTTATGATGTCTAGGTGAGTGGTTGTGGTTTTTATGTCGTCTAGGTGAGTTGTTGTGGTTTTTATGTCGTCTAGGTGGGGAGTTGTTGTGGTTTTTATGTCGTCTAGGTGAGTTGTTGTGGTTTTTATGATGTCTAGGTGCGTTGTTGTGGTTTTATGACGTCTAGGTGCGTTGTTGTGGTTTTATGACGTCTAGGTGCGTTGTTGTGGTTTTATGACGTCTAGGTGAGTTGTTGTGGTTTTTATGTCGTCTAGGTGCGTTGTTGTGGTTTTATGTCGTCTAGGTGCGTTGTTGTGGTTTTATGACGTCTAGGTGGTGAGTGGTTGTGGTTTTTATGTTGTCTAGGTGCGTTGTTGTGGTTTTATGTCGTCTAGGTGGGGAGTTGTTGTGGTTTTTATGTCGTCTAGGTGGGGAGTTGTTGTGGTTTTTATGACGTCTAGGTGGTGAGTTGTTGTGGTTTTTATGATGTCTAGGTGGTGAGTGGTTGTGGTTTTTATGACGTCTAGGTGGTGAGTTGTTGTGGTTTTTATGACGTGTAGGTGGTGAGTTGTTGTGGTTTTTATGTCGTCTAGGTGGTGAGTTGTTGTGGTTTTTATGTCGTCTAGGTGGGGAGTTGTTGTGGTTTTTATGATGTCTAGGTGGTGAGTTGTTGTGGTTTTTATGATGTCTAGGTGAGTTGTTGTGGTTTTTATGATGTCTAGGTGAGTTGTTGTGGTTTTATGATGTCTAGGTGAGTTGTTGTGGTTTTTATGACGTCTAGGTGGTGAGTTGTTGTGGTTTTTATGTCGTCTAGGTGGGGAGTTGTTGTGGTTTTTATGATGTCTAGGTGGTGAGTTGTTGTGGTTTTTATGATGTCTAGGTGAGTTGTTGTGGTTTTTATGATGTCTAGGTGAGTTGTTGTGGTTTTATGATGTCTAGGTGGTGAGTGGTTGTGGTTTTTATGTCGTCTAGGTGGTGAGTGGTTGTGGTTTTTATGTCGTCTAGGTGGTGAGTTGTTGTGGTTTTTATGTCGTCTAGGTGGTGAGTTGTTGTGGTTTTTATGATGTCTAGGTGGTGAGTGGTTGTGGTTTTTATGTCGTCTAGGTAGGGAGTTGTTGTGGTTTTTATGATGTCTAGGTGAGTTGTTGTGGTTTTTATGATGTCTAGGTGAGTTGTTGTGGTTTTTATGTCGTCTAGGTGGTGAGTTGTTGTGGTTTTTATGATGTCTAGGTGGGGAGTTGTTGTGGTTTTTATGATGTCTAGGTGGGGAGTTGTTGTGGTTTTTATGATGTCTAGGTGGGGAGTTGTTGTGGTTTTTATGTCGTCTAGGTGGTGAGTTGTTGTGGTTTTTATGATGTCTAGGTGGTGAGTGGTTGTGGTTTTTATGACGTCTAGGTGGTGAGTTGTTGTGGTTTTTATGATGTCTAGGTGAGTTGTTGTGGTTTTTATGTCGTCTAGGTGGTGAGTTGTTGTGGTTTTTATGTCGTCTAGGTGGTGAGTTGTTGTGGTTTTTATGTCGTCTAGGTGGTGAGTTGTTGTGGTTTTTATGATGTCTAGGTGGTGAGTGGTTGTGGTTTTTATGTCGTCTAGGTGGTGAGTTGTTGTGGTTTTTATGTCGTCTAGGTGGTGAGTTGTTGTGGTTTTTATAATGTCTAGGTGAGTGGTTGTGGTTTTTATGTCATCTAGGTGGTGAGTTGTTGTGGTTTTTATGTCGTCTAGGTGAGTGGTTGTGGTTTTTATGTCGTCTAGGTGAGTTGTTGTGGTTTTTATGTCGTCTAGGTGGTGAGTGGTTGTGGTTTTTATGATGTCTAGGTGGTGAGTTGTTGTGGTTTTTACGATGTCTAGGTGGTGAGTGGTTGTGGTTTTTATGATGTCTAGGTGGTGAGTTGTTGTGGTTTTTATGACGTCTAGGTGGTGAGTTGTTGTGGTTTTTATGTCGTCTAGGTGGTGAGTTGTTGTGGTTTTTATGTCGTCTAGGTGAGTTGTTGTGGTTTTTATGATGTCTAGGTGAGTGGTTGTGGTTTTTATGTCGTCTAGGTGGTGAGTTGTTGTGGTTTTTATGTCGTCTAGGTGAGTTGTTGTGGTTTTTATGATGTCTAGGTGAGTGGTTGTGGTTTTTATGTCGTCTAGGTGAGTTGTTGTGGTTTTTATGATGTCTAGGTGCGTTGTTGTGGTTTTATGATGTCTAGGTGGTGAGTGGTTGTGGTTTTTATGTCGTCTAGGTGCGTTGTTGTGGTTTTATGTCGTCTAGGTGCGTTGTTGTGGTTTTATGTCGTCTAGGTGGTGAGTTGTTGTGGTTTTTATGATGTCTAGGTGGGGAGTTGTTGTGGTTTTTATGTCGTCTAGGTGGGGAGTTGTTGTGGTTTTTATGTCGTCTAGGTGGTGAGTTGTTGTGGTTTTTATGATGTCTAGGTGGTGAGTGGTTGTGGTTTTTATGTCGTCTAGGTGGTGAGTTGTTGTGGTTTTTATAATGTCTAGGTGAGTTGTTGTGGTTTTTATGATGTCTCCGTGCGTTGTTGTGGTTTTATGACGTCTACGTGCGTTGTTGTGGTTTTATGACGTCTAGGTGCGTTGTTGTGGTTTTATGACTTCTAGTTGAGTTGTTGTGGTTTTTATGTCGTCTAGGTGCGTTGTTGTGGTTTTATGTCGTCTAGGTGCGTTGTTGTGGTTTTATGACGTCTAGGTGGTGAGTGGTTGTGGTTTTTATGTCGTCTAGGTGCGTTGTTGTGGTTTTATGTCGTCTAGGTGCGTTGTTGTGGTTTTATGTCGTCTAGGTGGTGAGTTGTTGTGGTTTTTATGATGTCTGGGTGGGGAGTTGTTGTGGTTTTTATGATGTCTAGGTGGTGAGTTGTTGTGGTTTTTATGATGTCTAGGTGAGTTGTTGTGGTTTTTATGACGTCTAGGTGGTGAGTTGTTGTGGTTTTTATGTCGTCTAGGTGGTGAGTTGTTGTGGTTTTTATGTCGTCTAGGTGGTGAGTTGTTGTGGTTTTTATGATGTCTAGGTGAGTTGTTGTGGTTTTTATGTCGTCTAGGTGGTGAGTTGTTGTGGTTTTTATGATGTCTAGGTGGGGAGTTGTTGTGGTTTTTATGATGTCTAGGTGGGGAGTTGTTGTGGTTTTTATGATGTCTAGGTGGGGAGTTGTTGTGGTTTTTATGATGTCTAGGTGGGGAGTTGTTGTGGTTTTTATGTCGTCTAGGTGGTGAGTTGTTGTGGTTTTTATGATGTCTAGGTGGTGAGTGGTTGTGGTTTTTATGACGTCTAGGTGGTGAGTTGTTGTGGTTTTTATGATGTCTAGGTGAGTTGTTGTGGTTTTTATGATGTCTAGATGGTGAGTTGTTGTGGTTTTTATGATGTCTAGGTGAGTGGTTGGCTTCAGTTCAGACAACATCCAGCTGAAATAGGACTATTTGGGAATGTGTGTAGGTGAATAAAGGCATCTCTGCTAAGCATGCCCAAATAACATGGTGATGACAAAAAGCCTATTGTGTTCTCCTCCAGTCTTGAAGTGACAGGCGCTCGCAGAGTGACAGCCACATCAACTCGCCTCATCACAGAGATTTATTAACCAAAGCGAGAGCCGGCCACCAAACTTTGATCCGCCCTCTCATTAGCATGCATTATTCTTGGTTTGGTGTTCAGAGGCTGGCGTTCCGAGAGTTCGTTTGTGGCAGCTTCGCCTGCAGCAAACACCACAGCACACATGCAGCCTGTTAGCAGTGTTTTGCAGAAGAGAAATGTGAAAATATACAGTGAAGGGAGAGGTTGGGGTTTTGGGGTTGGTTATTCTGTCTGCCACACACACAGGCTGCACGGGCGCTGACACTCCGAGACGTGTCTGGCCGTCCCTCGGCCTGATCTGACATGACACTCTCCTCTCTTCGCCCAGTTTGACACGTGTTCTTTCACGCTTCACCAAGTCAGCGCACTGGGAGAGTTGCTTTTCTCTTGTGTTGGATATTGTGATGGAGACAGGCAGTACACAGAGGCCCCAAGTTACTACAGCTTTGGAAAAATGTTAAATTCCCCCTTCTGCTTTGAGAGAGACGTGCACACACATTCCATATTTTGTCACCCCTAGCGGGCAAACCTCTGTTGTTTTCTGCTGCAGAGGGACGTTAGGAGGAGATGAGCCCCTCTGAAGCCTTAGTCTGTGATGTCAGATCTGAAGTGACATCATCATCCCCAACAATAACACCTCCTCCAGTGGCCGAAATCTGGCTGATCTACTACTTAGTTAAACTGTAAACTAACACATAACTAACACATTTGAGTATGTGTTAATACTCAAACTAACACATACTCAAAGCAAATATACCATGCCCTTTACAAGACCCTCTCTCACTCTCAGTCACACTGGTCGGGCCCTCTCATTGTCTACACCTGTCCATCTGATGGCTTTTGTAAGTTCCAGGTCCCTTGTCCTCTTTGATGCCATGCCCTATGAGTGGACTCTTGGGAGACCAGACCATTCTCATTCCAAATGGCTCTGATCCAATTCCTGGAAGTACAGTGATTCTCTTGTTATTGTTACACAATCATGTGACGCTGAAACTGTCTTTTTCAGCAATTACCCTACCAAGACTCCTCCCCATTCTGCCTGTCCCGTCATCTCTAGTCCTCCTAACATAATGAGCACCCTTCATCATTAATGCCATTGCATCATCACCATACTAATGATGACCATCAGAATCAGCACTGTCACATGAACTATTAATACAGTTATTAATAGCAAAGCTAGGATTTGGGAGAAATGGTCTAGACTAGAGGCTGTGACGTCATGTAGATTGAATGCATTGAAACCTGTATGTCCAGACTGGCTCTGAGCCCCGCTGGCTGGCTAGTCAGTCTGTCTCTCCTCTGTGTGTGTGATGGATGTAGCTGGACTTGTTGTACTTCTCTCTATCCCTCATACCCAGGGCTCTCATTTCACACCTAGTAAGCGCCCTCCCTGCCTCCCCAACACGTGTTGTCTCTCCTACACTATTCCCTTCTCGCTCTCGCTCTCGCTCTCGCTCTCTCTCTCTCTCTCTCTCTCTCTCTCTCTCTCTCTCTCTCTCTCTCTCTCTCTGTCTCTGTCTCTGTCTCTGTCTCTGTCTCTGTCTCTGTCTCTGTCTCTCTCTCTCTCTCTCTCTCTTTCTCTTTCTCTCTAACTGTCCTAACTCATGCTCTAGGACTTAGACTGAGTGATGGCCCCCAGTTGTAATCAACTCTTTATTTAGACACTCACTCACTCTCACTATCTGGAAGATATAGAGTTTGTCTCAGATTTTATGAGATTCTCTACTGCTGGTGATATTTCTCCACTGCAGGCAGCATTGACTCAGACAAGCATTCCAACACTCCTCTCATCTCTGCAGTTTGAGCTACATTTGAAAATCACCTTTCAGACGTGTATGGAAATTGAACAGCAGGAGTGAAATGAGTATAGCAGAGATGAGAGGAGATGAAGAGATGGAGTCTGAGGGAATGGGACAACTACAGAGCGTTTAATGACCAAAGGATTAGATAACTTCAATTAAAAGTTCTTAAATGAAGGAAGGCTCTTGCCCGGTTCAGCTCAATTCCAACTGACTTTACTTACCTACAATGGAGATGAGGCTGCCACCGCTGGCTTCCTGTGGCTTCGGGCCCAGGGCCAATCAGATGGGAGGGAGCCGCCCCACTAGTCTCCCAGACTGCCTCTCTCCGTCTCTAGCTGACTCAGCCGGTCTCCTGAGTGGGCAGATCCTCACTGTGATAAGAGCGGACTGGAAGCTAAACAGGCTAATTACCTGCTAAGGAATGTCTGAGAAGCCAAACAGAGAGCAAGGCTAGCTCAGCGTTTCAGTTCAGTTGTTTACATTGTCTTGGGTTTTATGGGTTTCGCTCCACACAATATGTGTGTTTGGATAATCTCTCACAATTGATTTACTCAAATATGCTTTGTCGGTTTAAGGTTTTAACCTTGACTGTGTTCCTCAGGTCAGCTGGTTGGAAAATATTTATAAATTTGGAATTATTTTAGTTTATGTGAGAAGGTTGGGGTAGGTTGGCAGAGTGGACGTGTTTACCTGTACATGGTACAAATGAATAATCCAACACACATGCAATGACTTCAGTGTGATAGTTTTTCCACCAACACCCCTAGTTTTGCTTGGTGAGATTTGCTCCACAGTTTGGGAATGTCTGTAACCGGAACCATCGGTGTCTATGACTGTGAATGTGTGACCTATCAGAGTCCTATCAGGAGGGGACAGGGTCCACAGGGTCCGATCAGGAGGGGACAGGGTCCACAGGGTGCGATCAGGAGGGGACAGGGTCCACAGGGTTCGATCAGGAGGGGACAGGGTCCACAGGGTCCGATCAGGAGGGGACAGGGTCCACAGGGTACGATCAGGAGGGGACAGGGTCCACAGGGTCCGATCAGGAGGGGACAGGGTTCGATCAGGAGGGGACAGGGTCCACAGGGTCCGATCAGGAGGGGACAGGGTCCACAGGGTCTGATCAGGAGGGGACAGGGTTCGATCAGGAAGGGACAGGGTTCGAACAGGAGAGGACAGGTTTTGAACAGGAGGGGACACTAGGAAACAGGGTCCTAACAGGAGGGTCCTAACAGGAGGGGACAGGGTCCTAACAGGAGGGGACACTAGGAGACAGGGTCCTAACAGGAGGGTCCTAACAGGAGGGGACAGGGTTCGATCAGGAACGGACAGGGTTCGAACAGGAGAGGACAGGTTTTGAGCAGGAGGGGACACTAGGAGACAGGGTCCTAACAGGAGGGGACAGGGTACGATCAGGAGGGGACAGGGTCCACAGGGTCCGATCAGGAGGGGACAGGGTCCACAGGGTCTGATCAGGAGGGGACAGGGTTCGATCAGGAAGGGACAGTGTTCGAACAGGAGAGGACAGGTTTTGAACAGGAGGGGACACTAGGAGACAGGGTCCTAACAGGAGGGTCCTAACAGGAGGGGACAGGGTCCTAACAGGAGGGGACACTAGGAGACAGGGTCCTAACAGGAGGGTCCTAACAGGAGGGGACAGGGTTCGATCAGGAAGGGACAGGGTTCGAACAGGAGAGGACAGGTTTTGAGCAGGAGGGGACACTAGGAGACAGGGTCCTAACAGGAGAGGACAGGGTACGATCAGGAGGGGACAGGGTCCACAGGGTCCGATCAGGAGGGGACAGGGTCCACAGGGTCCGATCAGGAGGGGACAGGGTTCGATCAGGAAGGGACAGGGTTCGAACAGGAGAGGACAGGTTTTGAACAGGAGGGGACACTAGGAGACAGGGTCCTAACAGGAGGGTCCTAACAGGAGGGGACAGGGTCCTAACAGGAGGGTCCTAACAGGAGGGGACAGGGTTCGATCAGGAAGGGACAGGGTTCGAACAGGAGAGGACAGGTTTTGAGCAGGAGGGGACACTAGGAGACAGGGTCCTAACAGGAGGGGACAGGGTCCTAACAGGAGGGGATAGGGACCTAACAGAAGTCCAAACAGGAGTAGACATGGTCCTAAAAGGAGTCCTAACAGGAGGGGTCAGGGTCCTAACAGGAGGGGACAGGGTCCTAACAGGAGGAGACAGGGTCCTAACAGGAGGGGACAGGGTCCTAACAGGAGGGAACATTAGTGGACAGGGTCCCAACAGTAGGGGACAGAGTCCTAACAGGAGGGGACAGTATGTGACAGGGTCCTAACAGTAGTGGAAAGGGTCCTGACAGTAAGGGACAATATCCTAACAGGAGGAGACAGGGTCCAAACGGTAAGAGACATAATCCTGACAGGAGGGGACAGTACTCAGACTGGGTCCTGACAGTAGGATCCAGTACTGGGACAGGATCCTAACAGTAAAGGACAGGGTCCTAACAGTAGGGTACAGGGTCCTAACAGTAGGGGACAGGGTTCTAACAGTAGGGGACAGGACCTTTTAAAGGAGGTGTCAGGGTCCTAACAGTAGGGAACAGGGTCCTAATAAGAGGGGACAGTAGGGTACAGGGTCCTAACAGTAGGGGACAGGGTTCTAACAGTAGGGAACAGGACCTTTTAAAGGAGGTGTCAGGGTCCTAACAGTAGGGAACAGGGTCCTAATAGGAGGGGACAGTAGGGGACAGGATCCTAACAGTAGGGGACAGGGTCCTAACAGTTGGGGACAGGGTCCTAACAGGAGGGGACAGGGTCCTAACAGGAGGGGACAGTAGGGGACAGGGTCCTAACAGTAGTGGACAGTAGGGGACAGGGTCCTAACAGTAGAGGACAGGGTCCTAACAGGAGGGGACAGTAGGGGACAGGGCCCTAACAGTAGAGGACAGGGTCCTAACAGGAGGGGACAGTAGGGGACAGGGTCCTAACAGTTGGGGACAGGGTCCTAACAGGAGGGGACAGTTGGGGACAGGGTCCTAACAGTAGTGGACAGTACTTTACAGTGTACTAACAATAGGGGACAGGATCATAACAGTATGTGACAGGATCATAACAGTAGGGGACAGGATCATAACAGTAGGGGACAGGATCATAACAGTAGGGGACAGGGTCCTATTAGTTGGGGGCAGGATCTTAAAAGGAGGTGTCAGGGTCCTAACAATAGGGGACAGTACTTTACAGGGTCCTAACAATAGGGGACAGTACTGAGACAGGGTCCTAACAGTAGGGGACAGGGTCCTATTAGTAGGGGGCAAGATCATAACAGTATGTGACAGGGTCCTAACAGTAGGGGACAGTACTTTACAGAGTCCTAACAGTAGGGGACAGGGTCCTAATAGTAGGGGACAGGGTCCTAACAGTAGGGGACAGGGTCTTAACAGTAGGGGACAGGGTCCTAACAGTAGGGGACAGGATCCTCACAGTAGGGGACAGGATTCTAACAGTAGGGGACAGGATTCTAACAGTAGGGGACAGGATTCTAACTGTAGGGGACAGGGTCCTAACAGTAAGGGACAGGGTCCTAACAGTAAGGGACAGGATTCTAACTGTAGGGGACAGGGTCCTAACAGTAGGGGACAGGGTCCTCACAGTAGGGGACAGGATTCTAACAGTAGGGGACAGGATTCTAACAGTAGGGGACAGGATTCTAACTGTAGGGGACAGGGTCCTAACAGTAAGGGACAGGGTCTTAACAGTAGGGGACAGGATTCTAACAGTAGGGGACAGGATCCTCACAGTAGGGGACAGGATTCTAACAGTAGGGGACATGATTCTAACAGTAGGGGACAGGATTCTAACTGTAGGGGACAGGGTCCTAACAGTAAGGGACAGGGTCTTAACAGTAGGGGACAGGATTCTAACAGTAGGGGACAGGATTCTAACTGTAGGGGACAGGGTCCTAACAGTAAGGGACAGGGTCCTAACAGTAAGGGACAGGGTCTTAACAGTAGGGGACAGGATCCTCACAGTAGGGGACACGATTCTAACAGTAGGGGACAGGATTCTAACTGTAGGGGACAGGGTCCTAACAGTAAGGGACATGATCATAACAGTAGGAGACAGGCCCCTAACGGGAGGGGACAGTATTGGGACAGGTTCCTAACAGTAAGGGACAGGGTCCTAACAGTAAGGGACAGGGTCCTAACAGTAAGGGACATGATCATAACAGTAGGAGACAGGCCCCTAACGGGAGGGGACAGTATTGGGACAGGTTCCTAACAGTAAGCGACAGGGTCCTAACAGTAAGGGACAGGGTCCTAACAGTAAGGGACATGATCATAACAGTAGGAGACAGGCCCCTAACGGGAGGGGACAGTATTGGGACAGGTTCTTAACAGTAAGGGACAGGGTCCTAACAGTAAGGGACAGGGTCCTAACAGTAAGGGACATGATCATAACAGTAGGAGACAGGCCCCTAACGGGAGGGGACAGTATTGGGACAGGTTCCTAACAGTAGGGGAGATGATCTTAAAAGTAGGGGACAGGGTCCTAACAGTACAGGACAGGATTCTAACAGTAGGGGACAGGGTCCTAATTGAACCCCTTTGTTCTGCTGTCACCCTCACAGGTACAGCTGCTGTAGAAACATCCTCTCTCTCTCTCCTGAAGTTCACTTGAAAATATTGTTGTTGCTAACAATGTTTGACATGCAGCAGTAGGCCTGTATACAGCGAAGAATTGCTTAAGACAAAAATGTATTGTTACGTAGATTAATGTCAATGAAAACAAGGTTTATAAAATGTGAAACCCATTTGTGATAAGGAAAGTAAACACACCGTAGGGTAATGATTTCATTTTAAACCAAGGGCTCCAAGTAATCCAATTTAGTAGCTCATGTTATGACATGCAGGCATCCTCTTTCATCCTCCTGGCCACGTATCTAGCCTACTCTTCATTGCACTGTTGAGGAATATCCCCAACCTGACTTGTCTCACAGCAGAAATAGATACCCTCAGCTTTATATCACCCCTGTCCAGTAAACATTTAGCTGTGTGATATGGCTTTTAGAATGACTGAGGGAATCTGTATGGAGGTGAAAGGAAGCGAGAGACAACATCTATATCATTCCACTCAGGGCCAGCCGGTTGGAAGGAAAGGATTGCTCCCTGGTGAGGGGCTTCCTCTCTTCCATCACTTGTTCCATCTCTCAGTCTCTTTATCCCTCTGACTGGTGCACTGTGGATTGAACAATATATTCTTTTTGTCAGACACACCAGTGTGCTCTGGGACGTCTGCTGTCTGGAAGTCAAGAAGGAGGGAAAGAGGGAGGTAGTATTGGAGAATGGTTCCCGTCTCCCCCTGCTTTGTCTCGTCTAGCAGAGGGGTACGGGTGCACCCCCCCAGCCCCACATGATGCTGCCTAATCCCATTCACTATCCCAGTCTCTGATGGCACGTCATGTGCTAGACGTCTATCTGTGTGTCTGTTTGCTGTGTGTGAATGTGTCTGTCTGTCTGTCTTTGCCCATGTCCCTCCTGGCAGACTCAGGTGCCCCTTTCATATAAGGGCTGTGTGGAGGAATTAGCCTCATCATTCCTAGTGCTCAGAGAGTAGCAGCAAAAAAAAACTCGCTTCTCACCCATGTCTGGATGCCTTGTTACAGGGCCGTGCTGCTCTCCCAAACAAGCTTTCGGTCCAGCACTCGCCTCGTGCCTGCTTTGTGTCAGGGCTCACCATACGGACAACAGACTGCTACTGTGTGACAGACTGAGATGCCTGCTAAGAGGGGCAGAGGAAAGGAGACATTCAGAGTCTGTCATAATACAAACTCTCTCTCTCTCTCTCTCTCTCTCTCTCTCTCTCTCTCTCTCTCTCTCTCTCTCTCTCTCTCTCTCTCTCTCTCTCTCTCTCTCTCTCTCTGTCTCTCTCTCTGTCTCTCTGTCTATCTCTCTGTCTATCTCTCTCTCTATCTCTCTCTCTCTCTGTCTCTCTCTGTCTCTCTCACTCTCTCTGTCTCTCTCTGTCTCTCTCTCTCTCTGTCTCCCTCTCTCTCTGTCTCTCTCTGTCTCTCTCTCTCTCTCTCTGTCTCTCTCTCTCTGTCTTTCTCTCTCTCTCTCCCTCTCTCTCGCTTACTCGCACTTTCGCACTTATCACTTGCCAGTCCTCATTAAGTAAATTCATTTCAATAAAGCAAGAAAGAACCTACAGAGTTCTTTCCAACAAAGTGCAAATGTGTGGTTCACTCAATCTATTGCTGTTGCACTTTACCTGCCTCCCGCTGAATACCTATCTTACATTTAATAACCTTTCCTTGTACTGTCTATGTATTTCATGGTCTTCTAGGACGAGCTCCCTCCAAGGATACCATCTATCTCTCAGGAACTAATGACTTGGCTCAGAGAGCACCTGTTTGCTGTTGTAATCCCAGCTGAAGCACTGTTCTGTCTCTTGTGTCCACTTGACCAGAACTGCCTCTGCAAATAACCAGCAGAGACAAGAGAGACACACATTACATGTGGAGTTGAACTCTATATTCTACAACTCCACTATTACCTCAGGATACACCTACCATCTGCCTAGCAACCAGAGGAGAATGACAGGACAAATAGGATAGAGCAGTAATCTTTCTATTTCTTAGTTAGGAGAGGAAATGAACAGATCTTCTTCCGGGTTGATTTTGGCCAGTGATCATCCTTTGTTCTTTGGGAAGAAGAGAGGGTGTCGTCATGTCCCTCTCCACCTCCCTGTTGGAGGTTTCTAGAGAGACCTCCCTCTGTCTCTCTAGAGAGGAACTTGCGTTCTCATCTCAGATCTTCAGTAATGTACCACTACACACAGTAGACCTTATAGCCCCTGAACGCATTGGATGCAGTTGCTTTGTGTTGATTGTGATAGCTGACTTCACATGGCATGACACGGAAATACACATTGCCATTGACTTCCCATCATATAATGCAGTGATTTTTCTGCCGTTGAAATCCTTGGGCGAGCCGCCTAAGCGTTTCTTCACACAGTGGGAAGCCTCTCACTCAGTCAAGCGTTCAAATACCAAACGCACAATCTGCATGGGACACTAACTAATACAGTCGTACTTTCCATAACAAACCTGTGCTCTGTTGTCTTCTAATGCTAAACCTTCCCTTCCTTCCAAACACCACCTCTGACTGGACATGACGTGTGTCATTTTCTCAGTCATTTTCGTTTGAAACACTTGGTGTTTTAGTTAAAGAGGCACGTAGGAGCTTTGAGGAGTACAACTGTTAGTAGATTACAGTCTGCTGCCTGACTGTCCCTCCCAACTGCAGTGAGACAGACAGACAGATATACCTGGAGCTAAGACCACAGGAGCGCTCTCTCTCCATCTGATAAGACTCAGGTAGTGATTTTCAAATGGAAATGTGACCTGCGGACACTTTCTTCTCTCGCTCTGCACTTTCAAAATGCCATACACAGCTTGCCCGCATTCTTTTGTCTGTTTCTTCAGTAGTGTTAGCGTAGCAGTAGCGTTATGCAATGCACAGTGTCAGTGTTTGTGTTGAAGGCAGCAGCTAAAAGTATCTAACACCATGTCTCGTGTGTTGTTGCGTGTCAGCTGTGATTCTGAGCCTGAAGAGCTGTTTTGTTTGAACGTCTGTATCCTAAGGCATTATCAGTTGACGGTTCTATACGAAGGAGAGGGGTCCTGCTGCCCCCCGTCTTGCATGCGATTCCATCCTTCTGGGCTGGACAGACCTCTCGTCGCCGGACATGAAAAGAAGGGATTAGTAGGAGGAGAGGAGCGACAGAGGGAAAGGTGTAGAGGGGTGGTTATTCACTTGGCTGTGTTTGACCCTCGGGGGGGGGGGGGGTTAGGCTTCCGTTTGCCACGCTTTCATCCCGTTCTGTCAATGGCAACATGCAGCTCTTCTGACCGCTGCGTAAAATTGTCACAGCACCCATTGGTTTGGTAAGAATGCTAACAGACTGCTGGCATGGGGGGAGCTGAGAAGGTGAGGAGAGGGAAGGCTATGTAGGACTTATTATCTAGTGATGCAATCCTCTCAGGGATGTTCCCGCCCATCAGTTGTGCATCAGCATGAATGGATGTTGTTCTGAGAATAGACTTTTCAGGAGCAGGTGGGTACACTGGCAGGCCAGCAATTATACACACTGTCACACACAGTCATCCTGACTCAGATATACAGTACAGTACCAGTCAAAAGTTTGGACACACCAACTCATTCCAGAGTTTGTATTTATTTTTACTGTTTTCTACATTGTAGAATAATAGTGAAGACATCAAAACTATGAAATAACATATATGGAATCATGTAGTAACCAAAAAAGTGTTAAACAAATAAGAATATATTTTATACCTGAGATTATTCAAATTATTATTATTATTTTATTTAACTAATCAAGTCAGTTAAGAACAAATACTTATTTACAATCACGGCCAATGACTGCATTGTTCAGGGGCAGAACGACAGATTTTTACCTCGTCAGCTCGGGGATTCGGTCCACCAACAATTCGGTTACTAGTCCAACGCTCTAACCACTAGGCTACCTGCCGCCCCAGGCACAGATCTGGAGAATGGTACAAAAAAACAAGAACACAGTGGCCTCCATCATTCTTAAATGGAAGAAGTCAGGGAGACGACCAAGAACCCGATGGTCACTCTGACAGAGCTCCAGAGTTCTTCTGTGGAGATGGGAGAACCATCCAGGACAACCATCTCTACAGCACCCCACCAATCAGGCCTTTATGGTAGAGTGGCCAGATGGAAGCCATTCTTCAGTAAAAGGCACATAACAGCCCGCTTGGACTTTGCCAAAAGGCACCTAAAGGACTCTCAGACCATGAGAAACAAGATTCTGATGATGCCAAGCATCACATCTGGAGGTAACCTGGCACCATCCCTACGTTGAAGCATGTTGGTGGCAGCATCATGCTGTGGGGATGTTTTTCAGCGGCAGGGACTGGGAGACTAGTTAGCATCGAGGGAAAGATGAATGGAGCAAAGTACAGAGATATCCGTGATGAAAACCTGCTCCAGAGTGCTGAGGATCTCAGACTGGGGTGAACAGGACAAGGACCCTAAGCACTCAGCCAAGACAACGCAGGAGTGGCTTCGTGACAAGTCTCTGAATGTCCTTGAGTGGACTTGGACTTGAACCCAATCAAACATCTCTGGAGAGTAATGGAAATAGCTGTGTAGCGACGCTCCCCATCCAACCTGACAGAGCTTGAGAGGATCTGCAGAGAAGAATGGGAGAAACTCCCCAAATACAGGTGTGCCAAGCTTGTAGCGTCATACCCAAGAATCCTCGAGTCTGTAATCGCTGCTAAAGGTACTTCAACAAAGTACTGAGTAAAGGGTCTGAATACTTATGTAAATAAGGTATTTCTGTGTTTTATTTTGAATACATTTGCTAAAATGTCCAAAAACCTGTTTTTAATTTTTCATTATGGGCTATTGTGTGTAGATTGATGAGTAAAAAAAACAATGTAATCAATTTTAGAATAATGCTGTAACGTAACAAAATGTGGAAAAAGACAAGGGGTCTGAATACTTTCTGAATGCACTGTATATGTACATATCTACCTCAATTACTTCATACCGCTGCACATCGACTCGGTACTGGTACTACCTGTATATAGCCAAGTCATTTTTTACTCATTATTGTTATTCGGTATTCACTGTGTATTTATTCTTTTTTTATCTTTAATTTTAACTCTGCATTTTTGGAAAATAACCAGAAAGTAAGTATTTCACTGTTAGTCTACACGTGTTGTTCACGAAGCATTTGACAAATAGATTTTGATTTGATTTCAGCTGGAGGGGCGCTTTGAGGGGATTTCGAGCTAATGCTGATGTCTGGGTATGATCAGGCATTACAGCACAAGGCTGGCTGGCTGGTTTGCACTAGCTCAGAGAGGAAGACATGGGCTTTACAGACAGCAGTTCGTCTATATGACACTGTACAGCATAACATAAAGGCCATCCAGTTCAAACAGCAAACATACTGTTCTGCGCAGCTTCCGTAGAGGTTTTGGTGTGTGTGTGTGTGTGTTAACCTCCTGTGCAGAGCTGGAACCTGGGAGTTTACAGCTCCATAAGTGATGAGTACTCCTCCTGCTGGCCCCCAGGCTCTGGGACAAACACATACAAGGCTAGGGCTGGGCCGTCCATTATTGATGATGTTAGGGTGCAGAAGAGCATGGGTCCCACACTGACATCTGTTCTCTCCTCTTTACTCTCCTCTTCTCTCCTCTCCTCTTTACTAGGCCCTCTCTACTCTTCTCTCCTCTCCTCTTTACTAGGCCCTCTCTACTCTTCTCTCCTCTCCTCTTTACTAGGCCCTCTCTACTCTTCTCTCCTCTCCTCTTTACTAGGCCCTCTCTACTCTTCTCTCCTCTCCTCTTTACTAGGCCCTCTCTACTCTTCTCTCCTCTCCTCTTTACTAGGCCCTCTCTACTCTTCTCTCCTCTCCTCTTTACTAGGCCCTCTCTACTCTTCTCTCCTCTCCTCTTTACTAGGCCCTCTCTCCTCTCTTCTCCTCTTTACTAGGCTCCCTCTCCCGTTTACTAGGCCTGTTCTCCTCTCCTCCTCTCTCCACTCCTCTTTACTAGGCTACCTCTCATGTTTACTAGGTCTGTTCTCCTCTCCTCCTCTCTCCTCTCCTCTTTAATAGGCCCTCTCTCCTCTCCTCTTTAATAGGCTCCCTCTCCTCTTTACTAGGCCCTTTCTCCTCTCCTCTCCTCTCCTCTCCTCTCCTCTCCTCTCCTCTCCTCTCCTCTCCTCTCCTCTCCTCTCCTCTCCTCTCCTCTCCTCTCCTCTCCTCTCCTCTCCTCTCCTCTTTACTAGGTCCTCTCTCCTCTCCTGTCCTCAGCTGTCTCTGGCATGATGATGGGCACAACTGTGCTGCTGTCACAATGGGGTGTGAATGCTTCATAAATATCACACCAGGGGGGTGGTGTGTGTGTGTGTGTGTGTGAGCGTGAGCGTTTGTGCGTCTGTACCCTTGTATATATGCGAGTGTGGTGCATGAGAGAGGGGTGTAAAATGATTGGTGGTGACATGTCCTAGGAATTAATTTGACGGTTGGTATGCGTCCAGAATATCCAGTACATTGATTGGTGGTGTGAGGTGATGTGTCATGAATAAATCTAATTGGCTGTTGTGGTGTGTGCACACGGTGACCTGTCAATAGCATTGTGAGACATCTTTCCTTTCCTAATCAAATCACCACCCCTCTCTCCCACTGTCGCTAGGGCTGGGGTGTGCCCATGGCACCATATTGTATTTTACAGACAATGGATGACCATGCAAATTAACCCACGTCTGGTTGACAGGTTGCCATGTCTACCGAGTCCCTGATTGGTTGAGGCTGGTCACATGGGATTTCCAGCCATGGCCACATGTGTGCCTGTCCCAGAAATGGACCCTGAGATGTGTTTGCAAACACTCCAGCGCGTTTCAAAGCTGATCTGTCTATACAAATGCATGCCCCTCCCCACCCCACTCCCCTCCATCCCCTCTGCCCCTAAACAAATGAAGTGTAAACGTTGCATGGATGTGTCATGCTGTACTTCAGGAAGCATAAGGGATGCTGGTGCTGCCATGGATCCCCATTCACTCTCTCCTGGCTCGGCAGCTCCCTCCCTACTGTAGGACAGAGGCTGAGGGAATGCTGAGGGGCTGCGGGTAAGACTGAGGGGCTAGGGGTAAGGCTGAGTGGCTAGGGGTAAGGCTGGGGGTAAGGCTGAGGGGCTGGGGGTAAGGCTGAGGGGCTAGGGGTAAGACTGAGGGGCTAGGGGTAAGACTGAGGGGCTAGGGGTAAGACTGAGGGGCTAGGGATAAGTCTGATGGGCTAGGGGTAAAGCTGAGGGGCTATGGGGTAAGGCTGAGGGGCTAGGGGTAAGGCTGAGGGGCTAGGGGTAAGGCTGAGGGGCTAGGGGTAAGGCTGAGGGGCTAGGGGTAAGGCTGAGGGGCTAGGGGTATGGCTGAAGGACTAGGGGTATGGCTGAAGGACTAGGGGTAAGGCTGAAGGGCTAGGGGTAAAGTTGAAGGGCTAGGGGTAAGGCTGAGGGCTAGGGGTAAAGTTGAAGGGCTAGGGGTAAGGCTGAGGGGCTAGGGGTAAGGCTGAGGGGCTAGGGGTATGGCTGAGGGATTAGGGGTAAAGCTGAGGGGCTGAGGTAGGATGGGAAGAGAGAGCGTTATTGCCACTCCATCCTGAGGATTCCTTTTCATATTTTGCAGACTCTGGGTGAGTAGCTTTATTCTCTGGTCTGTTCCGCTCAAAGTTGGGCCTCCCTGGGGTTCTGACTGAGACGAGACAGAAATCAATCATGTGGAAACACACAGTGAGAGAGCCTTTGACTGGACTGCAGGATAGGAGGGAGTGGGGTGGTAGAGGGAGGGAGAGGAAGAGAGGGTGTTAGACAGAGAGGAGAGGGAGAAAGAGAGAGGCAGGGCAGAGGTTGGATAGAAGGATGAAAGGGTCACAGCGTTAGTGACAGACAGAATTGCGGGTGTGGGGGGATAAAGCATAAAATACACAACGTCAGATGTAAAGACATGAGCTAAATATGAATCTGATTCTTACACGTAGCTCACTTCGCTGTGTTGGTGGCACCATATTGAGGCTTAATTCATATTCATGCCCATAACTCAATATTACCCGGTGATGTATGGAGAGGAGAGACGTGGCACTGAAAGGCAGAGTAATGCTCCG
The DNA here is from genome assembly GCF_029448725.1 of Salvelinus fontinalis. Taxonomy (NCBI): domain Eukaryota; kingdom Metazoa; phylum Chordata; class Actinopteri; order Salmoniformes; family Salmonidae; genus Salvelinus; species Salvelinus fontinalis. Next base: position 34,170,130 of record NC_074674.1, on the reverse strand, counting down.
TTCCAGCCTCATCATTTCTCCCCTCTGCCAGTGGGTGAGGGCATGCATCAGGGCAGCACATGGACACACCCCAGCCCTGCAGCTAGCTTAGGTGGGCAGCGTGCCAACCAATGGCACAATGGATGTTGCTTGAATGACAAAGCACTCTTCATTAAGGGCATAACCAAATCTCATTCACTGTTCTCCACAGCGGCCATTTTCATGTGTATTTCCAGTCTCAGTCTAAGTCCGTTATGATGAGGCCATGGTAAGCGTCGGAGTAAAAGGGTATAACCTATGTTACAGGCAGCAAGCTGCAGCATTCAGACTGGCCACACTGACACACAACCCCTAGAGATGGTTTTAAAAGCCTGAGAGATATTCATATACTCTGAAGCACAACGGAGCAGCCACAGCCACCACTCATCACCGTGGTGTATGGCTGCCATGACAGCAACTTGAGCTATACAGAAGGATATCGGTCAGGTACTCATTTCTCTGAGTGGTTGAGCCACTCCATGCTCCTCAGACTGAATCTATGTCCTAACCCTCTTCACACTAGCTCTTAGCCTGAGCTCCACCTGCTTTTAAAGTACCCTAGACTCCTACTCTAGGCTCCCATTGAAGTTACACACCTTCACCCTAGACTCCTACTCTAGGCTCCCATTGAAGTTACACACCTTCACCCTAGACTCCTACTCTAGGCTCCCATTGAAGTTACACACCTTCACCCTAGACTCCTACGCTAGGCTCCCATTGAAGTTACACACCTTCACCCTAGACTCCTACGCTAGGCTCCCATTGAAGTTACACACCTTCACCCTAGACTCCTACTCTAGGCTCCCATTGAAGTTACACACCTTCACCCTAGACTCCTACTCTAGGCTCCCATTGAAGTTACACACCTTCACCCTAGACTCCTACTCTAGGCTCCCATTGAAGTTACACACCTTCACCCTAGACTCCTACTCTAGGCTCCCATTGAAGTTACACACCTTCACCCTAGACTCCTATTAATTATACAGTTTAGAGTGGAGAGTAAAGGTGCTCTTGTATAAACAGCACACCTGCTGAAAGAGAGGGAGGGGAATGGAGAGAGAGGGGGAGGGGAATAGAGAGAGAGAGGGGGAGAGAAATAGAGAGAGAGAGACAGAGGGTGGGGAATAGAGCGAGAGAGAGGGTGGGGAATGGAGAGAGAAACATAGGGTGGGGAATGGAGAGCGAGAGGGTGGGGAATTGCGAGAGAGAGAGGGTGGGGAATTGCGAGAGAGAGAGGGTGGGGAATAGCGAGAGAGAGGGGTTGGGGAATTGCGAGAGAGAGGGTGGGGAATAGAGAGAAAGGGTAGGGAAGAGAGAGAGAGAGAGGGTGGGGAATAGAGAGAGAGGGTGGGGAATAGAGAGAGAGAGAGAGAGAGGGTGGGAAATCGAGAGAGAGAGAGAGGGTGGGGAATAGAGAGAGGGAGAGGGTGGTGAATAGAGAGAGAGAGAGAGGGTGGGGAATAGAGAGAGAAAGAGAGAGGGTGAGGAATCGAGAGAGAGAGAGAGGGGAATAGAGAGAGAGGGTGGGGAATAGAGAGAGAGAGGGTGGGGAATAGAGATTCACAGCCCAGTAAGCTGTACAACATCAGAAATTCATACAGATGGGCCCAAAACAGCACAGAAGAATACCAGAAAGCAACCTGGAACCAAAATATCGAAACACTCTTAGATAACTTTCTGGATACCACATTCACTCACAGTAAAGAAGGCATCAATCTAGCAGTACAAAACATCAACTATATATTCAGGCAAACGGCAAAAGAAGCACAATTGAAATTGATAAAAAACAAAACAAAAAAGATCACAGATGACAACTGGTTTGATGCAGATTGTAAAATTATAAGAAAAAAAATTAGAACACTATCCAACCAAAAGCACAGAGACCCAAATAATGGTGAATTACGCCTTCATTACTGTGAGACTTTAAAACTCTATAAACGTACACTCAGAACCAAAAAAGCCCAGTACAACAGAAAGCAGCTTATGCTAATTGAGGAGTCCATAAACACAAACAACTTCTGGCAAAATTGGAAAAAATTAAAGAAATCTAAACAAGAGGAATTAGCGATACAAAATGGTGACATATGGACAACCCATTTTAAAACACTCTACAAGACCGTTCAAATTGACACAAACGCAGAACAACGCCAAATTCATGAGAAGTTGAATGGATTAGAAAAAGCTATAAAGGACAACCAAAATCCACTGGACTCCCCAATTACTGACCAGGAGCTCTATAAGAAACTTCAGGCTCTCAAATTTAAAAAGGCATGTGGACCTGATGGCATCCTAAATGAGATGCTCAAACTCACTAGTGCAAAATTTCAATTGGCCATATTAAAACTGTTTAATTTGATCCTGAGTGTAGGTTATTTCCCTGACATCTGGAATCAAGGACTCATAACCCCAATCTTTAAAAACGGAGACAAATTTGACCCTAACAATTACAGAGGCATTTGTGTGAACAGTAACCTGGGGAAGGTTTTCTGTAGTATTATAAATGTAAGAGTTCTAAACTTCCTTAATAAGCACAATGTCTTGAGTAAAAGCCAAATTGGATTTATACCAAAACATCGCACGACCGATCATATTTACACCCTACACACCCTGATAGGTAAACATGTCCACCAAAATAATACCAAAATATACGCTTGCTTTATCGACTTCCAAAAAGCATTTGATTCTATTTGGCACACAGGACTGTTCTACAAAGTTATTGAAAGTGGTGTAGGGGGTAAAACATATGACATAATTAAATCAATGTATACTGGCAATACGTGCAGCATTAAAATTGGCAAGAAAAGAACAGAATTCTTTAACCAGGGGCGGGGCCTTCGTCAGGGTTGTAATCTGAGCCCTGCACTCTTCAATATTTACATCAACGAATTGGCCACTATTCTAGATAAATCCTCAGCCCCTGGTGTTAGTCTCCATAATTCAGAGGTTAAATGCCTACTCTTCGCAGATGACCTATGCCTGTTGTCACCCACAGCACATGGCCTACAGCAGAGCCTGGATCTGCTAGAGCAGTACTGCCAGACCTGGGCCCTGGCAGTAAACCCCAAAAAGACTAAAATAATGATTTTCCAGAGAAGATCCAGATCTCAGGGAATTAGACCAAAGTTCTCAATTGGTACAAAATATATAGAGTACTGCACACACTACAATTACTTAGGTTTAAAAATAAGCTCAACTGGACACCTTAATGAGGCAGTGAATGAACTGAGAGAGAAAGCACGCAGGGCATTCTACGCAATTAAAAAGCAAATTCAAATTGAAATACCTATTAAAATTTGGCTAAAACTAATTGAATATGTCATTGAACCAATTGCACTTTATGGCAGCGAGGTGTGGGGTCCACTTGCAAAACAAGATTTCATCAAATGGGACAAACATCCCATTGAAACCCTGCATGCAGAGTTCTGTAAGATTCTCCTACATTTCCAGAGGAAAACTACAAACAATGCATGCAGGGCAGAATTAGGCAAATATCCACTAATAATAAAAACTCAAAAAAGAGCAATTAAGTTTTGGAAACATCTAAAATACAGTGACCCCCTCTCATATCACTACCAAGCCCTGCAATACCAAGAGCTGAGCAAAGAAAAGAGTCCCCTCATCCAGCTGGTCCTGGGGCTGAGTTCACAAACCTGTTCTACTAACACACTGAAGCCTCAGGACCAGAACATCCAATCAATCAGGATAAACCAAATTACAACACAGTCAAAACAAAACTACATTGCTTATTGGGAAACACAAGCACAAGCACAGAGCAAAATGCAGTGCTATCTGGCCCTAAATCGACAGTACACCGTGGCTAACTATTTGACTATGGTTACTGATCAAAACCTTAGAAAAACCTTGACAAAGTACAGGCTCAGTGAGCACAGCCTTGCCATTGAGAAGGGTAGACACAGGAAAACCTGGCTCCCTGTAGAGGAAAGGCTGTGCAACCACTGCACAACAGCAGAACCTGAGACGGAGCTGCATTTCCTGACAAAATGTCAAAAATATAAAACAATTAGAGAGTGTCATTTCCCCAAATTTGAAACTCTTATTCAAGGTTTCAAAGACCTCTCTGATGAGGATAGGCTACCCGTCCTGTTGGGGGAGGACGCAGAGAGCTGTGGGTTGGCAGCGCACTACATTGCTGCCTGCCATAAGTTGAGGGACAGTGTCTGACAAACCAATCAACCTGCACATGTACTCTACTGTATGTTTATTGTTATTGTTGAATGTATGGTTATTTTGACCCTTGGTTATTGTTGTTACTGTTGTCCCGTTGACCATTTTGATTCTCATTTTTATATTGTAAATAAGCTTTGGCAATATGTACATTGTTACATCATGCCAATAAAGCAAATTGAATTGAATTGAATTGAATTGAGAGAGGGTGGGGAATCGAGAAAGAGAGGGTGGGGAATAGCGAGAGATTGAGAGGGTGGGGAATAGAGAGAGATGGTAGGGAATAGATAGAGACAGGGTGGGGAATAGGGAGAGAGAGGGTGGGGAATAGAGAGAGAGGGTGGGGAATAGAGAGAGAGAGAGAGGGTGGGTAATAGAGAGAGAGAGAAAGGGTGGGGAATCGAGAGAGAAAGGGTGGGGAATCGAGAGAGAGAGGGTGGGGAATAGAGAGAGAAGGTGGGGAATAGAGAGAGAGAGAGAGGGTGGGGAATAGAGAGAGAGAGAGGGTGGGGAATAGAGAGAGAGAGAGAGAGGGTGGGGAATCGAGACAGAGAGGGTGGGTGGGGAATAGAGAGAGAGAGAGGGTGGGGAATAGAGAGAGAGAGAAAGGGTGGGGAATCGAGAGAGAGAGGGTGGGGAATATAGAGAGACAGGTTGGGGAATAGCGAGAGAGGGTGGGGAATGGAGAGAGAGGGTGGGGAATAGAGAGAGAGAGAGGGTGGGGAATAGAGAGAGAGAGAGAGGGTGGGGAATAGAGAGAGAGAGAGGGTGGGGAATAGAGAGAGAGAAAGGGTGGGGAAAAGAGAGAGAGAGAAAGGGTGGGGAATCGAGAGAGAGAGAGGGTGGGGAATAGAGAGAGAGAGAGAGGGTGGGGAATAGAGAGAGAGAGAGAGGGTGGGGAATAGAGAGAGAGAGGGTGGGGAATAGAGAGAGAGAGAGAGGGTGGGGAATAGAGAGAGAGAGAGAAAGGGTGGGGAATAGAGAGAGAGAGAAAGGGTGGGGAATAGAGAGAGAGAGTGGGGAACAGATAGAGAGAGAGAGTGGGGAATAGAGAGAGAGAGAGAGTGGGGAATAGAGAGAGAGAGAGTGGGGAATAGAGAGAGAGAGAGTGAGAGAGAGGATGGGGAATACAGAGAGAGAGTGGCGAATAGAGAGAGAGAGTGGGGAATAGAGAGAGAGAGTGAGAGAGAGGGTGGGGAATAGAGAGAGAGAGAGGGTGGGGAATAGAGAGAGAGAGAGAGAGGGGAATAGAGAGAGAGAGAGTGGGGAGTAGAGAGAGAGAGAGTGGGGAATAGAGAGAGAGAGAGAGGGTGGAGAATAGAGAGAGAGAGGGTGGGGGATAGAGAGAGAGAGAGGGTGGGGAATAGAGAGAGAGAGAGTGGGGAATAGAGAGAGAGAGTGGGTGGGGAACAGCTGGCACCATGGTGATGGAGGCATAAACACATCCAGAGGTGCGTAATGATGCATGGGGGCATCGTTTTGGCAGTTAGGAGGGGGCGGGCTCCATCATATCCCTGTATTAGCATTGGAGGAGTCTCCAGCACGCCATCTGTAAGCCCCCCAAACCGCCACCTATAAGCCCACTTACATGTGACTCACAACCAGCGTTAAATCATGCTCGCATTTAACCTTGTTACACCACGCAGGTTTCACCACAGGGGAGAGAGGGAGGCAGAGCAAGCACGAGATAGATAGAGGGAAGGAGGGAGAGGGGAAGCGAGGTTCTGACTGAGAGGAAGAGGAGGGGGTGAGGAGAAAGAGGGAATGGGGTGGGAGAGGAGATATGGGGGGGGGTCTGATCTGAGTAAAGTGGAATACGTCTGTGACTGTGCGGGGGCATTTGGCACCACATGTCCCTGGATGTCATCATTAAGATGGCGGCCTGCATTATGCTCACACACAATCCCGTGTGTGGCTGCGTACGACGATGTTGCTAAGAAACACGACATCGCTCTCCTCGCTCGTAAACACATGAAGTTTAACATGAATGAACCACATTAAGGCAGAGCAGACGGACCTGTCGTAATGACTGAGTGATGAGATGTTGACCGTGTTGACGACTGTGTTGACGACTGTGTTGTAGACTGTGTTGTAGACTGTGTTGACGACTGTGTTGTAGACTGTGTTGTAGACTGTGTTGTAGACTGTGTTGACGACTGTGTTGTAGACTGTGTTGTAGACTGTGTTGATGACTGTGTTGACGACTGTGTTGTAGACTGTGTTGTAGACTGTGTTGTAGACTGTGTTGTAGACTGTGTTGACGACTGTGTTGTAGACTGTGTTGTAGACTGTGTTGTAGACTGTGTTGACGACTGTGTTGTAGACCGTGTTGTAGACTGTGTTGACGACTGTGTTGTAGACTGTGTTGACTACTGTGTTGTAGACTGTGTTGTAGACTGTGTTGATGACTGTGTTGACGACTGTGTTGTAGACTGTGTTGTAGACTGTGTTGTAGACTGTGTTGATGACTGTGTTGACGACTGTGTTGTAGACTGTGTTGACGACTGTGTTGACGACTGTGTTGACGACTGTGTTGACGACTGTGTTGACGACTGTGTTGTAGACTGTGTTGTAGACTGTGTTGTAGACTGTGTTGTAGACTGTGTTGACGACTGTGTTGACGACTGTGTTGACGACTGTGTTGATGACTGTGTTGACGACTGTGTTGACGACTGTGTTGACGACTGTGTTGTAGACTGTGTTGTAGACTGTGTTGATGACTGTGTTGTAGACTGTGTTGTAGACTGTGTTGACGACTGTGTTGTAGACTGTGTTGTAGACTGTGTTGTAGACTGTGTTGTAGACTGTGTTGTAGACTGTGTTGACGACTGTGTTGTAGACCGTGTTGATGACCGTGTTGACGACTGTGTTGACGACTGTGTTGTAGACTGTGTTGACGACTGTGTTGTAGACTGTGTTGTAGACTGTGTTGACGACTGTGTTGACGACTGTGTTGTAGACTGTGTTGTAGACTGTGTTGATGACTGTGTTGATGACTGTGTTGACGACTGTGTTGACGACTGTGTTGACGACTGTGTTGACGACTGTGTTGACGACTGTGTTGACGACTGTGTTGTAGACTGTGTTGTAGACTGTGTTGTAGACTGTGTTGTAGACTGTGTTGACGACTGTGTTGACGACTGTGTTGACGACTGTGTTGTAGACTGTGTTGTAGACTGTGTTGATGACTGTGTTGTAGACTGTGTTGACGACTGTGTTGACGACTGTGTTGACGACTGTGTTGATGACTGTGTTGTAGATTGTATGGATGACTGTTGTAGACTGTGTTGTAGACTGTGTTGTAGACTGTGTTGATGACTGTGTTGTAGACTGTGTTGTAGACTGTGTTGATGACTGTGTTGTAGACTGTGTTGTAGATTGTATGGATGACTGTTGTAGACTGTGTTGATTGACTCTGACCCTGTCATTGACCGCTGTCTCTCTGCTGTGTGTTCCAGGTGATCTCAGCCCTGTCCAGGATCTCCCATCACAGCATTGTGCAGATCAAAGGCATGAGGTATGTCTCCTCTCCTCCCACTACCCTTCACTGTCCGTTTGAGGAAGAGGAATTTTGAACATGTTCACTGTATCTCTCAACCAGACAGTGTTTTCTTGTTCTGGTAGTAGATGTGATCTAGGCCTACTCCTGTCAATACCACTGTCTCTGTTGGTTACCAGGTGTGGAAGAATGATCACATGTAAAAACAAGTCCAGGGTCAGATAGCTCAGATCACATGACTAAACGCATCACTAAGCTCTACCTCTGTTTCTCATTTAGTCTGGTTTATTGGCCGCTGGGAAACCACTTTCTGATTTCTCTTTATTTGCTCAGTCTGATCACGCTGTTGGCTGTGAGGGAGCTGCGAGCTGGCTCCACAAATAAATCAAGGTGTTTTATCTTGACCGGCAGGGTAATGAGTTGATGGAGCGCACCCATTAGGCCTGGTGCCATCCCAGGAAACACAGAGACTGGCCTATTAATAAACACTACACACCCTGAGAGGTGGCTAAATCACTGAGGTCCCATCTCCTATGGTCTGTTTCCTCTGTCTGGTCTATAGTGTGGTGAATGAGAAAAGTAAATGGCAGTCTGTTTCTTCTCTTTAGCCTCCAGAGCCCCACCACAGTGAGTTGAAAAGCCTCCGCACAGTTAGTTAGGAGGAGCTTTTTGTTGTTGTTTAGAACGTGCCATTTAATCTAAAACACACTGGTGTACATTAACCATTTGCAGTCAGATCATGAAGTGATATCTCTTTCAATCATCCACAATATCACTGACTCCCTCTAACGCCAACATAGGAAGCTTGCTAAGTGGCACATGACCAACGCATGGTGAGGGCATGATCTAGGGCACATGATGTTAATATGTCCATCCAGCGGGGTCAGGCAGACAGTAAAGGTCATGTCAGTTGTTAAACACCCACCGCACTTTCTTAACCCCCCCGTGTCCTTCCCCTACTGCCTGGGGTAAAGGTAACGGAGGCCCCTCTGCCCCTGTAACATTACAGAGACCTGTCAGTCCTCTTCAGTGTCACCAGACACAGACCTGTCCCTCTCTCACCCCAGAGACACTCAGCAGTTAAATCCCCCCCCGTTCCTCCCTCTTTCTGTTTCTCCCTCTTTCTGTTCCTCCCTCTTTCTGTTTCTCCCTCTTTCTGTTCCTCCCTCTTTCTGTTCCTCCCTCTTTCTGTTCCTCCCTCTTTCTGTTCCTCCCTCTTTCTGTTTCTCCCTCTTTCTGTTCCTCCCTCTTTCTGTTCCTCCCTCTTTCTGTTCCTCCCTGAGTGTTTGATCTGGCGATCATTGTTTTGGAGGCGTGTTCATTGACTTGCTGTTGAAGCCCATTGATTGGCACTGTGATGCCTATTGGCATCAAAGAGCCAAAAGTCAGGCCTGTGTGTCTCTGTCACTGTGTCTTTCCTGAGCCCCAGCTTTACTGGAAGCCTCGCCACTCCTGCCTGCACACCCAGACACGCTCCACACTTCTGGAACACTCACAGTCCAAGCCCTGTCTCCTTGAGAAATCCATGAAAATGGTATCAATCAATCAAAAAGGGAATAGAGGTTAAGAATAAAGGCCTCTGTCATGACATCCTGCTCCTCATCTATGGACTGTGAGCTCTTCTGGCGTTATACAACTCATAGCAGGATCTCTCACCCTCCTCTCTCCTGACAGGGAAATGCTCCTGCCTCCTTTCTTCTCATGATATCTGTCCTCAGCCTACCAAAAGCCACCTCTTAGCTCGCAGTAAACCTACTCACACTTCGTGTTCTCTTGATTTCCCCCTGATACCACAAGCCATTACTCCATTAGTCTGTGTGTGCGTGTGTGTGCGTGTGTGTGTGTGTGTGTGTGTGTGTGTGTGTGTGTGTGTGTGTGTGTGTGTGTGTGTGTGTGTGTGTGTGTGTGTGTGTGTGTGTGTGTGTGTGTGTGTGTGTGTGTGTGTGTGTGTGTGTGTGTGTGTGCCTTGTTCTCAGTGGGTCAGAGTGCCATAATGTGCGTGAGAGCAGAGCTCCACAGTGAGAAGGAGAGTGGCAGACAGAGGCTGAAACCCAGCAGGAGAGAGACTGCAGGCGGAGAAGTGTCAGGAAAGATGCTCTCTCTCTTCCCCTCATCTCCTCCTCCCTCTCTCCTTCATCCCGGCCTGGGGCATTAGGAATGCTCATTCCCGCTCACGACAGTGTGCGATATAAGACTCGATAGTCACTCACATACATTACACATCCCACACATAATGTACACATTATACATGCATACACCCATGATGCACACCCCTCATTAATACTCTATTTGTGTATGTGGTGTAAAGTTGCACACTTGCATACCAACAGGACAGAGATGACTCACATTACACATAGAATTAAGCAATAAGGCCCGAGGGGGTGTGGTATAAGCACGACGCAACGCGGAGTCCTCAACCGTGGTATATTGACCATATACCACAACCCCTGATGTCCCTTATTGCTATTATAAACTGGTTACCAACGTAATTAGAGCAGTAACAATACATGTTTTGTCATATCTGTGGTACACGGTCTCGTATACCACGGCTTTCAGCCAATCAGTATTCAGGGCTCGAACTACCCAGTTTATAGTATCACATAATGTATACATGAACACATTCATTCACTGTTACACCCACTCCCCAACATCCCCAAGCCAAAAGCGTTGGAATGGGAATGAGTCAGACATGCAAGACTAAATGAAGAGAAACTCAGAGGGACGTTTATCAGAGTTGGTGAGTGGACAAGCACAGAATGGGCCCTGATGGAATTTTCTGCCTCAGCTCCACATAGCTATTGATCTCTGCTATGGGCCATTGGGACCTGCTGGATGTTACTGCACTTCTCAATGCGGCAACGGTCACACCAAACAACCGCATAGTTAAGTCCTCACAGTTATTTGCGATAGCGGTTCAATGGGGCTGGGCATACAGCTGCTCTGTCCTCCACACGTCTGACATTGATTCCCTTTACCACAGGAATGGCTCTGTGTATCGAACAAGCACTTTCACTTAATCGCAGACCGAGCTAATTGACAGGATGAGTCAATGGGTGCTGCACACTGAAATAGTTTATAGGCATTCAATGGTAGTCAGGAAATAAACACCTATACTCTCTACAGCCTGATTGGCTCTGAGCCCTGAAACAGGAAGAGGGAGGGTGAGAGAGAGAGCGGTTGAGAAAGAGGGAGAGAGAGGAAGATTCTGAAAGGGAGAGAGTGACAGAGAGAAATGAGTGAAAAGAAAGAGGCAGGACAAGAGAGAGTGAGTAGGCCAGCAGAGCTCTGTGATGCGTTGTGTTCCTTAACCTGATGTTAGCATGACACACTAGTCCCTCATGGTGACCACACACACACACGCACACACACTGCTCTCACTACACTGACACTAACTGCTGGTGTCACACACAGAAACACACGCTAGAAAACACACAAGTAAAAACGTATCCTGAGTTATATTTTTGTAAACAATTCGCTACTGTGCATTGAATTCAGTGTATTCAGTTAAACATAGATACAGGAGATATGATTTTGTGCCACTTGGAAGTTATAAGGTCTTGGAATCAGGTTATTGAATTGCCTGATTGAGTTAAGCTCCCTCCTGGGGTTCCATAGCTGTGAGTCCAAGTGACAGAATGATTCGATTAACTGGAAATCACAGATTAAGTTAGATAAGAGTCGTCAGACTAAAGGGTAGATGTCTTGAATTGAATGAAAACCTGTTATTGAAAAGTGTCATATTGCAGCTAGGATAATTGAAAACGGCCAACAGGTGTTTACTTAGTGCCTGGACTAATGCTGCTATCGCCACAACTAAATAACCGCTAGACAGAATGCACTGCCGATTGTCTGTGTTGATAATTACAGTGGATGCATCCAGGTGAATTATTAGGGTTGAGCAAATATCTTGCTTGTGGAGAAGTGAGAGAGATGTAACTTACAGGACTGAGAGATGCAGCTGTGACTGTCAGGGTTCAGTCAGTGCATCCATCTGATTAACTCCCACCCACTCAGACTGAGCCCCAGGTGCACACACACACACACACACACTCTCTCTCTTTCTCCTGAGCCCACTCACACACTTTACCCCCTTCCTCTCCATCTCTATTTTTACCTCTGTTGCCCTGCGTTGATGTAATCAGCTGTGAGATGGGGGTCTGTATGTTTTCTCAATCGAGCCAGCAGGCTGCTCTGTGGGGAGTGGGCGTCAGCAGGACATACAGTACAGGACCTCATGGGGTCCTACCACACACACACACACACACACACACACACACACACACACACACACACACACACACACACACACACACACACACACACACACACACACACACACACACACACACACACACACACGGTGATGGATTGAGATTAACACCTGACTGATAGACACTCATCCCCCGCTGTTACCATATCTAACGTTAAGGCCTGTCCACCGGCTAACTCTTTGTCTCTTTCTCCCATTGTGTGTGTATGTTGTAGGCCTTTTCCTTCGGAGGACACTGGTCTGAATGAGGATGACGTGTACCGGAGTCTTGAGGAGCTGGCAGAGTAAGTACTCAGACCCCCTGTATCCCCCATCACTCACATACACTGCAATCCCCACAACATATGGACGAAGCAGCAGAGCACAACTCTGAGCCGTAACCATCCATCCTGCCACCTTCCTCCTTCCTTCCTCCATCCTGCCACCTTTCTCCTTCCTGCCACCATCCTGCCACCTTCCTCCTTCCTTCCTCCATCCTGCCACTTTCCTCCTTCCTGCCACCTTTCTGCCACCTTCCTCCATCCTGCCACCTTCCTCCTTACTTCCTCCCTTCATCCTTCCTCCATCCTGGCAACTTCCTCCTTCCTGCCACCTTCCTCCATCCTTCCTCCATCCTGCCACCTTCCTCCATCCTTCCTCCATCCTGGCACCTTCCTCCATCCTTCGTCCATCCTGCCACCTTCCTCCTTCCTGCCACATTCCTCCATCCTGCCACCTTCCTCATTCCTTCCACCTTCCTCCATCCTGCCTCCTTCCTCCATCCTGCCTTCCTTCCTTCCTTCCTGCCACCTTCCTTCCTTCCTGCCACCTTCCTCCTTCCTGCCACCTTCCTGCCACCTTCCTCCTTCCTGCCACCTTCCTCCTTCCTGCCACCTTCCTCCTTCCTGCCGCCTTCCTCCTTCCTGCCACATTCCTCCATCCTGCCACCTTCCTCCTTCCTGTCACCTTCCTGCCACCTTCCTCCTTCCTGCCACCTTTCTCCATGCATCCCTGCTGTCCATCACTCTGCCCGTTGCCATGGTGACACCAGCAGCACATTAGTTTCCTGCCTGCCTAGCTGCCAAGTTGTCTAAGGAACTGGATGGCTGGCAGGATAGCTTGGATGATGGGTGGGTGGGTTTGAAAGCAAGCTCATGCAGCGGCAGGGAGGCTGGGTTGGGGTGGGCTGGTAGCGGTGGAGCCTGGGTTGGGGTGGGCTGGTAGCCGTGGAGGCTGGGTTGGGGTGGGCTGGTAGCGGTGGAGGCTGTGGTGTGCGACAGCTCCCATTCCTCTCTGATTAATGGAGAATAATTAGACGCTGTGCTAAGATAGGTGTTATTCATCACCCAGAGAGAAGAGGGGAGGGGGAGGGAGGGGAGGGAGGGGAGGAGGGAGGGGGAGAGAGATGGATAGCAGAGTGCCACCACCGCTGCCTGCTGAATACATTACTGGAGGAAAACATGCAGAAGCTGAGAGAAGTGCAGGCCAAGCAGGCTAATAATGGGTTAGAGCTCATCTTAGCTTCCAGCCCAACACTGGGCCCTCACTGGATAGGAAGCACAGCCTTGTGAGTGCAAACACACAGCAGAGTAAACACACAGATGCGTCCTGTACATGTCGGGAAATACTGTACATTGGTTTAGAAGTGACACTCCCCACAGCTTTATTGTGGCAAAATGTTCCATCCAACAGCATTCATCAACCCGAAACGGTGCCTGAGGAAGGCCTGCAGCATCACCAAGGACCCCACACACCCCAGCCACGAGCTCTACATACAACTAATACAACTTCAAGCTTAAAAATAAGCAAAGAACAATCAATCTCAAAATGGAGTAAAGGACTAGGGCCTTGATTATTTCTGGTGGTCCTGTGATGCATTACTGTGATGGTCCTGTGATGCATTACTGTGATGGTCCTGTGATGCATTACTGTGATGGTCCTGTGATGCATTACTATGATGGTCATGTGATGCATTACTATGATGGTCCTGTGATGCATTACTGTGATGGTCCTGTGATGCATTACTGTGATGGTCCTGTGATGCATTACTGTGATGGTCGTGTGATGCATTACTGTGATGGTCCTGTGATGCATTACTGTGATGGTCCTGTGATGCATTACTATGATGGTCCTGTGATGCATTACTATGATGGTCCTGTGATGCATTACTGTGGTGGTCCTGTGATGCATTACTATGATGGTCCTGTGATGCATTACTGTGATGGTCCTGTGATGCATTACTGTGATGGTCCTGTGATGCATTACTATGAAGGTCCTGTGATGCATTACTGTGGTGGTCCTGTGATGCATTACTATGATGGTCCTGTGATGCATTACTGTGGTGGTCCTGTGATGCATTACTGTGATGGTCCTGTGATGCATTACTATGATGGTCCTGTGATGCATTACTGTGGTGGTCCTGTGATGCATTACTGTGATGGTCCTGTGATGCATTACTGTGATGGTCCTGTGATGCATTACTGTGATGGTCCTGTGATGCATTACTGTGATGGTCCTGTGATGCATTACTGTGATGGTCATGTGATGCATTACTGTGGTGGTCATGTGATGCATTACTGTGGTGGTCCCGTGATGCATTACTGTGATGGTCCCGTGATGCATTACTGTGATGGTCCTGTGATGTTTTACCTTTAGTGGTGTTGCAGGCAGCCAGGGGTGTCAGGGCACAAAGCGAATGGTAAAAGTCCTCTGCTTTGATTACATATCCTTTAGTTTGTCCTTTACCCTTTCACCCCCTGCACTATAACCCAACCTCTCTCTCTCTCTGATAACCTGTAGGGTCATAAAACCTTCTCTGACCTGCCTGGAGCCTACAGTGATCCCATTCATTCCAGAAGGGTTGGGCCCTAGCCTCTTACTTCAGTATGAACCTGCTCTTTGTCTCACCTCCAGGTGCAAAGTGCTGATGTATCTTATTGAATTAATCAAACCGCAGTGTAGCATGAACACCCTTGGTCTATAGACGGCCCCAGTCCACGTAATTGATTCATCAGGAGGTCCTGCATGCCATGCAGTCGGACACACTTAAGCAAGCAATTTCCCCGCCCTCATAGCGTTATTAATTGGCCCATGGTATTGAAGTACGGTTGATTTAAGATGAGTGAAATGAGCGAGTGATTTGCCAGTGGATCAGCGGGTTTAAAAAACTCTTCAAACAAGAGTTCTGCTAGAGATTATAGTGAAAGATACAAGACCACATGAGGCTGATGCACCTGATACAACATATGTATATATTTGAGTTCATGTAAAGGGACTGGTGCTTGTCTGTTGTCTGTCAGTAAAGGTTATGAGCTGAAAAAAACATTTTCCATATTTACAGTATCATGTCCTATGTGTTCATGTCAAGGTACATGTAAGTGGAATGTAGCGGGCGGGTAGCGATGTGATCCCACCTGAAATGACTTGCCATAATAGAATGGTGTGGTCATTAAATTGAGTTTGTGTGTATGTGTTTGTGTGTGTGTGCATGTGTGTGTATGTGTTTGTATGTGCGTGCATGTGTGTGTATCTGCGCACGCATAAGTATGTTTACCTGAGGCAGGGTCTCCTTAATGAGTTCTCTCAGGTTAACCTTAGCACTGCTTCCTGCCTAAGGCTCTGTAATGTCAACTCTGAGTGGTGCTTCCTGCCTAAGGCTCTGTAATGTCAACTCTGAGTGGTGCTTCCTGCCTAAGGCTCTGTAATGTCAACTCTGAGTGGTACTTCCTGCCTAAGGCTCTGTAATGTCAATTCTGAGTGGTGCTTCCTGCCTAAGGCTCTGTAATGTCAACTCTGAGTGGTACTTCCTGCCTAAGGCTCTGTAATGTCAACTCTGAGCAGTGCTTCGCAGTGCAGAGTTAGTCCATCCTGAAGTTGACAAAGCATGAAATGCGGCCGATCGGGTGCAGTGGCCACGGGACTATTTTTGTCTGAATGACAATATTCAGATTGACAAGCAATAATGTCAGAAAGGCTTTTCATCTCGACAACAACAGTATATTGCTATCACTCTTTGATGGGAAGTCAGATTCAAAGCTGACAAGTCAATGTACTGTAAAGTTAGAACCAAAGAGTTCTGTGTTACAGATGATGTCACAAGCTAGGCTTCTATCCAATTGGTGACAGTATTTCATGCAAATATTCTAAAATCCATAATATGCACATTTTCCCACCAGAGATGGGTTTCTATTAAATTGACTTGTTGATAAAATGACGTAGTGCACATAAAAATAGCTATTGCAGTTAAAATCCCATGTACCGAATAAAACAAATCTAATTTTCAACTCTGCTGATGGTTTTGTCACAAAGTTGCGTTGTATAGTGAATGATCCCACTCTGGTATTGACACCTGCGCTCTAGACAACAGCTTGCAGATTCAGTGCGGGTATAGTCTACATGATGAGATTATTATGGATGAATTACATCATTTTATTTCTCAAATGGAAGCCAGGCATCGATCGTCATGTCTCCAGAATAAGACCCTGGATATTTATTGTAAAGGAGCATCAAGCACATCACCGTGCACTTTCACCACCCTGTGAAGTTCATCATCATTTATATCATCCCAGGTTGTGACTCCCAAGTTTACTTTGATATAATGGTTATTATATCAATAATATATTATAACAATATTTGCACATAAAAGCATTCCCACCACCATTTCTTGCGTAATTAGTTTTACAGACACACAAAGATCACACCATGTCTAGCGTGTTTTGTTTTGTCAACATTTGAAAAGTTTACTGCCAAATGTGTTCTTTCCATCAGACTAGTCGTGACACATGTACTTTACTTGCATAAAAAGGTTTAATGGAAACCTGGTTACAGAGGATCGTTTTATCACTTAGTCTATATATTTCAATGAGTAATTGGTGAGCATTTAGGGAATGTAAAGAATAGTGTTGAGACATCACATGTAACCTATCCTCTGCGGCCCCACGAGATCCATAGACTGTATCCCTGGGACTGTACTGCCTGTGTGGGCTGGATGTCAATGTCAGTTAGGTGTGAGGTGTACAACACCAGGGCAGGCTGAGGGAGCCAATCTGATATGGAACATATAGAGGTCAAATATAAAGGCAAATATAGGACATACACTGAGTATACAAAACATTAGGAACTCTCTTTCCATGACATAGACTGACCAGGTGAATGCAGGTGAACGCTATGATTCCTTATTGATGTCACCTGTTAAATCCACTTCAATTAGTGAAGATGAAGGGAATTAGACAGGTTAACGAGGGATTTTTAAACATTGAGACAATTGAGACATGGTTTGTGTATGTTGAAGGGTGAATGGGCAAGACAAAATATTTAAATGCCTTTTAACAGGGTATGGTTATAGGTGCCAGGCGCACCAGTTTGAGTGTGTCAAGAATTGCAATGCTGCTGGGATTTTCATACTCAACAGTTTGTTGTGCTTCCCATTGGTGTCAGCATGGGCCAGCATCCCCTGGAATGCTTTCGACACCTTGTAGAGTCCATGCCCCGAAGAATTGAGGCTGTTCTGATGGCAAAAGGGGATGCAACTCAGTATTAGAAAGGTGTCCTTAAGGTTTTGTACACTCAGTGTGTGTATATATATATGTATTTTTGACAAATATTGAACATGTATAAGCACCCACCCACCAGGTGGATATGAGGTTAGTCCTGTTTTGTAGGAGATTTCCCCTGCTGATTACAGAAGGCCATGAGGGTGGTTCTGTCTCCATGTTGCTCTTTGTCCAACTACTCCTCCTTATCTTATCTCAAGTCAAGCCTGGACAATGTCACCGTGTCTGGGCTTCCCGTTCACGTCATCACTATCAACTTGACTGTATCCATCCGCTCATGACAGTCTTGTATTGTTGGGAAAAGCCTACCTACAAAAGAGCTTGAAGGAGAATACAGGTTCAGGGATTTTTCTGCCCTTTTAGGCGGCCCGCCCAAGCAGTGTAAAACAAATACAAAATAATAATAATTAATCTTCGGGATGGAAAAACGCTTTCAGTGTAAACTTAAACAACTATACCTGATATAAAGTATGTATAAAATATATAGGTCTTATATATTTTATAATATAAGCTTTGAGAACTAACAATGCTAGGCTGTCAGGGAGAATTGAACATTCCCAAAACAATGAATTTAGTAGTATTGATGTTGTTATGTTTATTATGTTTAAGCAAAAGAACACAGCATTAACTATGTCAAAATGCTTATAGTTGCAGGAAATTCACTTTAAAACTGAAACATTTTCTCTCATCTCTATTGCAAAATGTGTAAAATTGCAGGAAATTAGCTGTAAAACTGAAACAATTTCTCTCAATTCCCTGGAGAAATTTGTAGAATTGCAGGAAATTGGTTTAAAAATTTGGTTGGTTTAAATAACACCACACTGCCAAGACGGCAAGGGGATACCTAGTCATTGCACAACTGAATGCATTCAACCGAAACGTGTCTTCTGCATTTGACCCCACCCCTCTGAGTTAGAGAGCTGCGGAGGCTGCCTTAATAGACATTTGTAGTGACCTGGAAGCAGTTGTTGTTGGGCTGCCTTGCAGAACAGCAGATTTTTCCACCTTGCCGGCTCAGGGATTCAAACAAGTGACCTTTGGGTTACTGGCCCAACACTTTTAACCACCAGGCTACCTAAAATGTTCTCTAAAATCCAGCCGCACCGACAGGCCGACCACACCCGTTACCACGCCCCCCTGCCACGCCCACCACCCAAACCGCTTTTTGATGGAGAAAAGTGTCCTGAGGTTTGCTCTGTATAGAGAAAGTTGGCATCTACCAGCACAGAGAAGTTCTAAAGAAGAGGATTGGAACATTGCCTTGAAATAGCCCTCACAGATGCCTGCTCAATATTATGACAGTCTCTGAGAGCTGATATAGTCACAGCTAATAAGATGGTATGGCAGAAACCTCTCCAACTTCATGAGAAAGAAAGTGCTTTATTTTCCCCAAACCTTCTGACTGTATCAGGGAGAGAAGGAAAGCAAGATGTTTCCACCCAAACTAAATCTGTTTATTTATCCATTAGCTTACTAATGCGCTGGCCCCAGTCATATGTCTCTGGCTATTTAAATCCACTTTTGTACAGTTGCACACACACACATTTGTCAGTAATTGCATCCCCAGCCTGGTGGTGGAATTCAGAATGACCTTCCATTGGATTTGGTCTGCACACCCTGCACTCTGCAGAGAGAGAAAGAGAGTGGAAGTTGGCATAAAGTTGACTTTTCGCTCAGCAGAGATGCAGCTCTCCAACACTACACACTAATGTGAAATGTGACTGTACTACTTCCATTGGATCTATTTCAAAATCTCTCATCTCTAATCTCAGGCTCTTACAAGTCAAAGCCTGAAGTGACCCTTTACCAGGTGGTGGTCAGACCTTTGCCGAGCCAACATAGAGCAGCCTGGCTTGCTGTAGCGCCCTGGTCAATGTCCAGATGTGTGATTTAATATGTAGCTTTATGGCCTGACACCACAAGACAGGATCATAACATCAAAACCTCATTCAACCTCACAACCTCACTTTCCGAGCCAAGATATCTGTATGATTACGTTGAAAAATGTAATAACTGCAGTATGTTCGTTCTATTACTGGAAACCAGTAACCCAGAGGGCCTGGAGGGCCATATGTAGCCTTGGATGAAAGTCCCCTCCAGTGATTCCTCTCCTCTGGCCTCATAGTGAGAGCAGAAGAGCAGAGGCCACAAGGACTGTTGCGTGCCAACACTCTGGACCTCTGAAACTGCACTGTGTAATCAGGCAGAACATTTGCTCACAATCCAGGATTCCTGAGGAGAGGAGCAGAGCAGGAAGCACACACTATCATATCTCTTGTACAGACACTCATGCGTGTGCACGTGCGCGAACACACACTATCATATCTCTTGTACAGACACTCATGCGTGTGCACATGCGCGAACACACACTCGCACACATACACACACATGCATCCACACTCATCTAAACTCTTTCACAAATATGTCCATTCCACTTTCTAATTCTATGTCTCCCCATCAGATATGTTACTCACACTATTCTGCACACATACTCCAACCACTTGCCCTCAACCCCATCCACACAGATCCCCTCAGGAGCTAGTTCCTCTTGTTCCTCCTCACAACATCCCATACAGATCACTGCACTAACCATTATTCAGCTAATGCCTGTCTTTAGGGTTCTGGGCAAGAATGGGATTTCTTCCGAAATATTGCCCATCCCCTCGACACGTATCTCTGTGGGGTCATGAGTGCCTTCAGAACAGAATGCACTCTGGGATGGGTAGCTCAGACATGGCAATAGTGTGCTGTCCCAGAATTCCTCTCTGTATGCAGTCACATCCTCCTAATGATGGAACAGGAATCACATCACTGAGAGTGACACCACATCACCTCAATTAAAAGTTCAAACCAGTCCCACACAAGGAGAAGGACCATTGTGAATATTAGATTGAGGTAGTCACGTTCTTTCCTTTTCTTCTCCTTTTTTAATCTGTTTTCTCTATTCAGCCAGCCACAAAGGTAACAAGTCACCGTTAGGTGGGAAATGAGGAAAGTCAGAGGTAACCAAGCCCACAATACATCACATGAGATTACATTTTTGTCCTATGCTATTAATTCCAGTGTATAGGAAAGACGTCTTTGTTTGCTATTAACCTTTTCAGAGCAACAAGGTAACAATTCACTCTCGCCTTGGAATACAAAATATAACTGTTTGATAGCAATATTAACTCTCACAATCCTGACAATATAACTAGATGTTGGGAGTGTGAAAAAGAGTTAGTTCTAATGTGGTAGTATGGTAATATGGAAAATACATTTCTACTGGGGTGGTATGGTCAATCAATCAATCAAGTTTATTTTATATAGCCCTTCGTACATCAGCTAATATCTCGAAGTGCTGTACAGAAACCCAGCCTAAAACCCCAAACAGCAAGCAATGCAGGTGTAGAAGCACGGTGGCTAGGAAAAACTCCCTAGAAAGGCCAAAACCTAGGAAGAAACCTAGAGAGGAACCAGGCTATGAGGGGTGGCCAGTCCTCTTCTGGCTGTGCCGGGTGGAGATTATAACAGAAAATGGCCAAGATGTTCAAAATGTTCATAATGACAAGCATGGTCAAATAATAATCAGGAATAAATGTCAGTTGGCTTTTCATAGCCGATCATTAAGAGTTGAAAACAGCAGGTCTGGGACAGGTAGGGGTTCCATAACCGCAGGCAGAACAGTTGAAACTGGAACAGCAGCAAGGCCAGGTGGACTGGGGATAGCAAGGAGTCATCATGCCCGGTAGTCCTGACGTATGGTCCTAGGGCTCAGGTCCTCCGAGAGAGAGAAAGAAAGAGAGAAGGAGAGAATTAGAGAGAGCATACTTAAATTCACACAGGACACCGGATAAGACAGGAGAAGTACTCCAGATATAACCAACTGACCCTAGCCCCCCGACACAAACTACTGCAGCATAAATACTGGAGGCTGAGACAGGAGGGGTCAGGAGACACTGTGGCCCCATCCGATGATACCCCCGGACAGGGCCAAACAGGAAGGATATAACCCCACCCACTTTGCCAAAGCACAGCCCCCGCACCACTAGAGGGATATCTTCAACCACCAACTTACAATCCTGAGACAAGGCCGAGTATAGCCCACAAAGATCTCCACCACAGCACAAACCAAGGGGGGGCGCCAACCCAGACAGGAAGATCACGTCAGTAACTCAACCCACTCAAGTGACACACCCCTCCTAGGGATGGCATGAAAGAGCACCAGTAAGCCAGTGACTCAGCCCCTGTAATAGGGTTAGAGGTAGAGAATCCCAGTGGAGAGAGGGGAACCGGCCAGGCAGAGACAGCAAGGGCGGTTCGTTGCTCCAGAGCCTTTCCGTTCACCTTCACACTCCTGGACCAGACTACACTCAATCATATGACCTACTGAAGAGATTAGTCTTCAGTAAAGACTTAAAGGTTGAGACTGAGTCTGCGTCTCTCACATGGGCAGGCAGACCATTGCATAAAAATGGAGATCTATAGGAGAAAGCCCTGCCTCCAGCTGTTTGCTTAGAAATTCTAGGCACAATTAGTATGGTCATATGGAAAAGACTGTTCTACTGTGGTAGTATGGTGATCTGGAAAAGACTGTTCTACTGTGTTAGTATGGTAATATGGAAAAGACTGTTCTACTGTGGTAGTATGGTAATATGAAATAGACTGTTCTACTGTGGTAGTATGGTAATATGAAATAGACTGTTCTACTGTGGTAGTATGGTAATATGAAATAGACTGTTCTACTGTGGTAGTATGGTAATATGGAAAAGACTGTTCTACTGTGGTAGTATGGTAATATGAAATAGACTGTTCTACTGTGGTAGTATGGTAATATGAAATAGACTGTTCTACTGTGGTAGTATGGTAATATGAAATAGACTGTTCTACTGTGGTAGTATGGTAATATGAAATAGACTGTTCTACTGTGGTAGTATGGTAATATGAAATAGACTGTTCTACTGTGGTAGTATGGTAATATGAAAAAGACTGTTCTACTGTGGTAGTATGGTAATATGAAAAAGACTGTTCTACTGTGGTAGTATGGAAAAGACTGTTCTACTGTGGTAATATGGAAAATACATTTCTACTGTGGTGGTATGGTAATATGGAAAATACATTTATACTGTGGTGGTATGGTCATATGGAAAAGACTGTTCTACTGTGGTGGTATGGTAATATGGAAAATATTGATCTACTGTGGTGGTATGGTAATATGGAAAAGACTGTTCTACTGTGGTGGTATGGTAATATGGAAACCCTGGATGTACAGTAAGAGGGGGAGGAGTTCTAGGGATGTACAGTAAGAGGAGGAGGAGTTCTAGGGATGTACTGTAAGAGGGGGAGGAGTTCTAAAAGAGAGAGCCTGGAGGTCACACCACCACAGTCTCAGCCAGCCTGTATACACACACACACACACACACACACACACACACACACACACACACACACACACACACACACACACACACACACACACACACACACACACACACACACACACACACACACACACACACACACACAGTCTGAGCATGTGCAATGCTGGCATCTCTACTAATTAATGGTAATTCAGTCAGTATGGTCCAAAACCAATAGAAACTGTCTCCCCACTTTCCCTTATCCTCCAGGTCACAGAGTAACACGTCTGGGTGTTATTATATATACAGTATAGTAGGTAGACTACTCCAGAAATGTTGTGGAACTAATGAGTTTCAATGGAAAAACATATATTCATTAGACCACTGTCTTTTATTCCCTCTGTTACGCTGTATTTAACAGTCAAACTAACCACATTCCTACAATGCCTGTAGCAGGCGTGCAATTCACTTTGCTTTGTGTTATCTTTTGTCCTCAGAAAAACGGCTGAAGGGAACAAACAGCTTTGAGCCTTTCAGGATTTCCGTGTTTCCTGGAGGCGAGAATTGGCATAGAAAGGTGTTTTGATGTTCGACAGAGGCTTCAGATGTGGCTAAAACAGAGAGAGAGGGAGCGAAAGCGAGGGGGAGGGTGGGTTGAGGGAGCTCGCTGTGGTGGTCTAAGGTGAGCCGTCTGCCTGTGCTGGTGGAACCCGTCACGACCATGAAACCATAGAATCAGCAGAGCATATAGCTGTGTGTTCCTGACTGTTCCCATCTGAGGGAGAAGTGGTTTAGTCATGGGCAGGGAAGGACACCTTGTGTGGTTGTCAGGCTGGTTTAAGACGGTCCAGGCTGAGACGAGACTGTGTGTGCCCCAGAGGACGATGGCTGAGTGTGGGCTGATGGATGCCACTGATGCTGTGGAACTGGGTGCCTCCTCGCCGGGTGCTGATTTGATCTCGTCTCCATTCTTGAATGTACGCTGAAGCTTCTAGGGAGGTCACTGGGTCCCTTCTGTTTCACACTTACATAAACAAACACACACACACACACACACACACACACACACACACACACACACACACACACACACACACACACACACACACACACACACACACACACACACACACACACACACACACACACACACACACACACACACACACACACACACACACAGTGGTCCTTTGTAGCTCAGTTGGTAGAGCATGTCTCTTGTAACGCCAGTGTAATGGGTTTGATTCCCGAAACCACACATATGTAAAATGTATGAATGACTGTAGGTTTCTTGGATAAGACTGCTAAATGGCATTTACACATGAACATAACCCCCCCCCCCCCCCCCCCCCATAGTTAATGAAATGAATGACTGTAGGTTTCTTGGATAAGACTGCTAAATGGCATTTACACATGAACATAACCCCCCCCCCCCCCCCCCCCATAGTTAATGAATACATCTCCCCCATAGTTAATGAACACAGCTCCCCCAATAGTTAATGCACACAGCTCCCCCCATAGTTAATGCACACAACTCCCCCCATAGTTAATGAATACATCTCCCCCATAGTTAATGCACACAACTCCCCCCCCCCCATAGTTAATGCACACAACTCCCCCTCCCGTAGTTAATGCCCACAACTCCCCCACCCGTAGTTAATGCCCACAACTCCCCCCCCCTCCCGTAGTTAATGTCCACAACTCCCCCCCTGTAGTTAATGTCCACAACTCCCCCCCTGTAGTTAATGTCCACAACTCCCCCCCGTTGTTAATGCCCACAACTCCCCCCCTGTAGTTAATGCCCACAACTCCCCCGTAGTTAATGCCCACAACTCCCCCCGTAGTTAATGCCCACAACTCCCCCCCTGTAGTTAATGTCCACAACTCCCCCCCGTAGTTAATGCCCACAACTCCCCCCCTGTAGTTAATGTCCACAACTCCCCCCCCCTCCCGTAGTTAATGCCCACAACTCCCCTTCCCGTAGTTAATGCCCACAACTCCCCCCCTGTAGTTAATGTCCACAACTCCCCCCCGTTGTTAATGCCCACAACTCCCCCCTGTAGTTAATGTCCACAACTCCCCCCCGTAGTTAATGCCCACAACTCCCCCCCGTAGTTAATGTCCACAACTCCCCCACCCATAGTTAATGCCCAGAACTCCCCCCCGTAGTTAATGTCCACAACTCCCCCCCGTAGTTAATGCCCACAACTCCCCCCTGTAGTTAATGCCCACAAATCCCCCCATAGTTAATGCCCACAACTCCCCCCCCCGTAGTTAATGCCCCCAACTCCCCCCGTAGTTAATGTCCACAACACCCCCCCCGTAGTTAATGTCCACAACTCCCCCCATAGTTAATGTCCACAACACCCCCCCCCCCCCGTAGTTAATGTCCACAACCCCCCCCCCCCGTAGTTAATGTCCACAACTCCCCCCGTAGTTAATGCCCACAACTCCCCCCCCCCGTAGTTAATGCCCACAACTCCCCCCGTAGTTAATGCCCACAACTCCCCCCCCTCGTAGTTAATGCCCACAACTCCCCCCGTAGTTAATGCCCACAACACCCCCCCCGTAGTTAATGCCCACAACTCCCCCCGTAGTTAATGCCCACAACACCCCCCCCCCGTAGTTAATGCCCACAACACCCCCCCGTAGTCAATGCCCACAACTCCCCCCCGTAGTTAATATCCACAACTCCCCCCCGTAGTTAATGCCCACAACCCCCCCGTAGTTAATGCCCACAACCCCCCCGTAGTTAATGTCCACAACTCCCCCCCGTAGTTAATGTCCACAACTCCCCCCCGTAGTTAATGCCCACAACCCCCCCGTAGTTAATGCCCACAACCCCCCCGTAGTTAATGTCCACAACTCCCCCCCGTAGTTAATGTCCACAACTCCCCCCCCCGTAGATAATGCCCGCAACTCCCCCCCTGTAGTTAATACCCACAACTACCCCCCCGTAGTTAATGTCCACAACCCCCCCCCCGTTGTTAATGTCCACAACTCCCCCCATAGTTAATGAACACAACTCCCCCCCATAGGTAATGCACCCCCCCCATAGTTAATGCACCCCCCCCCCCATAGTTAATGCCCACAACTCCCCCACCCGTAGTTAATGCCCACAACTCCCCCCCGTAGTTAATGCCCACAACTCCCCCTCCCGTAGTTAATGCCCACAACTCCCCCCCATATTTAATGAACACAACTCCCCCCCATAGGTAATGCACCCCCCCCATAGTTAATGCACCCCCCCCCCCATAGTTAATGAACACAACTCCCCCCCATTGTTAATGCACACAACTCCACCCCATAGTTAATGCACTCAACTCCCCCCATAGTTAATGCACACAACTCCCCCCATAGTTAATGCACACAACTCCCCCCATAGTTAATGCACACAACTCCCCCCATAGTTAATGCACTCAACTCCCCCCATAGTTAATGCACACAACTCCCCCCATAGTTAATGCACACAACTCCACCCCATAGTTAATGCACTCAACTCCCCCCATAGTTAATGCACACAACTCCCCCCATAGTTAATGCACACAACTCCCCCCATAGTTAATGCACAGAAATGCTTTTCAACTCATGCTTTTCGGTTGTTGGCCATGATCTGTACTGCCCACAACTAATGCCCACAACTCCCCCCCCCCCCCCCCGTAGTTAATGCCCACAACTCCCCCCGTAGTTAATGCCTACAACTCCCCCCCCCTCGTAGTTAATGCCCACAACTCCCCCCGTAGTTAATGCCCACAACACCCCCCCGTAGTTAATGCCCACAACACCCCCCCGTAGTTAATGCCCACAACACCCCCCCCCGTAGTTAATGTCCACAACTCCCCCCATAGTTATTGTCCACAACACCCCCCCCCCCCGTAGTTAATGTCCACAACCCCCCCCCCCCCGTAGTTAATGTCCACAAATCTCCCCAAAGTTAATGCCCACAACTCCCCCCCCCCGTAGTTAATGCCCACAACTCCCCCCGTAGTTAATGCCCACAACTCCCCCCCCTCGTAGTTAATGCCCACAACTCCCCCCGTAGTTAATGCCCACAACACCCCCCCCGTAGTTAATGCCCACAACTCCCCCCGTAGTTAATGCCCACAACACCCCCCCCCCGTAGTTAATGCCCACAACACCCCCCCGTAGTCAATGCCCACAACTCCCCCCCGTAGTTAATATCCACAACTCCCCCCCGTAGTTAATGCCCACAACCCCCCCGTAGTTAATGCCCACAACCCCCCCGTAGTTAATGTCCACAACTCCCCCCCGTAGTTAATGTCCACAACTCCCCCCCGTAGTTAATGCCCACAACCCCCCCGTAGTTAATGCCCACAACCCCCCCGTAGTTAATGTCCACAACTCCCCCCCGTAGTTAATGTCCACAACTCCCCCCCGTAGATAATGCCCGCAACTCCCCCCCTGTAGTTAATGCCCACAACTACCCCCCCGTAGTTAATGTCCACAACCCCCCCCCGTAGTTAATGTCCACAACTCCCCCCATAGTTAATGCCCACAACTCCCCCCCGTAGTTAATGCCCACAACTCCCCCACCCGTAGTTAATGCCCACAACTCCCCCCCGTAGTTAATGCCCACAACTCCCCCTCCCGTAGTTAATGCCCACAACTCCCCCCCATAGTTAATGAACACAACTCCCCCCCATAGGTAATGCACCCCCCCCATAGTTAATGCACCCCCCCCCATAGTTAATGAACACAACTCCCCCCCATTGTTAATGCACACAACTCCACCCCATAGTTAATGCACTCAACTCCCCCCATAGTTAATGCACACAACTCCCCCCATAGTTAATGCACACAACTCCCCCCATAGTTAATGCACACAACTCCCCCCATAGTTAATGCACTCAACTCCCCCCATAGTTAATGCACACAACTCCCCCCATAGTTAATGCACACAACTCCACCCCATAGTTAATGCACTCAACTCCCCCCATAGTTAATGCACACAACTCCCCCCATAGTTAATGCACACAACTCCCCCCATAGTTAATGCACAGAAATGCTTTTCAACTCATGCTTTTCGGTTGTTGGCCATGATCTGTACTGCCCACAACTAATGCCCACAACTCCCCCCCCCCCGTAGTTAATGCCCACAACTCCCCCCGTAGTTAATGCCTACAACTCCCCCCCCCTCGTAGTTAATGCCCACAACTCCCCCCGTAGTTAATGCCCACAACACCCCCCCGTAGTTAATGCCCACAACACCCCCCCGTAGTTAATGCCCACAACACCCCCCCGTAGTTAATGCCCACAACACCCCCCCATAGTTAATGCCCACATCCCCCCCCCGTAGTTAATGCCCACAACTCCCCCACCCGTAGTTAATGCCCACAACTCCCCCCCGTAGTTAATGCCCACAACCCCCCCGTAGTTAATGCCCACAACCCCCCCGTAGTTAATGTCCACAACTCCCCCCCCGTAGTTAATGTCCACAACTCCCCCCATAGTTAATGCCCACAACTCCCCCACCCGTAGTTAATGCCCACAACCCCCCCGTAGTTAATGTCCACAACTCCCCCCCCGTAGTTAATGTCCACAACTCCCCCCATATTTAATGCCCACAACTCCCCCCCGTAGTTAATGTCCACAACTCCCCCCCCCCCCCCCCGTAGTTAATGCCCACAACAACTCCCCCCCTGTAGTTAATGTCCACATCTCCCCCACCCGTAGTTAATGCCCACAACACCCCCGTAGTTAATGCCCACAACTCCCCCCCGTAGTTAATGCCCACAACAACTCCCCCCCTGTAGTTAATGTCCACATCTCCCCCACCCGTAGTTAATGCCCACAACTCCCCCCCGTAGTTAATGCCCACAACACAACTCCCCCCCATAGGTAATCCACCCCCCCCCCATAGTTAATGCACCCCCCCCCCCCATAGTTAATGAACACAACTCCCCCCCATTGTTAATGCACACAACTCCACCCCATAGTTAATGCACTCAACTCCCCCCATAGTTAATGCACACAACTCCCCCCATAGTTAATGCACTCAACTCCCCCCATAGTTAATGCACACAACTCCCCCCATAGTTAATGCACACAACTCCCCCCATAGTTAATGCACACAACTCCCCCCATAGTTAATGCACACAACTCCCCCCATAGTTAATGCACAGAAATGCTTTTCAACTCATGCTTTTCGGTTGTTGGCCATGATCTGTACTGTTTCAGCCCTTAATGGGATCTCACCTCATTGTTATCTACTGGGCCAACCCTCAACGTCTGATAGTAAGGGGCTTGGTACGGTAGAGAGGCATGTTTGTGGAGTAGTTGTGAAGAGTCCTCAGTGTGAAGTGTTGTTGAAACAGACATAGACCACCACTGTGGCCTGACTGCCTGACTCCTCAGCACTGCTGATGATGGCTAATGGGAACCAACAGTTACTTTAGCACTCAACTAAGTGTCAAGTGCCAAATCTGATTTCAATGTTGTGGTTAACCTTCAGTGTTAAGTGCCTACCCTTTCAAAGGAAATTGAAATTGGATAACTGACTGTGTGTGTGTGTGTTCCCCAGTGAGCATGACGTGGGGGAGGATGACATCTACGACTGTGTTCCCTGTGAGGATGATGGAGATGACATCTACGAGGACATCATCAAGGTGGAAGTACGACAACCCATGGTGAGAGCTTTGTGTTGGCTTGTGTTTATGTCATTCTCTGCGTGTCTCTTTATCCGTGTGCATGGGTGTGTCTGTCTCTGTGTGTGTGTGACCTCTCTGCCTTATGATGCTATCTATCTGTCGGTGTGTGTTCTGCCCTGCTCATCTGCTGTGTTTTCCCTTCCTGACGCTGCAGATCAGATACATGCAGGTAAGTGCCCTGCCTCACCGACCTGTCATCCGGCTCTATCCAACAGTCTGTCTGAGACTGACGTGTCCCACAACCCCCTTCCCCTCAGATCAATGACCTACAGTACAGCACAGCTCAAGGGAAACCCTATCTGCCCCTATGTGTGTGTGACTCACCGTGACGTCAACATATCACCGTCAACAACATGACAGTCTCTCTGTGTGACGTCATCAAAAGCCGCCACATGCCAGATCAAAACCCCGATACAGCCTCTCAATAAAACGCTGCTGTCATCAGTTCCTATGGCAGCTCTGTAGCGGTGCTCCCTGGTTGGGTGGTTGTTTTCTATTACCCAGCTGGATCTGGGCCTGGGAGTCTCTAATTGGCTGTGGTTTGACTTGATTATCCCCGTATTGTATTATCAGAACTGCTAATTAACATTCAGCCCGGTTCCAGATGACACAATAGAATGAATACTCCTCTCAACACAACAACCAAGACTGTTGAAAGACAATTGAGACAGAGATGATGTCAGAGATTTTTGCACGTTCGTATTATTATTCACAGATGTTTTTTATTTATATACATTTTTCAACTGTCTCTCAGTGTTGCATTGCGTGGTGATTCACTGATCTGATGCTGTTAGGCTAGCCAGCCT
Source organism: Salvelinus fontinalis (assembly GCF_029448725.1). Lineage (NCBI taxonomy): Eukaryota > Metazoa > Chordata > Actinopteri > Salmoniformes > Salmonidae > Salvelinus > Salvelinus fontinalis. The sequence continues at coordinate 34,139,814 of NC_074674.1, read as the reverse complement.
CCCACTCCTCTCCCCGCTACCCCCCAGCCGTAGGCCTCATGAGAAGCCCCCACAAACCGTAGACCCTATGAGTAATGCTCTGTGTTCCTCTGTTTGTTTTCCCTGTACTCGTTCTCCTCCTCTCCCTAATGGCGGGCCTGTTTGCGTGGCTAAATAAGTCTGGATGTGGCGGGCGGCTGCGTTTGCCTTGGCCGTTCCACGCTCCCCGGGTTGTCTCTGCTCTCCTCTGCTCTGTGGCTGGCCCCAGATGTTCCCCTGATACAGAGCTACATACACAGATGTTCATTAGCACTTGGCCAGCCAGCAGTCAACTCATACAAAACCCGGCTCCAGTGTTTATGTCACCGCTTTCCCACAACACGGACAATCGGCTCGCATTACACAACCTGGTCCCAGCAATTACAGTTCATCAGAAGTATCATATTCTATTGGATCATGTAGGAGAGCAGTGAGGAGGGAGAATTGGGATCATTTCATAAAAAATGCCCATCAAATTCCCATTGAGGGGTTTGGATGCAGTCCTGAGGGGCCTGTGGGGGTGGCGGGCTCTGTTCTGTTTACAGTCACAACTCCCTATTGGCAGCTGAAACTCAAAGGGGAAATACATTGCGTCCTTCGTGTGTCCTTGTTACCTCATTCATTCGGCAGATGTTGAAGTCCATTTGGATGATGAGTAGTGTACATTGTATAGACTGGTAAACAGTGTATACAGGATGTGTACAGTACAATATGATTTGCAATAAAGACCTTGTCAGAGCATGACTAAATAGCAGCCCCATGCATTTGAGACCCATCATTAGACAATTAGCCACATGAACTACATTGTCAGTGACGTGTCATACAATGACAAAATGACAGCCCAGCATCAGTTCTCCTGCCGTTAATTACCTCCACAGAAAATGGGCATGACAGAAGACGACAAGAGAAACTGCTGCTTAGTGGAGATCCAGGAGACTGAGGCCAAGTACTACAAGACGCTGGAGGACATTGAGAAGGTGGGTGAGGGACGGAGGTGGGGAGAAGTTGTGTGTGTGCGGTGGGTGGCTGGCAGTGTTGGTTGTAGCTTTCTGCTAGAGTAGGTATGTTTTGTCACGTCTGACACAGGCAGGGAGCGGTGTGGAAATGTCAGCTATTGGCAGGTTCATTGGAGAGGACAAATGTCAGTGGAGCAGGTCGATGGGCTTATTATTGGCACGGTCCCATGGGAAGAGACCGATCCCCAGGGCTCTATGGATATACACTCGCGCCCACACACATACACACATACACACACACACACACACACACACACACACACACACACACACACACACACACACACACACACACACACACACACACACACACACACACACACACACACACACACACACACACACACACACACACAGTTCTCCCAAGGTTGTAAATGATGTTTAGATCAGAGGATAAACAGCAGCTTCTCCATGATGAGAAATATATTCTTGTCAATAATATCCACTGGTTCCATTAGACTAAAGGTGTGTTTGTGTTTGCTGAGCCAATTAAACCAGAATCACTTTCTTATAATCAGAGGACTTGTTTGGGCTTGATTGAGTTGGGGTTAATAAAGCTGTCATCTCTTCATTGCATTTTAATAGATCTATTTGTTATCATTAAGATTATGTCATGTGACAAGCATACAATGACGTTAGTCAAACAACAGGGAAAGTGTGCGCCAGTTAGCATCGGTTTAGCAAACACAATCAGTGCTCGGCATTCACAGCATGTCATGGGCCATCTAAACGGACGGCTCGCACGCCTCCCTGTGTCTAAGAGAGGGATTAGGCTAGCAACACGAGAAGTACCACGTTCTAGTGAAGTCTGTTTTGAGATGTATTTTCCTTGGTGCCTAGCGGATGCCATTGAATTGAACCGGTGTTTTATTCACACCTTTACACGACCACCGATGTATCTACAATATCAACGGCTTGAGTCAAGCACAACTCTACTGTAGAGATGGAGGATCTTCATTTGACCGATATTGTCACCGTAAAATAATTGAACGTTTAGTCCATAATGTTGATTGATCGGTGGTTAGGCTATCAGCTGGCCAAAAGTAGGCTACATGAAAAGTGCAATACTGTTAATGTAACCGTGTGTTAGAGTGCATTTTCCAGTTTATTTATGTAAATCATAAAGATAATCTGCATTTCCTGCGGTGCAGGAAAATTCTCAGCAACAAATCAAATTACCTGTGTATTTTAATTTCACTACTGCTGTTTTGGTATTGTACAGAATTATATGATTCCCCTGAAGCAAGTTCTAAGTCCACAAGACATGGGGGCCATCTTTGTAAATCTGGAGGTGAGTACTCGCTGGTGATGGTGGTGATGAGAGTGATCCTTGTGTCAGTGTTGATGGTAGAGGTTGTGTTAAGAAGTGTGCCACCACGCTAAGTGTGGTTGTGCTGGATCCATACAGGACGTGATCAAGGTCCACTCTGCTCTGCTGAGGGCCATCGACCTCAACATGGTGAGCGGAGGCAACGGTCTGGGGAAGATCTTCATAGACTTCAAGGAAAGGTTAGTAACCTCAAGGTGTGTGTTTGTGTGTGTGTGTGTGTGTGTGTGTGTGCGTGCGTGCGATCAGTATTCCCTGTGCTGCCCTTTGTGCATGCAGTTGGATTTAGATGCACGATTTCCTGATAAGACTGGCTAAATGGGATTCGTTTCAACAGAATAAGTCAATTATTTTATAACGCATGTAAGCAAATAGCTGACTGGGTCTGTAACACTGTAATAAAGAAAATAACCTAGTTAGGAGGATAGCAGCCTCTACATGTTCTGCGTTCTGTGTAGGGTCTGTATACTGTTGACATGGATTCCTGTCTTCTACTATGTTCATGAAACACAGTGGATAGAAGAGGAGGCAGTCGGAGTTCTAGAACACTCCAGCTGCAGTACAGTACTGTGGATGATGATTTGCATGCAAATGGTGGAGTGCTGTTGTGATTCCCGCTGCGCTGCTCACTAGGTAATTGTAATAATGGCTCTGGTAATGACGGGATGTAGCCATGACAGCCCTCCAGGAATGTTAGTCCTGATCCAGACTTATTCTGGGACATTCACATGGAGCTGGAGCCAAACCTCGGAAAGTATGTGTGTGTGTGTGTGTGTGTGTGTGTGTGTGTGTGTGTGTGTGTGTGTGTGTGTGTGTGTGTGTGTGTGTGTGTGTGTGTGTGTGTGTGTGTGTGTGTGTGTGTGTGTGTGTGTGTGTGTCTGTGTGTGTCTGTGTGTGTCTGTGTCTGTGTGTGTCTGTGTCTGTGTCTGTGTCTGTGTGAATGAGCATGTTTGTGTGTTTGTGTGCGTGTGTGAATGAGCATGTTTGTGTGCGTGCGTGTGTGAATGAGCATGTTTGTGTGTACACTGTGGATGGTGATCTGATTACAGTAAACACCTGGTAAGGGTGATGTACTGTATGCTTGCCGCCGTCCTCCCATCCCAAACAGACATCAGTGGATTTGTATAGTTTCAGTTTGTCAGATTGTGTAGGTAATTATCTCATTGCAAGGCTGCTCGGGGAGCTTGGAGAGCTGCATCCCAACAGAGCTAGCGTGACGGCAACGACACTCTCTATCCCAATCTCCACCCTCACTACCTCCCCAAACACAAACTCCTCCTCCCCATCTTGCTGACACTGCTGATCTGATTGAGCTGTCCGTAGAGCTCAACTCTCTCACGCTATGCTAAACCAGGCCTGTGATGTGGGCTCTTCACTAATACATTACTGAAATACTACACTTTTAGGTCACTACACAGCTCCTAGTTATGGCCCACGGTCTAGTTATGGGCCACCGCTTGGTCTGCCAGCTGATGCTACTTAAGGCCAGGCTTCCACATTACTATGCTGTGTAGGATTAGAGTTGTGACTTGTAGAAGGTTCAACTTCCTACACAGCATAGTAATGTGGAAGCCTGGCCTTAAGTAGCATCAGCTGGCAGACCAAGCGGTGGCCCATGACTAGACCGTGGGCCATAAGCAGGAGCTGATGCTGTTTAGCAACAGGCTAAACAGCTCTTTCCTCCCGCCCTCCCATCACCAGGCCATTGAAAGATGTCAATGACAGGAAATGTTAATATTTACCTTCTGTGACATTCTACTGAATGTGGAGCAAGAGGGATTTTGGGGTAAATTATTAATTTGATTTACACAGTGCTGTGCTGAGCTGTGCGTCAGCTGCCTTTGGTATTCAGAAGATGATTGACAGACAAACTCCTGTTGTTTCACGATGAGTGGCTGGCTCTCTACCCGGTAACAGAGCCTGGAGAACCAGGGATTTGGCACCACTCAGATGGATCTATTCTCATAAAAGCCCCTTGTCGATTGGTTCTAAGGACCCGGCTTCGTTTAATTAATGTTGTTATCTCCGCTTCTAAGTCCCAGTGACCTTTGCAACAATAGGCCAGATTTGTCCTTTCTCTTTGAGAAATGAATAAAAAGCTTTTCAAGTTGTCATTGCTGCGCCCAGTGAATGATGAAAATGTCAATGTTCTCCACAGCACTGCAGCTAATGGCAGCTTTTCTAAAAGGTGCTAAGGCTTGGTGACGGGCTTAATGTACTGTTTAGAGGAAGGCAGACTACTTTTTAAAGTGTTCCCCATGTTGGTTTCCCATACCTTACATTGGCGTCTTGCCACTTTTCCCAAACCCAAACTCATTTCCGGAGTATTCCGCACCCCTGATAACACTGTAATATGTACTTAGAGGCAAACAGAGAAGTGTTTCACCAGAGGGCGCCGCCAGCGTTCCCCTCCATTTGCTGTGTGCTGGATTTGTTCAGTGGAGGTGAGGAGGTCCCAATGCTTCGTGTCAGACAATATTATTACCTCTCTCTGCAGCCTGTCACTTCTGGTTTGCTGGGAGATTTCCTCGCCAGCCTGACACTGTATCCCAATGCCACTGCAGACTCCCTACAGAGGTGGGGAGAGCAGTAACTCCAAATTGTATTTTCTCTGAAATAATGTGCATGATGGCGTTCCCATAATGAGAGACTGTGTAGCTGCAGCAGGGGCGATATTACTGACCGGAAGAGAGAGAGGAGGAATTTAAAGAGGGAATTTACACTGCACTGACTGAGGAACATGTCCCTCTCTCCCACGGGAGACCTCAGTCTAAAGTGACTGTGGCGTTTAGGGGTGGTTTCCACAACACGTTTACCGTCCATCTTCCACCTTCACTCCCTCTCTCTTGTCCCTCTCTAGTACTTTAGGCAGTTGGAACTGTACTGAACTATGGCCATATGAATACAACCCTAGACTGTTTGGTTCTTGCCGTTGTCACATCGCAGTAGGACATTTAGTCTAGGACACGTCTTGACAGGCGCTGCTACCCCCGAGACTGGCAGGCAACAGAGGCCAAGTGAATCAGGACTTTTTCCGCTTCACTTCAACACCTTTTCCCCATGACACGTCAAGCTCTTTGAGGGCCTGGCAGAAGCCGTCCTGTAGACAAAGTGCTGCTTGAACATCACAGAGAGCTCATTCCCTTCGGGGCTTTGATCCATGCTGTCGACTGTCTAAAATAGAATCATCATCATCCAGTCTGTATGGCCATTAGAACATTGTTTGGTTAACAGAACCCTCATTACATTCATTTCCGTCCAATTATGCATTAGTTTATATGAGAGAGATGTAATGAAGGGAATGTGTTCATGAGCAATCGTCTGTACAGTCCATGGTGTTTCTGTGGTGTTGAGGTCTGCTTTATACAGTGGTGGCTCATATTGTTTTACCAGTCCGTCCTGTGAGTTATCCTTACCACTCTTGGATCAGTTTCTCTACTCTTAACATGACGTTTTAGGGTTAGCTTAAGAGTTGAATTGCACAGATTCATAAACCCCGTTACAATGCCTACTATTGACCAAGGCCCCCTTTAAATGTCTGTTTCATTCCTTTCCTCTACGAGAGAGAGAGAGAGCGAGAGAGAGAGCGTGAGAGAGAGAGAGAGAGAGAGAGCGTGAGAGAAAGAGACTGAGTCACTCACTCAATCACTCCTAGAGCAAAGGAATGAAACATAGAAATTTAAAGGGAAAGAGAAAAGAGAAGTAGTACCTGTTGGTTTCTAAGGGATCTTAACTGCACATGTCTCCCAGTGAGATGTGTCCAGACATCAGGAGAGGCTGTGCCTGTCAGTGTCTCAGGGGCTAATTATGTCTGTGTGTGTACATGGCTTTGTGTGTGTGTGTGCAGTCATCTGTGTGTGTGCAAACAGTATGTTTGTGTGTGTGTGTAATCATCCCCTTTGTTCCACTGCCTGTATCTGGGAAAACAAAGACAGTGACTCTCCTTTAGAACTGGAGCAACAAGAAAGCCTGTTATTAGAGGGGTCTGTAAGTATTAGCATTAGCACTGTGACACGTCCTCTCTGCTGTGTCATTGTCAGAGCAGGCCCTGTGTCCCATGTTGAGGCCTGTCACTGAGCAGGGGACAAATATCTCTGTTAGGATGGCCTATGTTCGCCGCCTCTCCTGCCTGGTTTTGGGGTGTTTTTAGTGGTGGTGGAGGAGCTCCAGAAAGTGGGCCCTCAGGCACAGAGGCACTGTCCCAGACACACTACACAGGCTACAGGAAACCCTGCTGTGAACGTTGCCTAACCCCCGACCAACTCTTCCTCTCTTGTGCAGGTTTTTCATCTGTCTCCTCCTGTTTTCTCTATATCTTTCTCCCTCGCCCCCCTGCTTTCTGTCTTTCTTTCTGTCTGTCTGTCTGTCTGTCTGTCTGTCTGTCTGTCTGTCTGTCTGTCTGTCTGTCTGTCTGTCTGTCTTATTCTTCTTATATCCAAAAGGATTCAAAACCTTGTGTCTAGTCTCAGTGTGTGTCTAATGTACCCGTAATCCATTGTCTCACACTCTCATCACTATCACTTTTCCCACCAGTCCCTCTACCTTCAACATCACACTCCTGAAATGGCCTCGTAAAATAAGACCTTCATGTTCAATTAGGACTGTGACACGTGTCATTAGAGGGTGTGGCTGACACCTGTCCCCGGACCCTCAGGATGCTGAATCTAACTGCCTCTGCCTGGCTGCTGTCTCATTATTGACCAAGGCCGCCATTAATCTTCATGAGAGGAGAGGAGCTGTCTCCCTGGTTGTGGATCAGGCCCTAATCATGCCCTTGTTAGCCCCAGGCCTCGCTGTCTCTGACCCAGGCCCAGGCAGAGAGCCTCACAGTGGGTGGCCATAGCTACGTTGCTTGGCCTGAGTTCCAACCATCCAGTCATTACTGGGGTTTAGGGATGGAGAGAGCCGGCCAGAAAGTCAGACACTGGATGACTCATCCCTACTCATGGGGATCTAGTTATTTTGTGATTGTTGAAAGCGATACGGAGAGGTTGGATAAGTTAGTAGGCATTGTAAGTGGGTTTGTGCAATCTGCAGGTGCTGAGTTAGGCAGTTTGTTTCTGTAAGAGGCTTGGGGAAGGAAGTGGGTAGGGTAGTTCCTATTGTCAAAGCACTCTATTAGTGGCTTATGCTGTAAGTTGAGGATTAAGTTAAAAGGTTTAGTGAAGTTCTGTAGTAGTTGAATTGAAAGAAGAAGATATCCACCGTTGTTTTAAAATATGGGAGACGTCTCCCAGCTCTCTGTAGCAGTGCTCTTGTCACCGTCAAGGATCTGTCAGAGACATGATTAGACCTTAAAAATGGCAGCTCTGCTCCGCTCCAAATGAAGAGAGAGACTGTCAAAAGCGTCAGAGGGGTTTGGCGCTGCCCATCATGCCAATGCCCTACTTTGAAAAAGGAGAGAGAGAAATCTGTGCCACGCGCAGTGCCATCCTCTAGGCAAGATTACTTTGGACTCGTTCCTGGATGAAGCGATCTGTGTCAGGTGCCCATTATGCCATCTAATGAACGTGCCCTTCATACCCTCACTGGCCCAAATGAACACACTTTCTGCCTAAGAGAACTCTTCTAAGCAATATATTAGAATCACTATCTTTCATTAGTGTACAATAATTAAACTATAATTATGACTTATTGGGTAGACTCGTGTATTCTTCAAAATATTGCCCTGGCTTTACACTTCATGTATTACTTTCCTATTAATATATGCATTTTACATCTGCCCCCTATGGTGGAAAATGGGTCACCCACTGAATTGTTTAATACTGTAGTAATTATTTGATATCTGCCTCTGTTAGCATGGCTTACTCCTCCTTAGTGGGAAAGGCCCAATGTGCTATTACCTAATAAACTGGTCCTTAGAGTCCAAAGCATATTGGTCTATGATGAACTGTGTTGATATTGTGTACCCTTTGCAGGAACCCTACAATAGAATACAGTATATGCTTGTAATAAAACCGTAAGAGTGAGAATAATGGTGGTGATGTAATGTTGTGTGCAGGTTGCTGATCTACGGCCAGTACTGCAGCCACATGGAGACCGCTCAGAAGACACTGGATGAGCTCATCACCACGCGGGAGGATGTCAAGATGAAAGTAGAGGTACACTAACCACACACACACACACACATATACCATCACCCTCCATCACCATCACCCACCATATATAATCACCATCACCCTCCATCACCATCACCCACCATATATAATCACCATCACCCACCATCACCACCCAGCTGATATCTGCCTAACATTGGAGCAAAGTTGCTTCAAAACCAGCCTTGGTGTTTTGAATCATTCCATTTTACAATGATAGTTTGGCTTCCATCTAAAGCTACTATACTGTAATAGGACAAACAGCAGTGTCCTGCAAGATCTGATAAACCTGGAATCCCCTGCTGGATCAAATCATGGCCCACTGCTGGCCCAGCCATGCTGCTGGGTTGCACAATTCCGAGTTTTTATCTCTGACCCAGTTCCCAACTAGTGTCAGTAGAAGACAGGTCCCTAGGTCCCGGCCCTGAGGCCTGGGGATGTCCTCCTAACACAGTGAAACTCGCGCAGAGATCTACAGCACAGTACTGTACTAACTCCCCTCTGTCACTGAGGGACAAGTACCTCCCGGTCAGCCCTAACCACACTAATACATCCTTACCACGGCTGATTGCAGCTGACTGTCTGGAAATAAAACCAAAGGCCACTGGAAGGCTTTGAGAGTGTCCGAGAGAGGACACAGAAAACTTCAACTAGTAACTTCTCTGTAGAAAAACGAAACTCAAACCAAAATCAGAAGTGACGATAGGAGAAGGGTAGTTACTAGTGATAGAAGGCTAGCTCTGTGGTGAAGTGGGGAATTAGGGTACATTAGATTAGGGTGTAGGATAGGGGGAAAGCCTGATATTGGGTCTGGGAGCTGTTGACATAATGGAGATATTATCACCCTGTTATCTGACATATAGAAGGAGGGCTTTGGAATTGATTCTCCCTGCTCAGCCTCACTCTCGGAGCATTCACACACACACATGCATGCGCACACACACACACACACACACACACACACACACACACACACACACACACACACACACACACACACACACACACACACACACACACACACACACACACACACACACACACACACACACACACACACACACACACACACACACACACACACACTGACAACAATGTGGCTTTTAAAGTGGATTAGAATCAGAGTTATCCCCTCAGGAGAGAGAGAGACATCAGGCCTGATAATCCCAGTGAACAATGAACGTCTCTTTCTGTAGAGCAGAGGAAAGCATTCAGTATCTACTGGGTTACGATGGCTCATGGTCTGACTCAATGCATTATAATGCAGCTGTATGGCTCGTTGTTTATCTTTTCAGTAGCAAGGACGTTGTTATGGCTATTATTCAGAGAGAGGGAGGAATGTGTTTTTCTTTCTTATACAGTGGAGGAATGTGTTTTTCTTTCTTATACAGTGGAGGAATGTGTTTTTCTTTCTTATACAGTGGAGGAATGTGCGTATCAGTCTGAATGGCTTGGTGTAGTTGTTGTCTAAGTGGTAGGGGCTAGGGACACACAGCTGTTGTCTAAGTGGTAGGGGCTAGGGACACACAGCTGTTGTCTAAGTGGTAGGGGCTAGGGACACACAGCTGTTGTCTAAGTGGTAGGGGCTAGGGACACACAGCTGTTGTCTAAGTGGTAGGGGCTAGGGACACACAGCTGTTGTCTAAGTGGTAGGGGCTAGGGACACACAGCTGTTGTCTAAGTGGTAGGGGCTAGGGACACACAGCTGTTGGTACTGTTGTTGGAATGCACTATTTTATTTGACACCCCCAAGTTTTCTGAGCAAAAATATTATCTTCTTGCGGTCAATTTGCGGTATAGAAATGTTTGTATTGTGTTCCGGCCCCCTGACCACCCATTCAAGAAAAGAATCAGCCTGCGTCTAGTGCGTCTGCGTCTGAATCTGCGTCTGAGTCTAGTGGATGATCCCTGGTCTACACAGTTCCATGTTCTGATACATTGTAGGAATGCATTATATACTGAACAAAAATATAAATGCAAAATGTAAAGTGTTGGTCCATATTTCATGAGCTGAAATAAAAGATCCCAGAAATGTTCCATACACACAAAAAGCATATTTCTCTCAAATTTGTTTACATCCCTGTTAGTGAGCATTTCTCCTTTGCCAAGACAATCTATCCACCTGACAGGTGTGGCATATCAAGAAGCTGAATAAACAGCATGATCATTATACAGGTGCACCTCGTTCTGGGGACAATAAAAGGCCACTCTAAAATGTGCAGTTTTGTCACACAACACTAACTCAGTAAAATCTTTGAAATTGTAGCATGTTGTGTTTATATTTTTGTTAAGTGTAGTATATGTATTGTGAAAAGTTCTGTTGTTGTTTTGGTAGGAGTGCACTATGAAGGTGCAGGAAGGGAAGTTCAAGCTCCAGGACCTGTTGGTAGTGCCCATGCAGAGAGTACTAAAGTACCATCTCCTACTCAAGGTAAGTACATCTTGTGGTAACCCTTAGGCATTAACGTCAATGGAAATAATGTGACACATTCACATAATTCTTCAGCACCATCACTCTTCACAAAAGAGGACATTCTTTCAGACAATTAGAAAATCCTGAGTATTTCTTGGTATAGAGGTTGAGTGTGCTAGGTTTGTTAAGGCTGAATCTCATGTGGCCACTCAGTGTACATCCTGGTGTCCCTCCGTTTCCACTCGACCCTGGTCCTCTTCAAGCCCATCACAGGAGGCTGCTGAGGGGAGGACGGCTCATAATAATGTCCGGAACAGAGAAAATGGAATGGCATCAAACACCTGCAAACCAAGTGTTTGATGTATTTGATACCATTCCACTAATTCTGCTTCAGCCATTACCACAAGCCACTTCTCCTCATTTTAGGTGCCACCAACCTCCAGTGATGTCCACAGACATGGTTTAAATATACACACAGTGTGGCCACTCCAGTCCACACAAACAACCAATGGACCCTTGTTTCTGGGAACTCTCCCTTAGTAGTCATGCTAGTACAGTAGTCATGTATAAAACAAGCTGGCCAGGCTGCCTGATTCAAAACATGATTAATTAACCAGGCCAGGTCAATAATGAATGAGGTGGGGCTAGCTGATGACGTGGGTATGAAGAGAGTAGACGTGAGCGGAGCGCATGGCAGGTGATGATGGGGGGACTGCAGTGTGGTTTGTTTTTCATCTCAGACTGGGCTGACTGGCTGACTGACTGACTGACTGACTGACTGGCTGACTGGCTGACTGACTGACTGACTGACTGGCTGGCTGACTGGCTGACTGACTGACTGGCTAACTGACTGACTGACTGACTGACTGACTGGCTGGCTGGCTGACTGGCAGGAGATTCAGAGAAGAGAAACTGTGTTCAAATCAGCCATGCTCAAATCACATTACATGCAGGCCCATTTCACTCCTTCCCATAGCTTTGTGGTTAAGGATTAATATGCCGTGGTCCCAGGGCGTTCACAGGCTGTGTGTGTGTGTGTGTGTGTGTGTGTGTGTGTGTGTGTGTGTGTGTGTGTGTGTGTGTGTGTGTGTGTGTGTGTGTGTGTGTGTGTGTGTGTGTGTGTGTGTGTGTGTGTGTGTAAGCCTTAGGGCACATCTTTACTGTGATTAAGCCATATCTGGTCTTTGTCAGAATTACACAGTACACAGCTTATACTGTAGCAAATCATTCTGTCTTCAATGACATGGCCAGCAAGCCTAAACTAGCCAACACACACATACCATGTACTGTATAACTCACTCCCATATTATCTTCCCACACTTACCCTTTCTCTAGAAAACTGCTGAAGCATGCATAAAGTCCACCTGAAAGTGTTAGTTATAACATCACATGCTCTATATTAGCATTTCCCAACTCCGGTCCTCCAGTACCCCCAACAGCAACTGATTCAACTTGTCAACTAATCATCAAGCCCTCAATGAGTTGAATCAGGTGTGTTTGTCTGGGGCTACAACAAAACTGTGTGCTGTTGGGGGTACTGGAGGACCAGAGTTGGGACCCCCTGCATTATATGCACAGATGTTCCACTAGTACAGTATATGTGGACTAGCTCTAAATAACCCTCATTGTTTGCTGTAGCGTCCATATTTGTAGAAGACGCACAGATTTTCTCAAAGTATTCACTGTTTTTACACAGAAAAACATATTTTGTGGTGACGAAGTTTAGTGAGGGTTCATATAAGTTATATGAGTGTAACTGGGAGGTTTTCTGTTTCCCTCCCTAGTGTGGTGTTGTCATACTGAGATATGTGAATGTTTGTGTAGAGTGTATAGTAGTGTATTGTGAGTGTAGAGTGTGTGGTAGTGTATTGTGAGTGTAGAGTGTGTGGTAGTGTATTGTGAGTGTGAGTGTAGAGTGTGTGGTAGTGTATTGTGAGTGTGTGTGTAGAGTGTGTGTGTGCGCTTAGAGTGTGTGTGTGTAGAGTGTGTGGTAGTGTATTGTGAGTGTGTGCGTAGAGTGTGTGTGTGTGTAGAGTGTGTGGTAGTGTATTGTGAGTGTGTGTGTAGTGTGTGTGGTAGTGTATTGTCAGTGTGTGTGATATTGTACTGTGAGTGTGTGGTAGTGTATTGTGAGTGTGTGTGTAGTATGTGTGGTATTGTGAGTGTGTGTGTAGTGTGTGTGGTAGTGTATTGTCAGTGTGTGTGATATTATATTGTGAGTGTGTGGTAGTGTATTGTGAGTGTGTGTGTAGTGTGTGTGGTAGTGTATTGTCAGTGTGTGTGATATTGTATTGTGAGTGTGTGGTAGTGTATTGTGAGTGTGTGTGTGTAGATTGTGCGGTAGTGTATTGTGAGTGTGTGGTATTGTGAATGTGTGTGTGGTAGTGAATTGTGAGTGTGTGTGTAGTGTGTGTGGTAGTGTATTGTCAGTTGGTGTGATATTGTATTGTGAGTGTGTGGTAGTGTATTGTGAGTGTGTGTGTAGTGTGTGTGATATTGTATTGTGAGTATGTATTGTGAATGTGTGTGTTGTGTTGTGTTCTTCACTGATGGAATGTAACATTCTCTTACAGGAGCTGGTGAGTCATTCAACTGACCGACCTGATAGACAGCAGCTCAAGGAGGCGTTGGAGGCCATGCAGGTGTGTGTGTCACAGGAGGCTGCTGAGGGGAGGACGGCTCATAATAATGTCCGGAACAGAGAAAATGGAATGGCATCAAACACCTGCAAACCATGTGATTGATGTATTTGATACCATTCCACAATTCTGCTCCAGTCATGTGTGTGTGTGTGTGTGTGTGTGTGTGTGTGTGTGTGTGTGTGTGTGTGTGTGTGGGTGTGTGTGTGTGTGTGTGTGTGTGTGTGTGTGTGTGTGTGTGTGTGTGTGTGTGTGTGTGTGTGTGTGTGTGTGTGTGTGTGTGTGTGTGTGTGTGTGTGTGTGTGTGTGTGTGCGTGCGTGCGCGCGTGCGTGCGTGCTTTCTTTAGGGTATTCCGGGTATGATCATCAACCATTGTGACATTTTTCTATTCATTCAAAAGGGCTGCTTGTGTGCATAGCTATACATTATATTATAGCTTTAATTCAGCTGCCAGGATATAATAGATGTTATTCAGGTGTAAAAACGATGTGTCTCTGAAGGACTTGGCTATGTACATCAATGAAGTGAAGAGAGACAACGAGACCTTGAAGAAGATTAGTGAATTCCAGAACTCCATCGAGAACCTTGTAAGTAACTTGATTGTTGTAAACGACAGCAATTTTCTACAATCAGCACTGATGTTTCAATCAATAAGGAGTGTTGACCCTTTGTACGTTGTCATGTTGGCGATTTAAATCAAATCGTATTTTAAATCAAATTTTATTTGTCACGTGGTTCATGTAAATGTAAATGTTCATAAACAACAGGTGTAGACTAACAGTGAAATGCTTGTTTAGAGGCCCTTCCCGACAATGCAGAGAGAAAGAATAGAGAAATAATTGAAAAGTAACAATAAATACACAATGAGTAATGATAACTTGGCTATATACACAGGGTACCAGTACCGAGTTGATGTGCAGGGGTACGAGGTAATTTGGGTAGATATGTACATATAACTAGGAATAAAGTGACAGATAATAAACAGTAGCAGCGTATGTGATGGGTCAATACAGATAGTCCGGGTAGCTATTGGATAATTATTTAACTAACTTTTGATCAGTCTTATGGCTTGGGGGTAGAAGCTGTTCAGGGTCAAGTTGGTTCCAGACTTGGTGCATCGGTGCCGCTTTCCGTGCGGAATCAGAGAGAACAGTCTATGACGCTTTATTGAGATTCTTAAATATGTTTTTACTGTCAAATATTTATTGAGCAACAGAGAGTGATTGCCCATCCCCCTGGCCCTGACACACTCCTTCTCCCCAATTTCGTGATATCCAATTCGTAGTTACAGTCTTGTCCCATCGCTACAACTCTCGTTTGGACTCGGGAGAGGCGAAGGTCAAGAGCCATGCGTCCTCCGAAACACGAGCCCGCCAAGCCGCACTGCTTCTTGACACACTGCTCGCATAACCCGGGAAGCCAGCCGCACCAATGTGTCGGAGGAAACCCTGAATAAATGGCGACCGTGTCAGTGTGCATTCGCCTGGCCTGCCACAGGAGTTGCTAGAGCGCGATGGGACAAGGACATCTTGGCCGAACAAACCTTCCCCTAACCCGGACGACACTGGGCCAATTGTGCCGTCTCATGGGTCTTCCGGTAGCGGCTGGCTGCGACACAGCCCGGGATCGAACCTGTATCTGTAGTGACGCCTCAAGCACTGCAGTGCCGTAGACCACTGCGCCACTTGGGAGGCCTATGTGCAGATAGTTAAAGTACAAAAGGGAAAATAAATAAACATAAATATGGGTTGTATTTACAGTGGTGTTTTTTTACAATGTGTCTCTCTCTCTGTCTATCTCTCTCTCTGTCTCTCTTTCTCTCAATCTCTCCTCTCTCTGCTTGCTCATCCCTCGCTTCCACTTGTCGCACTCATCTGCAATTATCATGTCTCTCATAAATCATTTATTCTTCCAGAGTGTGAGCAGAGTATCTTTTTAAGTCTCAACGAATCCCAAACTAAAATGTTCCGTACAAGGCAGTGTTTAGTCTAACAGCAGATGGCTTTTATTGGCCTAGATATGTGCTTTAGATGAAGCCTCAGAGACAGCCACAGGCTGCTATTTTAGATGTTCTGCCTGTCTTGTCAGTCTGTCTGTCCTGTACGTATGCTCATTGTATCACTGACATGAAATCATTGGTGTAGCCAACACACCCTGCAGGGAGCTGTACAGCCACTGGTGAAAGAGTCATGAATGTCATAATGTTATGGCAGCAGAATAAAATGATGACTCACATTTCCCATTTTGACATCTTGATGTTTAATATATCATAAATCAGTTCAGTACCTCGGCTGATGGCAAAATGTATTCATTGAGATTCCACTAGGTTAGATGAATAATTCATACAATTGCGTAAAGTAGACAACAATGTGCTGCTCTTATCCATACCTTCTGTTAGTACCACCACTCATATTCATCACTGAAAAAAACAGCATTGCTACATCTGTTTTTAGACACCTAAATGAATGATATCTATCCAATGATTCTTCAAGAATGTAACTTCCCAATGCTTCATGAGCATTTGTCATACCCCATCATAACCAAAATATCCGCTTGTTTTAGTCCTTTGTTTGTGAACAAGGTATATGTAAATAAACACTGTATAACCTCAAAACATGGTTAAAACTATAATTGTGATATCATGGATTGTCATTCCTTATATCTATAGCTTTGTCTATGAATTTGAGAGTGGTTGCATTTGTCAAGCCCCATCCATCGGCTGTTTACCAAATCAGTGGCAGGGTACCCGCTTTTTAATTGTTTGAACTGCAGGTTCCCGCTTTAATCCAGGCATGTGTATATGTGACCCAAGCAGCAGGTCAAACTGGAGGAGTATGGCAGACCAAAGATAGATGGAGAGCTCAAGGTGTCCTCCATAGTCAACCGAACAAAACAGGACCGGTGAGTAGTCAAGCTTCACTATCAAATTCAGACTTACTGAATGTGTGCTATGTGATTAACAGCCTTTCTTATGGACAACACGTGTTCAGAACTCTAACTGATGTTCTACGGTTCCTTTTCCAAGGTACATATTCCTGTTTGATAAAGTGGTCATTGTGTGCAAGCGGAAAGGCTACAGCTATGAACTGAAAGAGATCATTGAGCTGCAGTCATACAAAATGTCTGACGACCCCATGAACAACAGGGACGTGAAGAAGGTAGGCAGCAGCCTTGAGCTGCGATTTCTCCTAACACCCTGCTGAAGAGACACACTCAGTCCACGTTCTGCAATGTCTTAGCAATCATTTCAAAGGGTGTCCTTGAGGTAGAACTGCGGTGACGGTCACTTCAGATAAGCAGGCTCATGTGTAATGCATTGAAGTGTCAGATCTGTATGCGTTGTGCCGGCCTGTGCTCTGAAGAACATGTAAATGCAATGAAGGTCATTTACAATACAGGCCGTGTGCATTTTCCACCAATCTAACCATTCTTTTGAATCTGCATGTGTGGTCGTGTGCATGTGTAACTGGGTCTTCTCTGGTGTGTTTCTCTTTGCATGCATACCAGTCCAGTGGAAAAATGGTAAGCTGAAGCAACCCTTAACTCATCTTCTCATTGCAGCCAGTGTGAGTGTGTGTTGGGTGTCATGCAATGATTGCATGTGCACCCACTGGCTATGTGATTCTCTTAACTTTTTGTCAGATGCATTGCCATGAGTGAACACTGTCTCTTGGTTAGCTCCAAAGGGAATGTGTAGGCTATAGAAAGTGCATTTTGTTAGTATACATGATTTTTTGGGGGGAATTTGTTACAATCCCCCTCGTCTCTCCCCCACCACTCTCTCCATCTACCTCCATATTTCTTTCTCTCTACCATCCTTTCTTCATTCTCCCTCTCTCTCTGCAGTGGTCCTATGGCTTCTACCTGATCCACCTGCAAGGCAAGCAGGGCTTTCAGTTCTTCTGTAAAACAGAGGACACCAAGAGGAAATGGATGGAGCAGTTTGAGATGGCCATGTGGGTACAGTAGTAGGCCTATAGAAGCAGCATGCACTCGAGTGGATCTTTCAGACTAATCAGATCCATTTCATTCAAACTCACTATGTATCATGTATGTTTCCTCCAATCCGAAAGGTCAAACATCAAGCCGGAGAAAGCCACGGCCAATCAGCACAACTTCCAGATGCACACGTTTGAGAAGAACACCAACTGCCGAGCCTGCAAGATGCTGCTGAGGTGAGTCTTGGCACCAGCCGCAGGGCTCCTCCCATGTACCGGGCCTTATCATGCACTTAGTTGACGGATGACAGCACTGTTTTCTAAAGGGATGTTAGTGGTACTTACTGACGCTACACACTTCCTTTGATATTCCGTCTTTTGAGCTTGCCAGCCTGTCTAAACTCCCTGAATGACAAATCACTCAGCCTTGGAGTCTTTTTGATTTGACTGACAGCTCGAACACCCACAGAAACACTCTAAAAGCCAACCATTACAGTAGGCGGGCATCTAAGTTGACAATGTGAGTGCAGCTCCAGCGCTATGCTGTGCACTCTTCTGACTTCTACTACAGTGCCTGTCTACTCTCTACACTCCATGCAATGTATTGACCCAAAAACGACATAGTAGCAACGCTGACCTAAATTCCCTCCCCGTGCTGTGGAAGGGACCAGTGTGCTGCTACCTCTAGCTGCTAACTGCTAATTTCATTAGTAGCCCCAGTGTTTTGGTCTGATGTATGGTGCTGGCTATTGGACATGACAGCGTATACACTGCAGAGCATACACGTGCCGTATTTTACATAACGTAAAACGAAATCCACTTGATTTTGTGGCCTGAAGAAAATAGTGGAACGCTTACGGTGGATGTAGTACATTGACTTTATGGCTATTTAGCGGGGGCTTTTATTCACAGCTACAGTCAGTTAACACAAATAGACAGTGTTTGGCCACCCAGGAATCAAACCTGAAGCTTTTGGAACAGTAGTGTACAGTGCATTGGGAAAGTATTCAGAACCCTTGACTTTTTCCACATTTTGTTACCTTACAGCCGTATTCTAAAATCGATTAAATTATTAGTTTTTTTCATCAATCTACACACAATACCCCAAAATGTCAAAGCAAAAACAGGTTTTTAGAAATGTTTGCAAATTGATTAACACCCCCCCCCCCTCCCCAGAAATACCTAATTTGCTTAAGTATTCAGCCCCTTTTCTATGAGACTCGAAATTGAACTCAGGTGCATCCTGTTTTCATTGATCATCCTTCAGATGTTTCTACAAATTGACTGGAGTCCACCTGTGGTACATTCAATTGATTGGACAGGATTTGGAAAGGCACATACCTGTCTATAGTATAAGGTCCAACATTTGACACTACATGTCAGAGCAGTTTCTCTGTGGAGATAGGACAACCTTCCAGAAGGACAATCACCTCTGCAGCACTCCACCAATCAGGCCTTTATGGTAGAGTGGCCAGACGGAAGCAACTCCTCAGTAAAGGGCACATGACAACCTGCTTGGAGTTTGCCAAAAGGCATCTAAAGACTCTCAGTCCATGAGAAACATGGTGATGGCAACTCCATGCTGTGTAGATGTTTTTCAGCAACAGGGACTGGGAGACTCGTCAGGATCGAGGGAAATATGAACTGAGCAAAGTACAGAGAGATCCTTGATGAAAACCTGCTCCAGAGCGCTCAGGACCTCAGACTGGGGTGAAGGTTCACCTTCCAACAGGACAACAACCCTAAGTACATAGCCAAGACAACAACGCAGGAGTGGCTTCGGGAAGTCTCAGAATGTCCTTGAGTGGCCCAGCCAGAGCCCGGACTTGAACCCGATCAAACATCTCTGGAGAGACCTGAAAATAGCTGTGCAGCTACGCTCCCCATGCAACCTGACATAGCTTGAGAGGATCTGCAGAGAACAATGGGAGAAACTCCCCAAATACAGGTGTGCCAAATTTGTAGCGTCATACCCAAGAAGACTCGAGGCTGTAATCACTGCCAAAGGTGCTTCAACAAAGTTCTGAGTAAAGGGTCTAAATACTTGTAAATGTACCTCTGTAACAATGGCGCGGAGAAGAAGGCTGATGTTTTAAGTGTCCCCCACCGATTGTGTTTTTTTGTTTGTTTGCGTTGTTTGTAACTTACGTTTTTTCTTAATTTGTACATAATGTTGCTGCTACCGTCTCTTATGACTGAAAATAACTTCTGCACATCAGGACTGCGATTACTCACCACGGAGTGGCAGAATCCTTTTTTCCCTTTAACGAGTCTGATTAGCCCGACTCTAATGATATACTGCTTTCTCGGGAACAGGCCCAGATCCCCGTTATTTGCATGAAGAGGAGACTGAGAAAAAGGGGCCAGAGGGCGGGCTGCCTTCTGAGAATTCGTAAGCGATCAAATAAACCCCCACTTCCTTCCATTCTGCTAGCAAACGTACAATCTTTGGAGAATAAACTCGATGACCTACGCGGAAGATTAAACTACCAACCGGACATTCAAAATGGTAATATTTTATGCTTCACGGAGTCGTGGCTGAACGGCGACACTATCAACATACAGCTGGCTGGTTATACGCTGTACCGGCAGGATAGAACAGCGGCTTCTGGTAAGACAAGGGGCGGCGGATTATGTATTTTTGTAAATAACACATGGTGCACAATATCTAAGGAAGTCTCGAGTTATTGCTCGCCTGAGGTAGAGTATCTCATGATAAGCTGTAGACCACAATCTACCTAGAGAGTTTTCATCTATATTTTTCATAGCTGTTTACATACCACCACAGACTGAGGCTGGCACTAAGACAGCATTGATTGAGCTCTATTCCGCCATAAGCAAACAAGAAAACATTCATCCAGAGGCGGCGCTCCTAGTGGCTGGGGACTTTATTCAGGGAAACTTAAATCCGTTTTACCACATTTCTACCAGCATGTTAAATATGCAACCAGAGGGGGAAAAACTCTGGACCACCTTTACTCCACACACAGAGGCGCAGACAAAGCTCTCCCTCGCCCTCTATTTTGCAAATATGATCATAATTCTATCCTCCTGATTCCTGCTTACGAGCAAAAATTAAAGCAGGAAGCACCAGTGACTAGATCAATAAAGAAGTGGTCAGATGAAGCAGATGCTAAGCTACAGGACTGTTTTGCTAGCACAGACTTGAATATGTTCCGAGATTCCTCCGATGGCATTTAGGAGTACACCACATCAGTCATTGGCTTCATCAATAAGTGCATCGATGACGTCGTCCCCATGGTGACCGTACGTACATACACCAACACGAAGCCATGGATTACAGGCAACATCCGCACTGAGCTAAAGGCTAGAGCTGCTGCTTTCAAGGAGCTGGACTCTAACCCAGAAGCTTATAATAAATCCCGCTATGCCCTCCGACGAACCATCAAACAGGCAAAGCGTCAATACAGGACTAGATCGAATCGTACTACACCGGCTCTGACGCTCGTCGGACGTGGCAGCGCTTGCAAACCATTACAGACTACAAAGGGAAGCACAGCCGAGAGCTGCCCAGTGACATGAGCCTACCAGACGAGCTAAACTACTTCTATGCTCGCTTCGAGGCAAATAACACTGAAACATGCATGAGAGCACCAGCTGTTCCGGAAGAGTGTGTGATTACGCTCTCCGCAGCCGTTGCGAGTAAGACGTTTAAACAGGTCAACATTTACAAGGCCACAGGGCCAGACAGATTACCAGGACGTGTACTGCGAGCATGCGCTGACCAACTGGCAAGTGTCTTCACTGACATTTTCAACCTCTCCCTGTCCGAGTCTGTAATACCAACATGTTTTAAGCAGATCACCATGGTGCCTGTTCCCAAGAACACTAAGGTAACCTGCCTAAATGACTACCGACCCGTAGTACGCACGTCTGTAGCCATGAAGTGCTTTGAAAGGCTGGTCATGGCTGACATCAACACCATTATCCCAGAAACCCTAGATCCACTCCAATTTGCATACCTCCCCAACAGATCCACAGATGATGCCATTTTTATTGCACTCCACACTGGCCTTTCCCAGCTGGACAAAAGGAACACCTATGTGAGAATGCTATTCATTGACTACAGCTCAGCGTTCAACACCATAGTGCCCTCAAAGCTCATCAATAATTCTAAGGACCCTGGGACTAAACACCTCCCTCTGCAACTGGATCCTGGACTTCCTGACAGGCCGCCCCCAGGTGGTAAGGGTAGGTAACAACACATCCGCAACGCTCATCCTCAACACAGGGGCCCCTCAGGGGTGCGTGCTCAGTCTCCTCCTGTACTCCCTGTTCACTCATGACTTCACGGCCAGTCGCGACTCCAACACCATCATTAAGTTTGCCGATGACACAACAGTGGTAGGCCTGATCACCGACAACAACGAGACAGACTATAGGGAGGAGGTCAGAGACCTGGCCGTGTGACAACAACCTCTCCCTCAATGTGATCAAGACAAAGTAGATGATTGTGGACTACAGGAAAAAGAGGACCGAGCACGCCCCCATTCTCATCGACAGGGCTGCAGTGGAGCAGTTTGAGAGCTTCAAGTTCCTTGGTGTCCACATCACCAACAAACTAACATGGTCCAAGCACACCAAAACAGTTGTGAAAAGGGCACGACAAGACCTATTCCCCCTCAGGAGTTTGAAAAGATTTGGCATGGGTCCTCAGATCCTCAAAAGGTTCTACAGCTGCACCATCGAGAGCATCCTGACTGGTTGCATCACTGCCTGGTATGGCAACTGCTCAGCCTCCTACCGCAAGGCACTGCAGAGGGTAGTGCGAACGGCCCCGTACATCACTGGGGCCAAGCTTCCTGCCATCCAGGACCTCGATACTAAGCGGTGTCAGAGGAAATCCCCAAAAATTGTCAAAGACTCCAGCCACCCTAGTCATAGACTGTTCTCTCTGCTATCGCACGGCAAGCAGTACCGGAGCACCAAGTCTAGGTCCAAGAGGCTTCTAAACAGCTTCTACCCCCAAGCCATAAGACTACTGAACAGCTAATCAAATGGCTACCCAGACTATTTGCTTCCCCCTCTTTTACGCCGCTGCTACTCTCTGTTGTTATCATCTATGCATAGTCACTTTAATAACTCTACCTGTACATATTACCTCAACTAACCGGTGCCCCCGCACATTGACTCTGTACCGGTACCCCCTGTATATAGTCTCGCTATTGTTGTTTTACTGCTGCTCTTTAATTACTTGTTACTTTTATTTCTTATTCTTATCCATATTTTTTTTAACTGCATTGTTGGTTAGGGGCTCGTAAGTAAGCATTTCACTGTAAGGTCTACACCTGTTGTATTCGGCGCATGTGACTAATACAATTTGATTTGATTTGAAATGTGATATTTCAGTTTTTTTTCCAAAAAATGTATTAATACCTGTTTTTGCTATATCTATATGGGGTATTGTGTGTAGATTGAAGAGGGGGAAAAAACAATTTAATCAATTTTAGAAGAAGGCTGTAACGTAACAAAATGTTGGAAAAGTCAAGGGGTCTGAATACTTTCCAAATGCACAGCATCCCATATGGTGCATGTTGTACAGTATATTTTATTTAGAGTGGTGTTTAGATAAAGACATGTCCTAGCTGGTCAGGAATAATCCTGTGCATGATTGGCTTGTCAGTGTGTGTCTTTTCCTCACCCCTGCCCCCCCCCCCCCCCCCCCACTATCTGTGTCTCCAGGGGGATCTTCTACCAGGGGTACTACTGTTCCCGCTGTGGGACTGGAGCTCATAAAGAGTGTCTAGAGTGCATCACCATCTGCAAAATCAGTAGGTTTACTTTACGCTCAACTCCAGTACTATGCATTACAGTGGAACTACACAGGTATAAGAGCAACTTCATGTGAAGTGTTACAAACAAGTCTCCCTAGATACAGACTGTCCAATGGGACATGAATAAATACTGAGTTGTAACATTTTGTTGACCAACTGCTCTTTCTCTTCCTTTCTCTTTCTCTCTCATTTTTTCAGATCCACTCGACACGGTGAGTGTTTCACCCCCCCGCTTCTTAGACATTCAGCTTCATCACCCTTTGAAAAATGCAATCTATTGTTTCACGAAGAAGTTCTCATATTGCTGTATTATTGATAAATGATTGATACATCTGTTTGGTTGTGTAGCATCATAACGCTATAACTCCACTGTGGAGCTCCCTTATCTTGACCCTGTTATGTGTTGATCCTTCCTTTTTCAGGACCCTGGACTACCGTCATCAGGTAGGAATGCTGTGTATACAGGAATTCACGTAGCACAGTGTAATGTTACTCAGTCAGAAATCAAAACAATGTACAGCAGACTTCGATAAAGATTGCTATCAAGCTGTCAAACTAATTTGAAGTTGTTTGGAAGGTGGATTAGAGCTACAGCTCTCTGCTTCCATCTAGTGGAAGACTACAATGCAAGCGCTGATTAAGTAGACTAATACAAGCGATGGAAGTGTTGAGATGTATATGGAGAATTCTGTATAGTCTTCATAGCCCATTGGAAGAGTGTTTAGTTTATCTTACAGTATGCATTTTATCCTGGCTTTAGGCCCTAAGATGGTGGCAGTAAGGAACTATCATGGGACGCCTGTTCCTCCGGGGAAGACTCCACTCTCCTTTCAGACAGGGGACTTCATCGAGCTGCTGAAGGGGGAACCTGACACCACCTGGTGGGAGGTAAAATCACTCCCTCCCCTCTATAAATAGTGACTATAGGTTATCACCTAACATACACATTCTGAGGAGCATTCATATCATTCTCCTATATCTATCCATAGCAGCAGAGTTGTTATATATCAACACCTAGTGTCTCTCTCCCAGGGAAAGCTTATCCAAACCCAGAAGAGTGGCTTCTTTCCTAACAACTGTGTAAAGCCTTGTTTGGACCCCAAGGTAAAATACCCCTCAAACATACACATTAATTAACTCACTAATGATTCTACTCTATTTATGAACTCTCTAATGCTGATTTTGTTGTTGTCACCACAGCCTTTGTTCCAGTCCTTCCCCAGCCGGCAGCCCTCAAGGGAAACAGACTACTATGGATACCCCTGGTACGACCCTTCACCTTGGATACATCATACATGTTTCAAAAGTTGGGATGTCCTCATTTTGAAATGATGATTCAGTGTAGTTTGAAAGTACTATCTTCTCATTTCTCTGCAGTAAATAAATTGTATTACTGTGGTATTATTATGTTAGGACAGTGCATTACTATGTTAGGACAGTGCATTACTATGTTAAGACAGGGCATTACTATGTTAAGACAGGGCATTACTATGTTAATACAGTGTATTACTATGTTAAGACAGTGTATTACTATGTTAAGACAGTGTATTACTATGTTAAGACAGTGTATTACTACGTTAAGACAGTGTATTACTTTGTTAAGACAGCGTATTACTCTGTTAGGACGGTGTATTACTATGCTAGGACGGTGTATTACTATGCTAGGATGTGTATTACTATGCTAGGACGGTGTATTACTATGTTAGGACGGTGTATTACTATGCTAGGACGGGTTATTACTATGCTAGGACGGTGTATTACTTTGCTAGCTCGGTGTATTACTATGTTAGGATGGTGTATTACTATGTGTATCTGTAGTCCTTCAAGGACCTGTGTTCCCCCTCAATGTCCTGTCAGGTTTGCTGGCAACATGGAGCGGACACAGGCTGACAACCTGTTGAAGTCCCACAGCAGTGGAACATACCTGATCAGAGAGAGGACTGCTGAGGCAGAGAGGTTCGCCATCAGCATCAAGTGAGTGTTGTTTACCATTTGCCCTAGGAAAGGTACATAACAGGAGACTTCTCTGTATCTCTAACATTATCAAACCTCCATTCCTTTGCGTACTTTATAGTGCAAGTCACTTTATTGAATGACTCAATCTTTGTAGTGTACAGTCGTGGCCAAAAGTTTTGAGAATGACACAAATATAAATTTTCACAAAGTATGCTGCTTCAGTGTCTTTAGATATTTTTGTCAGATGTTACTATGGAATACTGAAGTATAATTACAAGAATTTCATAAGTGTCAAAGGCTTTTATTGACAATTACATGAACTTGATGCAAAGAGTCAATATTTGCAGTGTTGACTCTTCTTTTTCAAGACCTCTGCAATCCGCCCTGGCATGCTGTCATGTTAACTTCTGGGCCACATCCTGACTGATGGCAGCCCATTCTTGCATAATCAATGCTTGGAGTTTGTCAGAATTTGTGGATTTTTGTTTGTCCACCCGCCTCTTGAGGATTGACCACAAGTTCTCCATGGGATTAAGGTCTGGGGAGTTACCTGGCCATGGACCCAAAATATCGATGTTTTGTTCCCCGAGCCACTTAGTTATCACTTTTGCCTTACGGCAAGGTGCTCCATCATGCTGGAAAGGGCATTGTTTGTCACCAAACTGTTCCTGGATGGTTGGGAGAAGTTGCTCTCGGAGGATGTGTTGGTACCATTCTTTATTCATGGCTGTGTTCTTAGGTAAAATTGTTAATGAGCCCACTCCCTTGGCTGAGAAGCAACCCCACACATGAATGGTCTCAGGATGCTTTACTGTTGGCATGACACAGGACTGATGGTAGTGCTCACCTTGTCTTCTCCGGACAAGCTTTTTCAGGATGCCTCAAACAATTGAAAAGGGGATTCATCAGAGAAAATTACTTTACCCCAGTCCTCAGCAGTCCAATCTCTGTACCTTTTGCAGAATATCAGTCTGTCCCTGATTCTTTTCCTGGAGAGAAGTGGCTTCTTTGCTGCCCTTCTTGACATCAGGCCACCCTCCAAAAGTCTTCGCCTCACTGTGCGTGCAGATGCACTCACACCTTACACCTGCCTGCTGCTATTCCTGAGCAAGCTCTGTACTGGTGGTGCCCCGATCCTGCAGCTGAATCAACTTTAGGAGACGGTCCTGGCGCTTGCTGGACTTTCTTGGGCGCACTGAAGCCTTCTTCACAACAATTGAACCGCTCTCCTTGAAGTTCTTGATGATCCGATAAATGGTTGATTTAGGTGCAATCTTACTGGCAGCAATATCCTTGCCTGTGAAGCACTTTTTGTGCAAAGCAATGATGACGGCACGTGTTTCCTTGCAGGTAACCATGATTGACAGAGGAAGCACAATGATTCCAAACACCACCCTCCTTTTGAAGCTTCCAGTCTGTTATTCGAACTCAATCAGCATGACAGAGTGATCTCCAGTCTTGTCCTCGTCAACACTCACACCTGTGTTAACGAGAGAATCACTGACATGATGTCAGCTGGTCCTTTTGTGGCAGGGCTGAAATGAAGTGGAAATGTTTCTTGGGGAATCAGTTCATTTGCATGGCAAAGAGGGACTTTGATCACTCTTCATAACATTCTGGAGTATATGCAAATTGCCATCATACAAACTGAGGTAGCAGTTTGAAAATTAATATTTGTGTCATTCTCAATACTTTTGGCCACCACTGTACAATGCCAGGAAGTTGTCATACAGTTTGGGATGCCTTTAGAGTTAGATCATGCCCACTCAGTCCGTTCCCTGTGATTCCTCTCTAGTCACTGCAGTACTTTTGTTTCCGACAGGTTCAATGATGAAGTGAAGCACATTAAAGTCATTGAGAAAGACAGCTGGATCCACATCACTGAGGCTAAGAAGTTTGAGAGTCTACTGGTAATATAGCTTTCATCAATAAGTCACATAATGTCCCCTTACTACTTCTAATGTTTATATGATTAATGAAGGACCCTATTGCTTCTTTCTCTTGTGTTCTGTCTGACAGGAGTTGGTGGAGTACTATCAGTCTCATTCGCTGAAGGAGAGTTTCAAGCTGCTAGACACAACATTACGATATCCCTACAAATCTAAAGAACGGGGGCCGGCGTCGCGGGCCAGCACCCGCTCTCCAGGTGAGCCCATCCCTGGTGAGCCTTCCTCCTCCCTCTTCCTCTACTCTCTGACAATACAGACATCCCTATTCAGAGTTAGTGCGTGCATTCTACGGAGAGTGCAGGGCTATGGGCACAGAGTTAACTGACAGGGACAGGCTGCCGGTTTGTTTCTCCTCCCAGAACAGGAGACACCAAGCCAGGCCAGTCACCCTGCAGGGCTCGGTCCCTCCCAGAGTCACCACTTCCCCTGACCTAACCAACCCGCCAAAGAGAGAGTGAGGGGGGAAGGCTGGGTTGGGGCTTCTGGCAGCTGTCTCAGACCCTGAGCTGGCTGGCTGGCCAGCTGAATAGGCTCTGTTGAACACTCTTCATCATTAGATGTGTAATAAATGATTTGGCTCTGCTCTCTGGTCTGGCCAGCCTCCCACATAGTCTTTCTCCCTCTCCAGCCAGGTCCATCTGGCACAAACAACACATTTTTTCCCCTCCATTTTTCTGGTCAGTGTGTGGAAATGGATGGAGAGATGAATGGGAACGTGTTGTGTGTGTGTGTGTGGGTTGGAGGGGTTGGAAGGGGTGTACTTCAGGGCAGAGGATAGGGGCTGGCTGGCCAGGAGCAGGATTCAGCGCCCCTGGTGTCTTGGACATTTGTCAAGGTCGTTTTATTTGTGTGTGAGGCATGGGTATAAAATGGAGTATTGTTTTTCTCCCTCTTGATTTAGGCCATTTTTTCCCATGGGGGCTATCTGTCCAAAGCCTGGCCACCTTGATCTCTGGCCAGCTATTGCACGCTCCCTAATGAATTACCTTTCTCTCTCTCTCTCTCTTTCTCTCTTTCTTGTTCTCTCTTCCACTGCCTGTCTCAGCAGCCATTGGTGCTTCCTACAACTTCTCCTTCCTCAGTCCTCAGGGTCTAAACTTCTCCTCTCAGAGCTCAGCCCCCTTCTGGTCAGGTACTCTCTCCTCCCTTTTCTTCAACTCTTGTTCTTCTTCGCTCTTTCCTCTAGCAAGCCATCTCTCTCTTTTCACATCCCTTTTCATCCCGTACTCTTTCATAGCTGCTGTCATAGGTTCTCATCTCTGTTGTCATGTGTCATCACTGTACATTACATTGTTTGGAGCATATAGGATGTGCGACTTTATCTTTATATGTCATCACTGTGCCATCATTGAGTAGAGCATTGAATGAACTGGTTTCTTTAGAAAGTCAAATGGATTCTACACCTTGATTCAATCTCCTCCGTATCACTCATGCACCATCCTCTCCTCCAACCCTAATCTCCACTACTGTCTGTTAATGTTGTGCACTCTCCCATGATCTTTATCTGTGGGCCACCAATGTGTCTGGTCTCTCTGCACTGTTATCCCATGGACTCGCTCTGATGTCATTGCTGCAGTATTCACGCCGAGGGTGGTCAGCACAGCGGTGGCCAGATACAACTTTGCAGCACGGGATATGAGAGAGCTGTCTCTCAGAGAAGGGGACATCGTCAAGATCTACAGCAAGATTGGAGGAGACCAGGGGTGGTGGAAGGGAGAGGCCAATGGCAGGGTGAGAGAGAACGAATATAGGAGGGGCTTAAGAGATGTTATTCATGGTATTACAATGTTCTTACTATAGCAATTGCTGTGTAATTACACAGGTATGAGAGAATCTTAATGTACAGTGTTTCCGCAAAGTGAAGTCTACAATGTTGTCTAATCTAGCATTTGCCTCACTGAAATCTAGAAGGCTTTTCTTTAGGCTACAGTATTAGATTTTTGCTAAGTTTCTGATCTCATTGTTGACGTTTCAGATTGGATGGTTTCCCTCAACGTACGTTGACGAAGAAGGAGTTCAGTGAGGCTCTGATGTCACCACGGCCCCAGTCCAATCACACCACACCTCGCTCCACAGTCCTCAGAGAGGACTAGTTGGTTTCCACGGGAACACTATGTGGAATACTTTTTGCTGGAGACTGATTTTGCAGTGAACACCGTTTCTACTCCGGTTTTCTTCCTACTTGTATGCATCGGCTTTGCTTATGTTGTTTTTTGTAAGATCTTGTCTTGTTCGATCTCTGTGAGGAAGTCTGTCTGCCTCTTGTTGTTCTGAAGAGGCTGACAGGGACTGTGAAAAATTGTAGAGAGGCCCAACATACAGTACATACAGATACTGGGAACCTATAGTTTTATTACATAGATAGACTC
Source organism: Salvelinus fontinalis (assembly GCF_029448725.1). NCBI lineage: Eukaryota > Metazoa > Chordata > Actinopteri > Salmoniformes > Salmonidae > Salvelinus > Salvelinus fontinalis. The sequence continues at coordinate 34,110,298 of NC_074674.1, read as the reverse complement.
CTCCTTTGTTGCAGGTCTATGGGAGGGGCTAATATAATGTATAGATAATTTATTTAACAGAGATCCTAACAATTATTGTGTGTTGTTGAGATTAGCAACACAGCAGACAAAAAGAACAAGACACAGGTTTGTGTCTTTTTGCTGGAAGATTTTGCCTTAGTTGTCATGGCGATGCCTTGAAGGCTTACAGGAGAGATGGAAGGAGAAATGGCCTTGCACACACACACACTCACACTTGCCCTTGCCTTTGAAGTGTGGTCAATGCTCACAGGATTCGCCAGTCATGGTCCATGGACTATCTGCAGCTTACAGTTGAGCTCTACCCATCTATCCTCTACTGCAGAGTGGACTATGGATGGAGAAGAAGAGAGAAGGGGGCGATGGAACATTTGGGATTGCTCCAGTCATCAACACTCTATGTGAATGGTGCAAGAAGGGAGTTAGTTCATTAATTCGTCCCCCTTGCCGACTGAAGATAGACAGTGGCACTCAGAAACATTGCACTGGAGTCGAGGTATTAACTGTTCCTGTCGCAGCCAGAAAACACAGCGACCCACAGAAAAGTGTAATGTTAGGTAGAATGGGTGTACAGATAGAAGGTTCACATCAGTCTCAGCACTTTACGTCTATGGGGTCTCCTCACAATCAACAGGATGCAAAAAGGGAAACGTTAAGTCAGTCCAACAGCCACTTAATGCACTGGAAATCTATCTTGGTGTTCAATGTTTTTGTTGTTTTATTTTAACAAGACCAAATTTACTTGCTGAAAACTGGACCAACCTGAATTATTTTAAAGCCAAATGCAACCTCTTTTTATTAATGTCCGCATGAACTTTAACCTAGATATTTGTATTATCAGTTTGTTTGTACCTTGCCTTATTTTACAAATGGACACATGGTACAGGGACTTCAGCAAGTTTACAATTTAAATCAACTTTTGTTGCTTTGGTGACTGGCGAAGTAATATGGCAGCTCTATGAATTACGCAGAATTAAAAAGTCAACATCATACTATGATGATCTACCTGAACATAATATGAAGGCGTCACAATATGGACATATGGTATGCAGTCATACATTTTCTAGCTCCAAGGGAAAACAGTGCAGCCACACTGGATCATTGACTGAATGACCACATCCATTTAATTAGAAGATAGAGATACAGATGGCTGCCATATTCCCTGGTCCCATCCCAGATCAGTTGCCAAGTAGGCTACCCACAATAATCTACTGACCAGAAGGATTCAAACAGTGATGTTGGCTGACAAACTAAGACTGATGTGGTGGAAGAGGAAAGAGTACTGTAAGTTTCTGACCATATGTGGCAGTGTGTATTCCAAAGGCCCACTACTCCCAAATACAACTCCTGCCATCTAGGATTGAAGTAGTTCATTTTGAGGGGAGTACTTGTTAGCTAAGGGGGGGGGGGGGGGGGATTACTTAGTCGCTGTTTGTGTAGTGGAGAAAACCCATTGCATGTGGTAATAGATATTTTGACTCCTGTCAGTACATCCTCAAAAAATGACTTAATCGTGTACATTTTTTTGAACGGTCGAGTATTTCCAAAATGAGGTCTATCATGAAATAAATATTTCTCTTTTTGCCTAAATTTGATGTTTCTGTTGTTTTACGAGCTAAATAATATTTTATTGTTATTATTTTTTTAACAAAGCCTTGTCAAATACCTAATACAATACCTAATATGTCCAGATGTCATTTGGAACTTTGAGAAATCAGAGGGAAATGTGATGGTTTATAGGCGCCATCTTGTGGACGTCTGATGACACAACAACATGAGGAGCAGCTGTTAGCATATTGAACGTGAGAATACAACATCTGGGCTGGCTTCGCATGACTACTTTGCCCCACTTCTTCAGGTGGTAAGTCTGTACACTGTTTCACATGGCCTATTTAATGACCTTGGATGAGGAATGAAGTAGTTTTTTTACACTCCCTTGTAATGCAGTGTGTGTGTCACTTAGAAGCTTTGATGACAGATTACAGAGTAGGGACATTTATGTGTGCCACACACACACACACACACACACACACACACACACACACACACACACACACACACACACATAATAAAGTGCTGCTATAAGGACAAAACGTTCAAGTATTAAACTAGTGCACATTTCCAGAAAATTAACACAGTTACAAACTGATTTCAGACTTCAGAACTCTGATAGGTTGATATCCTGATGCCTAAAGGATATCATCATTGAGTCTAAAGGTACATAACATCAGAGTGCATGTCTCAGGGTCTTTCATGAATTATTTTTCTAATATGATTAAAACCCACTGATGATGTACCTTTTCAGTCACAATAGGGAATGTGCTCTCTTTGTTCACAGTACATGCATCTCATTCACCCTGTTAAACAAATAATAGTCATAATTTTCTCTCCGATCAAACTGCATAGCCGTATCTGCTGTCATATTTGACAGGTGTATATTCAGTGCTGGTGGATGGGATGTGTGTGTGCCCAGCTGGCTGTAGGCTACCCCAGGGTGGAGGCTTGTGCCCTGGCCGGGTATCGGCTCTGTGGCCGGCTTTCTGGGGCTGGGACATCCTCCCTGCGGGAAGAAGAAGAGGTGCCAGGGGGGTGAGGGGGCAAGATGAAACAGCAGTATGGCCACAGAACCATCTACATTCGTAGTGTGACAACAGTATGTTCTTCCATACCTGATATTGCATCACACTTGTAGATGAGAAGCCAGATAAGTATCGCCATAATGAGGATGAGCAGTAGAAACCACATCAAAGTACCCATTATCAGTCCTGATAGGAGCTAGGGAGACAGAGGAAGAAGCACCAGGTGAAGGAACTTTTTCACTTTTTTGTGGTTTGAAGTGAGTGAATGACTGACTAAGTGTTTGAGTGACAGAGTGAGAGTGAGTGACCGACGAGAGTGAGTGAGTGACTGACGACAGTGAGTGAGTGACTGACTGATTGACGACAGTGAGTGACTGACTGACTGACGACAGTGAGTGACTGACTGACTGACGACAGTGAGTGACTGACTGACTGACTGACTGACGACAGTGAGTGAGCGAGTGAGTGACGACAGTGAGTGAGTGACTGACTGACGACAGTGACTGACTGACTGACTGACGACAGTGACTGACTGACTGACTGACGCCAGTGAGTGAGTGACTGATTGACTGACGACAGTGAGTGAGTGACTGATTGACTGACGACAGTGAGTGAATGCGTGACTGACGACAGTGAGTGACTGACTGACGAGAGTGAGTGATTGACTGACTGACGACAGTGAGCGAGTGAGTCAGTGACTGACTGACTGATGACAGTGAGTGAGTGACTGACTCACTGATGACAGTGAGAGACTGACTGACTGACGACAGTAAGAGACTGACTGACGACAGTGAGAGACTGACTGATGACAGTGAGTGACTGACGACGGTGAGTGACTGACTGACTAAGTGATGACAGTGAGTGACTGACTGACGACAGTGAGAGAGTGAGTGACTGACTGACTGATGACAGTGACTGACTGACTGACGACGGTGAGTGACTGACTGACGACAGTGAGTAAGTTACTGACTGACGACAGTGAGTGAGTGACTGACTGACTGACGACAGTGAGTGAATGACTGACTGACGACAGTGAGTGAATGACAGACAGACGAAACTGACGAGAGTGACTGACTGACTGACTGACTGACTGACGAGAATGAGTGACTGACTGACTGACTGACTGACGACAGTGAGTGAAGGAGTGACTGACTGACAACAGTGAGTGAATGAATGTCTGACTGACGACAGTGAGTGACTGAGTGACTGACTGACTGACGACAGTGAGTGACTGACTGACTGACTGATGACAGTGAGTGAGTGACTGACGACAGTGATTGAGTGAGTGAGTGACGACAGCGAGTGAGTGACTGACTGACGACAGTGACTGACTGACGACAGTGACTGACTGACGACAGTGAGTGAGTGACTGATTGACTGACGACAGTGAGTGAGTGACTGATTGACTGACTGACGACAGTGAGTGACTGACTGATGACAGTGAGTGAGTGAGTGAGTGAGTCAGTGAGTGAGTGAGTGACTGACACACTGACGACCTTGAGTGACTGACTGACTGATGACGGTGAGTGACTGACTGACTGACGACAATGAGTGACTGACTGACGACAGTGAGTGACTGACTGACGAGAGTGACTGACTGACTGACTGACTGACGACAGTGAGTGAGTGAGTATGTGACTGACTGACTGATAACAGTGAGTGAGTGAGTGACTGACGACAGTGAGTGAGTGACTGACTGACTGATGACAGTGAGAGACTGACTGACTGACGACAGTGAGAGACTGACTGACTGACGACAGTGAGAGACTGACTGACTGACGACAGTGAGAGACTGACTGACGACAGTGAGAGACTGACTGACTGACGACAGTGAGAGACTGACTGACGACAGTGAGAGACTGACTGACGACAGTGAGAGACTGACTGACTGACGACAGTGAGTGAGTGACTGACTGATGACAGTGAGTGAGTGACTGACTGACGACGGTAAGTGACTGACTGACGACAGTGAGTGACTGACTGACTGACTGACTGACGACAGTGAGCGAGTTACTGACTGACTGACGACAGTGAGTGAGTGTCTTGCGACAGTGAGTGAATGACTGACTGACTGACGACAGTGAGTGAATGACTGACTGACGACAGTGAGTGAGTGACTGACTGACGACAGTGAGTGAGTGACTGACTGACGACAGTGAGTGAATGAATGTCTGACTGACGACAGTGAGTGACTGGCTGACGACAGTGAGTGACTGACTGACTGACGACAGTGATTGAGTGAGTGAGTGACGAGAGTGAGTGAGTGACTGACTGACGACAGTGAGTGACTGACTGACTGGCGACAGTGAGTGACTGACTGACTGACTGACGACAGTGACTGGCTGACTGACTGACTGACGACAGTGAGGGAGTGACTGATTGACTGACGACAGTGAGTGACTGACTGACTGACGACAGTGAGTGACTGACTGACTAACTGACGACAGTGAGTGACTGACTGACAACAGTGAGTGAGTGACAGACTGACTGACGACAGTGAGTGAGTAAGTGACTGACTGACTGATGACAGTGAGTGAATGACTAACTGACGATAGTGAGTGAGTGACTGATGACAGTGAGAGACTGACTGACTGATGACAGTGAGTGACTGACTGACTAACTGACGACAGTGAGTGACTGACAACAGTGAGTGAGTGACAGACTGACTGATGACAGTGAGTGAGTGACTGACTGACGACAGTGAGTGAGTGACTGACTGACGACAGTGAGTGACTCACTGACGACAGTGAGTGAGTGACTGACTGCCTGACGACAGTGCGTGAGTGAGTGAGTGACTGACTGACTGACGAGAGTGAGTGAGTTACTGACTGACTGACGACAGTGAGTGAGTTACTGACTGACTGACGACAGTGAGTGAGTGACTGACTGACTGACGATGGTGAGTGAGAGACAGACTGACTGACGAGAGTGACTGACTGACTGACTGAGTGACTGACTGACGACAGTAAGTGAGTGAGTGACTGACTGACGACAGTGAGTGAATGAATGTCTGACTGACCACAGTGAGTGAGTGACTGACTGACTGACTGACTGACCACAGTGACTGACTGACTGACGACTGAGTGAGTGAGTGAGTGACTGACGGACTCACTGACGACATTGAGTGAGTGACTGACTAACTCACTGACGACATTGAGTGAGTGAGTGACTAACTAACTGACAACATTGAGTGAGTGACTGACTGACTGAATGTTGACAGTGACTGACTGACTGACTCTCGACAGTGAGTGACTGACTGACTGATGACAGTGAGTGACTGCCTGACGACAGTGAGTGAGTGAGTGAGTGAGTGACAGTTATTGAGTGACTGATGTCAGTGGGTGAGTGACTGACTGACGACAGTGAGTGAGTGATTGACTGATGTGATTGAGTGACTGACTAACTGCCGACAGTGAGTGAGTGACTGACAGTGAGTGAATGACTGGCGACAGTGACTGAGTGACTGAGTGATGACAGTGAGTGACTGACTGACTGATTGATGACAGTGAGTGAGTGAGTGAGTGACTGACTGACTGACTGACTGACTGACGACATTGAGTGACTGACTGACTGACGGATGACAGTGAGTGAGTGAGTGACTGACGATAGTGAGTGAGTAAGTGACTGACGACAGTGAGTGAGTAAGTGACTGACGACAGTGAGTGACTGACTGATGTGAGTGACTGACTAACTGACTGACTGACTGATGTGAGTGACTGACTGACTGACTGACGACAGTGAGTGACTGACTGACTGACGACAGTGAGTGAGTGAGTGACTGACTGCCTGATGACAGTGAGTGAATGAGTGAGTGACTGACTGACTGACTGACGACAGTGACTGAGAGACTGACGACAGTGACTGAGAGACTGACCAACGACAGTCAGTGAGAGACTGACTGACTGACGACAGTCAGTGAGTGAGTGAGTGACTGACGACAGCGAGTGACGGACCTTCTGACGACAGTGAGTGAGACTGACCGACGACAGTCAGTTAGAGACTGACTGACAACAGTCAGTGAGTGACTGACTGACTGACGACAGTGCGTGAGTGATTGAGTGAGTGAGTGACAACAGTGAGTGAGTGAGTGAGTGACAACAGTGAGTGAGAGACTCAGTGAGAGACTGACGACAGTGAGTGAATGACTGACTGACGACAGTGGGTGACTAAGTGTATGAGTGACTGAGTGAATGACTGAATGACTGACTGAGTGAGTGAGTACCTACTTCAAATGAGATACATTTATATAAAAATTAGCTCTCATGCTGTGATTTACCATGAAACCAGTAGAGGTCAGACTTACTCTGCGTGGCTGTGGATGGGACTTCTCTCTCTCTCGTCCATGCATAGTTGAGGGGAGAGGACCCCTGGGATGATTTACAGTGCAGGGAGACAGCCATCACCACCCAGCATTTAGGCACTGATGGATGCACTGACAAAGGAATAACAATTTGACTAATTTCTGCTCTCTCAGTTTGATACAACTGAATGAATAAAAGATACAGTGCATATTTCTACCTTAACATTAGAAAAGAAACACCTCTGTAATATTTTATTTGCGGTAACTATGACGTATTTACTAAATAAAGCCAAGGTCAGCAGCTACACTTCCTGGGGAACAGAAAAATGTACGCATTTATAACATTTTAAAAACCTTACAATACATTCACAACAGATTTCACAACATATTAATTGTGTGCCCTCAGGCCCCTACTCTACTACCTACAACACAAAATCCCTTGTGTACTTGTGTGTATAGTGCGTGTGTGTGTATGTATGTGTCTGTGCCTATGTTTGTGTTGCTTCACAGTCCCCGCTGTTCCATAAGGTGTATTTTTATATGTGTTTTGTCAAATTTTACTGCTTGCATGAATTACTTGATGTGGAATAGAGTTCCATGTAATAATGGCCCTTTGTAGTACTGTGCGCCTCCCATAGTCTGACCTCTGGTGGCATGTCTTGATTTTAGCATGTAAATCTTGGTGGGGCAAAAATATAAATAAAAAGTGGGATGCATGCCAGCAAAGCCATTACACCACAACACTAAACAATACATTCATTGCACTATAACGGTGACAAACGGTGCCCACAAACTGTTAGGGCCTACATAAAGTGGTCCCAACAGCAGTACCAACACCTTACCACTGCTACACCTGGCTATCAGGGTAGCCTTGTCTGGCAGCGAAACAGTTAATTCAGCCTCATTTACTGCCTTTAAAAAAACATAGCTGTTATGGCTGACTTACTTAAACAAATGTGGTTTCTAATGACAATTGAGATGTACAAACTATGGCATAAGGGGACAACAAGTGCATAAGAGGCAATCCATAATTTCGATCAAGACAATCAGCGAGCTTGGACGGACGTAGACAATATAACAATTTGTTTGGCACTTTTGAAATGTACAGCGACAGAATTCAGAACATCTGACACCAAGTCAGAACCATAGGATAAATAAAGGGGGCATATACGCAGATAATGAAAGCTCTTACAAAATTTGATGATTACATTCCTCTAAAACGATCACGTTTTAGGGAAGACCCAGATGCAGTGTCGAAGTAACAGAAGTTTATTACTAGAACAGGGGCAGGCAAAACGATAGGTTAAGGGCAGCCAGAGGTCAGTATTCCAGATCAGAGTCAAAAGGTACAGAATGGCAGACAGTCTCAGGGTCAAGGCAGGCAGAATGGTCAAAACCGGGAAAACTAGAAAACAGGAACTATAGAAAAAGACAGGAGCAAGGGGAAAAACGCTTGTAGGTTTGTTGGACAAAACGAACTGGCAACAGACAAACCGAGAACACAGGTATAAATACACTGGGGATAATGGGGAAGATGAGTGACACCTGGAGGGGTGTGGAGACAAGCACAAAGACAGATTCAGGTGTGACAAAAACAGGTTATAGGCTACATGTGCACCACCAAGTCAGAACAGCAGGCAAAATTAAGAGGGGAAAATAGACCAAATTATTAGGGAGAGGCTACTAACAGCTTAATACACAACATCAAATCAACTGTATTTGTCACATGCGCTGAATACAACAAGTGTAGACCTTACCGTGAAATGCTTACTTACAAGCCCTTAACCAACAGTGCAGTTCAAGATGAGTTAAGAAAATATTTACCAAATAAACTAAAGTAAAAAATAATAAATAGTAACACAATAAAATAACAATAACAAGGCTGTGTACAGGGGGTACCGAGTCAATATGTGGGGGTACAGGTGACTGGAGTCTCTGACAATTGTTTGGGCTTTCCTCTGACACCACCTATTATATTGGTCCTGGATGGCAGGAAGCTTGGCCCCAGTGATGTACTGGGCCATACGCACTACCCTCTGTAGCGCTTTACGGTCAGATGCCGAGCAGTTGTCATACCAGGTGGTGATGCAACCGGTCAGGAACCTTTCGATGGTGCAGCTGTAGAACTTTTTGACGATCTGAGGACCCATGTTAAATCTTTTCAATCTCTTGAGGGGGAAAAGGTGTTGTCGTGCTCTCTTCACAACTGTCTTAGTGTGTTTGGACCATGATAGTTCGTTGGGGATGTGTACACCAAGGAACTTGAAACTCTCGACCCGCTCCACTACAGCTCCTTCGATGTTAATGGGGGCCTGTTTAGTAGTCCACGATCAGCTTCTTTGTCTTGATCACATTGAGGGAGAGGTTGTTGTCCTGGCACCACACTACCAAGTCTCTGACCTCCTACATATAGGCTGTCTCATTGTTGTCGGTGATGAGGCCTACCACTGTTGTCGTCAGCAAACATAATGATGGTGTTGGAGTTGTTTGGCCATGCAGTCATGGGTGAACAGGGAATACAGGAGGGGACTAAGTACACACCCCTGAGGGGCCCCAGTGTTGAGGATCAGCGTGGCAGATGTGTTGTTGCCTACCCTTCCCACCTTATGGCGGCCCATCAGCAAGTCCAGGATCCAGTTGCAGAGGGAGGTGTTTAGTCCCAGGGTCCTTAGCTTAGTGATGAGCTTCGTGGGCACTATGGTGTTGAACGCTGAGCTGTAGTCAAAGAACAGCATTCTCACATAGGTGTTCCTTTTGTCCAGGTGGGAAAGGGCAGTGTGGAGTGCAATTGAGATTGCATCATCTGTGGATCTGTTGGTTCGGTATGCGAATTGGAATGGGTCTACGTAATCCAGTAGAATGCTGTTGATGTAAGCCATGACCAACCTTTCAAAGCACTTCATGGCTACTGACGTGAGTGCTACAGGGCAATAATCATTTAGGTAGGTTACCTTTGCTTCCTTGGGCACAGGGACTATGGTGGTCTGCTTGAAACATGTTGGTATTACAGACTCAGTGAAGACACTTGCCAGTTGGTTTGCGGATGCTTTGAGTACACGTCCTGGTAATCCGTCTGGCCCACGGCTTTGTGAATGTTGACCTGTTTAAAGGTTTTGCTCACATCCGCTACCGAGAGCATTATCACACAGTCGTCCAGAACAGCTGGTGCTCTCGTGCATGCTTCAGTGTTGCTTGCCTCGAAGCGAGCATAAAGTGCATTTAGCTCGTGTCTGGTAGTTTCGCGTGACAGGGCAGCTCGCGTCTGGTTTTCTCTTTGTAGTCTGTAATAGTTTTCAAGCCCTGTCACATGGTTGTCATCTGACCACTTCCGTATTGAGCGAGTCACTGGTACTTTCTGCTTTAGTTTTTTCTTGTAAGTAGGAATCGGGAGGATATAATTATGGTCAGATTTGCCAAATGGAGGGCGGGGGAGAGGTTTGCATGCATCTCTGTGTGTGGAGTAAAGGTGGTCTAGAGTTTTTTTTCCCTCTGTTTGCACATGTGACATGCTGGTAGAAATACGGTAAAACTGATTTAAAATTGTCTGCATTAAAGTCCCCGGCCACTAGGAGCGCCGCTTCTGGATGAGGATTTTTTTGTTTGCTTATGGCCTTATTGAGTTGGTTTAATATTAGACATCGTGCACCAGCTGTTATTGACAAATATACCCACACCCCCACCCCTCGTCTTACCAGACGTAGCTTCTCTGTTCTACCGGTGCATGGGAAATCCCTCTAGCTCTCTTTTATCCGTGTCGTCATTCAGCCATGACTTGGTGAAACATAAGATATTACAGTTTTTAATATCTCGTTGCTAGGATAAGCTTGATTTTATTCTCCAATGATTGCACGTTGGCCAATAGAACGGATGGCAGTGGGAGTTTACTCGCTCACCTACGAATTCTCAGAAGGCATTCCGACCTCCGCCCCCTTTTTCTCTGTCTTTTCTTCACATAATTGATGGGGATTTGGGCCTGTTCCCGGGAAAGCAGTATATCCTTCTCGTCAGATTCATTAAAGGAAAAAGCTTCTTCCAATTCGAGGTGAGTAATCGCTGTTCTGATGTCCAGAAGTTATTTTCAGTCATAAGAAACGGTATCAGCATCATTATGTACAAAATAAGTTTAAAAAAATAACAAAATAGCACAGTTGGTTTGGAGCATGCAAATGTTAGCCATTCTCTCTGGCGCCATCCAACATACACTTAGTATTACTTTCTTAGCTACAGTATACATATATCCCTGGCATATTACATCATATATGCAGCAGCACACAATCCATTTTTGGCATTCTCTGGATTTATGGTGCTTTCAAGACAACTGGGAACTCTGAAAAAAATAAGGTTATTTGATCTATTTGACTTGGCGGTGACGTACTGTCCCCAATAGTGACAGAACACTGAGCTAGTCATGGCGCAACTAGAGAACATTACCAACACCTACACTCTGTATTTTCCACTGGCTGCACCACCACCACAGAAAGCACTGAGCTAGGCTGAAACACCTGCATTTTGGAGCTGCCTTACTCAAGTAAGCAAAAAAGAGACCATGTTTGTATGCAGCTTTATTAACTGAAAGATATATATTTTTAATTACATTGTGTGCAAATTGACATGTGACATGTATTAATGCCAAAATAACATGCTAAACAGGTAATCCCCCCCCCCCCCTGCCCCACCTGCCCTGAATGATGGTTCACCACTGCTTGTGGTATGCATGGGTGTCCGAGCTGTGTGCCAGTAGTTATGCATGGGTGTCCGAGCTGTGTGCCAGTAGTTTTGCATGGGTGTCCGAGCTGTGTGCCAGTAGTTATGCATGGGTGTCCGAGCTGTGTGCCAGTAGTTTTGCATGGGTGTCCGAGCTGTGTGCCAGTAGTTATGCATGGGTGTCCGAGCTGTGTGCCAGTAGTTTTGCATGGGTGTCCGAGCTGTGTGCCAGTAGTGATACATGGGTGTCCGAGCTGTGTGCCAGTAGTGATGCATGGGTGTCCGAGCTGTGTGCCAGTAGTGATGCATGGGTGTCCGAGCTGTGTACCAGTAGTTATGCATGGGTGTCCGAGCTGTGTGCCAGTAGTTATGCATGGGTGTCCGAGCTGTGTGCCAGTAGTGATGCATGGGTGTCCGAGCTGTGTGCCAGTAGTTATGCATGGGTGTCCGAGCTGTGTGCCAGTAGTGATGCATGGGTGTCCGAGCTGTGTGCCAGTAGTTATACATGGGTGTCCGAGCTGTGTGCCAGTAGTTATGCATGGGTGTCCAAGCTGTGTTCCAGTAGTGATGCATGGGTGTCCGAGCTGTGTGCCAGTAGTGATGCATGGGTGTCCGAGCTGTGTGCCAGTAGTTATGCATGGGTGTCCGAGCTGTGTGCCAGTAGTGATGCATGGGTGTCCGAGCTGTGTGCCAGTAGTTATACATGGGTGTCCGAGCTGTGTGCCAGTAGTTATGCATGGGTGTCCAAGCTGTGTTCCAGTAGTGATGCATGGGTGTCCGAGCTGTGTGCCAGTAGTTTTGCATGGGTGTCCGAGCTGTGTGCAGTAGTGATGCATGGGTGTCCGAGCTGTGTGCCAGTAGTTTTGCATGGGTGTCCGAGCTGTGTGCAGTAGTGATGCATGGGAGTCCGAGCTGTGTGCCAGTAGTTTTGCATGGGTGTCCGAGCTGTGTGCAGTAGTGATGCATGGGAGTCCGAGCTGTGTGCCAGTAGTTATGAATTGGGTGTCTGAGCTGTGTGCCAGTAGTTATGCATGGGTGTCCGAGCTGTGTGCCAGTAGTTATGCATGGGTGTCCGAGCTGTGTGCCAGTAGTTATGAAGTCAACCTCTCCTCCACTTTGAGCCAGGAGAGATTGACATGCATGTTATTAATGTTAGCCCTCTGTGTACATCAAAAGGCCAGCCGTGCTGCCCTGTTCTAAGCCAATTGCAATTTTCCTAAGTCCCTCTTTGTGGCACTTAACCACAACACTAAACAGTGGTCCAGGTGCGACAAAACTAGGGCCTGTAGTGCCTTGCTGATAGCGCTGTTAAGAAGGCAGAGTAGTGCTTTATTATGGACAGACTTCTCCCCATCTTAGCTACTGTTGTATCAATATGTTTTAAACGTTGACAGTTTACAATCCAGGGTTACTCCAAGCAGTTTAGTCACCTCAACTTGCTCAATTTCCACATGATTTATTACAAGATTTAGTTGAAGTTTAGGGTTTAGTGAATGATTTGTCCCAAATACAATGTTTTTAGTTTTTTTTATATATTTAGGACTAACTTATGCCTTGCCACACATTCTGAAACTAACAGCAGCTCTTTGTTAAGTGTTGCAGTCATTTCAGTCGCTGTAGTAGATGACGTGTATAGTGTTAAATGTTGAGTCATCCACCTACATACTGTAGACACATTGGCTTTACTTGTACCCCTGCACATGGACTCGTGTCCTTGTACCCTGTTATCATTGCTCATTCTGTATTCATTTATTATTATTTATTTTTTATTGTATTCTGCATTGTTGGGAAGGGCCCTTAAGTAAGCATTTCACTGTTAGGATACACCTGTTGTTTACAAAGCATGTGACCATTAAAATTGTATGTGATTGTCAGGGTAGAGACAGGCAAGTCGCCGACAGTGTCTGCTTTGTCTCCGTTGATTGAAAACAATGCCACTTGTCACAGTAGTACCTCTATTCAGGGTGGACTACAGTAATTCCTTTCACCGAAGCTTATTTACCCACCACACACAAAGTCGCTATATAACACGCAGGGAGCAGAGAAAGAAGGACAGAAAAAGCGGCACCGATTGACATAAGGTAAAAGACGAACGGTGAATTGAAAAAAGAAGAGGAACATTTGGGTTGATAGAGTGAATGGAGAAGCTTAGGGAAACTGACCTAACCTAATACACCTGTAGAAATTGTGAGAAAGTTTTAGATCCAACTGACATTGAATAGTCCATACAATTGCTAATGTGACACTTTGTGAAAGTACTTGACATATCCCCAGTTTGAAGGTCTTGCTGCACCCTGAAGATTGTTCAGACGTACAGTTGGAGGTTCTTGAGCTCAAAATAACAATGATAATGAACATATGGAGTGGTGAATTTCTCTTGAGGAGAAAACCAACCACATTTTCATGAAACTACTCACCTTCAGATATTCTAGTCATCACTGCCAACTAAAACCAGGCCACACTACTGGTGTGAGTCCAACACCCAGGTTTAAATAATGCAGAATGTTGACACAGATTGTTGACACGTCAAGGTTGAAATGTAATTCTTGTCTCACTCATCATGACCAGCGACACCTTGGTCATGGCAGAATAAGCTGGTGACAGGGAAGTGATGGAGAGAGACACATCATCCAGGGAAGGGTCGCCAGCAGCAAAGTCCAGCCCCTTAGTTAGAGCACGGTTACCATGAATGTACTTATTCCCACCGGCGTAGAACAACATTTTAAAAACTCTAAAGTATATGGATAAAAATCAGCAGGGGCTTGATATACAGTGAGCTCCTAAAATATTGGGACAGTGACATCATTGTTGTTGTTCTGGCTCTGTACTCCAGTACTTTGGATTTGAAATGATACAATGACTATTGGTTAAAATGTAGACTGTCAGCTTTAATTTGAGGGAATTTTATTCCATATCAGGTGAACCATTTAGAAATTACAGCAGTTTTTGTACATAGTCATTTTGGAGTCACTTTTATTGTAAATACGAATAGAATATGTTTCTAAACCCTTCTACATTAATATGGATGGTACCATGATTAGGGATAACCCTGAAAGAATCATGAATAATGATGAGTAAGAAAGTTATAAGACGCACAAATATCATACCCACCAAAAATGGTGAGAGGTTAACATGTCTTGGGGGTATGATATTTGTGCATATGTAACTTTCTCACTCATTATTCCCGATTCATTCAGGATTATCCGTAATCATGGTAACATCCACATTAATGTAGAAGTTTTTGGAAACATATTCTTATTTACAATAAAAGTGACTCCAAAATAACACAATACGTTATTTACCATTCAATCAATCAATTTTATTTTATATAGCCCTTCGTACATCAGATAATATCTCGAAGTGCTGTACAGAAACCCAGCCTAAAACCCCAAACAGCTAGAATGCAGGTGTAGAAGCACGGTGGCTAGGAAAAACTCCCTAGAAACCATTCATTTCTATTTGGCACAAGATAATCTGAAACACAACCAAAACAAACAGCAAATGCATCCAACCATTTGTAGAGTCACAAGCTTGTAATCATTGCATGCTATGAATATGGGACCAAATACTTCACTTTTTACTATTTTAATACACATATAAGGGAATTTGTCCCAATACCTTTGGTCTCCTAAAATGGGGGGGGGACTATGTACAAAAAGTGCTGTAATTTCTAAACGATATGGATGAAAATACTCTAAAATGAAAGCTTACAGTCTGCACTTTAACCTCATAGTTATTGTATCATTTCAAATCCAAAGTGCAAAGTAAAGAGCCCCCAAAATTAATAAATGTCACTGTCCCAATACTTTGGAGCTCACTGTATCTTAGCAACAAGAGCTTAGCAGTTAGAAGAAAATGAATGGGTTCTACCCATGAACTAACCACTTTATCTAACAGCATGTATTTTGATTGCTTGAAAGGTTGTGGAGAGATCTTTACAATACAATGAGATCTCACCTAGAGTAACTTTGTAACGTCAATGCCACTCACCAGTTGGCCCTTCTGGGTGGTATCTGGGCTGACCCCTGACCACTCAATATCAATATAATATCCAGCTCTCCAGTGTCCGAGGGCTCTGGTGTGTATGTACACCCCAGGGTCATTCTAAGATAGGATCTCCCCGTGGGCCCTCTGGGGGGTCTGTGGCCCGGTAGAGGTCAGCTACACCCACATGCTGCCACCTAGGGCCATTCAAATACTGTCACTGTAAAGTATTTCATTTCTATTGACAGGTTCTCAAGTCTATTGCATTTGACCTTCTAATACTGAATAGCTATTGTAGGCCTATTGCTTAGAAAACCGTGGAGAGGGATTTTGAATTCAGCTTCTTCTACATAATTCTCTCTGAAAGTATTTTCTTAAATGGTGAAACGAACCATTGATGAACTATCCTTGAATCCTTGTGTGTGTTCTCGTGTTAGTTTGTTAGAGCACATTGAAATTAAGTAACTGAGAGATGCAATTTACCTCAACAACATGTTCAGCAGGAGAACAGCAAACACAATACTCAAGGAGAGAGACCGAAGTCTTCTGGGTATCAGGGTGAACTGGCATTATCTACCGTGGCAACACACCTAGAGACCAGATAGTCACCTCAGGGAAAGAATAGTCTTATGACTTCCATCCTTGAATAAATAGGCTGAAAAGGTTATTTTATATTCAGTTTGTAACAATCTGTTTCCAGTGACACATCCAAAATCCAGAGTCTGTGTGTTGAGTTCAGGAATAGGTTAGTAATGGGAATGAATTACTTTCTCGCTTCACAGATAGCTGTAAACAACAAGTAAATAAGGTTCTGAAAGGGTGGGACATGTTTTATCATGGCAACATGGAACAGACAATAACATACAACAATGCTTTGAAAATGCATATAGCTCTCTGTGGTACCCTGCTTGAAAACTATAGCATCACCTGGAATGGTATTATTAGCATAAGGGTTTGTGTAGGGACAATTTGTGAAAATAAATCATATTGTCAGAGCTTTTTTCTCTCTGGATAACCTTCTATGCTAATTGAACCTGGATTGAAGAGAAAACGATTTAAGACTTGTTTTGTAGACAAGTGTTTCACAACTCCAGTTCTCCAGTACCCCCAACAGTAGGCCTACACATTTCTGTTGTAGCCCTGGACATGCAGACCTGATTCAACTTGTCAACTAATCACCAAACACTTAACGAATTTAATCGGTTGACTTTGTCTGGCGCAACAACAAAAATGTGTGCTGTAGAGGGCAATCATGGTTAAAAACAATGTTAAAAAGGGACAATGTCAACTAACTTCGTTGGGTAGGCCTACGTTGGTTGCAGAAAAAGTACATTAGGTCTACTAACCACTGTTTAGCCAACTGTACCAAGTTTCTACCAGTAGCTTGCAAAGTAAACATTATCAGCTAACAGTACATCGGTAAATGCCCCCTTCTGCTGCTTGACAGGCAGAGCCCACAAAGGATGGGAAATAAACCTAAATAACTCACACTTGTCACGTATAGTTCACTTTTATATCACTCAAATATCCAATTAATGGTACCTAATATTGAGAGATATCGTCAGGCTACCCTCATCTATCTGAAATGACATGATCCACTGATGTTTACTGATCATGAAAGCATGCAGTTACTTGCGTTAGAACTCTGATGATGAATGTGGAATAATCTGAAATGTGTAGTTCTATGCTCTTCAAAAGGTGATGATATTAAAACCAAATAGTTATAACATTTATTTAACAATCCCATAAACTTCACGCAGAACGTGTGGTCGTAACCAACAGTGGTCACTGAAAGATACTGTCTGCTGCAACAGTGTACTTTTAAGTGTGGAATTTGCATGTGTGGAATTATTGTGAGGTGATTTGAAGGTAGATTAATTTCTGTTTCGAGAACCGTATCGCAATTGAGAATCGATTCACGTTTAGATGGAGTATTTGGCTGGTCTGGCTTGCAGGGACAATTTACTCTTTAAATAGAATATGTAAGGTCCTTGGACTACTCTAATATTGGGCTTGGGGTCTCCTTGCCCCCCAGCAGACAAATCGAACGCTCTGCACCTTATTGTGACGTTTTATTGATAACTATCAATCAACACACAATACCCCATAATGATAAAGTGAATACATTTTTGTTGTTGTGTGAAAATGTATTAAAAATTAAAAACAGAATCCATGCATCCTGTTTCCATTGATCATCCTTTAGATGTTTCTACAACTTGATTGGAGTCCACTGGTGTTAAATTCAATTGATTGGACATGATTTGGAAAGGCACACATCTGTCTATATAAGGTCCCACAGTTGACAGTGCATGTCAGAGCAAAAACCAAGCCATGAGGTCGAAGGAATTGTTCGTAGAGATCCAATACAGTTTTATTTATTTTTTATTTTAAATTTTACCCACTTTTCTCCCCAATTTTCGTGGTTTCCAATCGCTAGTAATTACTATCTTGTCTCATCGCTACGGTCTCATCGCTACGGAATTGTCCGTAGAGAT
The DNA here is from genome assembly GCF_029448725.1 of Salvelinus fontinalis. Lineage (NCBI taxonomy): Eukaryota > Metazoa > Chordata > Actinopteri > Salmoniformes > Salmonidae > Salvelinus > Salvelinus fontinalis. Next base: position 34,092,218 of record NC_074674.1, on the reverse strand, counting down.
CCAATACATGATTGTGTCGAGGCACATATCTGGGGAGGGGTACCAAAAAATGTCTGCAGCATTGAAGGGCCTCAAGAACACAGTGGCCTCCATCATTCTGAAATGGAAGAAGTTTGGAACCACCAAGAGTCTTCCTTGAGCTGGCCTGCCCGGCCAAACTCAGCAATCAGGGGAGAAGGGCCTTGGTCAGAGAGGTGACCAAGAACCCGATGGTCACTCTGACAGAGCTCCACAGTTCCTATGTGGAGATGGAAGAACCTTCCAGAAGGACAACCATTTCTGCAGCACTCCACCAATCAAGGCTTTATGGTAGAGTGGCCAGACAGAAGCCCCTTCTCTGTAAAATACAGCCCGCTTGGAGTCTACCAAAAGGCACCTAAAGGACTCAGACCAAGAGAAATAAGATTCTCTGGTCTGATGAAACCAAGATTGAACTCTTTGGCCTGAATGCCCAGTGTCACATCTGGAGGAAACCTGGCACCATCCATACTGTGAAGCATGGTGGTGGCAGCATCATGCTGTGGGGATGTTTTTTAGTGGCAGGGACTGGGAGACTAGTCAGGTTTGAGGGAAAGATGCCAAGTGTGGTCATTGCATGGATGGTCATTGAGAGTTTCAAGTTCTTTGGTGCCCACATCAGCAACAAACTATCATGGTCCAAACACACCAAGACAGTAGTGAAGAAGAGACTGAAAAGATTTGCCATGGGTCCCCAGATCCTCAAAAAGTTCTACAGCTGCACCATCGAGAGCATCCTGACCGGTTGCATCACCGCCTGGTATGGCAACTGCTCGGCATCTGACCGTAAGGCTCTACAGAGGGTAGTGCGTACGGCCCAGTACATCACTGGGGCCAAGCTTCCTGACATCCAGGACCTACATACTAAGCGGTGTCAGAGGAAGGCCCAACATTTTTTCAAAATCTCCCGTCACCCAAGTCATAGACTGTTCTCTCTGCTACTGCACGGCAAGCAGTACCGGAGCGCCAAGTCTAGGACCAAAAGGTTCCTTAACAGCTTCTACCCCTAAGCCATAAGAATGCTGAACAATTCATCAAATGGCCCCCTGGACTATTTACATTGACCCCCCCCTTTTTGTTTTTACACTGCTGCTACTCGCTGTTTATTATCTATGCATAGTCTCTATACAAATGACCTCGACTTACCTGTACCCCCACACATTGATTCGGTACCGGTACCCTCTGTATATAGCTTCGTTATTGTTATGTAATTTTCTTGTTACTTTTTTCACCTTAGTTTATTTAGTAAATATTTTCTTAACTCTATTTCGTGAACTGCATTGTTGGTAAAGGGCTTGTAAGTAAGTATTCCACAGTAAGGTTTACACCTGTTCTATTCGGCGCATGTGATGAATACAATCTGATTTGATTTGATGAACGGCGCAGTACAGAGTAGTACCGAGAGATCCGTGATGAAAACCTGCTCCAGAGTGCCCAGGACCACAGACACGGGCGAAGGTTCACATTCCAATAGGACAACGACCCTAAGCACACAGCCAAGACAACGCAGGATTGACTTCAGGACAAGTCTCTGAATGTCCCTAAGTGGCCCAGCCAGAGCCCGGACTTGGACGTGATCTAACATCTCTGGAGAGACCTGAAAATAGCTGTGCAGCGACACTCCCCATCCAACCTGACAGAGCTTGAGAGGATCTGCGGAAAAGAATGGGAGAAATGTGATATTTCAGTTTGTTTTGATAAATTTGCAAAATGTCATTATAGGATATTGTGTGTAGAATAAGGCTGTGATGTAACAAAATGGGGGAAAATTCAAGGGGTCTGAATACTTTCCGAATGCTCTGTATAATGGTTGAGATATACAGCTGGTCAAAGACAAGATTGTGACTGTCGACATCAGTGTGGTAAAATGAAATTAATCTTGATAATAAATCAATAATAAGATCTTGTGCTTAGAAAGAAGCCTAGGGCAACAGGCTATAACTGCACAATAAACTATACAATATAATGCTACTCTGTATGTATTGTGCATTGGGCCTCCGTGACCTTCCACCCAGAGTTTTGCTAAACCATGCAGGGAGTGTTGCCAACTAGGCTATTGGCCGCTGGTGTAGTTTTTTTTTCTTCCAGTCTGTCTTCCACATTATGTAAACTATTGTCTGATGTAATCCTGTGATAAAGCCGTTAAATATAATACAGTTTATGAATAAAACCAATAAGGACTTCAGTACGAAACGTTTAACCACCGATTGAACTAGAAAAGTACAAGTTATCAGAGTTTTGCATACATAACTGAAGAAAAAAAGTGGGATGTTATTGTCAGTGCTGGGCTGTCAGGACTGAGCACTGCTCAGACTCTGCAGAAGAGAAATGGCAAACTGAGAATATTTATTCCGGAAGGAAAAGTTTTGTCAAAACTGTTTGTCATTCTCAGGGCCGAATTAGCAAATCATATGCCCCCCTGACCTCCAGGGGGCACCCATTTATTGTTTTAGTCACTCTCTCCCAGTTATCATTAACAAGGCACAAATCAAGGCAACATTTTTTATTGTATTACTCTGCCCCATGGCAAAATGTGTAGAATTGAAGAAAATGAGCTTTAAAAGTGTAACATTATCTCTAGGCCCCATGGTAGAATGTGTAGAATTGCAGGAAATTAATGATGGCTAGAAGGGGGCGACTAAGGTGTTTTGCCCGCAAGGTGGGGGGGGCTGTCATGCCAAATGGTGTAACCCAGCCAAAAAGTGTCCCCCCCCCCTGCGTCACAATGGGATTCGAGAAGCTGTTAGCATCCATTGTTTGTGCCGTTACTAGAACATGCACAATTCTGCCCGGGCTACCCAATGAACGAAAAGAAATAGCCTGTATGCTGGTGTTGTGTTCTGATTGTTCTGAGGTGTGCTGAGAGAGAAGCGCGTGCAGTCAAACGACAGGGGAAAATGTGATCATTGTTGCAGGTTATTTAGACCATTTACAATATATTGAGCTTTAAATCTCATTGATTATTGGTGGATAAAGTACAAAACATGATCCATGCATGGTCATTGATGTTTACCTGCTTGCAAAACATGATGGCAAACCTTGATTTAGCTAGCATGGAGCAAGCATGGAAACTGCAAACGATGGATGCAAACACTACTGTGAGCTCTAAGAGCCGGCTCTTGTAGGTGAACTTTGGGAGCCGGCTCGCATATCAGAAGAGCCGAATCTATTTATAAAAAAATTTAGATATGAATAATCAAAAGATTTAAATTAATAGAATGAACTATTCAAAGAACGAAAAAATAAATAAAATAATATAGGCCTAAATGCTCAAGCGCACACACATTCGTTCTGACTGTCTGCTCAGACGAACAGCCTCACCTGTTGTTCCTGTCAATCAGACACGCAGTGTCAACCAATGAACCAAAGATGCGTGAGGAAGGGCCGAGCCCACTCACTCAGTCACACACTTAGCAGCAGAGGAGATAGAGGAAGGACAGCTGTGAAAACAACAGCTGGAAAATGAGTCGGAAACACAGTAGCATTTGGATGCATTTTAATAATGTAGACAATGTTAGAGCACAGTGTAGAATTTATCAAAACAAAATCGAATTTAAAGCCGGTTCTATGCACAACCTACACCGGCATATGCAAACTGTGCACCCAACTGTGAAGCTAAATGTAGCGGAGCTTCGAAAAACTAGCGGGCCTGCTGTGGATAGTGGTGGAGCCAGCACCTCCACATGTGGAGATGTATCCACTCAGTCAAGTAGGCCTGCTCTGGGACCCACAGCATCGCAGTCTTCTATGGACCAGTTTATGCCAAAGTCTATGTCTGAGGCAAAACAAGGCCAAATTGATATTACATTGGCAAAAATTATTGCCACCGATTTCCAGCCATTTTCGATCGTGGAGAACAGAGGTTTTAGAAATTATAGCAATAGTCTAAATCCAATGTACACAATTCCAAGCAGGAAAACCCTTTCAAAATCACTTATTCCACAACTGTACGAGAGCACACAGTCTTCAGTCCAAAAAGCTTCTTTGCCTTACCACTGACTGCTGGACATCAAGGGTAACCGCTTCTTACATGTTGGTTACATGTCACTGCATTGGAGATTTTCCGATGTCTAGCTGTCTTCTGGACTGCTTTAAGTTCAGCGACAGACACACCTCAGTGTACTTGGCAGAAGAACTGTTGAGAGTGGCCAGAAAATGGCAAGTAGATGGAAAAGTGGTCTGTTGTGTTAGCGACAATGTAACTAACACAACCAAAGTTGAAATTGAAATGGACCCATCATCCCTGTCTTGCCCACACAATCAACCTGATTGTAAGAGATACTCTGAAGGTGATGAAGCCCACTGTGGACAAAGTGAAAGCAGCTGTGGAATACTTCCACAGGAGCACAGTAGGTGCTGAAAAACTAAAGTCTATACAATGCCAGATGGGGATGCCTGAGCTGAGGCCTAACAAGACTGCACTACAAGGTGGAATTCAACATTTTATATGTTGAAGCGGTTTCTTGAGTCAAAGGATGCCATCATCTCTACCCTGGCCATTGTCAATGCAGCTGTTGATGCTCTGACCCAAGAGGAATGGGAGGTGGTGGAGGAGGTGTGCAGAGTCCTGGAACCCTTTGAGCAGTTCACCGTGGAGATCAGTGGAGAGAGGTACAGTAAGCAGGTATTACTACATCATTATTTAATCCAGTACAATATATGTATATGGACAGTAGATGAGAAGGTAGTATCAGTAGACAAAACATGAACCTGAACTAATAAGTTACTGTTCTCTCTTTTCAGCTATGTGGCAGCCTCAAAAATGATACTCCTGTGTAAGGGTGTGCAGCGAATCACAGCCAGCCGCCAGAGAGAAGCAAATATAACCACAGGACATGTGACAGAGTTGATGAACACCCTATGTTCATCAATGGACAGAAAGTTCCACAGACTGGAATATAATCACGTGCTATCAGAAACCGCTGCAAGAGACCCCATGTTTAAGAAGTTAGCCTTCAGTGATGCCAGAGCGATTGATGAGGCTCTTCAAAGAATAACCTCAGCAGCAGGGAGGGACAGCCCCAGCAGTCAGCTGGCTCAGGCACCAGGGCAACAGGAAGAAGAGGGATCAGATGGAGCAGAAGCACCAGCAGTAGTGCCACAAACGTCTGCTGTTTGGATGCTGTTTGACGAGAGAGCAACTGGGGATGCAGCACGAAGGAATCGCTCAGCAGATGCCATAATGGAGGACCGATCCTATATGGAGGAGCCCCTCCAAATATCATTTTTGAGGCTGTCACATAGCTGAAAAGAGAGAACAGTAACTTATTAGTTCAGGTTCATGTCGAGCCCCTCCAAAGATCTGCAGATCCTCTGAGCTGGTGGAAGAATAAGGCCTCTGTCTACCCACGGCTTACTAAAGTCATGACAGGGAGACTCTGCATAGTGACCATATCAGTTCCCTCTGAGAGAGTCTTCTTGAAAACGGGACAAATAATTACTGAGAGAAGAAACTGCATCAGCCCATCGAAAGTGAGGCAGCTTGCATTTCTGAATGCAAATCTCTCATAAAAGCTAAATTTGGGCAGCATTGCTGTGTGCTGCTGGTTATAACATGGCACTAAAGAAGAGAGAGAAAAGAGGGACTAGTTTAATGTTGTAAGTGGGATGCTGCAGTTTTGCACATTGTTATTTATTTTTCTTTGATATGGTGCAATATTCTATTATGCTGTTCAGAATGTATTAATTTTGAATGGTCAGATTTATATGCACTTTGTTTATATACATTAAAAAGTTATATTTTAAATGCACATGTTTAATAGCATTCTTTTTCATAACAAACCAAAGCATTTTTAAATACATTGTGGTTAAGGTAGAGTATGATTTCATTTGATAAGTTAATTAGAATTGTTTTAACACCAATCATAGTCAAACTATCGCAAACTGTTTGACTTGAAAAAATACAAAACCTATATTTTTTAAAGAGCCGTTTGGGAGCCAAAAGAGCCGGCTCACTGAAAAGAGCCAGAATGCCCATCACTAACTGTGAGGTAAGAAAACTTTAACAAATCTCTTTATTTAGCTAGCCAAGCTTTGTTTTGTATTGTATTATTTATGTTTGTTGAAATTCTATTGCTTTAAATAGCTATCTCTTATACTGAGTAGCCTATGGTCATCTTGAGTGATCAGATTGTACCTGGGTCTACCATTAGAGAGGCTGGTTACAGACTACAGGTCTATTCAGGCCTATACCAGGGAAATGGTCAGCGGGGTGGTGGCACTGGGATCCTCATCTCTCCCAAGTGGACATTCTCTCTTTCTCACCTGACCCATCTGTCTATCGCCTCCTTTGAATTCCATGCTGTCACAGTTACCAGCCCTTTCAAGCTTAACATCCTTATCATTTATCGCCCTCCAGGTTCCCTTGGAGAGTTCATCAATGAGCTTGACGCCTTGATAAGTTCCTTTCCTGAGGATGGCTCACCTCTCACAGTTCTGGGTGACTTTAACCTCCCCACGTCTACCTTTGACTCATTCCTCTCTGCCTCCTTCTTTCCACTCCTCTCCTCTTTTGACCTCACCCTCTCACCTTCCCCCCCCTACTCACAAGGCAGGCAATACGCTTCACCTCATCTTTACTAGATGCTGTTCTTCCACTAATCTCATTGCAACTCCCCTCCAAGTCTCCGACCACTACCTTGTATCCTTTTCCCTCTCGCTCTCAACCAACACTTCCCACTCTGCCCCTACTCGGATGGTACCGCGCCGTCCCAACCTTCGCTCTCTCTCCCCCGCTACTCTCTCTTCTTCCATCCTATCATCTCTTCCCTCTGCTCAAACCTTCTCCAACCTATCTCCTGATTCTGCCTCCTCAACCCTCCTCTCCTCCCTTTCTGCATCCTTTGACTCTCTATGTCCCCTATCCTCCAGGCCGGCTCGGTCCTCCCCTCCTGCTCCGTGGCTCGACGACTCATTGCGAGCTCACAGAACAGGGCTCCGGGCAGCCGAGCGGAAATGAGGGAGAACTCGCCTCCCTGCGGACCTGGCATCCTTTCACTCCCTCCTCTCTACATTTTCTGCCTCTAACCCTAGGAAGCTCTTTGCCACCTTCTCCTCCCTCCTGAATCCTCCTCCCCCTCCCCCCCCTCCTCCCTGTCTGCGGATGACGTCGTCAACCATTTTGAAAAGAAGGTCGACGACATCCGATCCTCGTTTGCTAAGTCAAACGACACCGCTGGTTCTGCTCACACTGCCCTACCCTGTGCTTTGACCTCTTTCTCCCCTCTCTCCCCAGATGAAATCTCGCGTCTTGTGACGGCCGGCCGCCCAACAACCTGCCCGCTTGACCCTATCCCCTCCTCTCTTCTCCAGACCATTTCCGGAGACCTTCTCCCTTACCTCACCTCGCTCATCAACTCATCCTTGACCGCTGGCTACGTCCCTTCCGTCTTCAAGAGAGCGAGAGTTGCACCCCTTCAGAAAAAACCTACACTCAATCCCTCCGATGTCAACAACTACAGACCAGTATCCCTTCTTTCTTTTCTCTCCAAAACTCTTGAACGTGCCGTCCTTGGCCAGCTCTCCTGCTATCTCTCTCAGAATGACCTTCTTGATCCAAATCAGTCAGGTTTCAAGACTAGTCATTCAACTGAGACTGCTCTTCTCTGTGTCACGGAGGCGCTCCGCACTGCTAAAGCTAACTCTCTCTCCTCTGCTCTCATCCTTCTAGACCTATCGGCTGCCTTTAATACTGTGAACCATCAGATCCTCCTCTCCACCCTCTCCGAGTTGGGCATCTCCGGCGCGGCCCACGCTTGGATTGCGTCCTACCTGACAGGTCGCTCCTACCAGGTGGCGTGGCGAGAATCTGTCTCCGCACCACGTGCTCTCACCACTGGTGTCCCCCAGGGCTCTGTTCTAGGCCCTCTCCTTTTCTCGCTATACACCAAGTCACTTGGCTCTGTCATATCCTCACATGGTCTCTCCTATCATTGCTATGCAGACGACACACAATTAATCTTCTCCTTTCCCCCTTCTGATAACCAGGTGGCGAATCGCATCTCTGCATGTCTGGCAGACATATCAGTGTGGATGACGGATCACCACCTCAAGCTGAACCTCGCCAAGACGGAGCTGCTCTTCCTCCCGGGGAAGGACTGCCCGTTCCATGATCTCGCCATCACGGTTGACAACTCCATTGTGTCCTCCTCCCAGAGCGCTAAGAACCTTGGCGTGATCCTGGACAACACCCTGTCGTTCTCAACTAACATCAAGGCGGTGGCCCGTTCCTGTAGGTTCATGCTCTACAACATTCGCAGAGTACGACCCTGCCTCACACAGGAAGCGGCGCAGGTCCTAATCCAGGCACTTGTCATCTCCCGTCTGGATTACTGCAACTCGCTGTTGGCTGGGCTCCTGCCTGTGCCATTAAACCCCTACAACTCATCCAGAACGCCGCAGTCCATCTGGTGTTCAACCTTCCCAAGTTCTCTCACGTCACCCCGCTCCTCCGCTCTCTCCACTGGCTTCCAGTTGAAGCTCGCATCCGCTACAAGACCATGGTGCTTGCCTACGGAGCTGTGAGGGGAACGGCACCTCCGTACCTTCAGGCTCTGATCAGGCCCTACACCCAAACAAGGGCACTGCGTTCATCCACCTCTGGCCTGCTCGCCTCCCAACCTCTGAGGAAGTACAGTTCCCGCTCAGCCCAGTCAAAACTGTTCGCTGCTCTGGCACCCCAATGGTGGAACAAACTCCCTCACGGCGCCAGGTCAGCGGAGTCAATCACCACCTTCCGGAGACACCTGAAACCCCACCTCTTTAAGGAATACCTAGGATAGGATAAAGTAATCCTTCTAACACCCCCCCCCCCCCCCGTAAAAGATTTAGATGCACTATTGTAAAGTGGCTGTTCCACTGGATATAAGGTGAATGCACCAATTTGTAAGTTGCTCTGGATAAGAGCGTCTGCTAAATGACTTAAATGTAAATGTAAATGTAAATGCATAAGGGGAAGGACCTGTATTAGTAGATCATAGGAAACCCTGTTGCAGTGAGGTTATTGTAGCAATAACAGTATCTATTGAATACCAATGTATGTGTGTAAATGAATTGATTTCATGCTGAATTATTACATTCATGATAGGTAGTGTTTCCTTTTTTTTCATACCAGTCTGCCATGTTTGACAGAGGCCCATAACAACTTCCTCCCAGCAACAGCAGAAATGCGAGCTGAGCTTCAAAAATCACATCAGGAGGCAACCATGTTTACATTGCACAATTAATGATCTAATTATGTATTTTTCTATTAGCATAATGTCTTAATTACAAGCATTATGTTTCCCTTCTTCTTTAAAGTGTCAGAGCTGCTAGGAGTGCTTGTAACGGCTGTCTAATGGAGGAGTAAGGGTCGGACCAAAATGCAGCGTATGTTGAATCCATAATGATTTATTTAACGACGAAGACGAACACGAAAAACACTTTGAAAATTACAAAACAACAAAACGACGTAGACAGACCTGAACATGTGAACTTACATAATAACACGAAGAACGCACGAACAGGAACAGACTACATACACGAACAAAAACGAAACAGTCCCGTGTGGTGCGACATACACAGACACGGAAGACAATCACCCACAAACAAACAGTGAGAACAGCCTACCTTAATATGGTTCTCAATCAGAGGAAACGTCAAACACCTGCCTCTAATTGAGAACCATATCAGGCAACACATTTAACCAAACATAGAAACACATAACATAGAATGCCCACCCCAACTCACGCCCTGACCAACTAAACACATACAAAAACAATGGAAAACAGGTCAGGGACATGACAGAACCCCCCCCCCCTCAAGGTGCGAACTCCGGGCGCACAACCAAAGTCTAGGGGAGGGTCTGGGTGGGCATCTGTCCACGGTGGCGGCTCCAGCTCCAGACGTGGTCCCCACCCCACCATAGTCAATCCCTGCTTCCGTAGCCTCCTCCAAATGGCCACCCTCCAAATTAACCCCACTGGATTAAGGGGCAGCACCGAACTAAGGGGCAACACCGGAATGCGGGGCAGCTCCGGACTGAGGGGCAGCTCCTGGCTGGCTGGCGGATCCTGGCTGGCTGGCTCTGGCGGATCCTGGCTGGCTGGCTCTGGCGGATCCTGGCTGGCTGGCTCTGGCGGATCCTGGCTGGCTGGCTCTGGCGGATCCTGGCTGGCTGACGGCTCTGGCTGCTCATGGCTGGCTGACGGCTCTGGCTGCTCATGGCTGGCTGACGGCTCTGGCTGCTCATGGCTGGCTGACGGCTCTGGCTGCTCATGGCTGGCTGACGAATCTGGCTGCTCATGGCTGGCTGGCGGCTCTGGCTGCTCATGGCTGGCTGGCGGCTCTGGCTGCTCATGGCTGGCTGGCGGCTCTGGCTGCTCATGGCTGGCTGGCTGCTCTGGTTGCTCATGGCTGGCTGGCGGCTCTGGCTGCTCATGGCTGGCTGGCGGAAGGCTCTGGCTGCTCCTGGCTGGCGGAAGGCTCTGGCTGCTCCTGTCTGGCAGAAGGCTCTGGCTGCTCCTGTCTGGCGGACGGCTCTGGCGGCTCCTGTCTGGCGGACGGCTCTAGCGGCTCCTGTCTGGCGGACGGCTCTAGCGGCTCCTGTCTGGCGGACGGCTCTGAAGGCTCAGGACAGACGGGCGGCTTTGCAGGCTCAGTACAGACGGGCGGCTTTGCAGGCTCAGTACAGACGGGCGGCTTTGAAGGCTCAGGACAGACGGGCAGTTCAGGCGGCGCTTGGCAGACGGACAGCTCAGACGGCGTTGGGCAGACGGGCAGTTCAGACGGCGTTGGGCAGACAGGCAGTTCCGGCGCCGCTGGGCAGACGGCAGACTCTGGCCGGCTGAGGCGCACTGTAGGCCTGGTGCGTGGTGATGGAACTGGAGGTACCGGGCTAAGGACACGCACCTTCAGGCTAGTGCGGGGAGCAGCAACAGAACGCACAGGACTCTGGAGACGCACAGGAGGCTTGGTGCGTGGTGTAGGCACTGGTGGTAATGGGCTGGAGACACGCACCATAGGGCTAGTGCGTGGAGGAGGAACAGGGCCCTGGAGACGCACAGGAGGCTTGGTGCGTGGTGCCGGAACTGGTGGTACCGGGCTGAAGACACGCACCATAGGGCTAGTGCGTGGAGGAGGAACAGGGCTCTGAAGACGCACAGGAAGCCTGGTGCGTGGTGTAGGCACTGGTGGTACTGGGCTGGGGCGGGGAGGTGGCGCCGGATATACCGGACCATGCAGGCGTACTGGCTCCCTTGAGCACTGAGCCTGCCCGACCTTACCTGGTTGTATGCTCCCCGTAGCCCGACCAGTGCGGGGAGGTGGAATAACCCGCACTGGGCTATGTAGGCGAACCGGGGACACCATGCGTAAGGCTGGTGCCATGTATGCCGGCCCGAGGAGACGCACTGGTGGCCAGATGCGTTGGGCCGGCTTCATGACATCCGGCTCAATACTCAATCTAGCCCTGCCAGTGTGGGGAGGTGGAATAACCCGCACCGGGCCATGCACACGTACAGGAGACACCGTGCGCTCTACCGCAAAACACGGTGTCTGCCCGTACTCTCGCTCTCCACGGTAAGATCGGGAAGTTGGCGCAGGTCTCCTACCTGACTTCGCCACACTACCCTTTACCCCCCCCACCAAGACATTTTTGGGCTTGACTAACAGGCTTCCTACCGCGTCGTCGTGCTGCCTCCATTCGCCGGTATCCCCCCTCACACTGTGCCAGAGAATCCCAGGCGGGCTCCGGCACTCTCCTTGGGTCGATCGCCCACCTGTCGATCTCCTCCCACGTAGTGTAGCCCAGATCCTTCTCCTGCTTCCGTGCTGCCTCCTCATACCGCCGCCTCTCGGCTTTAGCTGCCTCCAGCTCTTCACGAGGGCGGTGATATTCTCCAGGTTGAGCCCATGGACCTTTACCGTCCAGTATTTCCTCCCATGTCCAGAAATCCTGCGATCGCTGTTGCTTTCTGTTACGCCGCTTGGTCCTTGGTTGGTGGGTGATTCTGTAACGGCTGTCTAATGCCGAGGAGGAGTAAGGGTCGGACCAAAATGCAGCGTATGTTGAATCCATAATGATTTATTTAACGACGAAGACGAACACGAAAAACACTTTGAAAATGACAAAACAACAAAATGACGTAGACAGACCTGAACATGTGAACTTACCTAATAACACGAAGAACGCACGAACAAGAACAGACTACATACACGAACGAAAACGAAACAGTCCCGTGTGGTGCGACATACATACAGACACAGAAGACAATCACCCACAAACAAACAGTGAGAACAGCCTACCTACTGGAGGGCAGCTTCCACTGCCAGTCGTTCCCCTCCTCAAGAAACTAACACTTCTCAGACAGGTATCTTTTCTTTCTTTTCTATCTAAAACTTGATATAAAAACTGTCAGTTGGAACGGCACTGAACAAATCAGATTTAGTTGTTAACTCAACATACAATTCATTGTGCTATATCTTGAATATTACTTAGCCCAGATACTAGACAGAGATTTTGTATCTCAATCTAGCAGTATAACACTAACCTTTAGGGGTTCTTCATATTGTATCCTTTAGGGGTTCTTCATATTGAAACTGTGGGGGAACCCCTATAAGTTCTTGAAATAACCCCTTTTAATGGATCCTCAAAAAACCTTTTGGGGTTAATTTCAACTACCCCCCCCCCTCCCCTGTTATTATTAGTATTATTATTATTATTATTATTATTATTATTATTATATATAAATGATAATTTTTTACCCCCCTTTTTCCTGGTATCCAATTGGTAGTTACAGTCTTGTCCCATTGCTGCAACTCCCGTACGGACTCGGAAATGGCGAAGGTCGAGAGCCGTGCGTCCTCCAAAACACAACTCAACCAAGCCGCACTGCTTCTTGACACAATGCCCGCTTAACCTGCAAGCCAGCCGCTCCAACGTGTCGGAGGAAACACCGTTTACCTGGCGATCGTGTCAGTGTGCACTGCGCCTGGCCTGCCACAGGAGTCGCTAGTGCGCGGTGGGCCAAGAACATCCCTGCCGGCCAAACCCTCCCCTAACCCAGACGTTGCTGGGCCAATTATGCACCGCTCCATGGTTGTCCCGGTCGTGGCTGCGACAGAGCCTGGACTCGAACCAGGATCTCTATTGACACAGCTAGCACTGCGATGCAGTGCCTTAGACCACTGCGCTACTCTGGAGGCCTAGGTTATTATTATTACGAATAATATTACGCATAACAACAACAAAACAGTATTTTAGTTCCCAGTGTTTATTATGATTTTAGTGGCAAAGCAGAATAAAACATTTAAATATGAGGTAAACTCCAAGCAGAGCCCCAAGTCCAATGGATATATCCTCTGGCGTGTTGATGTTAATGTGTTGATGTTCTCTGTATCCATAGCCAGAATGATTTTGCAGTGCATGGTGATCTAACAGGTTTCCTGTTTTATTCATCAGAGGTGTAGGGAGGGTGAAGTCTGTGAATCCCAAAAATGTTAGTTATGCAGATGATTAACAAAACGTGCACAGGACAGAATTCATTCCATTGGTTTTTGTGGTGAATGTGAATACTGGTTTTCATACACATACCTTGTCCATAATATAGAGGTCTATGGGATATTCATTGAAGAGGTAAGGAAGGATGGTAAATGTGATCTGTATAACATACCAATATCAATTGACATACCTTTGTATGTCACAGACACAAAAGTGAGCAGTTCAGTCATCAGCACCCATTACAGCTAACCATCAATGTATTCTTATAGCCTACATATTCATACCCCCTTGTTTATTGGTATCCATGTAATTGTGTCCATTAAATAGTGTTTTAGAAAGATTTGCACACATATGAAAAGATAGATGGAATCATCATAAAAAAATATCCATTTAGATCATACAAGGGACAAACCTTACCTGAAATTGAAGAGATCTTTACATTTTTCAGTTACGTGCCTGCATCTGCTGTCCTCTCAAATTCAAATCCAAGTGTTTCAGTTGGGCAGTTAGGTTCCTGCAAGAACCCGCACCACCTAACAAGGTTCCTTGATGAACCCCACCTCCTATGGGGTTATTGGAAGAACCTTATGGGGGCCATTTTCAGAACCCTAAGGTTCTTCGGAGAACTTTGAGGATTTTAGAAGAACTCTTGTTGAACCCCATTTTTTTTTATGTGCCCTCCGGCATGGTAAAAGCACAGCAAAACAGGCACAGACCAGTAAATAAGTCACACCGTGGGTTTGTACGAAATATTGCCTCTCGAGCTTCATTCCTTTAGTAAACTTGTTGTTACGTTCCCCAGTTTCTATGTTCTGTTTTGTATTTGAGTGTGTGTTTCAGGAGATGGCTTCCTGAAGTACTCCCCAACCAGCTGATTGGTCAACCCCAGGCTAATTGGTGATTGGAGCTGACCCCGCCCCCTCGTCAAGAAGCAGCTGACTCTAATCACCATTTCCACCTGAAGATAAAAGCCAGTGTTCTGCCCCAGGAGAGAGGAGAGAGAGGAGATGAGATTTGGAGATTTGGAGATTTGGAGATTTGGAGATTTGGAGATTTGGAGATTTGGAGATTTGGAGATTTGGAGATTTGGAGATTGAGATTGAGAGAGAGAGGAGATGAGATTTGGAGATTGAGAGAGAGAGAGAGAGAGGAGATGAGATTTGGAGATTGAGAGAGAGAGAGAGGAGATGAGATTTGGAGATTGAGAGAGAGAGAGAGGAGATGAGATTTGGAGATTGAGAGAGAGAGAGAGGAGATGAGATTTGGAGATTGAGAGAGAGAGGAGATGAGATTTGAAGATTGAGATTGAGAGGAGAGAGAGGAGATGAGATAAGGAGTAGAGATTTGGAGATTGAGAGAAATTAGATTGTGATATAGTGTTGGTTGTGTATCAGAAAGTGTGGTATGTAATGTTGTTGTTGGTAGCAGTTTTTCTATGTCCTGTGTTTGTGAGTGTTTGTGAAATCATTAATAATTACTCTGTTTCATTTGTTCCCAGGGGGGAAGGAGAAGGCACTTTGGGAGTGCTTAGGCAAGAGGCCCGCGGGCATACATATACCCGTAGTATATTTACTGTCTAGACACACTAGGTAAGACCTGGGCGGACCACCCCCTGTATTTTGGTTAGGGCACCAGGCGGTGTTAAGTTAGGTAAGTTAAGTGGGTAGGCAGGTTAGATAGGAGAGGGGGAACTTTGATATTTACTTTCTTTGCTTTGGTTCCGTCCAGCCCCTTTTCCCCATATTACCGTGTAAGAAAATAAATCCAAGTAAACGGTAAAATCTGCTTTTGTGTCATCCTTGCTCGCATCTACAGTCCATACCTCTTGCACTTCAGAGAGTTGAGTTATAGCAGGGAGTTGCGTTCCCTCTTCTCAGAGGCGTGCGTAACATAATGGGGGCTCATCCGGGATTTGAACCCGGGACCTCACGCACCCCAAGCGAGAATCATACCCCTAGAAACAGTCCCAGTCACTGTCCCCAAAAAGGAAAACTTTGGGTTTAGTCAAGTCTTTGGCTCGTCCGTTGGTCCGAGGTATTGATTCAGCATTTGAGAAACCGGATCCTGTTTATGCTCCGTTTATCTCTACTGGTTGTGTTTCCTTAACTGGAGAACAAGCTGATCAAAAGCCAATTAAAATCTTACGAGACACCGGAGCGGCACAGTCAGTAATCATTACTGATGCTTTACCCTGGTCTCCTGAAACGTATTGTGGCTCACATGTTATATTACAGGGGATAGAGACAAAAACAGTACCTGTACCATTACACTGGGTCCACTTAGTGTCAGACTTGGTATCAGGACATTTCCGTGTTGGTGTAGTGTCTACACTGCCAGTAAAAGGAGTCACATTGCTATTAGGGAATGATATTGCTGGTGGTAATGTTACTCCTGTGTTAGAGGTAGTAGACAACCCAGAAATCAAAATTGCAGATGAGAAATTGGTTCAAGCATTTCCACATGTTTTTCCTGCTTGTGTCTTAACGAGGGCACAATCTCGCAAGCTTGGAGATGTGGTGGCTTTGGCTAGTTCCATTTTTGAGAATATTGAAGTAGAAGACAATGCACCGAGTATTCCTTCTGCAAGTCCGACAGTTTTTACTCCTGTAAAAACTAAGGAAGGGGACTGCGAAATCGCGCCCCAATTACATGACATTCTTTTGTCTGTCACCCCTGAGAAGGTGATTGAATGTCAAAAAGGAGACACCAGTCTTCGTAAGTGTTTTGCTTCGGTAATTTCCATTGAAGAAGCTAAAACTAGAGAGACTGCCTACTTTATGGAAGCAGGAGTTTTGATGCGTAAATGGGCAGCTCATGACATCGTTAATGACTGGAGTGAAGTGTGTCAAGTGGTTGTTCCTACACCGTTCCGACAGCAGGTGCTGTCACTCGCCCATGACCAGGCGTGGTCTGGACATTTGGGGATCACAAAGACTTATAACCGGGTCCTTCGTCATTTTTTCTGGCCAGGTTTGAAGTCTGACGTGGTCCAATTTTGTAAAACATGTCACGTATGTCAACTCACTGGGAAAGCGAATCAAACAGTTCCTAGAGCACCGCTCTACCCGATTCCTGTGGTGGGGGAACCGTTTGAAAGAGTGATAGTTGATTGTGTAGGTCCATTGCCGAAAAGCAGGTCAGGTAACCAGTTCCTACTAACAATAATGTGCAGTGCTACTCGATACCCAGAGGCTATTCCTCTCCGTACTATTACGGCTAAGACTGTGGTGAAGGCACTGGTGAAGTTCTTCTCTACGTTTGGACTCCCTAAAGTAATCCAAACTGATCAGGGATCCAACTTCATGTCCAAAATGTTTTCAAATGTGTTAAAGACATTGTGTATTTCCCATCAGGTCTCAAGTCCGTATCATCCAGAGAGTCAAGGGGCTCTCGAACGCTGGCATCAGACGCTGAAGGCAATGCTACGCAAGTATTGTATGGATACCAGTACCGATTGGGATGAGGGGGTGCCCTTTGTCCTATTTGCTATTAGGGAAACGATACAAGAGTCCTTAGGGTTCAGCCCTGCTGACCTTGTGTTTGGACACACCCCACGGGGTCCGCTGAAAGTTTTGAAGGAGCATATCTTATCTCCTACACCCAGTAGCGCCCCTAAAAATGTATTGGATTATGTCAGTAAAATGCGGGAGAGACTGCACGCCGCATGTGCGTTAGCCCAAAAGTCTCTTTCCTCTTCGCAAAAACGCATGAAGGTGCATTATGACAAAAAGGCTGTTGGCCGTTCTTTTGCACCAGGGGATCAAGTTTTAGTTTTGTTGCCAATTCCTGGCTCATCTCTGTCAGCACGTTTTTCTGGACCATATCTGGTGGAAAAGAAACTCAGTGACACCAATTATGTGATAAAGACCCCAGATCGAAGGCGTTCTTCCCGTGTGTGTCATGTTAACATGCTAAAAGAATATTATGTACGTGACTCTCCAGACAGCTCCTCAAGTAAGCCGGTCCAGCCCGCCGTCTCCAGTGTGGCTGCGGTGGTGCTGAAGCCTGGCTGGGACCTAGAGGAGGATAAGGAGGATGGGTTGGAGTTACGCCATACGTTACAGCAGTGTGAACGCCTATGTAATTCAGAGATGCTGAAGAAGTTACCCTCTCAAATGGAACATTTGGATAGCGATCAAACTAAGGACCTTATCCTATTGATAAACAGTTTTCTCAGTGTGTTTCAGGACGTTCCAAGTCGCACGTCCATCTTGGAACATGACGTGGATGTGGGCAACGCTGCTCCTATACGTCAGCATCCGTACCGGGTTAATGCAAAGAAAAGGGAGGTAATGAAAAGTGAGGTAGCTTATTTATTACAGAATGACATGGCAAAACCCAGTAACAGCTCCTGGAGTTCCCCATGTATTCTTGTTCCTAAGCCTGACGGTACGTCCCGCTTATGCACGGACTATCGTCGAGTAAATGCAGTTACAAAGTCTGATTCTTTTCCTCTACCTCGATTAGATGACTGCATTGATAGAATTGGCTCTGCTGCTTACGTTAGTAAGTTAGATTTGTTAAAAGGTTATTGGCAGGTGCCTCTGACCTCTAGAGCTTCTGACATATCGGCTTTTGTTACGCCTGATAACTTTGTACAATACACTGTGATGCCCTTTGGCATGTGTAATGCACCTGCTACTTTTCAGCCTCTAGTTAACATTGTGTTTGCAGATGTGCCAAATTGTACTGCATACCTTGATGATGTGGTGATACATTCGTCTACTTGGTCTGATCATCTCTCCACTTTGAAAAGTGTGTTTCAGCGGTTGGAGAATGCTTCTTTAACCCTCAATTTGGCCAAGTGTGAGTTTGGGAAGGCTACGGTGACTTACTTAGGGAAACAAGTGGGACGAGGTCAAGTGCGCCCAGTAACTGGCAAGGTGGAGGCAATTGTTGCTTTTCCTGCTCCCACGACTCGACGCCAGTTGCGCAGATTCCTAGGGATGGTAGGGTACTATCGTACATTCTGTAAGAATTTCTCGACGGTAGTAGCTCCCCTTTCATCTCTGCTTAGTCCCAAGGTACCATTTAGGTGGTCCAAGGGCTGTAACCATGCGTTTGAGTCCGCTAAAGCGCTACTTTGTAGTGCCCCAGTGCTTGCCGCCCCCAACTTTGACAAACCTTTTAAGTTGGAGGTTGACGCTAGTATAGTGGGGGTGGGTGCGGTTCTCTTACAGGAAGATGAAGATGGAGTGGATCGGCCCGTCAGTTTCTTTTCCCGTAAGTTCAACTCGTGTCAGTCAAGGTACTCCACAATTGAACAAGAGACACTAGCTTTATTGCTAGCCTTACAGTTCTTTGAAGTATATGTGGGATCCAGTGCCTTGCCTGTAATGGTCTTCACGGACCATAATCATTTAGTGTTCTTAAAGCAAATGTACAATCAGAACCGCCGCCTTATGCGGTGGGCTCTGATTGTACAAGGATATAATGTACAGATAGCCTATGTGAAGGGCTCAGCGAATGTGGTTGCTGACGCTCTATCACGGGTTTACTAACTGGGGAAGGGTTGGTTTTTGTTATTACAAACTGTATGTTTGCAATTTTTGTGGTGGGCGTGTTACGTTCCCCAGTTTCTATGTTCTGTTTTGTATTTGAGTGTGTGTTTCAGGAGATGGCTTCCTGAAGTACTCCCCAACCAGCTGATTGGTCAACCCCAGGCTAATTGGTGATTGGAGCTGACCCCGCCCCCTCGTCAAGAAGCAGCTGACTCTAATCACCATTTCCACCTGAAGATAAAAGCCAGTGTTCTGCCCCAGGAGAGAGGAGAGAGAGGAGATGAGATTTGGAGATTTGGAGATTTGGAGATTTGGAGATTTGGAGATTTGGAGATTTGGAGATTTGGAGATTTGGAGATTGAGATTGAGAGAGAGAGGAGATGAGATTTGGAGATTGAGAGAGAGAGAGAGAGAGGAGATGAGATTTGGAGATTGAGAGAGAGAGAGAGAGAGGAGATGAGATTTGGAGATTGAGAGAGAGAGAGAGGAGATGAGATTTGGAGATTGAGAGAGAGAGAGAGGAGATGAGATTTGGAGATTGAGAGAGAGAGGAGATGAGATTTGAAGATTGAGATTGAGAGGAGAGAGAGGAGATGAGATAAGGAGTAGAGATTTGGAGATTGAGAGAAATTAGATTGTGATATAGTGTTGGTTGTGTATCAGAAAGTGTGGTATGTAATGTTGTTGTTGGTAGCAGTTTTTCTATGTCCTGTGTTTGTGAGTGTTTGTGAAATCATTAATAATTACTCTGTTTCATTTGTTCCCAGGGGGGAAGGAGAAGGCACTTTGGGAGTGCTTAGGCAAGAGGCCCGCGGGCATACATATACCCGTAGTATATTTACTGTCTAGACACACTAGGTAAGACCTGGGCGGACCACCCCCTGTATTTTGGTTAGGGCACCAGGCGGTGTTAAGTTAGGTAAGTTAAGTGGGTAGGCAGGTTAGATAGGAGAGGGGGAACTTTGATATTTATTTTCTTTGCTTTGGTTCCGTCCAGCCCCTTTTCCCCATATTACCGTGTAAGAAAATAAATCCAAGTAAACGGTAAAATCTGCTTTTGTGTCATCCTTGCTCGCATCTACAGTCCATACCTCTTGCACTTCAGAGAGTTGAGTTATAGCAGGGAGTTGCGTTCCCTCTTCTCAGAGGCGTGCGTAACACTTGTCAACATTACTGCAGTGGGTTTCTAACATTTGCGGTCCGTCTGTGGTATTCATTTATTACGGGTCGTGGTCATTTCGGTTGAAAGTGTGCACTTACACTCTGTAATATATTTGTGTACGCATATCATTTTGAGTATTATTGTACGTTAGTGTGCCTTTTCAGTGTATTTGGCCTGTTTCGAGAGTTTTCATTTTTTTAATTTAACCTTTATTTAAATAAGCAAGTCAGTTAAGAACAAAATATTAGACGGGTACTTTCTGCATCTGAATTTGACTGTGACCTCTCCAGCTTGCTGACAATGAAGAGTGATTCATTCAATATTGACTTTGAGTGTTCCTGTATTGAATTTCCACGACTTTACTTGTCATGTATTTGACTTGTCATTCATACTTCTGTTTTCTCAACTAAATTGTATTTTATTGTTTTTGTCGTTAGCCTATACTCATGTATTTCAGTCT
Organism: Salvelinus fontinalis; assembly: GCF_029448725.1. Lineage (NCBI taxonomy): Eukaryota > Metazoa > Chordata > Actinopteri > Salmoniformes > Salmonidae > Salvelinus > Salvelinus fontinalis. The sequence goes on along the minus strand of NC_074674.1, from coordinate 34,071,600 downwards.
ATAACTGTGGGTATATGAAATAAAATCAACTAGTTCATGTAACACCTGTTCCACAAAAAAAAAAAAATCATATTTGAATCTTAAATATTGTCTTGTTGGTTTTTTCCACAGGGTGTTCATTTAAGTAATTAATTGTTGTAAATCTCTTTTGATATTCGTGAGTTCAACATTATTCAACTGTCTGTGTACTGCATTATCTTCCACCACAAGTATTTACATTTTTTTTATTTCACCTTCTGCCTGCAACATCCTCCAGCATTTTATTTTTTATTTTATTTCACCTTTATTTAACCAGGTAGGCTAGTTGAGAACAAGTTCTCATTTGCAACTGCGACCTGGCCAAGATAAAGCATAGCAATTCGACACATACAACAACACAGAGTTGCATATGGAATAAACAAAACATACAGTCAATAATACAGTAGAAAAATAACTCTATATACAATGTGAGCAAATGAGGTGAGATAAGGGAGGTAAAGGCAAAAGAAAAGGCCATGGTGGCGAGGTAAATACAATATAGCAAGTAAAACACTGGAATGGTAGATTTGCAGTAGAAGAATGTGCAAAGTAGAAATAGAAATAATGGGGTGTAAAGGAGCAAAATAAATAAATAAATAAATAAATACAGTAGGGGAAGAGGTAGTTGTTTGGGCTTAAAATGGGCTATGTACAGGTGCAGTAATCTGTGAGCTGCTCTGACAGCTGGTGCTTAAAGCTAGTGAGGGAGATAAGTGTTTCCAGCTTCAGAGATTTTTGCAGTTTGTTTCAGTCATTGGCAGCAGAGAACTGGAAGGAAAGACGACCAAAGGAGGAATTGGCTTTGGGGGTGACCAGTGAGATATACCTGCTGTATTACTGAGCTTTGCCTATTTATTTATTATTATTTATTTTTTTCACCTTTATTTAACCAGGTAGGCTAGTTGAGAACAAGTTCTCATTTGCAACTGCGACCTGGCCAAGATAAAGCATAGCAGTGTGAACAGACAACAACACAGAGTTACACATGGAGTAAACAATAAACAAGTCAATAACATGGTAGAAAAAAGAGAATCTATATACAATGTGTGCAAAAGGCATGAGGTAGGCAATAAATCGAATAATTACAATTTAGCAGATTAACACTGGAGTGATAAATCATCAGATGATCATGTGCAAGAAGAGATACTGGTGTGCAAAAGAGCAGAAAAGTAAATAAATAAAAGCAGTATGGGGGTGAGGTAGGTAAATTGGGTGGGTAGTTTACAGATGGACTATGTACAGCTGCAGCGATCGGTTAGCTGCTCGGATAGCAGATTTTTAAAGTTGTTGAGGGAGATAAAAGTCTCCAACTTCAGAGATTTTTGCAATTCGTTCCAGTCGCAGGCAGCAGAGAACTGGAAGGAAAGGCGTCCAAATGAGGTTTTGGCTTTAGGGATGATCAGTGAGATACACCTGCTGGAGCGCGTGCTACGGGTGGGTGTAGCCATCGTGACCAGTGAACTGAGATAAGGCGGCACTTTACCTAGCATAGCCTTGTAGATGACCTGGAGCCAGTGGGTCTGACGACGAACATGTAGCGAGGGCCAGCCGACTAGGGCATACAGGTCGCAGTGGTGGGTCGTATAAGGTGCTTTAGTAACAAAACGGATGGCACTGTGATAAACTGCATCCAGTTTGCTGAGTAGAGTATTGGAAGCTATTTTGTAGATGACATCGCCGAAGTCGAGGATCGGTAGGATAGTCAGTTTTACTAGGGTAAGTTTGGCGGCGTGAGTGAAGGAGGCTTTGTTCCGGAATAGAAAGCCGACTCTAGATTTAATTTTGGATTGGAGATGTTTGATATGAGTCTGGAAGGAGAGTTTGCAGTCTAGCCAGACACCTAGGTACTTATAGATGTCCACATATTCTAGGTCGGAACCGTCCAGGGTGGTGATGCTAGTCGGGCGTGCGGGTGCAGGCAGCGAACTGTTGAAAAGCATGCATTTGGTTTTACTAGCGTTTAAGAGCAGTTGGAGGCCACGGAAGGAGTGTTGTATGGCATTGAAGCTCGTTTGGAGGTTAGATAGCACAGTGTCCAGGGAAGGGCCGGAAGTATACAGAATGGTGTCGTCTGCGTAGAGGTGGATCAGGGAATCGCCCGCAGCAAGAGCAACATCATTGATGTATACAGAGAAAAGAGTCGGCCCGAGAATTGAACCCTGTGGTACCCCCATAGAGACTGCCAGAGGACCGGACAACATGCCCTCCGATTTGACACACTAAACTCTGTCTGCAAAGTAGTTGGTGAACCAGGCAAGGCAGTCATTAGAAAAACCGAGGCTATTGAGTCTGCAGATAAGAATATGGTGATTGACAGAGTCGAAAGCCTTGGCCAGGTCGATGAAGACGGCTGCACAGTAATGTCTTTTATCGATGGCGGTTATGATATCGTTTAGTACCTTGAGCGTGGCTGAGGTGCACCCGTGACCGGCTCGGAAACCGGATTGCACAGCGGAGAAGGTACGGTGGGATTCGAGATGGTCAGTGATCTGTTTGTTGACTTGGCTTTCGAAGACCTTAGCTAGGCAGGGCAGGATGGATATAGGTCTGTAACAGTTTGGGTCCAGGGTGTCTCCCCCTTTGAAGAGGGGGATGACAGCGGCAGCTTTCCAATCCTTGGGGATCTCAGATGATACGAAGGAGAGGTTGAACAGGCTGGTAATAGGGGGTGCGACAATGGCGGCGGACAGTTTCAGAAATAGGGGGTCCAGATTGTCAAGCCCAGCTGATTTGTATGGGTCCAGGTTTTCCAGCTCTTTCAGAACATCTGCTATCTGGATATGGGTAAAGGAGACGCTGGGGAGGCTTGGGCGAGTAGCAGCGGGGGGGGGGGGGGGGGGGGGGGCGGGGCTGTTGGCCAAGGTTGGAGTCGCCAGGTGGAAGGCATGGCCAGCCATTGAGAAATGTTTGTTGAAGTTTTCGATTATCACGGACTTATCAGTGGTGACCGTGTTATCTAGCCTCAGTGCAGTCGGCAGCTGGGAGGAGGTGCTCTTGTTTTCCATGGACTTTACAGTATCCCAGAACTTTTTGGAGTTAGAGCTACAGGATGCAAATTTCTGCTTGAAAAAGCTGGCCTTTGCTTTCCTGACTGACTGCGTGTATTGGTTCCTGACTTCCCTGAACAGTTGCATATCGCGGGGGCTCTTCGATGCTATTGCAGTTCGCCACAGGATGTTTTTTTGCTGGTCGATGGCAGTCAGGTCTGGAGTGAACCAAGGGCTATATCTGTTCTTGGTTCTGCATTTTTTGAACGGAGCATGCTTATCTAATATGGTGAGGAAGTAACTTTTAAAGAATGACCAGGCATCCTCGACTGACGGGATGAGGTCAATATCCTTCCAGGGTACCCGGGCCAGGTCGATTAGAAAGGCCTGCTCGCAGAAGTGTTTTGGGGAGCGTTTGACAGTGATGAGGGGTGGTCGTTTGACCGTGGACCCGTGGCGGATACAGGCAATGAGGCAGTGATCGCTTAGATCTTGATTGAAGACAGCAGAGGTGTATTTGGAGGGCAAGTTGGTCAGGATAATGTCTATTAGGGTGCCCATGTTTACGGATTTAGGGTTGTACCTGGTGGGTTCCTTGATGATTTGTGTGAGATTGAGGGCATCAAGCTTAGATTGTAGGACTGCCGGGGTGTTAAGCATATCCCAGTTTAGGTCACCTAACAGAACAAACTCTGAAGCTAGATGGGGAGCAATCAATTCACAGATGGTGTCCAGGGCACAGCTGGGAGCTGAGGGGGGTCGGTAGCAGGCGGCAACAGTGAGAGACTTATTTCTGGAGAAATTAATTTTTAAAATTAGAAGTTCGAACTGTTTGGGCATAGACCTGGAAAGTATGACAGAACTTTGCAGGCTATCTCTGCAGTAGATTGCAACTCCTCCCCCTTTGGCAGTTCTATCTTGACGGAAAGTGTTATAGTTGGGTATGGAAATCTCAGAGTTTTTGGTGGCCTTCCTAAGCCAGGATTCAGACACGGCAAGGACATCAGGGTTGGCAGAGTGTGCTAAAGCGGTGAGTAAGGCAAACTTAGGGAGGAGGCTTCTGATGTTGACATGCATGAGGCCAAGGCTTTTTCGATCACAGAAGTCAACAAATGAGGGTGATTGGGGACATGCAGGGCCTGGGTTTACCTCCACATCACCCGAGGAACAGAGGAGTAGTAGGATGAGGGTGCGGCTAAAGGCTATCAAAACTGGTCGCCTAGAGCGTTGGGGACAAGGAATAAAAGGAGCAGATTTATGGGCGTGGTAGAATAGATTCTGGGAATAATGTGCAGACCAGGGTATGGTGGGGCACGGGTACAGCGGAGGCAAGCCCAGGCACTGGGTGATGATAAGAGAGGTTGTATCTCTGGACATGCTGGTCTCAATGGGTGAGGTCACCGCATGTGTGGGGGGTGGGACAAAGGAGGTATCAGAGGTACGGAGAGTGGAACTACGGTGTCACGCCCTGGCCTTAGTATTCTTTGTTTTCTTTATTATTTTAGTTAGGTCAGGGTGTGAAATGGGGAATGTTTTTGTTTTGTTGGTTTTGGGTGTTGTTTATGGTAAAGGGGTTGTTGTATAGTATATGGGTTTGTGTGGAGTACATGTTTCTAGTGTTGTCTATGTATGTTTAGTTGTCTAGGAGAGTCTATGGTTACCTGAATGAGTTCCCAATTAGAGACAGCTGATTTCGGTTGTCTCTGATTGGGAGCCTTATTTAGGGTAGCCATAGGCTCTCATTGGTTGTGGGTAATTGTCTATGTAGAACGTTTGTAGCCTGTATGTATGTGCACAACGTTTGTAGCTTCACGGTCGTTTTGTTGTTTTGTTCGTTTTGTTAAAGTGTTTCGTGTTTATTTTTTGTCATCTTTTAAAATAAAAGAAGATGGCTTATTTTCCAACTGCTGCGTTTTGGTCCGTCAATCCCCCACACGATCGTGACAGAATTACCCACCATAGGACCAAGCGGCATGGAAAGCGGCAACAGGACCTACCTACACAGGATTCATGGACATGGGAGGAGATACTGGATGGTAAGGGGCCGTGGGTTCAACCGGGAGAATATCGCCTTCCTCGTGAAGAGCTGGAGGCAGCTAAAGCCGAGAGGAGGCGATATGAGGAGGCAGCACGGAGACAAGGCTGGAAACCCGTGAGTACAACCCAAAAATTTCTTGGGGGGGGCCTTAAAGGGAGTGTGGCGAAGTCAGGTAGGAAACCTGCGCCTACTCCCTGTACTTACCGTGGAGAGCGAGAGTACGGGCAGACACCGTGTTACGCAGTAGAGCGCACGGTGTCTCCTGTACGCGTGCATAGCCCGGTTCGGTACATTTCAGCTCCACGTATCGGCCGGGCTAGACTGAGCGTTGAGCCGTATGTCATGAAGCCGGCCCAACGCATCTGGTCACCAGTGCGTCTCCTCGGGCCGGCGTACATGGCACCAGCCTTACGCATGGTGTCCCCGGTTCGCCTACATAGGCCGGTGCGGGTTATTCCACCTCCCCGCACTGGTCAGGCGACGGGGAGCATAGAACCAGGTAAGGTTGGGCAGGCTCGGCGTTCAAGGGAGCCAGTACGCCTGCACGGTCCGGTATTTCCGGCGCCACCTCCCCGCCCCAACCCAGTACCACCAGTGCCTCCTCCACGCACTAGCTATATGGTGCGTGTCTCCAGCCCTTTACCACCAGTGTCTAAACCACGCACCAAGCCTCCTGTGTGTCCCCAGAGTCCTGTGCGTCCTGTTGCTGCTCCCCGCACTAGCCCTGAGATGCGTGTCCCCAGCCCGGTGCCACCAGTCCCGGCACCACGCACCAGGCCTACAGTGCGCCTCAGCCGGCAGGAGTCTGCCGTCTGCACAGCAATGACTGAACTGCCCGTCTGCCAAGCGCCATCTGAGCCATCCGTCTCCCCAGCGCCATCTGAGCCATCTGTCTCCCCAGCGCCATCTGAGCCATCCGTCTGCAATGAGCCTGCAAAGCCGCCCGTCTGCCATGAGCCTGCAAAGCCGCCCGTCTGCCATGAGCCCACTGAGCCGTCCGTCAGACAGGAGCCGCTAGAGCCGCCAGCCAGACAGGAGCCGCTAGAGCCGCCAACCAGACAGGAGCAGCCATAAGCAGCCAGATCCGTCAGCCAGCCATGAGCAGCCAGATCCGTCAGCTAGCTATGAGCAGCCAGATCCGTCAGCTAGCCATGAGCAGCCAGATCCGTCAGCTAGCCATGAGCAGCCAGATCCGTCAGCTAGCCATGAGCAGCCAGATCCGTCAGCTAGCCATGAGCAGCCAGATCCGTCAGCTAGCCATGAGCAGCCAGATCCGTCAGCTAGCCATGAGCAGCCAGATCCGTCAGCTAGCCATGAGCAGCCAGATCCGTCAGCCAGCCATGAGCAGCCAGATCCGTCAGCCAGCCATGAGCAGCCAGATCCGTCAGCCAGCCATGAGCAGCCAGATCAGTTAGCCAGCCATGAGCAGCCAGATCCGTTAGCCAGCCATGAGCAGCCAGATCTGTCAGCCAGCCATGGGCCGTCCCTCAGTCCGGAGCTGCAGTCCCTCAGTCCGGAGCTGCAGTCCCTCAGTCCGGAGCTGCCATTCATCAGTCCGGAGCTGCCCCTTACCCTGGAGCTGCCCCTTACCCTGGTGCTGCCCCTTACCCTGGTGCTGCCCCTTACCCTGGTGCTGCCCCTTACCCTGGTGCTGCCCCTTACCCTGGTACTGCCCCTTACCCTGGTACTGCCCCTGATCCTGGTACTGCCCCTTACCCTGGTACTGGACCTTAGTCCGGAGCTGTCCCTTAGTCCGGAACTGCCCCTTAATACAATGGGGTTAATGTGGAGGGGGGTCGTTTGGAGGAAGCCTAGGAGGTGTTTAGGTACTGTGGTGACGTGGGGACCGCGACCAGAGCCGGAGCCGCCACCGGGGATGGAAGCCCACCCAGACCCTCCCCTAGACTGTGTATGGTGCGCCCGGAGTTCGCGCCTCAAGGGGGGGGTTATGTCACGCCCTGGCCTTAGTATTCTTTGTTTTCTTTATTATTTTAGTTAGGTCAGGGTGTGAAATGGGGAATGTTTTTGTTTTGTTGGTTTTGGGTGTTGTTTATGGTAAAGGGGTTGTTGTATAGTATATGGGTTTGTGTGGAGTACATGTTTCTAGTGTTGTCTATGTATGTTTAGTTGTCTAGGAGAGTCTATGGTTACCTGAATGAGTTCCCAATTAGAGACAGCTGATTTCGGTTGTCTCTGATTGGGAGCCTTATTTAGGGTAGCCATAGGCTCTCATTGGTTGTGGGTAATTGTCTATGTAGAACGTTTGTAGCCTGTATGTATGTGCACAACGTTTGTAGCTTCACGGTCGTTTTGTTGTTTTGTTCGTTTTGTTAAAGTGTTTCGTGTTTATTTTTTGTCATCTTTTAAAATAAAAGAAGATGGCTTATTTTCCAACTGCTGCGTTTTGGTCCGTCAATCCCCCACACGATCGTGACATACGGGGTCCATTGCAAACCAAAACAATGATAACTAGCCTGAACAATAGTATGCAAGGCATATTGATATTTGAGAGAGACATACAATAAGGCATAAAGTGATTGCAGGTCATGATTGGGAGAGCTAGCTAAAACAACAGGTGAGGTAACAGCAGCTAGTCAGCTAACACAGCAACAGAAGGTAAAAATGGGCAGAGAGGGTCGGATTAACTACACACAGATCCTGAGTTAAGGCACAGAGCCGACAGAAAAAACACAAATAAACAGAATGGAGTACCATGAATTAATGGACAGCCAAGCAGGCATCAGCTATGTAGCCAAGTGATCAGTGTCCAGGGGGCAGCCGTAGATGAGCAGTGAGGCCTCCACTAAGCTAGCACGCGTTTAAAGTTAGTAGCCAGGGGGGTGGTCTGCTCAGACGGAGGGTGGTCTGCTCAGACGGAGGCCGGTTGAGGGCACCGGTTGAGGGCACGTCTGCAGACCAGACGTGGTCGTGTCGACAGAGAATCCAAGCCGGATAGCGATGGCGAAAGAGAGGTTGTGAATTGTAGAATTGTGTTTGCTAACTGGTGCTAGCTTCCTGGCTGCGCTAGCTGCAAGATAAGCTAGCAGTTAGCAGACCGGGGCAGGCAAGTTAGCCTTTGGGGGACGTCGCGATGGGGGGGGAAGTCTGTTTTGCCTCTTCGTGCGGTGACGTCGATAGACCAGTCGTGGAATTAGTAGGGTTCCAGGTAGCTCTAGGTAGCTAACAGGCCTAGTAGGTTAGCAGAATGGGCCTTCAGCGGGCGTCACGCCTGAGGGGCCTGTTGGAGTCCTCGGGCAGATTATGTCGGTATTCCAGTCGTAGAGGATCGGCGGGGTTCCGTGCTCCGTACCGGCAGTAAAGGGGTCCGAATATTGTAGCCCAGGAGTGGGCTTCAGTGGTAGCACAGGAGCCCTAGCCGGGCTAGCTTCAGGCTAATTGGTGCTTGCTCCGGGATGGAAACGCTAGCCAGGAGTGGTCACCCGGGATTGTGGTTAGCTAGTTGCGAAGATCCAGATGAAAATGTTCAGAGTTTGCGGTAGGAATCCGGGGATATGGAGAGAAATAGGTCCGTTATGCTCTGGTTTTAGTCACGTTGTTCGAACTAGCGAGAGCTTTCCGAGCTAAAGGTTAGCTGATGACCGCTAGCAATGGTTTGCTAACTGATAGCTGGTAGGCAGTTAGCTGGCTATCTTCAGTAGATGGATTCCAGATCAGAAGTAAATAGAAATACTTTAGAAAAAAGCAGATCCACGCCACATTGGGTGAGGCGGGTTGCAGGAGAGTATTTAGAAGTTGAGGTTTAAGAAAGTATTTTTAAAAGATATGCGAAGAAAAAGATGTAAAAAGATATATACAAGGGACACGGGACACGACAGGACAAAGACGTCTACACTGCTACGCCATCTTGGAAATTCGTGCCATGTGGTGGAGGAAGGGGGATAGGGTGGAATAATCATAATAGGACTAATAGCATACTTTAGCAAGACAAGAAAAGGGAAGGTCAAAATAAAAATATGCCAGCCAAAGGAGCCAGTGTATGACTTGAACTGATTTGCACATATTAAGTGTTAATAGCTTTATGGGAGCTCACAAAATAAGTTCATGTGCAGTTTACATGTTTTATTTGCTATTTCAAAATCATAGAACTGTTTAAGACATTACTATTAATGTTGTTGACATTGAGGTACCCAAAAGTAGTTCAAAATAATGTTTTCATATTAATCAGCGGAATTGATGTGGAAATAAGTTTTGTTTACATAGCAGAATGTCATTTTGTCTGTAATGATCTCCAAAATTCGATGCGTTCGCTTATCACACTGTTGATATACAGTAGCAATGGGCGCTAATTGCTTCTTGAATCCCAGTGTGACGTATGGGGGGGAAAATGTCGCAGGTGGACACTATTTGGCATGACAGGCCCCCTACGGGCCGGGCCTGGGCATTCATTATGCACCAAAACACTTGATGTTCTCCGCCAGTGTATGTGAGCTGAGCTTGGAGCGGAACGTGCCCAATTCCAGTGGAACGTGGAGGGAGTATCCCAAAGGCTGGATGGAGCATTGGCCTTCTCGCCCCCTCCAATTTCGCTCCAAGTAGTGCTCACTTCACGAGCTCAGGCCATGCCAGGCCCAGCATGCATTTGTTGTCTACTTGCGTGTTGCTATAGCCCCTTGCTTTAGCTACTTTCATCAAGTATGCTAAATATTTTCATAAAGAAACTGATAAAAATCAAGGTGACTTACAAAGATGAGGACCAAGAGCAAGAGAGGGAGTCTGGTGATGTAGTGTCCACAACTAAAGAATCGTTGTGGAATCTGGAAAGACACATCCCGAAGGCATGATGCTGTACTTACTACATGCACATGCTAAAAGAAACTAATGAGGTGGGTAGCTAGCTAGCAAAGTGTGTCATTGTAGCAAAAAAATCAGATATCTTAAAAGTTGAGTTACTATTCGTTCTGTTATCAATACAATAGGCCATCATTGATTTTGGCCGAATAGACCTGGCATATTACCTCTTTCAAGGAGATTTCCATTTTAATAGGATTATTTTATTTAAAAATCTTTAGTACTACCTACAGATTTTTTTAAATAATGATTTAACACAATGAACTGTTTAAATGCTGAGCGCCTAGTGCGTCGCACTCCCATATGGTTCAAAATGTATTTCTTTGTAGGCTATAGCCTTGAAACAATATAGTCTAAATAATACCTTTTTGTTTGTTCTTAGTCTACCTGTCTGTCTCCTGACTTATATGAGTGTTTATATGCTGTTTTAATACGACATGTAGTCTTCTTTGAAATGATGAGCGCTTCTTAGAGTCACCTTTTTGTGTTTATTAAAATACTTTTTATTGAAATCATATGGTTTGGTTTCAATACTTAAAAACCAAATGGTAGGTCAAGGAAATCACAAAAACACCCTTTGACATTTCACAGGTCTAGGACAGCTCTGGGCTTGACCTCTCTTCCTGACCTTGTGTGATATGATGCTGAGCATGCTTTTGTGTCAGTCAAAAGTTCTTGTGGTGTTGCAGGTTAGTATGGTGTATGTTGTGCTGTGTATGTGTTTAGTCCATCACGTTCTCTTTCAGGGGAACAGTTCATCTCGTCAGTGTATTGTTCTTTTGTGTTCAGTAGGTGACGACGATTGCGGCGGTACACCGCTCCTTCTGCGGTGCGGACGTGATATGAACGTTCAGTGTCAGCTGGCTGGATGACGACTGCTGCCTTCCAGTGGCCATGCTCCTGGATTCTAACTGACTCTCCGTCGATCAGTGGTGGCAGTGGTCTAGCTGACCTGTCATAGTATCGCTTTTGTTGTTGTTGTCTCTGTGCACGTTTTTCATGCATTTCCTTGTAGCTGACGACCTAAGGTTGTAGCTGCTGGTTGGTGCTGGGAAGGATTGAGCGAAGTCTGCGGCTCATCAACAGCTGGGCTGGTGATTTGAAGCTGTCAACTGGTGTGTTGCGGTATTCAAGGAGACTGAGATAGGGGTCTCTCTTGTCTGTTTTTGCTTTGTCCATGCGTGATTTAGCAATCTGCACAGATTTGTCAGCAAAGCCATTACTTTGAGGGTAATGTGGGCTTGTGGTGACGTGTTAACTCCCATGCTTTTGTTAAAATTAAAACTAATTTGATTTGTAACAGGGGCGATTGTCAGATACTAAAGTCTCTATAATGCCATGCCTGGCAAAGGTATTGTGTATCACAGCTGCAGATGTGGTGATGTGAAGCTTGTCGTGTTTGAAGTATCTGCTGTAGTAGTCCACTGTTATGATGTAGTCCTTGTTGTTCCAGGTGAACAGATCGGTTGCCACGACCTGCCAGGGTTGGTCTGGGATACAGTGAGTTAACATTGTCTCTTTGGTGTTTGAGGGGCATCGTTCAAGACAGGTGGCGCATGTACCAATCCGGGCCAAAACAAAATGTCCCGTGCTCTCTGTTTGCACTTTTCCATGCCCATGTGTCCAGCATAGATCTTTGTCAAAATCTTTTCTCCGAGACTGGTAGGAATGATGATATTTCTCTCCTTTGAAAATGATTCCGTTGATCTGTGATAGTTCATCGCGATGGTTCCAGAACTCTGAGATGCTCTGAGGGAATTTTTTCCTCTCCTCAGGACATCAATTCTGTATGACTTTCCTCAGCTGTGTGAGTTGAGTCCTTTTCTGTTTCTGCTCAGATCTCCTTCAGTTTTGTGTCACTAACTGGTAAGTTTATGTACACGGTGTGCACTTGCATGTCCATGCCGTTAACTGAGGCTGCTGTCCTTGTAGGTAAGAAACTTCCTGGAGAGTGTGTCTGCGATAGGGATGTCTTTGCCTGGACGGTGAGTGATTGTGAAGTTGTATTTTTGTAGTTGAAGGATCATCATTCTATGTAGCCTTGGGCCTGCGGCTAGTGGTTTCCTCATGATTGACTCAAGTGGCTTGTGGTCGCATTTCAAAATGACTTGTCCTCCAAATACGTACTGATGGAAATGCTTACATCCAAACAGAACGGCGTAGAGCTCCTTTTCAATTTGAGCGTAGTTGATTTCACAGTCTGTGAGAGATTTGGAAGCGTAGCCAATGGGCTTTCCTTCTTGCAGTAGCACTGCACCTAGTATATACTTCGACGCGATACTTCGTCCACTTGGAGTCTGAGCTCTTTGTTGGGCTCGTAGTAGACACGGATTGGTCCTGTTTCTCTCGTGATCAAGTCTTTCACTCTCTGAAAAGCAATGTTGTGCTGCTTGTCCCAGAGAAAGTCACTGCACTGCTTTAGCAACTGACGCAGGGGTGCATTAGCATTGGAGAGGCTGGGTGCGAACTTGGCTAAGTAGTTGACCATGCCAAGCACTTTTTCCAGCTCTGCACGGTTCTTTGGTGGCTCCATTTATTTTATGGCTAAGATCTTCTGTGGATCTGGCTTGATTCCAGTCACTGTAAGAAGATGTCCAAAGTAGCTGACCCCTGTAGCGCCAACTGTGCTCTTCCCAAGGTTGAGCCGGACTCCTTTCTCGCGGGACCTTTGCAGCATCACGTGGAGGTTTCTTTCGTGTTCCTCTTTGGTTCGACCATAGACAAGGATGTCGTCCACAATTGCCACAACTCCTTCGAGGCCTTCATACACTTTGTTGATCTTTCCCTGAAACTCATCTTGAGCTGAGATAATCCCAAATGGCAGCCTCGGTAAAGGGTAATTGCGGCGTTTGATAGCCTTTTTCTCTTAGGTCGAGACATACTCTGAGCTTGCCTGTGCGTGGTTTCTGCACCACCACTAATGTGTTTACCCAATCTGTCAGTTCTGTAACCTTGGTGATTATGTCAGATTGCTCCATGCTCTCCAACTCTTTCTTCAGATGGGCGTGGAGAGCAAGGGGAATCTCTCACGGTGGGTAGATCACAGGGGTTGCTTCTGGGTCAAGGTGAATGGTACATTCTCCTGGGAATAATCCTATTCCGGTAAAAACATCAGCAAACTCCTCCAGTACATGTTCTATCTCTACTGGTGCTGTCACTGATAAAACTAGCTTGATGAGGTCCATGTTCTGTCTCTACTGGTGCTGTCACTGATAAAACTAGCTTGATGAGGTCCATGTTCTGTCTTTACTGGTGCTTTCACTGATAAAACTAACTTGATGAGGTCCATGTTCTGACTTTACTGGTGCTTTCACTGATAAAACTAGATTGATGAGGTCCATGTTCTGTCTCTACTGGTGCTGTCACTGATAAAACTAGCTTGATGAGGTCCATGTTCTGTCTCTACTGGTGCTGTCACTGATAAAACTAGCTTAATGAGGTCCATGTTCTGTCTCTACTGGTGCTGTCACTGATAAAACTAGCTTGATGAGGTCCATGTTCTGTCTTTACTGGTGCTGTCACTGATAAAACTAGCTTGATGAGGTCCATATCCTGTCTCTCCTGGTGCTGTGTCTGATAAAACTAGCTTGATGAGGTCCATGTTCTGTCTCTACATGTGCTGTCACTGATAAAACTAGCTTGATGAGGTCCATGTTCTGTCTCTACTGGTGCTCTCACTGATAAAACTAGCTTGATGAGGTCCATGTTCTGTCTCTACTGGTGCTGTCACTGATAAAACTAGCTTGATGAGGTCCATGTTCTGTCTCTACTGGTGCTGTCACTGATAAAACTAGCTTGATGAGGTCCATGTTCTGTCTCTACTGGTGCTGTCACTGATAAAACTAGCTTAATGAGGTCCATGTTCTGTCTCTACTGGTGCTGTCACTGATAAAACTAGCTTGATGAGGTCCATGTTCTGTCTTTACTGGTGTTGTCACTGATAAAACTAGCTTGATGAGGTCCATATCCTGTCTCTCCTGGTGCTGTGTCTGATAAAACTAGCTTGATGAGGTCCATGTTCTGTCTCTACATGTGCTGTCACTGATAAAACTAGCTTGATGAGGTCCATGCTCTGTCTCTACTGGTGCTGTCCCTGATACAACTAGCTTGATGAGGTCCATGCTCTGTCTCTACTGGTGCTGTCCCTGATAAAACTAGCTTGATGAGGTCCATGTTCTGTCTCTCCTGGTGCTGTCACTGGTAAAACTAGCTTGATGAGGTCCATGTTCTGTCTTTACTGGTGCTGTCACTGATAAAACTAGCTTAATGAGGTCCATGTTCTGTCTCTACTGGTGCTGTCACTGATAAAACTAGCTTGATGAGGTCCATGTTCTGTCTCTACTGGTGCTCTCACTGATAAAACTAGCTTGATGAGGTCCATGTTCTGTCTCTACTGGTGCTGTCACTGATAAAACTAGCTTGATGAGGTCCATGTTCTGTCTCTACTGGTGCTGTCACTGATAAAACTAGCTAGATGAGGTCCATGTTCTGTCTCTCCTGGTGCTGTGTCTGATAAAACTAGCTTGACGAGGTCCATGTTCTGTCTCTACTGGCGCTGTCACTGATAAAACTAGCTTGATGAGGTCCATGTTCTGTCTTTACTGGTGCTGTCACTGATAAAACTAGCTTGATGAGGTCCATGTCCTGTCTCTCCTGGTGCTGTCACTGATAAAACTAGCTTGATGAGGTCCATGTTCTGTCTCTCCTGGTGCTGTCACTGATAAAACTAGCTTGATGAGGTCCATGTTCTGTCTCTCCTGGTATTGTGACTGATAAAACGAACTTGATGAGGTCCATGTTCTGTCTCTACTGGTGCTGTCACTGATAAAACTAGCTTGATGAGGTCCATGTTCTGTCTCTCATGGTGCTTTCACTGATAAAACTAGCTTGATGAGGTCCATGTTCTGTCTCTACATGTGCTGTCACTGATAAAACTAGCATGATGAGGTCCTTGCTCTGTCTCTACTGGTGCTGTCACTGATAAATCTAGCTTGATGAGGTCCATGTTCTGTCTCTACTGGTGCTGTCACTGATAAAACTAGCTTGATCAGGTCCATATTCTGTCTCTCCTGGTGCTGTCAATGATAAAACTAGCTTGATGAGGTCCATGTTCTGTCTCTACTGGCGCTGTCACTGATAAAACTAGCTTGATGAGGTCCATGTTCTGTCTCTCATGGTGCTTTCACTGATAAAACTAGCTTGATGAGGTCCATGTTCTGTGTCTCATGGTGCTTTCACTGATAAAACTAGCTTAATGAGGTACATGTTCTGTCTCTCCTGGTGCTTTCACTGATAAAACTAGCTTAATGAGGTACATGTTCTGTCTCTCCTGGTGCTTTCACTGATAAAACTAGCTTGATGAGGTCCATATTCTGTCTCTACTGGTGCTGTCACTGATAAAACTAGCTTGATGAGGTCCATGCTCTGTGTCTACTGGATCTGTCACTGATAAAACTAGCTTGATGAGGTCCATGTTCTGTCTCTACTGGTGCTTTCACTGATAAAACTAGCTTGATGAGGACCATGTTCTGTCTCTACTGGTGCTGTCACTGATAAAACTAGCTTGATGAGGTCCATGTTCTGTCTCTCCTGGTGCTGTCACTGATAAAACTAGCTTGATGAGGTCCATGTTCTGTCTCTACTGGTGCTGTCACTGATAAAACTAGCTTGATGAGGTCCATCTTCTTTCTCTACTGGTGCTGTCACTGATAAAACTAGCTTGATGAGGTCCATGTTCTGTCTCTCCTGGTGCTTTCACTGATAAAACTAACTTGACGAGGTCCATGTTCTGTCTCTACTGGTGCTGTTACTGATAAAACTAGCTTGATGAGGTCCATGTTCTGTCTCTACTGGTGCTGTCACTGATCAAACTAGCTTGATGAGGTCCATGTTCTGTCTCTACTGGTGCTGTCACTGATACAACTACTTTGATGAGGTCCATGTTCTGTCTCTACTGGCACTGTCACTGATAAAACTAGCTTGATGAGGTCCATGTTCTGTCTCTACTGGCGCTGTCACTGATAAAACTAGCTTGATGAGGTCCATGTTCTGTGTCTACTGGCGCTGTCACTGATAAAACTAGCTTGATGAGGTCCATGTTCTGTCTCTACTGGTGCTGTCACTGATAAAACTAGCTTGATGAGGTCCATCTTCTTTCTCTACTGGTGCTGTCACTGATAAAACTAGCTTGATGAGGTCCATGTTCTGTCTCTCCTGGTGCTGTCACTGATAAAACTAGCTTGATGAGGTCCATGTTCTGTCTCTCCTGGTGCTGTGACTGATAAAACTAACTTGATGAGGTCCATGTTCTGTCTCTACTGGTGCTGTCACTGATAAAACTAGCTTGATGAGGTCCATATTCTGTCTCTACTGGCGCTGTCACTGATACAACTAGCTTGATGAGGTCAATGTTCTGTCTCTCATGGTTCTTTCACTGATAAAACTAGCTTGATGAGGTCCATGTTCTGTCTCTCATGGTGCTTTCACTGATAAAACTAGCTTGATGAGGTCCATGTTCTGTGTCTCATGGTGCTTTCACTGATAAAACTAGCTTAATGAGGTACATGTTCTGTCTCTCCTGGTGCTTTCACTGATAAAACTAGCTTAATGAGGTACATGTTCTGTCTCTCCTGGTGCTTTCACTGATAAAACTAGCTTGATGAGGTCCATATTCTGTCTCTACTGGTGCTGTCACTGATAAAACTAGCTTGATGAGGTCCATGCTCTGTGTCTACTGGATCTGTCACTGATAAAACTAGCTTGATGAGGTCCATGTTCTGTCTCTACTGGTGCTGTCACTGATAAAACTAGCTTGATGAGGACCATGTTCTGTCTCTCCTGGTGCTGTCACTGATAAAACTAGCTTGATGAGGTCCATGTTCTGTCTCTCCTGGTGCTGTCACTGATAAAACTAGCTTGATGAGGTCCATGTTCTGTCTCTACTGGTGCTGTCACTGATAAAACTAGCTTGATGAGGTCCATCTTCTTTCTCTCCTGGTGCTGTGTCTGATAAAACTAGCTTGATGAGGTCCATGTTCTGTCTCTACATGTGCTGTCACTGATAAAACTAGCTTGATGAGGTCCATGCTCTGTCTCTACTGGTGCTGTCCCTGATACAACTAGCTTGATGAGGTCCATGCTCTGTCTCTACTGGTGCTGTCCCTGATAAAACTAGCTTGATGAGGTCCATGTTCTGTCTCTCCTGGTGCTGTCACTGGTAAAACTAGCTTGATGAGGTCCATGTTCTGTCTTTACTGGTGCTGTCACTGATAAAACTAGCTTAATGAGGTCCATGTTCTGTCTCTACTGGTGCTGTCACTGATAAAACTAGCTTGATGAGGTCCATGTTCTGTCTCTACTGGTGCTCTCACTGATAAAACTAGCTTGATGAGGTCCATGTTCTGTCTCTACTGGTGCTGTCACTGATAAAACTAGCTAGATGAGGTCCATGTTCTGTCTCTCCTGGTGCTGTGTCTGATAAAACTAGCTTGACGAGGTCCATGTTCTGTCTCTACTGGCGCTGTCACTGATAAAACTAGCTTGATGAGGTCCATGTTCTGTCTTTACTGGTGCTGTCACTGATAAAACTAGCTTGATGAGGTCCATGTCCTGTCTCTCCTGGTGCTGTCACTGATAAAACTAGCTTGATGAGGTCCATGTTCTGTCTCTCCTGGTGCTGTCACTGATAAAACTAGCTTGATGAGGTCCATGTTCTGTCTCTCCTGGTATTGTGACTGATAAAACGAACTTGATGAGGTCCATGTTCTGTCTCTACTGGTGCTGTCACTGATAAAACTAGCTTGATGAGGTCCATGTTCTGTCTCTCATGGTGCTTTCACTGATAAAACTAGCTTGATGAGGTCCATGTTCTGTCTCTACATGTGCTGTCACTGATAAAACTAGCTTGATGAGGTCCTTGCTCTGTCTCTACTGGTGCTGTCACTGATAAATCTAGCTTGATGAGGTCCATGTTCTGTCTCTACTGGTGCTGTCACTGATAAAACTAGCTTGATCAGTTCCATATTCTGTCTCTCCTGGTGCTGTCAATGATAAAACTAGCTTGATGAGGTCCATGTTCTGTCTCTACTGGCGCTGTCACTGATAAAACAAGCTTGATGAGGTCCATGTTCTGTCTCTCATGGTGCTTTCACTGATAAAACTAGCTTGATGAGGTCCATGTTCTGTGTCTCATGGTGCTTTCACTGATAAAACTAGCTTAATGAGGTACATGTTCTGTCTCTCCTGGTGCTTTCACTGATAAAATTAGCTTAATGAGGTACATGTTCTGTCTCTCCTGGTGCTTTCACTGATAAAACTAGCTTGATGAGGTCCATATTCTGTCTCTACTGGTGCTGTCACTGATAAAACTAGCTTGATGAGGTCCATGCTCTGTGTCTACTGGATCTGTCACTGATAAAACTAGCTTGATGAGGTCCATGTTCTGTCTCTACTGGTGCTTTCACTGATAAAACTAGCTTGATGAGGACCATGTTCTGTCTCTACTGGTGCTGTCACTGATAAAACTAGCTTGATGAGGTCCATGTTCTGTCTCTCCTGGTGCTGTCACTGATAAAACTAGCTTGATGAGGTCCATGTTCTGTCTCTACTGGTGCTGTCACTGATAAAACTAGCTTGATGAGGTCCATCTTCTTTCTCTACTGGTGCTGTCACTGATAAAACTAGCTTGATGAGGTCCATGTTCTGTCTCTCCTGGTGCTTTCACTGATAAAACTAACTTGACGAGGTCCATGTTCTGTCTCTACTGGTGCTGTCACTGATAAAACTAGCTTGATGAGGTCCATGTTCTGTCTCTACTGGTGCTGTCACTGATCAAACTAGCTTGATGAGGTCCATGTTCTGTCTCTACTGGTGCTGTCACTGATACAACTACTTTGATGAGGTCCATGTTCTGTCTCTACTGGCACTGTCACTGATAAAACTAGCTTGATGAGGTCCATGTTCTGTCTCTACTGGCGCTGTCACTGATAAAACTAGCTTGATGAGGTCCATGTTCTGTGTCTACTGGCGCTGTCACTGATAAAACTAGCTTGATGAGGTCCATGTTCTGTCTCTACTGGTGCTGTCACTGATAAAACTAGCTTGATGAGGTCCATCTTCTTTCTCTACTGGTGCTGTCACTGATAAAACTAGCTTGATGAGGTCCATGTTCTGTCTCTCCTGGTGCTGTCACTGATAAAACTAGCTTGATGAGGTCCATGTTCTGTCTCTCCTGGTGCTGTGACTGATAAAACTAACTTGATGAGGTCCATGTTCTGTCTCTACTGGTGCTGTCACTGATAAAACTAGCTTGATGAGGTCCATATTCTGTCTCTACTGGCGCTGTCACTGATACAACTAGCTTGATGAGGTCAATGTTCTGTCTCTCATGGTGCTTTCACTGATAAAACTAGCTTGATGAGGTCCATGTTCTGTCTCTCATGGTGCTTTCACTGATAAAACTAGCTTGATGAGGTCCATGTTCTGTGTCTCATGGTGCTTTCACTGATAAAACTAGCTTAATGAGGTACATGTTCTGTCTCTCCTGGTGCTTTCACTGATAAAACTAGCTTAATGAGGTACATGTTCTGTCTCTCCTGGTGCTTTCACTGATAAAACTAGCTTGATGAGGTCCATATTCTGTCTCTACTGGTGCTGTCACTGATAAAACTAGCTTGATGAGGTCCATGCTCTGTGTCTACTGGATCTGTCACTGATAAAACTAGCTTGATGAGGTCCATGTTCTGTCTCTACTGGTGCTGTCACTGATAAAACTAGCTTGATGAGGACCATGTTCTGTCTCTCCTGGTGCTGTCACTGATAAAACTAGCTTGATGAGGTCCATGTTCTGTCTCTCCTGGTGCTGTCACTGATAAAACTAGCTTGATGAGGTCCATGTTCTGTCTCTACTGGTGCTGTCACTGATAAAACTAGCTTGATGAGGTCCATCTTCTTTCTCTACTGGTGCTGTCACTGATAAAACTAGCTTGATGAGGTCCATGTTCTGTCTCTCCTGGTGCTTTCACTGATAAAACTAACTTGACGAGGTCCATGTTCTGTCTCTACTGGTGCTGTCACTGATAAAACTAGCTTGATGAGGTCCATGTTCTGTCTCTACTGGTGCTGTCACTGATAAAACTAGCTTGATGAGGTCCATGTTCTGTCTCTACTGGTGCTGTCACTGATACAACTACTTTGATGAGGTCCATGTTCTGTCTCTACTGGCACTGTCACTGATAAAACTAGCTTGATGAGGTCCATGTTCTGTCTCTACTGGCGCTGTCACTGATAAAACTAGCTTGATGAGGTCCATGTTCTGTGTCTACTGGCGCTGTCACTGATAAAACTAGCTTGATGAGGTCCATGTTCTGTCTCTACTGGTGCTGTCACTGATAAAACTAGCTTGATGAGGTCCATCTTCTTTCTCTACTGGTGCTGTCACTGATAAAACTAGCTTGATGAAGTCCATGTTCTGTCTCTCCTGGTGCTGTCACTGATAAAACTAGCTTGATGAGGTCCATGTTCTGTCTCTCCTGGTGCTGTGACTGATAAAACTAACTTGATGAGGTCCATGTTCTGTCTCTACTGGTGCTGTCACTGATAAAACTAGCTTGATGAGGTCAATGTTCTGTCTCTCATGGTGCTTTCACTGATACAACTAGCTTGATGAGGTCAATGTTCTGTCTCTCATGGTGCTTTCACTGATAAAACTAGCTTGATGAGGTCCATGTTCTGTGTCTCATGGTGCTTTCACTGATAAAACTAGCTTAATGAGGTACATGTTCTGTCTCTCCTGGTGCTTTCACTGATAAAACTAGCTTAATGAGGTACATGTTCTGTCTCTCCTGGTGCTTTCACTGATAAAACTAGCTTAATGAGGTACATGTTCTGTCTCTACTGGTGCTGTCACTGATAAAACTAGCTTGATGAGGTCCATATTCTGTCTCTACTGGTGCTGTCACTGATAAAACTAGCTTGATGAGGTCCATGCTCTGTGTCTACTGGATCTGTCACTGATAAAACTAGCTTGATGAGGTCCATGTTCTGTCTCTACTGGTGCTGTCACTGATAAAACTAGCTTGATGAGGACCATGTTCTGTCTCTACTGGTGCTGTCACTGATAAAACTAGCTTGATGAGGTCCATGTTCTGTCTCTCCTGGTGCTGTCACTGATAAAACTAGCTTGATGAGGTCCATGTTCTGTCTCTACTGGTGCTGTCACTGATAAAACTAGCTTGATGAGGTCCATCTTCTTTCTCTACTGGTGCTGTCACTGATAAAACTAGCTTGATGAGGTCCATGTTCTGTCTCTCCTGGTGCTTTCACTGATAAAACTAACTTGATGAGGTCCATGTTCTGTCTCTACTGGTGCTGTCACTGATAAAACTAGCTTGATGAGGTCCATGTTCTGTCTCTACTGGTGCTGTCACTGATAAAACTAGCTTGATGAGGTCCATGTTCTGTCTCTACTGGTGCTGTCACTGATACAACTACTTTGATGAGGTCCATGTTCTGTCTCTACTGGCACTGTCACTGATAAAACTAGCTTGATGAGGTCCATGTTCTGTCTCTACTGGCGCTGTCACTGATAAAACTAGCTTGATGAGGTCCATGTTCTGTGTCTACTGGCGCTGTCACTGATAAAACTAGCTTGATGAGGTCCATGTTCTGTCTCTACTGGTGCTGTCACTGATAAAACTAGCTTGATGAGGTCCATCTTCTTTCTCTACTGGTGCTGTCACTGATAAAAATAGCTTGATGAAGTCCATGTTCTGTCTCTCCTGGTGCTGTCACTGATAAAACTAGCTTGATGAGGTCCATGTTCTGTCTCTCCTGGTGCTGTGACTGATAAAACTAACTTGATGAGGTCCATGTTCTGTCTCTACTGGTGCTGTCACTGATAAAACTAGCTTGATGAGGTCCATATTCTGTCTCTACTGGCGCTTTCACTGATAAAACTAGCTTGATGAGGTCAATGTTTTGTCTCTCATGGTGCTTTCACTGATAAAACTAGCTTGATGAGGTCCATGTTCTGTGTCTCATGGTGCTTTCACTGATAAAACTAGCTTAATGAGGTACATGTTCTGTCTCTCCTGGTGCTTTCACTGATAAAACTAGCTTAATGAGGTACATGTTCTGTCTCTCCTGGTGCTTTCACTGATAAAACTAGCTTGATGAGGTCCATATTCTGTCTCTACTGGTGCTGTCACTGATAAAACTAGCTTGATGAGGTCCATGTTCTGTGTCTACTGGATCTGTCACTGATAAAACTAGCTTGATGAGGTCCATGTTCTGTCTCTACTGGTGCTGTCACTGATAAAACTAGCTTGATGAGGACCATGTTCTGTCTCTACTGGTGCTGTCACTGATAAAACTAGCTTGATGAGGTCCATGTTCTGTCTCTCCTGGTGCTGTCACTGATAAAACTAGCTTGATTTAGGTCCATGTTCTGTCTCTACTGGTGCTGTCACTGATAAAACTAGCTTGATGAGGTCCATGTTCTGTCTCTCCTGGTGCTGTCACTGATAAAACTAGCTTGATTTAGGTCCATGTTCTGTCTCTACTGGTGCTGTCACTGATAAAACTAGCTTGATGAGGTCCATGTTCTGTCTCTACTGGTGCTGTCACTGATAAAACTAGCTTGATGAGGTCCATGTTCTGTCTCTCCTGGTGCTGTCACTGATAAAACTAGCTTGATGAGGTCCATGTTCTGTCTCTACTGGTGCTGTCACTGATAAAACTAGCTTGATGAGGTCCATCTTCTTTCTCTACTGGTGCTGTCACTGATAAAACTAGCTTGATGAGGTCCATGTTCTGTCTCTCCTGGTGCTTTCACTGATAAAACTAACTTGACGAGGTCCATGTTCTGTCTCTACTGGTGCTGTCACTGATAAAACTAGCTTGATGAGGTCCATGTTCTGTCTCTACTGGTGCTGTCACTGATCAAACTAGCTTGATGAGGTCCATGTTCTGTCTCTACTGGTGCTGTCACTGATAAAACTAGCTTGATGAGGTCCATCTTCTTTCTCTACTGGTGCTGTCACTGATAAAACTAGCTTGATGAGGTCCATGTTCTGTCTCTCCTGGTGCTGTGACTGATAAAACTAACTTGATGAGGTCCATGTTCTGTCTCTACTGGTGCTGTCACTGATAAAACTAGCTTGATGAGGTCCATATTCTGTCTCTACTGGCGCTTTCACTGATAAAACTAGCTTGATGAGGTCAATGTTTTGTCTCTCATGGTGCTTTCACTGATAAAACTAGCTTGATGAGGTCCATGTTCTGTGTCTCATGGTGCTTTCACTGATAAAACTAGCTTAATGAGGTACATGTTCTGTCTCTCCTGGTGCTTTCACTGATAAAACTAGCTTAATGAGGTACATGTTCTGTCTCTCCTGGTGCTTTCACTGATAAAACTAGCTTGATGAGGTCCATATTCTGTCTCTACTGGTGCTGTCACTGATAAAACTAGCTTGATGAGGTCCATGTTCTGTGTCTACTGGATCTGTCACTGATAAAACTAGCTTGATGAGGTCCATGTTCTGTCTCTACTGGTGCTGTCACTGATAAAACTAGCTTGATGAGGACCATGTTCTGTCTCTACTGGTGCTGTCACTGATAAAACTAGCTTGATGAGGTCCATGTTCTGTCTCTCCTGGTGCTGTCACTGATAAAACTAGCTTGATTTAGGTCCATGTTCTGTCTCTACTGGTGCTGTCACTGATAAAACTAGCTTGATGAGGTCCATGTTCTGTCTCTCCTGGTGCTGTCACTGATAAAACTAGCTTGATTTAGGTCCATGTTCTGTCTCTACTGGTGCTGTCACTGATAAAACTAGCTTGATGAGGTCCATGTTCTGTCTCTACTGGTGCTGTCACTGATAAAACTAGCTTGATGAGGTCCATGTTCTGTCTCTCCTGGTGCTGTCACTGATAAAACTAGCTTGATGAGGTCCATGTTCTGTCTCTACTGGTGCTGTCACTGATAAAACTAGCTTGATGAGGTCCATCTTCTTTCTCTACTGGTGCTGTCACTGATAAAACTAGCTTGATGAGGTCCATGTTCTGTCTCTCCTGGTGCTTTCACTGATAAAACTAACTTGACGAGGTCCATGTTCTGTCTCTACTGGTGCTGTCACTGATAAAACTAGCTTGATGAGGTCCATGTTCTGTCTCTACTGGTGCTGTCACTGATCAAACTAGCTTGATGAGGTCCATGTTCTGTCTCTACTGGTGCTGTCACTGATAAAACTAGCTTGATGAGGTCCATCTTCTTTCTCTACTGGTGCTGTCACTGATAAAACTAGCTTGATGAGGTCCATGTTCTGTCTCTACTGGTGCTGTCACTGATAAAACTAGCTTGATGAGGTCCATGTTCTGTCTCTACTGGTGCTGTCACTGATAAAACTAGCTTGATGAGGACCATGTTCTGTCTCTACTGGTGCTGTCACTGATAAAACTAGCTTGATGAGGTCCATGTTCTGTCTCTCCTGGTGCTGTCATTGATAAAACTAGCTTGATTTAGGTCCATGTTCTGTCTCTACTGGTGCTGTCACTGATAAAACTAGCTTGATGAGGTCCATGTTCTGTCTCTACTGGTGCTGTCACTGATAAAACTAGCTTGATGAGGTCCATGTTCTGTCTCTCCTGGTGCTGTCACTGATAAAACTAGCTTGATGAGGTCCATGTTCTGTCTCTACTGGTGCTGTCACTGATAAAACTAGCTTGATGAGGTCCATCTTCTTTCTCTACTGGTGCTGTCACTGATAAAACTAGCTTGATGAGGTCCATGTTCTGTCTCTCCTGGTGCTTTCACTGATAAAACTAACTTGACGAGGTCCATGTTCTGTCTCTACTGGTGCTGTCACTGATAAAAATAGCTTGATGAGGTCCATGTTCTGTCTCTACGGTTGCTGTCACTGATCAAACTAGCTTGATGAGGTCCATGTTCTGTCTCTACTGGTGCTGTCACTGATAAAACTAGCTTGATGAGGTCCATCTTCTTTCTCTACTGGTGCTGTCACTGATAAAACTAGCTTGATGAGGTCCATGTTCTGTCTCTCCTGGTGCTGTCACTGATAAAACTAGCTTGATGAGGTCCATGTTCTGTCTCTCCTGGTGCTGTGACTGATAAAACGAACTTGATGAGGTCCATGTTCTGTCTCTACTGGTGCTGTCACTGATAAAACTAGCTTGATGAGGTCCATATTCTGTCTCTACTGGTGCTGTAACATAAAACTAGCTTGATGAGGTCCATGTTCTGTCTCTCCTGGTGCTTTTACTGGTAAAACTAGCTTGAGGAGGTCCATGTTCTGTCTCTACTGGTGCTGTCACTGATAAAACTAGCTTGATTAGGTCCATATTCTGTCTCTACTGGTGCTGTCACTGATAAAACTAACTTGATGAGGTCCATGTTCTGTCTCTACTGGCGCTGTCCCTGATAAAACTAGCTTGATGAGGTCCATGTTCTGTCTCTACTGGTGCTGTCACTGATAAAACTAGCATGATGAGGACCATGTTCTGTCTCTACTGGTGCTGTGACTGATAAAACTAGCTTGATGAGGTCCATGTTCTGTCTCTCCTGGTGCTGTCACTGATAAAACAAGCTTGATGAGGTCCATGTTCTGTCTCTCCTGGTGCTGTCACTGATAAAACTAGCTTGATGAGGTCCATGTTCTGTCTCTACTGGTGATGTCACTGATAAAACTAACTTGATGAGGTCCATATTCTGTCTCTACTGGTGCTGTAACATAAAACTAGCTTGATGAGGTCCATGTTCTGTCTCTCCTGGTGCTTTTACTGGTAAAACTAGCTTGAGGAGGTCCATGTTCTGTCTCTACTGGTGCTGTCACTGATAAAACTAGCTTGATTAGGTCCATATTCTGTCTCTACTGGTGCTGTCACTGATAAAACTAACTTGATGAGGTCCATGTTCTGTCTCTACTGGCGCTGTCCCTGATAAAACTAGCTTGATGAGGTCCATGTTCTGTCTCTACTGGTGCTGTCACTGAGAAAACTAGCATGATGAGGACCATGTTCTGTCTCTACTGGTGCTGTGACTGATAAAACTAGCTTGATGAGGTCCATGTTCTGTCTCTCCTGGTGCTGTCACTGATAAAACAAGCTTGATGAGGTCCATGTTCTGTCTCTCCTGGTGCTGTCACTGATAAAACTAGCTTGATGAGGTCCATGTTCTGTCTCTACTGGTGATGTCACTGATAAAACTAACTTGATGAGGTCCATGTTTTGTCTCTCCTGGTGCTGTCACTGATAAAACTAGCTTGATGAGGTCCATGTTCTATCTCTACTGGCGCTGTCACTGATAAAACTAGCTTGATGAGTTCCATGTTCTGTCTCTACTGGCGCTGTCACTGATAAAACTAGCTTGATGAGGTCCATGTTCTGTCTCTACTGGTGCTGTCACTGATAAAGCTAGCTAGATGAAGTCCATGTTCTGTCTCTCCTGGTGCTTTCACTGATAAAACTAGCTTGATGAGGTCCATATTCTGTCTCTACTGGTGCTGTCACTGATAAAACTAGCTTGATGAGGTCCATGTTCTGTCTCTCCTGGTGCTGTGACTGATAAAACTAGCTTGATGAGGTCCATTTCTTGTCTCTACTGGTGCTGTCACTGATAAAACTAGCTTGATGAGGTCCATGTTCTGTCTCTCCTGGTGCTGTCACTGATAAAACTAGCTTGATGAGGTCCATGTTCTGTCTCTACTGGTGCTGTCACTGATAAAACTAGCTTGATGAGGTCCATGTTCTGTCTCTACTGGCGCTGTCACTGATACAATGAGCTTGATGAGGTCCATGTTCTGTCTCTACTGGTGCTGTCACTGATAAAACTAGCTTGATGAGGTCCATGTTCTGTCTCTCCTGGTGCTGTGACTGATAAAACTAACTTGATGAGGTCCATGTTCTGTCTCTACTGGTGCTGTCACTGATAAAACTAGCTTGATGAGGTCCATATTCTGTCTCTACTGGTGCTGTCACTGATAAAACTAGCTTGATGAGGACCATGTTCTGTCTCTACTGGTGCTGTCACTGATAAAACTAGCTTGATGAGGTCCATGTTCTGTCTCTACTGGTGCCGTCACTGATAAAACTAGCTTAATGAGGTCCATGTTCTGTCTCTACTGGTGCTGTCACTGATACAACTGCTTTGATGAGGTCCATGTTTTGTCTCTACTGGCGCAGTCACTGATAAAACTGGCTTGAGGAGGTCCACTTTCTGTCTCTACTGGTGCTGTCACTGATAAAACTAGCTTGATGAGGTCCATGTCTAACCATGCTTTAAGACTGAGCTTTGCAGGTGCTCTAGTGTCAACAACGTAAAAGTCCAACATCAAGTCACGTTCCTTGTATTTGTATTTGAAAGTGCACCTGCCTTTTACTGGGAGCTCTTCACCACTATAACCAGTCAGTCTGCTTCAGAGGAAAAATGTGCAGCGGTCTCTTATAGCATGTGATTATATTCCATTCTGTGGAACTTTCTGTCCATTGATGAACATAGGGTGTACATCAACTCTGTCATATGTCCTGTGGTTATATTTGCTTCTCTCTGGCGGCTGGCTGTGATTCGCTGCAGACCCTTACACAGGAGTATCATTTTTGAGGCTTGTAGTGCAGTCTTGTTAGGCCTTAGTTTTTCAGCACCTACTGTGCTCCTGTGGAAATATTCCACAGCTGCTTTCACTTTGTCCACAGTGGGCTTCATCACCTTCAGAGCATCTCTTACAATCAGGTTGACTGTGTGGTTAAGACAGGGATGATGGGTCCATTTTAACTTTTTCATGGCTTTGGTTAGGTTAGCTGCATTTTTGCTAACACAACAGACCACTTTTCCATCCATTTGCAATTATCTGGCAACTCTCAACAATTTCTCTGCCAAGTTCTCTGAGGTATGTCTGTCGCTGAACTCAAAGCAGTCCAGAAGACAGCAAGACATCGAAAAATCTTCAATGAAGTGACATGTAACCCGTTACCGACATGTAAGAAGTGGTTAACCTTGATGTCCAGCAATCAGTGGTAAGGCAAACTGCAGTAGCTTTTTGGACTCTTTCCTGAAGCCTGTGTGCTCTTGTACAGTTGTGGAATAGAAATTATGAAATGGCTGCAAATCGGTGGCAATCATTTTAGCCAATGCAATATCAATTTGGCCTTGTTTTGCTACAGACAGACTTTGGCATAAACTGGTCCATAGAAGACTGCGTTGCTGTGGGTCGCGGGTTTTCAAGCCGTTCCTCTGCGACCCCCAAATGTTATACAATTTTGTTGTAGCCCAGAACTAGCTCACCTGATTCACCTATTCAAGTGGGATTAGTTGACAAGTTGAGTCAGGTGTTCTAGTGTGGAATAGTTAGCTATTAAAAATATTGCATAGTCAGACCATTATTACTGTTCCAGCTGACTGAGGTGTTATTAGGTAGGTAATGTTAAGCGTTGCGCAGAGCATTTACAACCAACCTTTCCATTATGATACTTCCTCAATTCCTGACTTGGAAGATGATGCATGTCCTCTAAACTTCCATAGTTAAAATTCATGGAATGGCTGAGGGTCCTGAAGAGGTTTGAAAAAACCTGATCTTACTAACAGTACATCAAACTGAGAAACAGCACATAAAAATGCTTAGCGTGTGCTTATGACTCATCTAAACAAATGAATACAAAACAAACAAAATACATTTTTATCGAAAAGTCAGGCGGAATGTAGCCTAGTAGTTAAGAACATTGGGCCACTAACAGAAAGGTCCCTGGTTTGAATCCCTGAGCCGACCTTGTAAAAAATCTGTTGATATGCACTTGAGCAAGGTGCTTAACTGTAATTGCTTCTGTAAGTTGCTCTTAATAAGCTAAATTACAACAAAAAACAACAAATCCATTGTATTTCGAGAACCCAATCAACAATGACTTCAACATCCCAGTAGTTCAACCGGTTTGATAATTGTGTGCTGAATTGATGTGATGTGTTAATCGTACTCTAAATGAACCATGCATTGTTAATGTGTGTGTGGTCTCGCAGCATAATGATGGCATATAAACACAATATTAATATAGCCAATGTGAAATGGCTTGCTAGTTTGCGCTGTACGCTAATAGTGTTCAATCGGTGATGCCACCCTCTGAGACCTTGAAGTGGTTGTCCCTCATGCTCAGCAAGGGCCGTGGCTTTTGTGAAGTGAATGGTAACAATGGTTTGTGGGTGACAGTTTTGATGTGTTCAGAGGGTCCCTGGTTCGGGCCCAGGTTGGGGCAAGGAGTGGGACGGAAGCAACACTGTTACATTGATGCTGTTGACCACGATCACTCAGTTTGGCTCTTCCCTACTGCGGTCAAAAGGGGGTAAATGTAGCTTATGTGAAATGGTCGTTAGCGTTGCTCGTAGTTGCATTCAACCAAATGATGTCACCCGCTCTGAGACCTTGAACTAGTTGTCTGCAAGAGCCGTGGCTTTTGTGGAGCGATAGGTAACGATGTTTCGTGAGTGACAGTTGTCGATGCGTCCCTGGTGGCCAGGTTTGAACCAGGATTGAGGAGAGGGTTGGAAGCAACAACAGAACAGATCCATTGAACATCAAGAAGATTGCAAAAAAAGGGGCTTCAAAGAATGGTTTGAGGCCAGTGTAGAAATTATGAATAGTGAATACTGTAATATTATAATAATAATACTGTAATATTGTATTGCTTCATACGTCAATGATATTTTAGCTGTCTCAATGGTCTATATTATTAATGTGCACTGAATGCATTATCATTAATGTGTGTGCTGTGCATACGTGTATGTGCTGTGTGTCAGATTGACAGGTTGAGTTCCACAGTGTCAGTGGAGGACCCCATGAAGACCCCCAATGCCCAGGAGTTGGACAGTATGACCCTACACTCCTACATAGAGAAGCATGCCTGGACAGAAGGCACCACATCTCATAACTCACCCCACTCACTAAGAACCTGACACCAAAACAACAACCGAGGTCATGTACACCAACATTATTTATTTTTTGATTTGAATAGTTTTTTAATAGTGTGGGTATAGACAACATTAGAGTTGGGATACGGTCCAACAGAGGTGGCACCACAGGTCCCAGAGAGGTGCAGTGAAAAAAATGATCTGGGGCCTGTAGTTTTTCCTGATCTGGTAACTTAACCAGGTATAAGTCCGGATGTTATACGATATGACGTGATTAATCTGTTGTAAACAGGTTTAATATAGGCTATGATGGGACCAGAGTTTTTCTAATCAGGTCACTTGTTGTTTTTTACTCCTAGAAAAACTCCTGGGCTTGGGGAGGATAAAAACCCTGTCAACCTGCAGCAACCTTGTACATGTTCATATGTATTCTATTTTAAAGGACTAGGGGGGTTTGCTATACACAGACTCAGAGAAAGCAACATCGTTGACAAAAGTCACAGGGCTGAGCTTGCTTTATGCAGGATCGCATCGTGTAGGCCTAATATATTTTTTACTCACAGTCTATGTAAGCTATTTTGTTTAATGATTCATTCCAGTTAATAATTTTGGATTGAATATAAACCAATTTTGATCCCATTCACATTTTCTCACAAACATTTGGGCTATAAATACACAATTTTACCACTTTGTTTACCCTGACCAGAGGTACAGGGTGCATAGCATGGCTAGACTATGCAGCTGCTGTTAGTCTACAGTTGATCAGACGGAAAAATATTCTAGTTTCCATGCAATACAGCATGTCATATCGCTAGTGTTTAGGTGTATAGGCTGCTACATTTATGGAAGAGTATTTGCTTGTGTCTATTGGGAGTGCTAAATAAATACCGGAGGAAAGTGGAGAGCGCGCCTTGAAGTTGTGCATTGTGCTTGGCCCGCGCGACCTGCGATTTCCATGAATCTGATTGGTCAAGACACGCAAAGAGCCTGCAGTTGCACTTAGATGTCAAGGGCAGAGAAATTGTGTGCGAGTTGACAAATCATGAGGCAAATCGATTAAAAAAACTGCATTCTGCCCGTTTGCTTCAATGTATTGTGGTGTGGTGCTGCCACACCTGATTGAAAGTTGGTGTGGTAAATGCCGCCTCGCCACACGTGAAGATACCATGAGAACAAAGAAAAAAATAAGGATAAAAGTGTTTGAAATGGAATTTATTACAGATTTAAATATTCAGAAATGTCAAGAACTGGGTGTTCCACTATATGTTTGTCCCTACAGTGCCTAGAGGATGCTCTGTAGTGCTCCTATCTAATGTGTATCCTGCCTCAGGCACAGTCAGAGGGCTTGGTTTATGGATGGCCACCAAGGAGCTCATCTCTTAGAACAGATGTTTTTTCAAGTCTGAGACAGTGAGGACTTCCTTCAGAGAACATCAAGACAACCTCACAACTATGTATTGTAAAATAAAAAGTTGCAATGAAACTGTTAGAGAACAACTTTCATTTTTGAGGACATTTTGTCCTGATTGTAATCTCCCGCCCGCAAATTTGGGCTCTGGACAACTTACTTAACATGCAACTGACTTCTGTATATAGAAAAATGTAATCAATAAATAGTAATTGTCATTGAATCGAAAAATATGATTTTTTATGTTTCTATTACAAGTATGTCATTGCCTTTTTAAAATGCTGCTGCCCCTTTCAGACCTCTGTTGCCCAGTTGCAACCAACCATGCTACAAACTCTGCTTGTACAGTGCCTTCGGAAAGTATTCAGACTCCTTGACTTTTTTCACATTTGATTACGTTACAGCCTTATTCTATAATTGATTAAATAAAACATTTTCCGCATCAATCTGCATACAATACCCCATAATGACAAAGCGAAAACAGGTTTGTATAATTTTTGGTGAATTTTGTGAATTAACATGTGAATTTTCATGTGCCTTAATAACAAACGTGTATGCCATCTGTAAATACAAATAAAGTTGTTAAATTACGAGACTAGTTTGTTTAGCCACGGAAAAAGACAGGAACATTCCCACTAGCCATGATTGGCTGAGATAATGGATGGGCTGGACATGCCGAGAGATGACTTTGGATTGGTCTGCCTTGTAGCAAACTTCTTTCTATAACATGAGCTGGTCAGTATGTGTAGGTAAGCCTTTCTAACGCAGTTTTAAAAAAATCACGTAGTAGAACTGCAAAACTCCACTTTCTGGAGTACCGAGTTTTGAAATCAGTGGAATTCCCAGGGCGACAGGTAGCCAAGTGGTAAGAGCATTGGACTAGTAACCGCAAAGAACGGAAAACTCCAAAAGTCCAAATAAACGTTGAATAAACTGATAGAACTCGGTTGAAAAAACCTGCTTCACGATGTTATTATCACATGTATCAAATAAAATCAGAGCCGGAGATATTAGCCGTGTATATCGAACCCTTATCATAAGACAATATGGAGGTGCTTCCCGCGCCTTGGTAGACAAAGGAAATTCTGGACACGTCATTCCAAGAGCTCTTGTTGGACCTCAGATCAAGCTAGACAACCCATTCCACCTTCCACTGCCTGTTGACATCTAGTGGAAGGCGTATGAAGTGCATGCATATTCATAAATATTATGCAATTGAATAGGCAGGCCCTGAAACAGAGCCTTTTTCTCAAAAGTGAGGCTACAAGTTTATCAACTTTCAATGCAGAATTACTTTCCTATTGTTCCTCAACTGTAGTGTATGGAATACAATTTTATAGCTCTGAGTCTCTACTTTTATCCAAAGTAAAAAACACAATTTCAAATTTTGCTACATAAGA
This sequence comes from Salvelinus fontinalis, assembly GCF_029448725.1. Classification (NCBI taxonomy): domain Eukaryota; kingdom Metazoa; phylum Chordata; class Actinopteri; order Salmoniformes; family Salmonidae; genus Salvelinus; species Salvelinus fontinalis. The sequence continues at coordinate 34,039,035 of NC_074674.1, read as the reverse complement.
CCGAATCGAGGTGGTCGGTCACATATTTGGGGCAGGTGATTATAAATTGTTCTTCACTTTCTATCTCTCTTCACACACGGTGATGACATAGTCTGTCCTCTCTGACCAACCATGTTTTTTGATGGGCATCCTATTTCCGTTTGCCAGGCTATGATCACTAATTCTCTATTTGGTTAAAGGGATACTACGAGATTCATACAAGATTCATAGCATACATCTAGAATTCCAGTCATTGCGCTAACACTAGTTAGCATTGTCTCGAGAAACTACCCCTAACTTTCTTCATACAAACACGCAGAGACATACAAATTAATCTGTTCAAAGGTCCAAAAAAGTGGAAAACAGAGTCTCGCCATATTCCTTTTAAGGTTTTTTCTTTGTTTGGTCTCTCCAGCCTGGGGAGCTGGAAAGCACCTGGAAAGCACCCCAGGCTCAGCACAGGAGTACAGAGTTAAGATGACCTGGGATGGGCTCTACACCTACATCTGTCACTCTCTGGCTTCACAGGGGGTAGAGTAGTGGTGGGGCGACCCGAGGCGAGACTGTGGTCTTTTGACCCTCGAAGAGTGGGTTAGGGGGAGGAGTAGAGTGGATTAGGGAGAGGAGCAGAGTGGGTTAGGGAGAGGAGCAGAATGGGTTAGGGAGAGGAGCAGAGTGGGTTAGGGGCAGGAGCAGAGTGGGTTAGGGGGAGGAGCAGAGTGGATTAGGGAGAGGAGCAGAGTGGGTTAGGGAGAGGAGCAGAGTGGGTTAGAGAAAGGAGTGGGTTAGGAAGAGGAGCAGAGTGGGTTAGGGAGAGGAGCAGAGTGGGTTAGGGGGAGGAGCAGAGTGGGTTAGGGGGAGGAGCAGAGTGGATTAGGGAGAGGAGCAGAGTGGGTTAGGGAGAGGAGCAGAGTGGGTTAGAGAAAGGAGTGGGTTAGGAAGAGGAGCAGAGTGGGTTAGGGAGAGGGGCAGAGTGGTTTCGGGAGAGGAGCAGAGTGGATTAGGGAGAGGAGCAGAGTGGGTTAGAGAAAGGAGTGGGTTAGGAAGAGGAGCAGAGTGGGTTAGGGAGAGGAGCAGAGTGGTTTAGGGAGAGGAGCAGAGTGGGTTAGAGAGAGGAGCAGAGTGGGTTAGAGAGAGGAGCAGAGTGGTTTAGGGAGAGGGGCAGAGTGGTTTAGAGAAAGGAGCAGAGTGGGTTAGAGAGAGGAGCAGAGTGGGTTAGGGAGAGGAGCAGAGTGGGTTAGGGAGAGGGGCAGAGTGGGTTAGAGAGAGGAGCAGAGTGGGTTAGGGAGAGGAGCAGAGTGGGTTAGAGAGAGGAGCAGAGTGGGTTAGGGAGAGGAGCAGAGTGGGTTAGGGAGAGGAGCAGAGTGGGTTAGGGAGAGGAGCAGAGTGGGTTAGGGAGAGGAGTAGAGTGGGTTAGGGAGAGGAGTAGAGTGGGTTAGGGAGAGGAGTAGAGTGGGTTAGGGAGAGGAGTAGAGTGGGTTAGGGAGAGGAGTAGAGTGTTTTAAAAACAATTATTTCACCTTTTTTTAACCAGGTAGCTGGCCAAGATAAAGCAAAGCAGTTCGACAAAAACAGCAACACAGAGTTACACATAAACAAACGTACAGTCAATAACACAATAGAAAAATCTCTATACAGTGTTTGAAAATGTAGACGATTAGGGAGGTAAGGCAATAAATAGGCCATAGAGGTGAAATAATTACAATTTAACATTAACACTGGAGTAATAGATGTGCAAGTAGAGATACTGGGGTGCAAAAGAGTTTCCTGACTTCCTTGAAAAGTTGCATAGTTGCATGTAATTCCCTGAAAAGTTGCATGTATTTTGGGGGCTATTCGATGCTAATGCAGAGTTAGGGGGACATAGGATGTTTTTGTGCTGGTCAAGGGGAGTCAAGTCTGGGGTGAACCAAGGGCTATATCTGTTCTTAGTTCTACATGTTTTGAATGGGGCATGCTTCTTTAAGATGGTGAGGAAAGCACTTTTGAAGAGCAACCAGGCATCCTCTACTGACGGGATGAGGTCAATATCCTTCCAGGATACCCGGGCCAGGTCAATTAGAAAAGCCTGCTCACTGAAGTGTTTTAGGGAGCGTTTGACAGCAGTGAGGGGTGGTCGTTTGACCGCATACCCATTACGCACGCAGGCAATGAGGCAGTGATCGCTGAGATCCTGGTTGAAGACAGCAGAGGTGTATTTAGGGCAGGTTGGTCAGGATGGTACTTTAGTACGGCTAAATGTTATAAGAACTGGTTGTCTAGTGCATTCGGAACAGAGAGTAAAAGGACCAGATTTCTGGGCACGGAAGAATAGATTCAAGGCATAATGTACAGACAAGGGTATGGTAGGATGTGAGTACAGTGGAGGTAAACCTAGGCATTGAATGACGATGAGAGAGGTTTTGTCTCTAGAGGCACCATTTTAGCCAGGTGAGGTCACCGCATGTGTGGGGGGTGGAACTAACTAGCTAGCCAGCTAAGGCATATTGAGCAGGGCTGGAGGCTCTACAGTGAAATAAGACAATAATCACTAACCCAAACAGCAGTAGACAAGGCATATTGACATTAGGGAGAGGCATGTGTAGCCGAGTGATCATAGTAGAGTGGGTTGGGAATTGGGGAATTACAGCTTTACCAAGGACATAGCAGTCATAGAAGTCACTTCTGTTCCTCTCTATGGAAAACAGGAGAATTCTCCTGTTCCTTTGCGTCTTGGAGGAGGAGATATTGAAAAGAAAGCTAGCAAGATATAGGTGAGAGCCAGGTAGATATTAAGACAGATTTCGTCTAGCTGTGCCACCAGAAACTCTGGGTTCGCGCCCAGGCTCTGTCGCAGCCGGCCGCGACCGGGAGGTCCGTGGGGCGACGCACAATTGGCCTAGCGTCGTCCGGGTTAGGGAGGGTTTGGCCGGTAGGGATATCCTTGTCTCATCGCGCTCTAGCGGCTCCTGTGGCGGGCCGGGCGCAGTGCCCGCTGACCAGGTCGCCAGGTGCACAGTGTTTCCTCCGACACATTGGTGCGGCTGGCTTCCGGGTTGGATGCGCGCTGTGTTAAGAAGCAGTGTGGCTTGGTTGGGTTGGGTTTCGGAGGACGCATGGCTTTCGACCTTCGTCTCTCCCGAGCCCGTACGGGAGTTGTAGCGATGAGACAAGATAGTAACTACTAACAATTGGATACCACGAAATTGGGGAGAAAATACAGATTTCGTACCACATATTGTGGGAATTTGGTTAGCAGTCTTAATTGAACTCAACACACTGATTTTCTACTCTACACATATTGTCACTGTACTGCACTGACCTTGGACTGTGATGCCGCTCTGTGTCCACAGGGGGGAATCCAGCAGCTGTCGGAGCGCTTACTCCAACAGATTGGGAGGGAGAGTGTCTAGCTGGGCCAGGCTGTGACGGCCATATGGCAGGTAGCATACAGTAACAGCTCACTCAGGGAGTGACGAAGCGCGACACTTAGATAAGTCACTTCAGACGGGAAACAGGCCGTCTCCTGTGGGCCTTTGTCTGTTCCGCCCCACTGTACCTCTCTCTCTCTCTCCCTCTTACGCTGCTGAGAGGCACCACTGAGTACTTGCATTATGTCGACTCAGTGTAGATGTGTGTTAGCCTATTGAGTGAAGACACGGTCTGTGACCTTTTGAGTGTTTGTACATGATGGAAGTGGAGTGAAATTTGTGAGGATTTGTCATAGTTACCATAGATGAAAGGCATAACATAAATTACCCTCTATAAAAAGACAATAGACCAAAAACACCTTGTTTACTTGACAGGATAAAAGAAACATCTATGTAACAGCCATTCTCGAAAAAGATGATTACTTACAAGGTTAAAATCACTCAAAAGATTTCTTGATTATTTACACGGTAAACTTATAACTTAAAAGCTATTTCATTGATGCACCACTCTGAGGCTTTCAAAATAACTAAATGATTCCTTTCATGTCCTCTGTGCTGCATGACCATGGTACCACTGTAGACACTGGTGAGTGGTAACTCAGCTTAACACTGCTGGCCCCACAGCGTTCTCCCTTAATAAGAACATAATTGTCTTCCCCTGAGAGTCCAGAGCTTTGGTCATCCATAATGGCCAACACTTGTATTTCTCCCCGAGGCCCTGCCCTCCAGGGTCATCTATAATATCCACTGTGGCTCCATATCTCTGCGCTGTTCATCTCAATGGGCTCCTCAGGGCAGATAGTGCTTCCTGGTCTGGCCTGCTGGAGCGGAATACTAATGCTGTTGAAGCTACTGTGGGCTGTATAGTACATTGTATGGTGTGCAGTACATTGTATGATGTACAGTAATCTACAGACTTGTGTTATTTAATTTTTTTATGTATACACTATACACGCAAAAGTATGTGGACACCCCTTCAAATTAGTGGATTCTGCTTTTTCAGCCACACTCTTTACTGACAGGTGTATAAAATTGAGTGTAACAGTGTAACGTATTGCCTTGTGGGATTTAGCGCCCACCATACATCAGAAACACCAAATCTAAAAATGACAATATAATTTGTAAACTCTGAGAGAGGAGCATTACTATTAAAAGAGTGGTCTAAAAGTGGATCTACAGTGCATTCGGAAAGTATTCAGACCTCTTGAATTTTCCACATTTTGTTACGTTACAACCTTATTCTTAAATTAATTAAATCGTTTTTTCCCCCTCATCAATCTACACACAATACCCCATAATGACAAAGTAAAAACAGGTTTTTACAAATTGTAAAACAGGAATACCTTATTTACATATGTATCTAGACCCTTTGCTATGAGACTCGAAATTGAGCTCAGGTGCATCCTGTTTCCATTGATCATCCATGAGATGTTTCTACAACTTGGTTGGAGTCCACCTGTTGTAGATTCAATTGATTGGACATGATTTGGAAAAGCTCACATCTGTCTATTTAAGGTTCCACAGTTGATAGTGCATGTCAGAGCAAAAACCAAGCCATGAGGTTAAAGACAGGATTGTTTCGAGACACAGATCTGGGGAAGGATACCAAAACGTTTCTGCAGCATTGACGGTCCCAAAGAACACAGTGGCCTCCATCATTCTTAAATGAAAGAAGTTTGGCACCACCAAGACTCTTCTTAGAGCTGGATGCCCGGCCAAACTGAGCAATCAGGGGAGAAGGGCCTTGGTCAGGGAGGTGACCAAGAACCTGATGATCACTCTGACAGAGCTCCAGAGTTCCTCTGTGGAGATGGGAGAACCTTCCAGAAGGACAACATCTCTGCAGCACCCCACCAACCAGGCCTGTATGACAGAGTGGCCAGACGGAAGAAACTCCTCAGTAAAAGGCACATGACAGCCCACTTGGAGTTTGCCAAAAGGTACCTAAAGACTCTCAAGACCATGAGAAACAATATTCTCTGGTCTGATGAAACCAACTTTGAAATATTTGGCCTGAATGCCAACCGTCACGTCTGGAGAAAATCTGGCACCATCCCTACAGGGAAGCATGGTGGTGGTAGCATTGTGCGGTGGGAATGTTTTTCAGCAATAGGGACTGGGAGACTAGTCAGGATTGAGGGAAAGATGAATGGAGCAAAGTAGAGTACCTGCTCCAGAGCGTTCAGGACCTGAGACTGGGGAGAAAGTTCACCTTCCAACAGGACAACGACCCTAAGCACACAGCCAAGACAATGCAGGAGTGGCTTGGGGACAAGTCTCTGAATGTCCTTGAGTGGCCCAGCCAGAGCCCGGTCTTGAAAACGATCAAACATATATGGAGAGACCTGAAAATAGCTATGCAGCGACGCTCCACATCAAACCTGACAAAGCTTAAAAGGATCTGCAGAGAAGAATGGGAGAAACTCCCCAAATACAGGTGTGCCAAGCTTGTTACATCATACCCAAGAAGACTCAAGGCTGTAATCGCATGCCAACGGTGTTTCAACAAAGTACTGAGTAAAGTGTCTGAATACTTATGTAAATGTGGTATTTCAGCTTTTCTTTTTATTATAATTTTGCAAAAGTCTTAAACGTGTTTTTGCTTTGTCATTATGGGGTATTGTGTTTAGATTGATGAGGGGAAAAAACAATTTAATCAATTTTAGAATAAGGCTGAAACGTAACAAAATGTGGAAAAGTCAGGGGGTCTGAATACTTGCCGAATCCACCGTACATCTTTTGTCTTGCCCAGTCAAACTCTGATATGGACATTTACATTTAAGTCATTTAGCAGACGCTCTTATCCAGAGCGACTTACAAATTGGAAAGTTCATACATATTCATCCTGGTCCCCCCATGGGAATTGAACCCACAACCCTGGCGTTGCAAGCGCCATGCTCTACCAACTGAGCCACGCGGGACTACGCATACACAATCCATGTCTCAATTGTCTCAAGGCTTAAAAATAATTATCATAGCTTTCACCTGGTTATGGAAAGAGCAGGTGTTTGTTTTGTATACTCAGTGTAGTCTATTACACAAAGAGTCAGAACGGGAACAATTCCAAAAGCACAACATTATTTTACAGTCATAACATCCCCGGCCTCCTTTACATCCCCGAGGCCATTAGAGTCATGAATGAAACATAAAGGGAGGCTGGCATGCAGGATGTCTTGGATAAGAAAGGGAAAACATGCAAGGGAGAGGGGACATGCAGGAGAGGAACAATTACTAGTGTACATCTGAGTCCATTTCCTAGTGCCTGTTTTAGCAATGAGTTACACTCACTGGAGTGCCACAACCTAAAACAATTTTTGTCCACTACGATGCAAAACTGTTGGCCCTCATATTCAGGTGCCACACAAATAAACCGAGTCCTGTTTTCCTCTCCATCTTTTCTGTAACACAGCCAACAATTTCTAGAGGTGGCCTGTAGACAGGGCACGTGCTGTGTGTGAAAAGATGAGCTTACAGTTTTATCAGACAAAGGTCTGTCACAAGATGGACACCTGTCATTAACATCAATAGCTCCTAACTGACGAGCAAGGTTCTCACTGAATGTCATCTGGTAGTAACCAGTTTGGCGATTTTCCTTGCCAGGTGCTGAATGATTACACTGCCATTCCTGGAACAAAAGGTAACTGTTGACAACTGCCATGACAACACAATGGGGGAAAAGAAAAAAAAACGGAAAACTTGATTGTGCATAATTATTCACCCCCCCAAAGTCAATACTTTGTAGAGTCACCTTTTGTAGCAATTACAGCTGCAAGTCTCTTGAGGTATGTCTCTATAAGTTTGGCACATCTAGCCACTGGGATTTTTGCCCATTCTTCAAGACAAAACTGCTTCAGCTCCTTCAAGATAGATGGGTTCCGCTGGTGTACAGGAATTTTTAATTTATACTACAGATTCTCAATTGGATTTGATTAGGCCATTATGAAACATTTAAATGTTTCCCCTTAAACCACTCGAGTGTTGATTTAGTAGTATGCTTAGGGTCATTGTCTTGCTGGAAGGTGAACCTCCATCCCAGTCTCAAATCTCTGGAAAACTGAAACAGGTTTCCCTCAAGAATTTCCCTGTATTTCATTCCTTCAATTCTGACCAGTTTCCCAGTCCCTGCCAATGGAAAACATCCCCATAGAATGATGCTGCCACCACCATGCTTCACTATGAGGATGGTGTTCTTGGGGTGATGAGAGATGTTGGGTTTGCGCCAGACATAGCGTTTTCCTTGATGGCCAAAAAGCTCAATTTTAGACTCATCTGACCAGAGTACCTTCTTCTATATGTTTGGGGAGTCTCCCACATGCTGTGTTTGCTTATTTTTTCTATAAGCAATGGCTTTTTTTCTGTCCACTCTTCCATAAAGCCCAGCTCTTTGGAGTGTACGGCTTAAAGTGGTCCTATGGACAGATCCTCCAATCTCCACTGTGGAGCTTTGTTGCCCCCCTTGCCTGGTCCGTGAGATTTGGTTGGAGGCCCTCACTTGGCAGGTTTGTTGTGGTGCCATATTCTTTCCATTTTTTTAATAATTGATTTAATGGTGCTCTGTGGGATGTTCAAAGTGTTTGATATTTCTTTATAACCCAACCTTGATCTGTACTTCTCCACAACCTCATCCCTGACCTGTTTGGAGAGCTCCTTGGTATTCATGGTGCCGCTTGCTTGGTGGTGCCGCTTGCTTAGTGGTGTTGCAGACTCTGGGGCCTTTCAGAACAGTTGTATATATATACTGAGATCATGTGACACTTAGATCTCACAGAGGTGGACTTTATTTAACTAATTATGTGACTTCTGACGGTAATTGGTTGCACCAGATCTTATTTAGGGGCCTCATAGCAAAGGGGTGAATACATATGCACGCACCACTTTTCCGTTTTTAATTTTAAAAAAAATAATTCAAACAAGTAATTTTTTAAATTTCACTTCACCAATTTGGACTATTTTATGTATGTCTATTACATGAAATACAAATAAAAATCTATTTAAATTACAGGTTGTAATGCAACAAAATAGGAAAAAGGCCAAGGGGGATGAATACTTTTGTAAGGCACTGTACTGCTTTAATCCTGATCGCCCCTTTTGATTTGACCATGCACTCATCTAAGGCTACATTTTGATTTGGCTGATACAGCTTTTTACAAATCTGTTTCAGGTGGTCCACTAAGTACCGCAGTTTTCTAAGCCTATCTGCATTATCCTCAGGGGCAGGATCCACAACGTGTAAAGCAGCCAACAGAGCTTTGAAGCCATTACGCATCATAAAAGCTCTAGCCCAAGAACCCTGACGAGACTTTGTACCCCATCATCGTTGAAAGTCAGGCAGTGCAGCAAATCCCATGTAAATGAGCAGTCCAAGAAACCGGTGGAATTCTGTAGGTGTAACCTCAAGCAACGCTCTGAGGCAATCACCATACGATGGGCACTCCAAAATTAGACCCCAACCCTGACTATCTGTGAACCCACAAACCTCTGACACCAACGCCTGTGTGAAAAACAAGAAGTCTATATCCCTTAGTCTTTCTTGAGCGGTCGACCGAACTGCCTGACTTACACTGCCAAGATCTAAACCAACTGGATGTTCAGGCGTAAAAGGGATGGGTCCCAGTCCCAGTGCCTGTGTATCAACATCATCATTGGACTGAAATGTGCTATCGGGCGAGACAGAGTGTTTACGCTTACGGTTATGTGGAGGACGGACAGAAAGACTTAAGAGACAAGGCAAGAGAAAATAGCTCCAGTAATTGTTAGTATAGTCAGTAATATACAGCATTAATTTAAAAACGGTCCTAATATATAGAAAGGTTTGATAATACATAACAATAACATCTAATTTATAGCGTATTATCCACATATTTAATAGCGTTTAGGAAATATATTACCTTCAACAGTGTGATCCTGTGATCAAGCCATCAATGTTTTGTGATTATTTGTGTTGTAAAAATGTTAGCAAACGGGTTAGCAATTATGATGTTTGATATTTCAGTGTAAATACTACCATTATCAGCTTTTTGATAAGCGGTTAAGCTAAACAAAATACATCTCGGTACTATTGGCATACGACCCCCAGTTATTGGCCACCTTACTATTTTGTTCAATTATAAGATATATCCGTTTAATTTTGTTCAAAAAAGAGACGCCAACCTCCTCTCTGAAGTGTTTACTAGATTGTGGACTAGTTGGCTAGCCTTCCGGGGGGAAGAAATGAACTTGCCTGTCAACTTTTCTTTGTGGGGCGCCCTCCTGGTGCGCCCTCCTGTGGACTCTTAAAAATGGTTCTTCTCCAACATCTTATTCAAATCATGTCTCATTTGTTTTACAGATGAATCTTATGTTTTGAGAAAGTAGAAGTTGAATACTAAAATATAAATGAGTATGAATAATTTACATCAAATAAAACTTTAATTTCAGTGATGTGTATTGACATAAACAATGAAAACCCTGTTGGAGTTTGTTGCAGAGATGCACTTAGAAAGTAAAGGAAGAAATACACAAGATGGTTGAATAAATGTGACGGACCACCTCGATTCAGTCTAATGTAGCAAAATTTGAAATTGTGTTTTTTACATTGGATAAAAGTAGAGACTCCGAGCTAGAAAATGGTATATCATACACTGTATTTGAGGAACAATGGGAAAGTAATTCTGCTTTGAAAGTTGATTAACTTTTAACCCCACTTTTGAGAAAATGGCCCTTGAATATTTATGTACACCTACTAGAGAGCCTTTCTTTGTCTACACCCATTCAGCATTGTTCACACCCTCTTAAACATTAGCCCCACCCATCTCTTTAAGGATTCACGTGTGATGCCATGTGGTAAACACACCCTATATCGAATAAAATAAATAAAAAGTGTATTTGTCACATGCACAGGATACAGAAGGTGTAAATGGTACAGTGAAATGGTTACTTGCATTGTAGCAATATCAAAAACAGAAAGTGTACATATAAAAATATTTTATAAATATTTTATCATTATTACATTATTATTTATCATTATTACCCGACACACTTGTCTAAATTGATGGGTCATGTGAAGGAAATTCTATAACCACCCCCAAGCCAAATCTAGCTGGTGGGTCAATATTGTCTAGACATGTACAGTACACATGTTCATGAAATACAATAGACAGGCACACCTGTCTAATTTGATGGGTCATGTAACAATCCGGCCGAAGTGGAGTCTTTTGTTATGACATGTAGCTAGCTAAACAATGAACCGGCATAATTACTACACAGATCATACATGTAACGTTAGCTAACAAGCCAGCAAGCTAACGTTTGCTAGCTAACTAACAGTACGCTTTAACTTGCAATAAAAACGACTTTTGACTAAATTAGAAACTTATCTGAAAATGTAGCTAGACTATTACCCACATACATGGATGAGTGCTTCACGGCAGACTGGAACCATTTAACGCCAGCGTTGTGTCAAGTCACTCCGGTTCACACTGACCGAGGCGTGTGCAGAAAGTAGCCCATCACTTTTTCCAACTGATCTGTCGATAGTACCTGCTTCATTCGGGGCATCAATGTTGTTGAGAAAAGTAGTAAAACTTTTGTAGTTCTTGATGGCTAACGTTATATTTTATGAAAAACGGTGCGGTAGAAAGGACTGTCAACACATACTGAACAGCTCACGTTATAGACAGAAGCATGCTACATGGCAGACCAATCCAAACTCAACTCCCAGTCATTTCCAACCCATCTATTATCTCAGCCAATCCATGGTTAGTGGGAAGGTTCCAGTTGTTATCCATTGCTAAACCAACTAGAATCGTAATTTAACAATTGTATTTGTATTTATGAATGGAATACAAGTTTGTTATTAAGGCACCTTAAAGTTCACATGTTCCAGAAGGCATTTCTGTCAAAAAATGCATTTTGATAAAAAGTCAAAAGTATTGTTTACGTTCAAATGCCGCTCCTGTGAAGGGGTGACATGCGTTATTTCCTGAAACGAGTCACAAATATACAGTAACACTTTTTTTGGTTACTACATAATTCCATATGTGTTGTTTCATAGTTCTCATGTCTTCACTATTATTCTACAATGTAGAAAAGCCCTTGAATAAGTAGGTATGTCCAAACTGTTGACTGGTACTGTATATATAAAGGATATTTCCTGATGAAACCCTCATATCAAACATCAATGGTTTTCACTAAATTGATGGTTTATATTTAAAACAATGTTTTACTGCTTTGTCATTCAAATCTTATTTGATTATTTTATATACTGTATGTTACATGTGATAAGGTGTCTTCTTCTTGTCATGATGTTTTTTTTAATCCTATATTTTTGTTATTTTTAAATGTTTAATCCCAGCCCCGTTCCTGCAGGAGGCCGTCATTGTAAATAAGAATCTGTTCTTAACTGACTTGCCTAGTTAAATAAAGGTTCAATAAAATAATAAATAAGGCCACACAGAAGGCCAGACATAATTACAGACACCTGTGATAATATGAAGAACCTAATAAGGTCACTACACATCATGTTAAAATAAAGTACAAACTTTAAATTTAGCAACATTTTGGTTGTTTACTAGTAAACTTCAAAAGTTTCCAGTAATATACCCTCCTTTTGCAACCTTAGATTTGACACAAAGTTCATGTTTCATTGGCAGATGGTGTAAACACAGAATACTGGGTTTAAATGTTACACTAGGGCAATAACAATGATTGCATTAGTTAAGCGAGAATGGGCGCAAATCATGTGGTTTGCCGATTACACATGCTGCATACTGACACAATTGCTTTCGATCATTCATTCATCCCCTGATTCATTAATTCCCTGATGACTACCTCATTCAGTTTGCAGTAGTCTTTTTTAAATTGTCTCTGTACAGTATTTTACTTGTATCCAGAGCTGAACACAGATAAACTTTTGGGTTCTGGTCAATTGTCATGGTGTGAACATTACAGTGTTGTGTAGTAAGACCTAGACTAAAGCACCTCCGGTACCTGAATTTAGATGTAAACCTGCAGTCAAATGATCACATGTCCAGGCTCTTGACCCATGAAGTACAGAGCCCCACTGCAATACTTTATTGTAAACACTGGACCCACTTCTTATACTCAATCACGTTCACAACCACATTCATAGCCACAGACCAACCAACAGTCCAATTTTACTCAGTGGGTAGAGGATAAAGCAACAGGGGACAGGAGTATACATTGGCTGGCACACTGAGAGAGGGGAGGAGGAGAGTGGGTGACAAGCTCTGTTCCAATCAGACACTAAAAGGCTTGGTTTAACTAATCGTCTTGCCAACTGAACTCAAGGGTGTACGCTATAAAATGGGACAATAAAGCGCCTGATTAGTTCAATGTGGGTGTTTTACAGACTGGTTGGGGGAGTGGACTGCAGGAGCTTCTAGATACAGCCCTGGAGACGGGATTTCTGTCTGTAAACAAACAGATTCAAGCGGTTCCTTCTGAAACTGGGTGACAGAATGTTCCTTCGTATCAGTAGAGGCCTACGTATCACTCCAATCCGTCAGTGACAGACAATCGTGAAGGGCTGTTGTTCCAGTGTAACTGTCTGCCAGTCTAGACACACACCTCATCTTTAAAAGGGAAAGTCTTCCGCTCCACTGGCTCCCTAACCCTGACTCATTGTGACTCAGTTTTCAACTAAGTTAATCTCTCTCTCTCTCTCTCTCT